>NC_072866.1:18531412-19134714 GCF_028858705.1 Grus americana
CGAACATGACCCTTCCTCTTCTGACACCTTAGAAAATATAAGATATACATCCAATGCAAAGCACAAATTGACCTCAATTCACTGACCTAAAACATTTATATGCCTTTGTTGCTTTTAATTTTCAGTGAAAATGAGAGAGTATCTTAAACACACCCCCAAACAGCATTGTGGTGCTTTACATTTTATTAATAGGTCAAGAATAGATCAAAATCACAGTCATTAGCCCTAAAACTATTGTTCTATTGAAGCACATTTCCTGTCTAGAGTGAACTTGGTTTTTTGGCACTTTTCTGATTGGTACAAGTGTTTTGCTTTTCACATTGCCGAGATATCATTTTAAAATAAAATGTTACAGAAGAATTGGCACATGGAAAATAAGGAGGTGATTGGTGACACCCAGCATGCTTTCGCTAAGGGCAAATCGTGCCTGATAAATTTGGTGGCCTTCTATGATGGGCTTACAGCATTGGTGGACAAGGGAGGAGGAACTGACATCATCTACCTGGACTTGTGCAAGGCATTGACACTGTCCCACATGACATCCTTGTCTCTAAATTGGAGAGACATGGACTGGATGGATGGACCACTTGGTGGATAAGGAATTGGCTGGATGGTCGCACTCAAAGAGTTGTGGTCAACGGCTCAATGTCCAAGTGGAGACCAGTGACGAGTGGCGTTCCTCAGGGGTCAGTATTGAGACCAGCACTGTTCAACATCTTTGTCAGCGACATGGACAGTGGGATCAAGTGCACCCTCAGCAAGTTTGCTGATGACACCAAGCTGTGTGGTGTGGTTGATATGCTGGAGGGAAGGGATGCTGTCCGGAGGGACCTTGACAGGCTGGAGAGGTGGGCCCGTGCGAACCGCATGAAGCTCAGCAAGGCCAAGTGCAACGTCCTGCATATGGGTTGGCACAATCCCAAGCACGACTATAGGCTGGGCGAGGAATGGATTGAAAGCAGCCCCGAGGAGAAGGACTTGGGGGTATTGATTGATGAGAAGCTCAACATGAGCCGGCAGTGTGCGCTTGCAGCCCAGAAAGCCAACCGTGTCCTGGGCTGCATCAAAAGAGGTGTGACCAGCAGGTTGAGGGAGGTGGTCCTGCCCCTCTACTCCGCTCTTGTGAGACCCCACCTGGAGTACTGCATCCAGCTCTGGGGGCCCCAGTACAGGAGAGACATGGAGCTGTTGGAGCGAGTCCAGAGGAGGGCCACGAAGCTGATCAGAGGGCTGGAGCACCTCTCCTATGGAGACAGGCTGAGAGAGTTGGGGTGGTTCAGCCTGGAGAAGAGAAGGCTCCAGGGAGATCTAATTGCGGCTTACCAGTATCTGAAGGGGCTACAGGAAAGATGGGGAGGGACTGTTTATCAGGGAGTGTAGTGACAGGCCAAGGGGAATGGCCTGAAGCTGCAGAGAGGAGATGGGATGTGAGGAAGAAATCCTTCCCCGTGAGGGTGCTGAGGCCCTGGCACAGGGTGCCCAGAGAAGCTGGGGCTGCCCCTGGCTCCCTGGCAGTGTTCAAGGCCAGGTTGGATGGGGCTTTGGGCACCCTGGGCTGGTGGAGGGTGTCCCTGCCCATGGCAGGAGGGTGGAACTAGATGGGCTGGGAGGTCCCTTCCAACCCAAACCATTCTAGGGTTCTATGAATTCTGAGGAAGAAAGTCTACCCTTACCTTCATCATATCTTCCTTCAGCTAAATTCATGATACTGAGAAATGTAGAGAAATTATGAATTATTGTAAGGACTGAGAATTCAGCAGATATTATTTTTACAGCTTCTTACCCACTTAATATGAGTAAATGTACGCATGTGTCTGTATACATCTACATAACATGCCACTTTTTTACATGCGACTTCCTTGCACTGTAAACAGACAAGTCATAATGGGCTGTAGCTTTGATAATTCCTTGTAAGCAAATGTAGCACAGGAATTTGGCAAGGAGGAGACCGGATATACGTAACACTGATATTGCCAAGAAGAAGAATCTCAAAGTGATTTTAGAAAAACGAACAGTTTGGCAATAAGGATATTTATATTACTGGAAGCATAGAAGAAAGATGAAGCTAAACTTAAAAAGTCAAAGGGACCAATTAAGGAGAGGTAAGGGAAATATTGTGGTTATAACTGAGTCTCTCGCAAAGGCAATGATCACCTTTGTAACGTGCATAGCAATGCTCTCTTGTTTGTCCTAGAGAAACGGAGCACTGCACAGGAGAATTTTGCACTGCATAAACCTCTACAAAGCGGCTGTGCAAAACATCACAGAGCTGACTTCACCCCATTATGAATTTAGGGAAATCATGCTTCCACTCTATCACTTTACTCATCCCTGCCTATGCTGTAACAGCAGTTCTACAGAACTTAATTAACTGGTACCTGTAAAGTACTGCAAAGTTAATATTAAAGCAGCTAAGCAAGTGCAAACTATTACTGGTTTTAATATGGAGACCTGCTCCTTGGAAAGAGATAAAGTTTTACTGCACACATAGGAATGGGTTAGGCCCCTAAAAAAAGCAGTGAAGAGAAAACCAAACTCACTCAATAGTTTTAATTGGGCTCTCTCTTAATTTAAAATCTGCAAGGAAAAAAAATAGCTGAAGAGATGAAGCATAAAAAATAGTAAGCATTTTGTACTGTACGTAATACTACTTGGTGCAACTAAAATACAAAGAAGATGATTAGCAAATTCTAGAAATAACATAAAAAGGGTTGCAAGCGTTTGTCTATCAAATCACTTCCCTTCACATTAGTGTTAGGAAACCTTTTTACGTTCATTACCAGTAAACAGGTTGGCACGTGACAGAGGCTTGCTGAGGGGAACTGCCCCGTCAGCCCCACTCCTCTGGGCATGAGAGCCGGGGCCAGGTCCTTTACTGGAGGCTGCTCCATAGACGGGTCTGCTCCGATCTTCAGCAGGCTCTGGTCCACACAGGGAAGGGGACCGTTGTAGCAGAAGGTCTAGTACACATGTAAGAGGATATTAACAACACATATCTACAGGAGAACAAGAAACTCCCAGTAACAGCGTCTCAGCCAGTGACAGGTATACAAGTAGGCTCCCAGACAAATACGCTGTTAGACAGCAACAGTCGGTAGCGCACAGTCACTGTGCTGGTTTAAGACTCAGTCCTTAATGGCTTTCTGACAAACCTGTGGTTGTATCTTCAGCAGCAAGCAGACATGCCCTTTCGAATTGCCACTTCATTTTTAACATCTTCATTGCAAGCTACTAGTAGTATGCTGTTTGTACACATTTTTTTCCTGCGTATACATTCACATCACACAAACAACAACCTGCTTTAATAACTACCTTTGAGCACCTTCAAACCACTTCTCTGTTGAATCTTTTTTTTCCTTACTAGGCAGGTGATCAAGTACAGGAAGATAAGCTATTTTTGTCAGACCTGCAATAGTAATAATGAGATTTCAAAACATGTCTAAGGACGGTACTGAGAAAATGTATTACTGAGGGCGACTTCATAAACCTGTCAAGTGATTTGGTCACCGCATTTATATCAACATCTCCAGAAAGCTGGTGGCCTCTTATGTCAGGGAAGATACAGATGCTTTTACAGCTCCATAACAGCTTTGTTCCTTAGGACGGTCTAAGTTGATGTCAGGGCCAGAAAGGCAGGATAAAAAACTCCCGCGATGACAGAAAGCTGTTTGTTTGTGTGGCAACGCTGCCAATGCAGTGTCACTTCGGCAGCGCCTTTTTAAGTGTTCTTTTTGCTCGTTAGGTACTCTAACCAGTTTGCCAGTCTATGCCCTGATCAATCTCACCTGCTACAGCTGGTAGTTCACTTTCTTATCATCTCTCAAATTACACGTATAAGGGACTGGGTGCTGGGGGACTGGGGGTGTTAAACTGCTGGCCTTGAATATTGCACAGAAGAGCCTGCTGTGCAAGTTGCAGATCACAAAGTATGAATGTCAAAAAGATTTATTGCAAGTATGAAAGTATGAGCAAGGAATTTCTTAATCTAACGCTCAAAACTTCAGCCTCATCACGTTTATGGCTAAAACTTCTTTCAGGTCCACCAGTCCAACCAATGAATCAGAAGGCTTGCTGCTGAGTAATCCCACGTACTGGCATGCCACAAATCTGTCTCAAGGTGTGTCTTGTAATAAAACACAATGAAGTTATAACAACTATAGTTTTTAGTATGTTTTTAGTATGTTCTTACTACAATTAAGGACACTGAATGATAGCATTTCCCTTAGGGGTGATGTAAGTGCTTTTCATTTATTATCTTGTGGAAGAACTAAAGTGGCTTATAAGCCCCTTGGCCTGGCTGTTTAGCACTAGTTTTTATAACATTTGTTTCTCTACACCACACTCCTAGCAAACTCTGTTAGATACAACTATAAATCTTGATGTAGCTATATACTAGCCCCTTCAAATCATTCAGATCATCCCCTCCAGGTGCCATCTTCATCATACATGAGCATAAGTAGCATTTGTAAATGTCATTTGGGTTACTATGAAGGCCGACTAGTAAAAATATAATGCTTGCACTTAAAAACAAACAAACAAACAAAGAAACCCAAAACAGATATACTTGACAACATTTTACCAACACCTGAAATTAATTAGAGGTAGGTCTGAAAAACAAAACTCCCATAAAAGATGAAAAATTAAACACAACACTGCAAGAATTTTCATATTCACTAACAAACAGCAAGAAGTATGATTTTTGGGTTTCCCCCACTCCTAGGACCAGTATTTTTTAGATTTGTTGATTGTCAGATTACACAAATAAAATAGAAATGAAAAATAATGCAGAAAAAATACACATCGGCCGCATCTTTTGGAGTGTCCAGGCACAGAAAGAAGCATCCACATGTTCTGCTCACATCTTAATTAGTATAATTAGTCAGTAATCTGAAATCTTAAAAGTATCACATATGACGAAAGATTATTTCCACTTTGTGACTGGTCTCTAACTGCATACTTAGATTGATTGAAAACAAAACCCAAAAATCTTTCAGCTACCTAGGTAACACATTTTCTGATGTTCATTGCTAAATTTTTAGATAACATTTCTCAAGAGGCCTTGCATAATTAAAGAGGTTTTAATCACTGGGATCCTGTAGTGAAGGAAGGCTGTTAATGATGTGCCAGAGTGTGCTCAGTACTAGATAGAACATAAAGGAAGCTACGGATCTTCCTCAGGGGTGTTCCCTTCTGCACACACAGACCATGTAACCTAGCAATGCAGACAGCTCTGGATAAACTGCAGAATTAATATCACAGTCCACAAGTTCTCCTATTTTAATAAATAAATGACCTACTGCTAGATCCCATCTGCTGTCTGTTGAGCTCTGTTTTAGCACCCTATGTCACTAAGCACCTGGCCATCGTTGCCACAGCATCAAGCTGCTTCACAGTCGTTCATGGATTTATTTCTCCTAACTTACACCCCATTTAGCAAAACACTACTCCTTTATTCCAGTTGGAGTACACTGCAGTGACAAAAAGACCGTGATTAAACTGGGGATTCAGCTCTTGCTGCCCAGGCGTCATGCACTGTGCTGGCCCCTGGTCCGTCCCTACCTGGTTTCCTTTTCTGCTGCAGGGAGAGGACAGCAGGTAGGGAGTACTTCATTGCCGAGATGAAGTGGAGAAGGTTGCTCTCAAATCATCCTGCAGTCAGGTTTTTCCACAGTTCTGCGATCTCCTAAATCATGTCATTGCACAGAATGTTTTGTGAACCTTCCGTACCAGGAAGAATTTGCAATCACCTGCAGTACATGAACACAGAAATAAAATTTATTTCGTCTGTTAGGAATAGTGGTAATGTCTTAATCCCACAACTAAATACCACAGATCAAAGCAGCAATTAATCATAAGTGGAGACCACATAGCTGAAGTCCACCACATGCACCCACAACCACATTCACAGTACCAGGAGGAAAGGAGAGAAATAAAAACATGTAACTATATCCCAGGTAAGTCCTAGACAGAGGTGGAGCATAATAAAACACCCCTACACTTTGGTACAGATATGTAGCACTGCAATCAGGGTTGCACTTTAAAATCAGCACGTAATATATAACCTACATGGAAATGAATTGACCGCACACTCAATGGAATTTAGAGGAAAAATACAGTGGGTGCTGCTGAATTCCCAAGTCAGAGGCCTTGCCCTCTCCAAAGCTGGAAGGGATCCAGATGTGGTGCTAGAAAGAGAACAGAGAGCAGTTTATCCAGGATCCAAACCTCTTCCCAGTGAGGTTAATTGAAAAAAAATCCTGCCAGTTTAAGTGGACTTCAGCAAAACTGATTCCTAGTTTGTGGTTTTATTATATGTTTTCTTAGTTTTTGTGTCTATTACTTATGGTCTAAATTATTTTACCCTCCTTTGTTAGGCTGAAAGTACTGTGTGCATTTGTGATGTTTGCAAGAGGCAACCTAGCCTGTTTTAATGTGTATATAATGAATCGTGTATTATTATTGGGTCAAGAGGTTACGTTAGTTTTTATGGGACAAAACCCTGTGAATTATAAGCCTAAGTTTATTGTCTCTTGCAGAAGAGTGGTATAACTAGTTCTCTAGTTCTGGAAAGCATGAGTTTCACTATTTAAGTCCTCGGCCTTTGCACTTCAGATAGGTATGTTCTGCCACCCACACAAGTTTCTAACCAAAGCCTGAGTTCAGTATGTGTGCAATATTTCTGAGTCCCAAAAGATACTGCAACATTTGGTACAGTCAAACATCTTGCTTAATTCATTATTCACTATTTAAAATTTTGTCAGAATTCCAGGCATGAAGTGAAAGAATAAAAAAAGATAAAGAAGTTAAGCAATCGCACACCATCATCAATATAAATAAATCAGAAAGCCCATATGCTGAAATTCATGAATCCAAATTACATGACGAAAAACTTACACATACCAGAAATAGCGCAAAACCCAGGATAAAAGCATAAAAGGGGCGGTGAGTAATTGCCACAACTAGTAATGCCTGTAACTGCATGCTTTTTCTATGAACATGTAGCTTTATCAAGTGTGACAGTAAACATCCCCTCCTGATGCTTCCTGTAAATTTCTGCATCCTCCTGGAAACACAGTGGTGATCAGGGATACACAAAAAGCTTTGCTGTCAAAGCTCCCCACCAAACCCTACAATTTAGGTAGCAATCTACGTGCTTTTCCCCTCCCAAGACTTCACTGAATCAAGAGAAAATTCAGTCTTTTCCCTAAGGCCTTGAACTCCAGGTGCTCCAGAACAGGACTGGCAGAGCCTGGCTTTGGTTTTTCAACCTGGGGGCAAGGGCTGCATTCTCCGTTAGTCAAAAGCTCTTTGACAAGTCTCTTGCAATCTGCACAAAGAACGAAGCAGCTTTGTAGCTTTGGCAACCCAGCTTTAGTCTTTCTTTGTATTACATCGTGATAACCTGGAAAAGCACCACTGTTGCTTTTTAAGTCAATCAAATCTGTGAAAAGGAAGTTACAAACCTGATTTTAGCTGCATAAGGATATTTAGCAGGCATTGCAGGAGTCTAAGAAGAAGCCTAAGCCTGCAGATGGCAGACCAAAAGCGTCCGCTTCAAGGCAATGGGAAGACAGGGAAGCTTAAGGGACAGGTCACCTACCTGGGGGCTACAGCAGAAGTTGTCCCTGTAGGAACTGGTTGTTGCAACCAAAGAAAAAGGCATTGCTGTCAGGTAGACTTAGAAAATGAAATGACAAGACTTTCTCAGCACAGATGCGTACCACTGGTTTGATCAAAGTACAAAGGATTCACAACTCAAATTCAAAATACAGCCAATCGCAAATCATGAAAGCACACTTTGCTGTAATGGCTTATACAAACCTTCAAATCTTCTCTGAAAGGATACAAAGCTTGATAGGGAAGTATCCCTCTCTGAAAAGATACAAAACCTGTGCTACTGGGTTTTGATATACTTATTTAACATTTTGCAAGGAAACCCCTAAATATTAATTGCTCTATGCTGTCACTGAATAAGGTTTTTATTTAGCATACCAGTCCTATGGAAATAAGATTTTAATAATAAAGTGGTTATGCAACACAGAGATTTTGTATACTGAAAATATGAGCTATCACAAAAGTTAGGTTTTGTTGTTATCTGAAGAGATTGACCAAAATTATTGGCAGAGAATTAATAGTGCCACAAACTTGAAAACTGTAGGTAGGAAAAACACCAGAGAAAATAGGATTTTATCAGAAACCTTCGGGCTACAAACCTGCCTTTGAATTCCTAAATGATGATAAGAATTCCTAAATGTGATAAGAAGAGTTATATAACTCAATAAACAAAGCCTGTCTGCTCAGGAAGCCAGAATTAGACCATTTGTTTCCTCTAAGGAGGCATGTTTAAAGTTATTTCTCTGTCAACGGTAAAACTATGAATAAACCTAATGAAAAATATAGAATCTGTGGGAGTATAGAATATGCTTGGCTATAACTTCCCTTTTGCTTAACTGCAGAAGTATTGCTAATTAAATGTTCCTCTATCTTAAAATATCACATCTGGTAAGATAGCTCTCTATTCTAATCACCCACAGAGTAGGAAAAAGGAAGTGGGGCACTGCAAACAAACATCTTCCTGGCAGTCTAACCACCTGCATTTGATTTAAATCTCTAGAAAAGAAACTCAGCTTTAGCCAGCTTAACAGTATGCTAGTTAGCTGTTAATGACCTGCTATAAAACCACCTGTAGTATGGGAAAAGTGTAAAGCTTTTTAAAAAATTACCAGAGGTAAAGCATAGGTTTACAGCATTCTCTTTTTTTGAACGTGAGTGAAAATAAGGGTCCTGGGTAGCTCACACAAGCAGCATTCAGTGTTTTAAATACTTCCGTAACCGCAGAAAGCGGCCAGTTCTGTTGTTCAAACACTGTTTTAGTGTTCAAACAGCATTGTGTGTATTGGCTGAAAGGTACGATTTTACGTGTACCTCTCTCTCCTGCTATGCACATAATCTGAACAAGTCTGATGGCATACTCAGATTTCTCGCTCTGGAAATGAGTAGAAATCACAGCCATCCTGATAATGGGCAGGGCCATTATAAGAGGCGTAATAAATCTGGTCTCTCTTAGGTTGTCGCTCCTTACAAAGAAGGGAGAGAAGCAGCTGATCGGGGAGAAGGGAGCGAACAAAAGATGAACATGAATCAGCAGTGCACCCTTGGGGCAATGGATGCTAACTACACAGTTAGCAGGAGCACAGGCAGCAGGGCAAGGGAACTGAGTGTTCCCTTTGATGTGGCACTTGTGAGAGCTCAGCTGGAGTACTGCCTCCAGTTTTGCGTCCCCCAGTAAAAACAGACGTTGGCATACCGCAGCCAGTTAGTTAGGAGGCCGGAGCACATGACGTATCTGGAGATGGCAAAGTCAAAGCCAGGGTCTTCTCGGAGACTAGCAAAAGTCAGCAGTGACAAGACACAGCAAAGACAAGTACAACCAGATATACCAAAAAAGAATTTTCATAGTAAGGGCAGTCAAACAGTGGCACGGACCTTGGAGGTATTTAAAACCTGTCAGAACTAGATCCTGATCAAGCTTTGAAGTTAGCCCTGATTTGAGCAGATTACCTTCAGAGGTCCCTGTCAATTTACTGTATTTATATTTATATATATTTCGTTTGGATATAAACATGGGTGCTTCAACAACACCATATATCAGAGTAGATTCCCTCAACTACTTATAAAATAAAAGGAACATGGTAGCAAGAACGTGCTCTTGTTGCTGTCCAATTTTCATTTGTGACTTTTCTGTACAATGATAAAATATATCTCTGCTGTAACGTGTGGTAGTACTTCTAGAACAGTTCCTTCATACTAGGTATGATGAAGGTACAAAAAGCTACATTCTAAAAATCACCATTTTGCAGTGCTCCCAAAAGAACTGTTTAAAGGAGTTACCTAAGAGGTTAGTAAGTATGCAAATAACAATTACAACCAAGCTGCAGGAGAACAGTCAAGCTCTGGTTTACTCAACTTGGCTGCTCCTTGACATCCTTTCTGTAGTGCAGCTACTTTGAGAGCCAGTGTGTCCTAAGATTACGGCAAGAAGAGGTGGGAAACAACAGATTCTGCTTCCAATAAAGAGGGAGGCGAGGAGCTCTGGGGAGCCTGCGAACAGTCAGCTATGAATAATCCAGTTCTCCGAGAAATCAATGGAAACTGGATGGGGGTTCCAGATCTCCATTCCACGAGACATGTTTCTGCTTCGTATCTGTTTTGCTGTCATATTACACACTGTAGAGAATAGGATTCAACATCTCAGCAACCTTAAGTCTGAGTCATTACAATGGATAGAGTTACTTTTCTTGGAGAAAATGTCATGAATGCAATTTAACTCTTAAAATATACTCACAGCTTGGGAACGCAGAGGTGTGCCAGCTTAACCGAACGTGTGAGCACAAAATCTTCTTATGTTCTTGTAGTGAAAATCCTGCTGAGAAAGCAGCATCACCCAGTGTGCCATCACGTCCTCGGGACAGGAACAACTACTTGTGTGAATATCACTACTCGCTCTAAGAAAGCAAATAAGCAGATGAAATAATTGAGCAAGGAAAGGAGTAGGAGGTTGATGTTTAAGCACATTCTTTGCTAACCAAAAGCAGCACAGACTGATGTCTGGAAGTCTGTTTCAACTGAGCAGTACTGATCTGTGTGACCTTGTACAACTACCTAGGAGTCAACAAGGAGAATAATATGCATAGCTTGACTATGCTATGAAAATATAACACAATTTGTCTGAACCATGGATTTTTAGAAATCAAGACTGCTTCTAACGGAACCTGAAATATTTTTTCTGAGAGGACTTGTTTGCTTATTCATTAATAAAATAATTTTAAACTAAATCACATAGGTGGCTTCATAAATACTGTATACAAGACAGAAGTAGGCAGACATGCATTTCACTCTGATCACATTCCAACAGGACTCAGCTTTTGAGGTACTTTGCAGGGAATAGCAAAACACTAATCAGATCTATACGTTTCATAGCTAAAATAACCCAGAGATTGACATTATTTTCAATACCGTTTCCTTCCCACCAAATCTAAGTGTCAGGGTTACCTTGTTTGCCTAAACCAACGCTCGTTCAGATCAACAGAAGGACATCCACTGCCTTCATGGGATTTGGAGCACGTCTTTGTGGAAGCAAAGCCCCTACAGCGACATTCGGGACCCCGGCTGGTTGTGCCAGGGCCCCGAGCTCGTCCCCACGCCCAGGGCTTGGCTGCTGGTGCCCAGCGCAACGCAGAAGCGGCGTAGCCCCGGGTGCCCATCCTGCGGCCGCGTGGGGAGCACGTCTGGGCGGCGGTGCGGGTCCGGCCAGGGCGACCGCTGTGCCGGAGCTGCCTTCGGCCGAGGACCAGGCGCTTGGCCCGGGGCGCTCCCTCCCTCCCGCAGGCAGTCGTCAATGGCGGGAAGAAGCTGGTTTCTTCTCAGGCTCCTGCTCTCCATTCATCAGGGCAGAAATACGGAGAAGCTTGGCAAGTAAAATATTTATGGGGTCGTTGTCCTTCCATGACTTGTTTTCATCTGGTTTTAACAAGGAATTACAGCAGAGAGATTGCAGCAGATGAGGGTTAATGATGGGGTTACTCTTTCCGATGAATCGATAACCTGTGGTTTGGAAGCAGCCGTTGAGCTTTAAGAAATAATTCCATTAAATTAAACCCAGTTTGGTGTAAGAGATACATGCAACTTCAGTTCTAACTTACACATACTCTTTAAACAGGGAAAAAAAAAATTCATTGCTTCAAATTCCTTACAGAATAATAATTTAATCATAAGTCAAAAGCAGGATTTAAGTTTGTTTCCAATACTACATGGTATTTATAGAAATGCAACAGGGGTATATGTGTGTCTATCATGAATGCAGTGAGAGGCTGTTTAATGTAGAATTATTTGTTTCAGAATTTATTTAAATATTTTACCACTATCCATACTCTGACAACTGGAAAATAAGTAAGATGATGATGCATTACTTTCCTGTCAGTAAATTAGAGAGCATTATTAGCACAAGTATTCATAAAGGTCTGCTAAAAGAAGGTTTATGCCTGAAGGCAACTTTTGTGTGTTTCTAGTATGACGATGATTTTATGACTTGGGCTTTTAGAAATGTCTTAATGAAATTAAAAGAGAAAAAAAGTTTTGACCAACATTTTTTGTTCCACTTAGAGGACTACTTCTAACACTGAATTTTTTACAGCAAGATACATTACCTCCTGGGATGGATACGTTATTAAGAGAATGTGAATATTGCCATCCTACCTACCCATGTTTTCTCCCAACAGACAAAATCCTGTGCAGAGCTTGATGGTTAACAGTAAGTTAGCTGAAAATTTGTATTTGTCCTCAAATTATTTTTGAATCAATAATAACCTGCAGAGCTTTAGCTTGAGAAGTACATTGGAGAGAGACATTCAAACTCGTGAGAGGAGCAATCTTCTACCCAGCAGCTCTGCTGGTGAGCTCAGACCTTTTTCTTCTGCCTGTGGGCCCTTAACCCACTTTTATACAGGGGGTTCCTCTGACCACGAACACAACGGTTACACTGGAACACAAGAAGCACTTCTGAGTTCTTCTCATCAAGATTGCTCCCTTTGAGTTAATGGTGAAACGCTCACTGAACCAAAAATGGAACTCAGGTGCCACGTACCCGGGTGTCCAGATTGCATTTTCTTCTTCCTTTCTAAACACCCAGGAAGCCAGGGCAGAACACAGCTTATCCGGCGGCAGCTCTGCTCGCTGTGCCACACAACGGCCACGCCACCCTTCCCAGCTGCTGTCATTCAGTCCTGCCCTACTTGTCCAGATGCTGGTTTCGCTTGACCAAAATGGCACGACCAGACACAGCCTCTCCAAGGGAAAGCCTCCTCCTGCCCTGAAGCCATTCCTCCGTTGGAGCCTCTTCTCCCTCCCCACCCCCTCGTTTAGCCTTATCTGCTCTTGCCTCACATCAAGCTAGAACGGCGCAACACAACTAATACATTAATTAGCAAGAAACATTCCCTGTGATACCAGGTCAAAGTTAGAAAGAGCTGCTTAATTTCGGGACCCGCTGTACCCCTCAACCAGTTGCACAGGTGCTGCACCTTACCCCGTCTTTGCACATCTCCCCTCACCACACAGTTACAGAGCTTTCCCACAGACGGAGAGTCACCGCGCAGACCTAAATACTGAAACTTCAGCACGTCAGGAAATATTAGATCAAAAGAAGAGAGTAAGAAATAAACTGACATTTCCCACACAATAAATAGCTTATCATTAGCATTATACAAAGTGTTATGACAAACTTAATTTTGGAACTATTGACAAGAGCCTGGAAGTTTGTCTTTCATCACAAACTTTTTAAAACTGCCTGGGAAAAGGAAAGTCTCTACTCTTGCTCTGGCACATCTGGTTTTGGTTTTGGATTTATTGTCATGAAATTAACAAAACCAGAAAGCTGATTTTCAGTCATCGCCCTAGGGCTTTCTGTATCTGTTTGGGCTGTTCAGATGTTAGAGTTACTTTGATCCTTATCATGGAAAACCATTACTCAAATCCTTCTGCTAACAGGCCCCAGTTCAAAGACACTTTTCATTGGATCCCAAGTTAGTCAAGGCTATGAGATGAACCTGCCTTCTTTCAATGCAAACACGCTACGCTGTAAAATATAGATTTGAATTTTATATGAAAGTAGGCTAGAATAGGCTAGAATTCCTGAGTAGAGAAACTTTGAGTTGGTGGGCAGAACAGCTTAAAATAACAGAATTTCTTAAGAGATCTACTCCCCTCCAGTTACATCCCCGCTGGCTGAAATCTTTGCTTCAGTCATCCTTTCTAGTCCAACGCATTTCCACGGCTTCCTAGTCTCCAGTAAGCTCTATCAGCTCCTTCCCGACTCCTGTACATGGAAAGTGCTATCTGCCATCATCGCTGAGGCTTGCCTGTGACCTGCACTCAGCTTTTCTAAGAGGTGCTTCTAACCATCTTCCACACTCCTCACCTCGTTCTAGCGCTCTCCCATGCTGTCTGCTCCAGGATACTGCTGAAAGCTCTCCGAGCTGGGAGAGCCCAGCTGCTCTGCAGGAGGGTCCACTTTCCCACTCCGCTGGCCAGCTCCCCTGGAGCCAGGCAGGACAAGGCAGTCCTCCTCTGACCCCTCCAGACACTTTACACAACAGCTCTGAACACGCGAATCAAATATACCATTTATCTATCACATATGCATAAGATCAAGCATGCTATGAAGAAAACCACGTTGAAGGTGCTTAAATACCTTCTTGTATAGGGCCACCCCTAATCAGATCTGAAGACAACAGGACCTTCTTCACCTTTTCCAGTAGGACCAATACATGCTAGCTGGAGCAGATGCTAGCAGCCAAACCTGCCAGTCTCTTGTACAGAGAACAATGACTGCTGCCACTGTAGCTGAGCCCCCAGTTATAATGATTTGAATATTTAATTTTATCTGAAGATGTGATTAAGCATTTACCATAATGGGATCACTCTCCAGTCTAAGATTAAGGCTTCCTTTCTAACTAGGTTTATCTGTCTCCCGATTTTAAAACAACCTGTAAGATCTGCAGGCCATAGCAATGTAACTTAAAATACCAAAATTGTACCCAAGTCTTCTGAGCCTAAGACATTTTCAATGAATGCATAAAATCCAGCACAAAGTACCCCGATGGTGGTGGCTTTAATATACAGTAATCTTGAAATTCAAACACATATCTTCTACCTGACACTTTCTTCTCATTTCTTTTCTCCCCCTTGTTTTAAACTCCTGCATAAGAACTAACTAATAATTGTCATAAATCTTTAGAGCAGGAAAACATTGTTTACCTCATTATCCAACAGGAAAGAGGTCCATGAAGAAGCTGACCTGATCAATGATAGCAAATGATTGTCAGAATCAGACTCAAAACTCAGGAACTCTTAGCTATAAGAGCATTTAGAAAATTGGTTTGTTAGACAATGCCTAATACAAAGTAGGAGGAAAGATCAATTTGGACCTTGCCAGCTCAGCATTTAAGTTAAGCTCAAAACAAATATGAACACTAGAAAAATACTCTCATAGCACCTGAGATCAAGAAATGGTTTAAAGATAACACAGCAACCAAGAACCCAGTTTTTGAGAACTTCTGAAATTAATTCATAAGATCAAATCAGTATTTCTCAGATACTTCAGAAACCAAGATCAACATATAACACTTTTTAAAAGTCAGAAAAGGCACATACAGCAAAAGGTTAGTATCTTGAATGTATTCTTTTCTGGTTTTGAAAAATAGGCTGTAACTAACAAGCATTCGCTCATAGAATATAAACCTCTTATCAGTTGCCTCTGAAAATAAGCTCAGTGCACCCACTTGATCTAAACTTCAGTATTTACAAGGGCTTACAAGATCAAAATCAATTGTTCGTACTCGTGTTCTGAATTGTGGGAAAAAAGAGCTTTTGAAGTCTAAAAGTTTCACACTTTCAGTCTAATAATCAAGAAGAATAACTGCTGGTATTTTGAAGATATTGATATACTCCTGCTGGTATATTATACTTTCCCCCTTTCCACAATTTTCTGGGGGGACATTTCAGTCAGGATAACTGTAGTATTAAATAACCTAACATCCAGGGAAATAAAATCGAGGGAAAAAGCATGCATACTCTATTGTTTTTCTTAATCTACAGATTATACTTAGATACCGTGAAGATCTAATTTCATTCTATTTACTTTGTGAAGCGCAAGAACCACACACACATACTAGTCCTTCTCTGATCATCAGGTTCTCAAGGAACGAACAGACACTCATAATTACTGCAAAATAATTCAATACAAACAAAATATAATAATTTAGCAAATGCAGACATCTTTTTGTTCTCCTCGTATAGTTTATAACACTTTGTATTACGTGCTCAATCAAGACAGACCCACGTGCCTGTTGTACAAGATTGCACACGCGCAGAGTGCCACTCACCGCTTTGCATGCTCTCCACCTGTTCACACGTGCAAAGGCCATCTGACAATTTGGCCAGCGGCTGTCTCTTCGTCATTTCTTCATCTTTGCCAAATATCTGCCACAGTAGACATTTATTTGACTCTAGCCATACTCTCATCCTTTTCTGTTCATTAAAAGTCTGTCTGTCCATAAGACGCTCTTGATGCGTCTGAATTATTTTCAGCTAGATAGCTGGCTAGGAGCTTAGCTGTGCTGCTTATGTTATGATGCATGGAAAAGGCACAGGCAATGGCAAAGGAACGGGAACAGTAAGCTGCATTTTGATTTCAGTGATCACTGCTAGAGAAAGAGAATGCCATTAATAAAAGTTTTACAAATATAGTGACATACAACTAAATCTCAAGTGCCATTAATATCTCTAAGTATGTGTTTAGGACAAAGTAATTTATTCTTATTCTTAAAGATAATGAGTCCTGTAATCATTTATCTTTTCTATTCCTACCAAACAGTAGAAATCCTCCATTCAGCAGAAAATTGCTTACAATCTGGGCAAATTACTGAACATAAAGTGTCCCTTAGACAGAAGTTGGTTCCTTCCTCACCTTCCTCTTTCAAGAAGAAACAGAAAAGATTTACTGAAAACATTTTCTAATAAATGGCATCACTTTAACATATCTGTGCGGAGCCGACCAGCTTTATTAATTCCATTACACTGTGGCTGGCTTCCTCCCTGCATAACATTTCAGTGCTGAATGTGTTGCAACAAAGGCTAACTATTCAAGGGAAAGAAAGTGTATCACTGACAAGCTTATCCCCTCGCCGACTTGCTTCAACTCCCACTCCTTTGTGGTTTTTTCCTTTGACTTGATGAAATCCCTTTCCAACCAACTCAATGATTCTAAGGTACATGAAGCAAATTATTTTGAAAGGTTTGTAATAGAACATAAACATAGTTTTGAAACCCCAGGACTCTTATCTGAGCTTTTTAAAGCTTACGGGTCTTTCAAAATTCTACCGATGCTGCCTGAAAAGGCACGTAAATCCAGCCGTGTATGGAGAGGTTGCCATGACAGACGCAGTGGTGAATTTGAAATTCTCCAGAATGGTACTACGGCCTTCAGCCACAGGAAAGCACCTTTGGATGTGGGGAAGACAATATTGTAACACCAAGTACATGAGAGCCTCTTGTTCTGAACGTTCGATGTTCTTGTATTCTTAATCAAGTCACTTATCTTCCTGTCGAGTTTTCACAGGAGTGCTGTTAGAATCAACTAAAGCAAAGGAACTATTAAGTACGATAAAAAGGACAGCAAAAGTGCTATTTAAATAAAACAGCTTTGTAAAAACTGCTTAATCATAGGAAATCAAATCAAAGCAAATTAAGCATCTTTGGTGCTTGCTAGCTGAAAGTTTCATTATAAGCATCAGGTGAAAGAGGCAGAGTTTAATGGTCTTTTATTCTCTAGAAGAATAGAATCTCTGTTCCTTAATTTCCAAATTGCTAGGGTTCACTGGAAGACAAGAAATATGTTTAACAAAATATGGATGTTTCAATAGTTTTCCTTCCACACCAAGGAAAGAAACCCCAAACCAAAAACTTTCAACATTTTCAGAGAGCATAGGAGACTTTGCCGCCTCAAATATCACATCAAATTCTCCACCTTTTAACGTGTCTTGCTTGAGTTTTCATTTACTGCAAATATTTAACATTATTTACCCTAAAGCCATCCCTGTACATTATGATGCAGTGTAAATTACCAAATATTCATTCCTTCTGCAATAGATGAATTGAAATTTATTTCTTGTTGTATCTCACATTTCCCCCTCCTAGTTTAGAAGAAATTGTATTTGTCAAGAATTGGAGAAACTGCTCCTTTCCATCAGCCATTAAAATAATATCCAGAGCTTTGTGCAACAGCAATTAAAGATGAGTTCTGACATTAGCCTTATTTTTTATAATTGCAAGAGAAAATGTGAAACTCAGATGGGTCTTGTTAGTGCTAACTGCACTCCTACTGACTCCAATTTGTTTTGTTCTATTAATTTATCATCTTACATTTGGAATGATTTTATAGTCTGCTAGGAAAAAGTCTCAGAAGCATAAAGCAGTGAGATAATAGAATGAAAATGCAGCTAACTGTGATATTTCAGAGCAATTTGAGTACTATTTGTGAATACACTATTATTCTAACCACAACCCTGCAGCTTTTTATGCCTGCAGCATATACAACGTTGTTTAGTATTAACAAATATGACAGTCTCGGTGGCAAAACTCAGTGAACCCCATCCACATGAGCTTGCAACCCACACTACGAGTTCAGCTGGAAAAGACCCTGCAATTTGTTCATCTGTAACTGCCGTGTCTTTGCATTGATCAGCTTTCTCAAGTCTATCCGAGTCCATCCTTGAACAGCGTATGCAGCAAAATACAAAAATATCAGGACTGTACAAGATGGTGAAGGTATTTGTTGATGCTGCAATTTAATCTATAAATTTCTTGCTAATTAGAATAAGAATATATATTGTTGTGGTAAATTGGAACTGTGACTTAAATTACATCATGATGCTTTGTTATTTAGACTGAAAGCCACTCTCAACTGTGAGAGACATTTAGTCTGCTTGACTGGTTTCAGGATTCTCAGGATTTCGGGCTTGCTTTTCATACCAAAAAAGAATAGCATGTTGCTTCATGCTTTCCTTATTTTATCTACTAAGAATTCCTGCTAGCTACCTGTAAACAAAGACCACATGAGGGATATGGTGATATATGCCTACTTCTGCTTTCCAAGATAACAAACAAGTGTTCAATAGCACTATGAAAAACGTGCATCTACCCATAGTCAGTGAGAGGTACACAGGCTGAATGTTTAATATCCTTCATGAACTTCTGCAGTTCACACAAAAGCACCAAGAACTATAAACTCAGTTACACCGTACTGACCAGAGCTATGGAAGGCAGTAAAGGACCCATAAAGTGAGCTGCGCTGGTTTTCCAGGGTGGTCAGCAGAGGTGACTCACTGGATGGCACAACTCCCTCTGAGTGAGTAACACCAGGCTCCACAATACTTGCAGGCTCTGTGATGGCAGAGACGTTGCACTGGAATGACCCACAACTATGGTTTTTAGTTAGATTCCAAGCACTATTAGAAAAATCGGTGTTATTTACTACCTTTGAACTGGAATCGTCATGCTCTTTTAATTCCCTGTTTTATTTTACTATAACTTTTTTTTTCTTTCTTAGCACTGCTATTAATCCACTTAAGGACACCCGATGTTAAAAGAGGTTGTACGTCAGTGCATAGAGCTAGAGTGAATGAGCCATATGCATAGTGAGTTACCTTCATTTTTGCAGAAAGCGTTGTCAGTGTGCAAATGCAAATATTTGCCTGTGTTAGGATACACAGAGACACATAAACTAGTCTATTTGATAACAATCTTTATATTGTTTTGAAAAACCTGGATATGCTTTTAAAGACTTCCTAGGATTAGGAGAGCAAAAACCCAACACGCTACCCCAGAAACACATGTGGGAAGGGCCAGGAGGTGTGGTCATTCCATATGCAGCCACACTTAACCTTTTTTTTTTTTTAAAGTTCACATGAGCAGAAAAAATTTCTATGTGGTAATTATCATGATGAAAATCACTCACCCAAAGATCATGCCAGACAAAAAAAAAAAAAAAAACCACCCACCAGAAAAACCCCACCTGGAAAACAGAAGAAAGTAAAAATAATTTTTAGCATAAATAAAGTATTTCAAATTCGTTTGAAGTGTTTAAAACCAAAAATCAATGCAGAAATTAATTCTTTGGAAGAATGCCAGTCTAGATAATACATAGAGAAAACCAAAGCATGTTATTGATTCATGGCAGCATCCAGTTTCAGGCCAAAGATGCAAAAACGGCCACAAACGCCTCAGCAGCGCGACGAGACGCAGCAATGCAGCGAGGTGGCCCCCGACATGGTGTGGCTGGCAGCGGGAACGGCAGCGCTCCGGCTTGCCCCGTGGGCGATGGGACTTTCATAAAGGCGCTGTGCTGCGACTCAGGGGAGAGGAACCTCTCACGTCGCAGAGCTCTTCACTGGAAAGCCCCTCTCTGATTTCAGCGGATGGGTTCCCATCAGGTGCTAGCTGACCGACACAAATGTACTTTGCCCTGATATGACTGAAGTAAGAGGAAGCCCGTCTTCGCCGGGACATTGCTGTGATCATAAATGGATCTGCCCGAGTCACTGTGCTTTACCCTGACTGAGGTGAATACTTCTGGGCTTGGTACACCCCTGCAGAGCTCTCCTGTAAGTCTTGTGGAATCACCATGGTAATATTCTCCACTTGCAGCAATTATGCTTACATATGCTCTCTGAATATCTAGGGTAGTTATAATCTGCAGAAATAAAGGTAATTATATACCAGTTAGTGTAATACAGCTGTGGACAGATGTAAATAAAGTGTTTGCATGGGGATGGAGACATCGCAGAGCTTTAGAAAAGTGTGTTATGAAAGACAAGAAAATAAGGCTGTTCCAGTTTGTGAGAATATGCAATTTCATCCCTGTAGAAATCTTGTTCATCAGTAATTACAGGAGGAGATAAGAGTCTTCTCAATTAAGATCAGGCGGTAAATGCTTTCATTTAGTGTGTCCTGAGAAGTATCGCATCAAAAAATAATTAGAGACACAAAAACTTTCGGATGTTTTAAATATATTATCTCCTTTGAAATTTAGAAAAGCTTCAAAGAAATGTCAGGTTCTGGCATGCTACAGAAAGAGCACTTGTGTTTAAAAACAAGGCCTTTCCCCTAGTTTTATATATATTTGATGGAGCCACTCAAAAAATAACAACTGAAAAACTAATTGAAATTCAGACATGATCCTTTGGATAACACTTTCAGCTCCATGGTTGGAATTATTAGGAATGAGCCTGTGACAAACCTTAGACTGGGAACATGACACAAAGGAGCTTCTGTCAAGCTTTTTCAGTTGTTAGTCTTCTCTTCCTTGTTATTTACATTTCCTTTCAACTCACATGTATAAGTCATACAGCAGTAATACAGTAGCATCATCTCTGAGGAACAGTCTAGCAACCCATGCTAGCAAGCTTGTTTTCATTTTCACAGTTTCAAGATTTTTCTATGGAATGCAAGAATGCATTTTTTAAATTTTGCATTATCGTTACATTTTTACAGTCTCTAATCATTCCTCCTGCCTTTGGTAACCAGTCTTCAGGGACCACTCTTACTCATTAACTAATCAATTACACACTCGCTAATCTGTTTTATCCAAAGATAAAGTAGAAGGAAAAGACAGACATGGATTTCTTTCTTCTACTTAAAAAATATTTTCTTAACACTCTGGTTACACAAACCCACTCTGACCCATGGCCCCCCAGCCTTCCATATGGATTTTTCCAAGCATCCGTGTGAATTCATTTTGATTTGAGTCACTTATGGTGCTCACTCAGTGGGCTATTTTGTATGATATGGATTAGCTAAGCACTGTCGTCAACTCATTTGAAATCAATTCATTTATTGTTCACACCCGGTATACCATTTTGGACAGAGATAGAGTACAATGAAATGAGAAGAAAGACCCACTGGAAGGCAAATAATAGCATAGGAAAAAAGGAGAAATATAGTCGTGGACTGGAGACAAAAGAAAATACAGAAACATGGAGATTAAAGACAAACATTGATCAAAGATAGAAAAGGAACTGCAGACAAATGAGAACCTGTGATCAAAACCGGATGGAAAGGAGCATGGCGAGATTTGAAAAAAGGAGAGAGCAGAAAAAAAATCCTAGACTCACTGCTTCAGGATATCCTACGTGCTTTTGATTCTCTACTAGTCTCTAACCCAGCCACGTTTAAGAAAGAAGTATATGAATTTCTCTACATCCCTTAGGGATAAAAGATTTTTGCCTGGCTCTCTTACTAACTGTCCCTTGTCTGCTTTGCTGTGATGTTCATCTTCCTAACACTATTTTCAACCTGCTTTGCTGGCTGCAAGAAAGGATTTTCTCATATTTCTGTCACAAATTTCTCAGCAAAGCATGGGTGTTAACTCTTACAAACTAAACTCTGTCACCAGTCTAATTTCTGCGGAACTCCTGCTGCAAATAACTCTCAATAACTAATTGTGGAGCTACTACCAGATGACGGCTTATTTATGCCCTGACCAGCTGAGGTGCGAGTACCTGCTCCCGAGGAAGAAAGGCCTTAGAATTGTTACGACACCAGGTTCGCAAAAGTTAATCAGAACATGGAAAATGTGAGTTTTGTTCCCAAAGAAATGAGCTGAAACCATACAGAAGAGGGAAATGGACTTTCAACCCATACGTTTGAGTCCATACGCTATCAGATGTAAGCACGATTCATGGTCTGTTGTTCTCTCGCTGCAGATTGTGGCCAGAAATAGGGTCATACCACAGGTTCCTGCACCTAGGGTGATGGGCACTCTCGGAATCCCTAGGCTAATATAAATAATTACCTTTGATTTTCGCTGAGTTTGAGAGCGCTGAACCCTGTGCAGGTTATTGCTGACAGGTCCCAGGACTGCTCTTCTGTGAAATTCCCAATCAGCACTCCCACGTTTGGTTTTTGGAGGGGCTGTAGCAGACAACTTCCGAGGCACCGCAGGGATATCCAGTTTTCTTACACTGTCTTAATATTGCTGGGCAACAGGGAAGTTGCACGTGATTGAGCAAGTCCATTTTGCTATATAAGATGAAAATGTCCACTTTGTTTCAATTATTACTTTCCAAACAAAAATAAAATTATCCTCTTCTATGGTTTTCAGATGATTTGCCAGCTAACCTTTATTGGTCAAGTAATTCTAAGATTAGAATATCTTCGGGGTATTATTCATCAAACAGGCCAGTTAAAGCAGCCACATGACTTTCCAAATATTTTAGGAAATCTGAAGCACTGCCACAAGACTAATTTTAGTTCACAGAACCACAGACTTGTTGACACTGGCAGGGAAACCTCTGGAGGTCGTCTGGTCCAACACCCCTGCTGAAGCAGGGCCGCCTAAGCCAGTTGCCCAGGACCGTGACCGGACAAGTGTTTGAGCATCTCCAAGGAGGGGGACTCCCTACAACCCCTGTGCCAGCGCTCGGTCACCCTCACAGTGAAAAAGTGTTTCCTGATGTTCACATGGGAGTCTCTTGTGTTTCTGTGTGTGGCCATGGCCTGTGGTCCTGTCACTGGCACCACAGGAAGGAGTCTGTCTCTGTTGTGTTCGCACGCTCCCTTCGGGTATCTATACACGTGGATAAGGTCCCCCTGAGCCTTCTCTTCCCCAGGCTGAACAGCCCCAGCTCTCTCAGCCTGTCTCCATAGGAGAGATGCTCCATCCCTTCATCACCTGCATGGCCCATCACTGGAGTCTCTCCAGTAGTTCCATGTCTCTCGTACTGGGGAGCGCAGAACCGGACGCAATGCTCCAGGTGTGCCTCACCAGTGTCGAGCAGAGGGGAAGGACCACCTCCTTGGACCTGCTGGCAACACTTTCTCTAATGCAGCCTGGGATACCATTCACCGCCTTCACCTCAAGGGCACGTTGCTGGCCCATGTAGGTGTCCAAAACCACTGGATGCCTAAAAAGGGGAAGCGCTGACTTGGTTTGCACAGGTTCAGACAGAAACAATTGCCTATATTTGAAGACCTGGCAACAAACATTTTTGTCGTGAGGACATCTTGCAGCTTATATTCCACATTATTGGCAATAAGCCACGTCATAGAACTTGGCAGCAAGGAAATAACTGGAACATCAGAAGTCTTAAATCACCTCTTATGCCATATTTAGTCCTGGTTCATATTTAGTCCTGGTTCATAAAGATGGGATCAGAACTGGGAGCTATATTTTTAATGAAAACTATATTTAAATACCCAGATGTATTTTTGTGAGATTATTTCTCTTATGGTAGCATTGAAAATATTCTGCACTTTGCTGGAGATATTTTAAACCTTCGGTATTGCAATTAATGGCTTGAGTGTTAAGTATGATATTGGCATCTACTGGATAAAGAACTGTTAATACTGCACCACTGATGAGCCCTATAAATTGCTGAACGTTTGGGAGATGGTACTGTAGCATCTGTTCTAGGGACACGTGCCTCTAGCAGGGAGACAGTGGGTATCTTTCCAAGATAACCCGATAGCCATTATGTACCACCCTGTGAAGATGACAGTAGTTTTGAAATCTAACCAAAATATTGCTAAAAAAATAAAATTTCTGAACACAACACTGGTTTCTACTGGCTTTACAACACTTTACGAGGTTAGGTGCTTTTCATTAGAATATTACAACACAAAGTTGCTGAGACAATTATCGAATTAGATGGACCTAGAGGACAAAACATTTAAAACTTCAGACTTTCAGCAACTGGGATAGAAGAACAAGAAAAAAAATCTACATAGTCCCTTCCAGCAAGACTGACTACACTGCCACCACGTTGACAGCAGCTATGTGAAAGCAAGGGCACTTCCCATTTTATTTCCATAAATCTCCAGTCTCTACACTTGGCACCTCAAAGAAGCTCTCAGTTTAATATGCTTCAAAAGAACTAAAAATTCATCCTCCCCTTTATCCCAGATACTCTTATGAGTTTTCTAGCACTGGCAGACGTGAGGAAGTGATTATCTCAGACAAATTTGTTTGTATCATTTCTTGATCACAAATGATACCAGAACAGAAAATATTTGCCTTCATAAATCAAAACTTTTATAGCTATCCTAGCAATGGGTTACAGTACATTAGGATCTCAATCTACAAGCCGCTGATGAAAGATGAACTATACAGTTAATGATTTAATCAGTACACTCTGTTAATTACAAATGAAACAGAAATCAACAGGAAAATGAAATATAGAAATAGCACATCTAGAACAAATCCTGCTTGCTTTATTCACTGTGGCATTCCCGTTTAGATTCAATGGGACTAGCTGCATGAGTGAGGCAAGCAGGATTTGATCCTACATATATTATCTCCAACAAAAAATATTTAGATACTCCTGCCTGTAGCATATTTTACAATATTCTCCTTATCAAGAAGATTATATCAAAGGAACAATGTTAGAATTTTCTAATGGAATCCAGAATAGTTACAAAAATCACTTTTTGGAAACGTTCTCATTTGGGCTGCCTCATTAATCCCTTTAACCATGAAACTCACACTTTAATTGCAGATAGTACCCAGGCACCCAAGTATCCGGAAGCACAACTGTCCCCCCAACTGCACAGACCCAAAGCCTGTGGTCCCAGCCGTGCAGAGAATGCCTTGGGGGAAGCCGACAGAGAAGGAGGACAGTGCCGTGATCCAGGCGCTGGCCGAGTACCTGGCCAGACCAACTCCCTAGATGATGCTGGCGTGGGCAAGTCATACAGGCCTTCCAGGTTTAAGTTCTCCAAAGCGCTGTTAAGAGCGCTTCCTCACACAGGATTGTATTAGAAGATTAACCAAAACAAGGGAGTGAAGTTCATATTTGTACCTATAACCATGATTGCCTTATTGACAGCTTCATACAACCTTTCTGTCCTTACACTTCTACCTAAAACCAGCTGCCCTCCTCTGTACCTTCTGTTGTGCAGCGCAGTACACAGCGGGAAGGCAATGCACTCTGGCTTCTTTCAGCTGATGCAGTACAGACTGCTCCAGGTAAAATAATTGAAATAAGCCTTCAGATTTGCTTCACGGTGTCAGCATTTGTTTCATTTCTCACACGGTGTCAGGACCAGGAGAGGAGTATTTCATGTTACTTCACTTTTCTCTCTCGCCTCAGTCCTGCGCCTGGTGCTGGTTTGGTACGTACCTTGTCACTGGGTCACAGCTTTAACGTTAACAGCTGTGATCCAGAGTGCGTTTTGCTAAATACCTCTGGCACTGTTTTGAAGCAGTAATATAGAGAATGGCAAACTTACTCAGATGAAACAAATCCCAGCATTTAAGTGTGTCCCAACGCAGGGATCTTTTCCTGCCCATATGTGCAGTGCACGCGAGAAGCATCTCCGGCTGGTGGTCCCATCATAAGCCTCTTAAACCCATGACACCAGCTCACTTTCAAACAATAACAATAATTTAAAAACCTCCACACAATAAACAGAGATTTTTAAAATTGTAGTAAATAGATGAGGTTGAACAAGAACCCAAAAATCTTCACCTCCAACTCCAGCTATTATGTGACAACTCTCTTCAAGATTTGAATAAATAAATAATACCCTGCCAACACACACACTTTCCTTCCCTGTCTTAATTCTTGTCTTAAACCAGATCCAGAAATGGGTGAACACAGACTGTGAACCTGTATTCTAGATTCATGTGTTTCTAAGAGAATTTGGGTATTTTTAATTTTGAAAAATCTAATCTGAACTGAGCATTTTCCATCCCTAAGTGGCATATATTTTTATATATATGCGTATGTATGTATGTATAAATTAGGTATATGTGTCTGTGTATCTTGCCACAAGGGTGTATTACAGGTAATTAAATCCTTGATAATAAATGGTTCATCAGTCTGCAGGTGATGTACTATAAGTGATTGCTCCTGTAGGTAGTAATCAGATGGTGCAATTGCTAGAATTACAAATTCCCTCTAGGCTGATTGGATTTTATCAACAAGAAGGAATGAAGTAAAAAAGGGTTTGGGGGTGAGGTTTTTAATAGTCTAAAACCTAATATTAGAAGTTTGCCAATTGGAAATGAGTGCCTTTCCCTTGAAGGCATACCCTCACGATGACCGAACAGCTGTCAGAAAAACATAACCATTTTCAGAACAGCCTCTGGGACCAGAGTATATTCTTAGGCAAAGATGAAATTAAAAGGTTTTTTCCCCACCCCCACAAAAATATATGCAACTCTCATGCATACTGAACCTGTCTTCCCATGGGCACAGCAACATTCCATAAACCTATACAGGGACAGAAATAACATGATCATATTTAAATTAAAGCACAAGAGTTAGTTACTATTAGCATTTGGACAATCTGACAGTACAAATTGTGGATTATATTTGAAATTATTAATTCTCAGACCATTGGTTCCCCTGATAGCAAACTGAGGAACTTCTATGTATACTGAATTTAGATCACCAACGAAAATGGAACAGTACGTTTAAAGTTTTAATAAAAAACCTACCTGTTAAATATACTATCCTTTTTTCTATTTTTTCTTTTATTTTGTCACAAAATTAGTTTTCTTTAATCAAATGTCAAAGCAGTAAATACAGCTGACACATACTACCCATCAAAAATAAATCCAATCCACAAAATCAAAAAGCTCTCTAAAATAGCCTAACACTTATCTTCATGTCAAATGGTTTCTTTTCAAGTTTTTGGAAAAAAAAAAAAAAATCTATTTCTTACTAACCTCTAATTTTTTGTTACTAATATTGTTACTTTCCAAACTATATTTAATGGAAAAATGATACCCCAGAGAATATAAGCATTCAGAATTAATTTCAAATTGATGTTCAATAGCGACACTCGGATTTTTTTATTTTTAAATATATTTCTCATGAAAATTCTGTTGAGCACAAGGTGTGCATCAGCCATTTCAGCTTCACTCGGCCAACAGGATTACATCCCAAATTAAAAAAGTGAAGCAGAAGACTGATTGTTTATTTTGCCTTTTATGACTGCGCATCAAAAGCCTGAGATGGTCATTGAATGCTCTTACATCCAACAGTGGTACCAGGCCCAAATGCAGCCCAACTGCTTACAGCAGCTACTCCAGCTGGGAAAAGCATTGAGCCAACACAGTGTCCAGTCCACAGAGGTGGAAGGTTTTTGGAAGGGAAAAGTAACAGTTTCAGAGTGAAAACTTTGATAAGGAAATAGCAAGTAATACAGTGAAGTACAGATACAGCTAAATAACTTGAAATTATCCCAAACTAAGTGGTTTCAGCGTTGCTCTGCCAGACTGATTCATTTATACAGGAATCAAGTACCTAGCTACGCTCACAGAGTCCAGAAGGGAAAACACAGTAACCACAGCCATTCTGCATCTTCCTTGTTCAACGTAATTTTTTTTTTTTCTATCATCAGTTTAAGTTTATTTTTACCACACAAGCCTTTTCCCTATCTTCATCCCTGCTCACTCTTACTGCCAGGAACCACCACTACCTATCATGCCAGCTAATAAAACTGGGAACGATTTTGCACCGATGCTGCCTAGTGTCACGAGACTCGTACAGGGCTCCAGATCACCCCTGTTCACAAAGTGGGTAAGCACATGCTTTATTGTTGGCTGTTACGGAGGAGGAGGTGGAGGAGGAGTACCTGTATACTTGACAAGCAGGTCACTAAATTGTGCCGTACACCTCTGCTGCATTTCCAAACACGGGCGTTTGCTTCCAAGTCAGACAACAAAGACAATTGTATAAGCCTTGCTCCCCTGCTGGATTTCCTTCTGTATGCTACAACCTGCACACAAAAATAATGTCTAATTATACATCATAATTTGAGACAATAATTATTTATACAAATTAAAAAATTGTTCCCCTTCCATGTATATGTATCTTTATGTAATACGTTGTTCTCTTCTACTACGGCACTTCCTTCTCTTTCCTTCCCCCCCCCCCCCCCTTACAGGCTAAATGAAACTTCTAGATGTTTGGGATGCATTGTTTTTAGAACATAATACACATCTAGATGCCTTAGCACAGCAAACAGTAACAAAAAGAACTTGACGTATATAAGACAAATCATAAAGTGAGACCTTTGAAAATACAACAGAGGCATCAATGAATGGTTGAAGGGTCATCCCTGTTAATTTGATTATTCTGACACTGAAAATCTACTTGCACTGCAAAGTAGCGATTATAGTGTACTTAAATTAAGACAAGAGCAAATTTATAGCAATAACCCAATAACCTAAGAGCCAGCATAACCAAAATGTCAAACCACTGACCTGCCTGCTTTGTGGAAGAGTTGGGAAAGAGAGTGATGGCTGTTTTGATATATTCAGAAAACTTACTGCAAAAGACAACTACGCAGCTGTCAAACCCCTTTCATTTGGAGGTATGACATGCTTCTGCTTCCAGTGTAGAATTTACAGGAAATCCAGGAAAAAAATATGGGACAGTGGCTATTATAAACAGAAAGCCCACTATTTTAGAAGGAACTTTTGCAGCACCATTCATTCTCTTGAGGCAAGGCGTTTATTAGCATTATAGCCAGGTATTGGGAGCCAAATTAAGAAACTGAGAGAAAAAAAAGTTATCTTTGGGAAAGGATTCTCCAAGGCCTGCATTGTTAAGTTAGCAACCTGAAGTGTTTATCACAAGTGGTTCTCCTGGGTTTCTTTGGAAATAACCAGACATTGCACATAACATTTTCAATGCCAAAGGGACACTACAGTTCTTTGGAAAAATAGTACGTAGGTCCCACATCATGTGGGTACATTTGAAAGGTGTGAGGCACAAGAATAAAGACTGAGAGAAAAACAAGGAACAAATCAGAAAGCAGCCAGAGCCTGTCACTGTATTCCTTCTTTAAGCACAAACTGAAGACAAGTTACAGCTAGTTTTAGTGAATCTTTTCTAGATTTCTAATTCTCCCATCTAACATTATATCTAATTTTATGAATCCAGAAGATAAACCAGAAAGGGATATAAAAGGGGAAAAAAGAGAAGAAGGAATCCACATAGTGACTGCCTGTCTGAGTCAGGATATGGAGAAGGTACTTAGAATTTTCTTCTTTCCTCCTTTAGCTCCTGTAACAGATTTGGTCATTGGGTATCTTGATTTTTGCTCCATAACTGGAAGCATGGATCTAAGGAGATTGACGTGGGTTTGCTCATTCTGAATTTCTACTGCAAATCCTCATCCACCTGGAAGACACTGGGACCTTTCAAGGCCATCAGGGTCCCAGCGAGGCAAAGGGTGCCTACAGCCCAATGCAGGGCTAGCTGAGTGCAAGAATGCTGCATTTGTTCCCCAGACTACACCAGGTCCTGCTGGCTCAGTGATTTAGGCCTTTTATCCGCTAAGTATGATTACTTCACATGGAATCATGAAATCATTCAGGCATTGCAGGGCTGTTATTAGGTCCCCCTAAGCCTTTTCTTCCCCAAGCCAAAGAAGCCCAGTTCCCTTACAGCATCGCCTCACAGGAACTCCAACTCCCTTACCATCCTGGGCGCCACTGGGCTTGCTCACCCTCACCCACATCTTCATGTACTGGGGACCCAATAACAGATGGAGCTAGGAACGGGGCTGTGTTCATAAATTCGATTAATGCTATTAACTCCAGAGGTCTTCAAACTCATTGGGCTTAAGTTTACGGAACAAGCTGCCACGGTGACTAACACCCAGTGGATCAGGTCACAGACATCATGCGTCAAAAACGGAGAACAGGACTACAACCAGATTTGTAACACAAAGCCATTTGCCCAGGAAGAGAGATATGTAGTGCTGGGTCATGACAGGATAGAACAAAAAGCAAAACAAAACAAAACAAAAAAAGGGAAAAGAAAAAAAAAGGGGGGGGGAGGAAAGGCGGGGGGAAAGGGGAAAAAAAAGGAAAAAAAAGGGCAACAAATTTCTTCCAGCTTTGATATCTGCTTCTTAAATATACCAATCAACAAATGATTAATCCAATCAATTAGCATACACAAGCCTTTTTCACTGACAAGCTTCCTTAGTGATCATTTTACGTGTGATGTACCTACACCATCAAGGAGATGAGCTGAAAGCTCTTTTATTCTTTTGTTTCAATGGAAGCTAGGAGTCCAGCAATCATTTCATATAGTACATCAATCTTGTCACAGCACACTATTCATAGCAGCATTTCTATCTGAAATATTAATGTACTTTTCTGGGTTTGATTATTATTGGGTAATCTTAAGAACATTCTCTCAGATTTCATTTGGGAGTGACAATATATAATACTTTGTTTCTGTTCTTTATTATTTTCCTTGCTTTTTAATTGCCACTAACTGTCAAGTAGTTCAGAGTGCTTTCCAGGCTCCGAAGGGCACCTGTATTTCTGGATCTAGCATTTACAAACTTATGCATAACTGATTTCAGCTAGAGCTGAAAAAAAAAAAAAAAAAAAGCCATTTTGATCCCAGACCAACCTTCCCAGGTGGAAATCAACTGTGGAAGAACCACCACATGCAGCTACAGCATTTTCCATTTTAAGATCTCAAAGCACCTCACAAAAACACCATTTATCATTCCCGTAAGGGAAACTACATAGCCAGTTCTCTACCTACACATAGGAGTAGACATGACTACACAGGAGAGAAGGCTAACTTCTTGTTACCTTCAGGCAGGCAGTAGGTGTTCTGCCAAGCACCTCTCGACTCTGCTGACTTTCTCTGATCATCTCAGATCATTGTTCTTTCCCATAAGAATATGGTTAATGTAATGCTCATGCCAGTGCATGATGCACGGCTATGGATTTAATATTTCCAAAGTTTGGAGGTATTCAGATTAGGTTGATTTAGGTAATTTGTATTAAAAATATACCTTTCTGCAGAATTTCTCTTTGCACAACATGCTCAGTTGTGTCCTGTAGGATGTTAATTAACATGGCAAGGTACCATGGCAAAGTACCAAGGTGCTAAATTATTTCTAAGTATTTTGAATTCAGGATGTTTACTTTCTTCAGTGATAAGCAGCGTAAGCCATATCCAGCAAAAGCTGGAAACTGTTGTTTGAAGTGGTATCATTTTTAAAACCATTTCAGCAGCATAGCAGAATCAGGACATTTTTAAGAGAGTGGGAGGAGGAGACATCTTATATGAAAGAGAAAATATTCTCGCTCTCTTAAAACTCAAGCACGAGTGAAATGAAAAAAAAAGACAAATATTTAAATTAACTTTCTGAAATGTATAATGTATTTGGAAGAGCAGACTTAAAAGCTAACACTAACTGATGAAGAGGGTAAGCTGACGTTACCCTTTTGGATTTATAATAGCTTTTGAAAATTCAAGCTCAGAGGGATCAGAAAGGAAAAACAACAAAGTGCATCAAGAAGATGGGTCAATTAAAAAAACACGAGAGCTTTATGGAATTAGTGAAGGCAGCCACACACTGTTCCCTGTTTGGAAGCACTCCAATTCTTTAAATCAGATTAGGGTCAGTCCTAATTGTTTATAGCGCAAAGATACGTGGTATTTATTTGCTGGGTGCCTTCTTTTCTGACTGATTAGCTTTATGAAGATTAGCTGCCAGTAATTTCTGAAATGGCTAATGTAAGGTAATTAGCTCACAGTGTGCTGCAGTTTGCACTGCCCAGGAGAACAGTTTACTCATCTCAGCCACGAGAAGGATTATAGAAGACATTGCAGACAAAGAAGCAGAAAGTTAGCAGAGTTCCTCCAAAAAAGTTTGTGCAAAGTTTGATTCAGCTTTTTTCAAAATATACTTTATAAATAGAATATGAAGACGACTGGTATAGCCTGAACTATGCTAGAAAATACTTTAAAAGACAGTACAAAGTGCTTCCAGAAGGGTTTCCTTAAAAATAGCGTGGCATCTCTCACAATTTTCATTCTCTGCGGTATTATGTTTAATCTTTTTATGATGTTCATAGAGAAAGAACAGCGATGCATCCAATAAGAAAACTGCACTTTTAAGGAAATCTTACAGTATGATTTACGAAAGTTTCTTCTGAAAGCAGTCTCAAGAAAAAACAGCCTGGAGCCAGAAATATGCTAACTAGGGCATTCGACAGAGATTCTAATCATAAAGCCATAATAAAGACAAGTGGAAGAAATTATGAATTTCCACAGAACTACATGATATCCTGGTTCCCAGTTGCAGAAGATAAGGAGCAAGTAAACAAGAGTTGAGAGGAAGAAGCAGGACTTTTCATTTGAGGCTAAAAATGGGTAAATTGCAAACACCAGCTCCTTTAGATGCATCCAACCACCACTTACGATAACAGGGGTAATGAAAATCCCCTATAAATTCTTCAAAGTAGGTGACTACTGGAGAAATTAAAGCAGCTGAGCAGCTATCACAACAATCAGCTAAGCATCCTCAAGCCAATAATGACATTTGTTATGTTAAATATGCTGTTAATATATTTTCCATTTTGTTTCTCTATGTGCGTTGTATTATTTAAACCAAAAGATTTTTGATAAAGCTGAGGGTTTGGTTACCTTTAGAACTGGGATTCTCGTGGTGCTGTGCATACCATGAAAACTCAAGGTACTCCAAAGCTTTTAGAGTGCTCATGCACTGGGAATAGTTAATACAGGTATTTGCATTGAAACAATGTTTTCGATTAACTAAGTTCACCCTGTCATTCACCAAGACAATGACAGATATCCGAACACAAGCAAGTGCACGAGAGGCTCTGCAAAGCATTTGGTACTGATGTGCCTTCCAACTAGTTAGTGATCCGCTGCAGAAAGTCAGAATATCTGTCTTTAAAGGATGTATAAATTAGTGAGTTACAATAGCTAAATAACTACTGTCTTCACGCAATTCATATCCAATTTGCTTTTTCCCTAGAGCTACCTCTACCCAGTGTTCAGCAAGTATTTACAGGACCAGCTTACAAAAGCGGTCCATCTAAATACAGGAGGTTAAATACATTCACCACTGTTAAGAGGCATGAAGTTTCAGCTATGGTTCTCTTGTTCCAGCATGTCCTGGGCATCATATTAAACTGGAGTGGAAGCCTTGTAATATGTTTTTAGAGAAAAAGTTTTTCCATAAATTTAATCTCAATCCCTATTTTATTATGCATAAAACTTTTGGTTCTTCTTACATAAAACCCATCACACAATATGTGTCAACATACAGTGACTCAGTTAATGGGTAGGTGGGAATATGTGACAGGTAAAATTTGTTAATGGAAAACTTAATGAGAGTATCAAACAAAATACCTATTAGCATTAGGAAGGACTGAAATATTTTTTAAATTATTACTAAAAAAACCCAGCAACATATTTAAATGTGAGATGATGAGTGAAAAAGAGAGTATTAAAAGTTACTTCACCATAGAAACATACGATGTCATTGATACACAAGAATATTGTGGTCGCCTTAAGCTATACCCAGCTACAAGTCTTCTATAAATAAGTTAAAGTTCTGGGATTGGAAGATAAAATGAACAGAGTTTTTAATCTCAGGAGAAACCATGGTTAAACATTATAATTACTGAGACCAGCTATTTTAATATTGTGTTAATTTTAATGACCTTATTCATCAAAAGACTTATGAAAAGGATGACTAAACCCTAAATGGAGAGAGTAAAATGTATTCTGCTCAAACAACAAAGGATTTCAGGGATTCATGGCTCATGTTTAAAACTCAACACACAAAGTAATCTGACTCATAACTCTCTTCTCTGTAATGTTAGAAATCTAGGGAGATACTAAAAATTGTTAAGCAATGTTAGGGAGAGCAAAGGATTTAATTAAACTAGAGTGTAATCCTTTTAAGGATTTCAAAGCTAGATCAGTGGCACTATACAGAGTAATTTGATTGGTTTTCTTTACTACCTCTCTTCCCCTTTTCGAGCTGTAATATCACTACATTAAACATTAATCGCTTTAAATATCCACATGCCAAATTCTTGTCAAGAATCTCATTATCTCATGTCTCAAATATTGCAATATCTTCTTCTCTGGCCTACTCATATCCGTTCAGATTACTGCTGCAAAAACAGGTCGCTTACCAGCGACTAGACCACAAGCACCCATAATGGATAAGCAAAAAAGGCATTTCTTCTCCGTGTGAATATATCCTCTCTGGGAGTTTAGTTTGAGGATGTCATCCCATACCTGCCGTTTGTAGCCTACCTGCCTGAAAAAGGTGAGCTAATGCTTTATCATCCTGAGGAACCCAAGGCAGTATTCTGTACATCTGACCACAGGCAGATACACAACAGGCTGAACACCAGTTTCAGAGCTTCCGGACAGAGATGGCGGCAGATACTATCACTGAGTGCCTGACAGCCAAATGTACGCAGATTTTTATGCCTGCAGAGGAAGGTGTGATTTTCCCAAGCAGGTCACACAACTGTGACTACTGGCCAGAGGGTGAGTGCACATTAAAAAAGGCATAACCTAAAATGTATAGCTTTCAGAGAAGTTACTTTTCTGCAGCTATGCCTTTTAAGAGAAAGGGAAGAAAGCGAAACAACAAAATACTATCAAGGAAAAGAAAAAAATACCGAAGAGATGGACTAAGCACTTCAAGCATCAGTGTTGACCTATAATACAGTAGAAAGAAAAGAAATTAAAATTATGGACTGCAAAACTTTCTCCACATTTTCCATTAGGTTTTTTCTGTTCTGCAGTTTTTAAGGTCATTCACAGCCTCTTATCAGTATCATTCTGTACTGGCAGATCAAGCACCATGATGCTCACCTCCAAATCTCACTGATTATATTTTCAAACAAATGACTTTTGTTTCTCTGAAGTTGTCTCCACGCTGAGAAAAATCTCTTCATGAACACCTGCAGTCATGACACTCCTTCGAACTTCTCAAAACTGCTCTTTCCCACAGCACTTAGAAATAACTTGGAAATAGTTATGCTTCTTACAGCTAGAAAAACTCATGCCTATAAAAATTAATGTTACTGAAGACGGCTCCATGGAATTCTGAAGGTAAAGGTGAATAACCGGTGCCTGTATTGCATGGTGGGTGAGGGTGACGAGCATAAGCCAGCTCTACTCAGAAGGATGATGGCTATGTTACCAAGGGGCCGAGCATCTCAGCAGGACTCTAGTTTGGGCTTATACTAACAAATGCAGCCTCTGGTTTGGAGCTGGCAAGCAGACAGCTGGGCTCTGTCTGGAAAAGACCACAGGCACGCAACCCTCATTCTTTTCAGGTTTAGCCATATCCAGCAGATATAGTTACATTTAAAATACACAGATAAGAACAAAACCTAAATTCTCCTCAGTTACATTTCTTGACTGAAATGGAAATATGCAAAATCAATATTTTATAATATTGATATATAAAATACTAGCTCCTCTCATTCAAATGCTGAGCAAAAGATTCTATTCTGATCTATTATAATCTTTTGGATTTCTTATTTACAATGCAGATGTTACAGGTCTGCACATCATCTACAAGGAATGTTCATGCTGGTATTAATGGTATTTATACTTGTGGTCAAGAGAATTTAATTTGGAGATAAGATCTTTTCCCTTTTTATCCTGGAGATGCTAAGAGCCACTATTAAATTAAATACAAATACTACTATAGCTGCTTAAAAAACACCAACAGAAATATTTCTTCACATTCTCATAGCGCAGCAGGGTAGGTGAGTTTTCATTAGCTTTTCACGTTGATCTTTGTGTTCTCTGTAATTTAATTCCCTGTTTAAGCACTACAAGCTACGTCTACGCTGCCACATGTAGATCCATCGCTCCACTAGCCAGATCCACAGGAGAGCTCGATGAGTATAACACAAATGTGCTTCAGTTAAATGTTTGGTAACTGTGTATAAACATACCTTTCAAGAAGCAAGGTAACAGAAAACAAAAATCCCTGCAGAACAGCCAGTGCAAACTTTCTGCCCCCAGAATCTGGGGGGAGTTTTATGACAATTAGTGGAAATGTGGAAAGCGCTCTCTTTTCCTGTAACTGTTGCACTGGACCACAGAATTGAAGTCATCAAGTAGGAAAGATCCTGTATGGATTTCCAGAGATACTGCTTGTTTTGGCTAATTGTGTCAGCCAGGAGTGGCTGATTAGCATAATTAATCTAAACTTCTGATTACCCAAAGGAAGGAGATGTTCCTGGATGCACAGGTGAAACATAATGATTGAGACTTCAAGAAGCTAATATAGTAGCTAGTAAGTAAAAGTATTTCAGCATCCTGTTTGCTTGTCTCTTGCTTTCTTAAAGAAGGATTGAGGGGACTCGGGGGGCACACTGCGTTAAGCTCAGCTCTTTGCTCAGGGCACAGTGTTGTTAGGTGTGGAAGTTTGACTCGTTTATGACAAAAGACCTGTGCGCTACTAATCTGTACTTCAGTACTGTAGTATTATTACCAACTGTAGTGCAATAACACTCGGTGGTCTCAAATCAAAGGTGGGTCCTTGTGATGCCCAGAAATCACAGATAAAAAAGCCAGGAAATAAGAGAAAGGTTAAAAACCTGAGCTTTTGCCACCATAGTAGTCATAGAACTGCAGCTGGACTCCAAGTGTCCTATAGCCTAGGGAAAAAAAAAAAGTGTGACCCAAGAAGTCAGTCTTTTCTGTAGGTATATATCACAAGAGCCCTGCATTACATTTTTAAAAGAAAATCTTCCTAATTTCATTAGATGGTTTATACTGTTATTCCACATCTGGCCTCAAATCTAACTTAATCCTATCCTAGGTAAAAGCAACGAAAGGCACAGACTATTAAGTATCTGGAAAAGAAACCTAATAACTCCCTAAAAGGAGGCTCCAGTAACTGTGATGATGTTCTAGTTGTGTTCTGTCAAGTCACTGAAAGAGTATTTTAAAAGTTCCAGATCAGCAGGTAACGGATACATTTAGAATTTTTTATTGACAATCTGAGTCACATGTTTGGTTGTTCTCAATTATAAATCAGGAAAGCTTCAGCAACTGCAACAGCTGAGAATCCAACTTAATCCTTTTACTATTTTCTACTATCTCAGGAAGAGAAGGACAGTTACATAAGTCATAATGACATTGTAAGATATTTTTTAATGATTACATATAAAATATTTCTTATAGAAAACATTGTAATGAATTTTAATAGAGTGAAAGCTGTGTTACTGGAAACCTGTTTGTTATCAGTATGGGCACTGATGATGAAACATCACCTATTCCCATCGCCGCTCTTCTCTCATCTGCAGAGAATAATTATGGGACTTTCACTTCAAACTCTCTGCTAATTCTATCCTTTGTTCTCTGTTGTTAGTGCCAGCAAACAGGAGGCTCATCAACTCCAAACTGGACTGAAATTTCTATTGCATGGCCATATAAACCACTGTGCAGTCAAGGCCAGGAAACCTCAACTTGTTTTACTCCATTAGGAGCCCGGATCACAGAGAAAAAGCTAGATTTGAGTGGTCTTCAAATATACCAGCTACCTTTACAAGGCCCTTATATTCTTAGCTCCCACAGTCCTTTAAACAGACTTATCAGTCTGAGAGAGTTTTGCCTTTTTTTTGCCATCTTTAAAAGCCTTTTCAAACGCTTACAAAATTCTGTCTTTGGGTATGAACTTTTAGATAATGAAAATGAGGTTTCATTCCACTAGAATTAGCAACAGAGAGAAAAGATAAATGAGACTCCAGGAGTGGATTTACTATTGAGTAGCAAGTTCTTTCACGTCTAGTACAAGTAGCTGGTATAACACATCCTACCCCAGCACATAAAATAGTCTCTCACAAGCGTTTGCTGATGCTTCATCCTGTTCCCGTATAGACCAGGCCATCGTCCTATCCCGGAGACAAGCTGCAACGACATTTGGTCAAAAGCTCAAATACAAATGTTTCGTCAAGACGGGCACAACAGCTGCACAGCCTTTCGGGTGAAAAAATCCAATGACTGCAGTGATGTGCCACTGACTGCCACAGAGCAGATGGCATGTGAGACACTTCCTCAAACTAAAACCCAGCTGCTCCGGGCGGGGGGAACGTACCAGCAGCACAAACATGAACACGTCACTCTGCCATAAAAACTGCCAGCACCTTTGGGAAGTTCATTAAAATGTGGAAATGTTCTCCTTAAACCAAGTTTCCTAAAACTTTTGCCACTTCCTGAGCGGAGCGAATGAACAAACAGCTTGATCTGAAATTTGGCAGAATCATAAAGAAACTTAAAAATATAATACACTTTACAGTCTAATGTCCAGGGGCTCAACAGGCACAGCTGTTTCATTAATACCAGATTCCCTGCCAGCCCCCACTGTATCTGCTGTTACTCAGGATGCTACTGACTTGTCTCTAGACCTTAACTCTATGCATAAATAAATAATTGCCTTGTAATAGCACTTTGCGATACTCCTGACCAGAAAAGAGGCTATCCTTTCAGGTGCACGGCTAGCTCCCTGCTCCCAAGGAAGAAGGCACATTTTGATCCCCAGAAGTCTCATTTCAGCAGAGGTCCTGCAATTGCTGCACACTACAAAAGCAGTTCTATGGCAGCTGATCAGAGTAAGGAATATAATTGAGAAATAAATGAAATCAAGTGGCATGAAATTTCCAAAAGGACCTCCCCTTTGCCTCGGGGAGACAAGACATCTTATTGCTCAGGACATGGCTTGGAAAAGTATTCCAAGACAGCTGTCTTGTTCTTAAGCTGGAAGGTTTGCATGCTTTCAAACGCCTGCTTAACTCCTTACATACAGTTAATTTAGTTATTCTGTGCTGGAAAGGATCTGCTTGACTTTCTGAGTATTATGCTCAATGAAAGGGAGACATGTACAGGGAGGAGGAGAGGCTCATGCTGTCATGTGCTGCCAGGGGCTGGTTTAGTTTTGAAAGGCTCACGACACTGTGCCATTTTTCATGTTAAATGGAGCTGCTTTATTTTAGACCCTCAGAAGAGCTTAAATCAGAAGACAACATTTCTCTAGGCTAATGTACTAAACCTTCAAAGTATTAGCTTTCTGAAGTCAAGCACTAGCTACTTTCCTGCAGCTGAAATGAGTATGCCTTTAGGTTCATCCAGAGCTAGATGTCCAACAAATTCACTCCTGTCAGTCAAGCATGAGCCACATGCAGCCCTTGGCTTCCAGAGGAAATAAACTCTCCCACAATTCCCAAGAAAACCCAAGAGTCACACATTAGTCCTACTAACTGCAAGGGGGGCACTCTTTCTGAGCTTCCCATTCCACAAGCCAAGCCCTTTCTTGGCCCCAGCTTGTCCCACAATGAGTTTAGGTGCAGCCACATACACGCTGATGTTTTAGCTGGTCCACAGAAAGATCTGGATGGAAAATGGGATCTGCTAAAATTCGGCAGCATGATAGTAATAGAGGAATTGTGCTGTTCATCTGATTTTTACTTGAATTTTTCAGGGAACAGTTCACCTTTCTCTTTGCTTTGCTGATGAGGCACCAGGGTATTATAGGAAATACCATGTTCCATGCCAGAAAAGCAATTCCATTTTCAAAAGCTAGAACAGTTGGGCTAATTAGAGTGGCTCAGATACTTTGATCAGAGATGAATTAATGCTTTGTATGAGATCCTGCTCTTAGTTAACTTCTTTTACTACATTCCCTCACTAATGCTTTATAATTTCACATGGGAGGGAAGGGAAGGAAGATGAAAGGAAATTAATTTTTTTAATCAACTTGCTGTAAATTTAAGAATAGTTTGCTAAATGTTTGTTTGGCTTTATAAGAATATATTATGATTTTGTCTTATTAACACCTTGTTTTATTTATATCTCAATTTATTAAACCATTGCATGGTATATAGAGCAGGAGAACCACAATGCATTGGGTATTTTATGCCCCCTTCCACATATGTTACTATTTTCTCATTGCAGTGGTGAGGGTAGGGACCATAGCTCTGTTGCGAGCATGATAAACAGTACTAGTCATCACCTCTGTCAGTCAATACTCACATTCCGGCTACATTTCACATATGAGTAATTCTATTAAGTTTAGCGGGACAATTTTGTACCTAAGGAAGCCTTCTAGGTGTATAAGTTTTTAGGCATCTTCAGCATTCATATGCTCTGCATTTCAACGTGCTTACTCATTTTCCCAAGCCCTTTTCACTATTTGTACTGTCCAGTTACAAAAGCCAGGGCTTACACTTGAAATGATTTAGGAAAGGCTGAGGAATTTCATGGCAGAGAAAGAAGAAATGAATTCAACTTTACTCCCAAAATGCCTTGGATCATATTTGTATAGTGACAGCTTTTGTGATAATGAAAAAACAAGAAAATACATGCGATTGGTTATAAATTTAGCAAAAAGATTAAAAACTGGAAGTTTGAGGAACATTCCTTTCTCCCATCTGCATGCTTAACTAGTTGTGAGTCTATGAGAGCATCTTGGTTCAGATTTCTGCCATTCCTTGTTTACATCAGTCAATTATCACTGAATACCAAGGAAAACACTGTCTTAACTACAATGATATAGTAACACTACTGTCAAAATTAGAACCTGAGGTCTACTTAAAGCCAAAAAGATTAGTGTAAACACATGAGGCCTAAAGAATTGCCCAGGGGAGCTTCAGACAGTATGCCTGCTCCTCAGAGATCCCAGATTTGGCTCTTTTTCATTAACTCAGTCCCTACTGGCAGAAGACAGATATCCGGTATTTCTGAACATTATGTTCCCTTTATAGTCAAGTGCCTTGTAACAGTCTGAATCCTTCAGTCATATAAAGATATTTGGGCTGATGGGACTCACAAAGGCAGACCCCGCCAAGAAATCTTGCCACTCTCAGAACAGATGTGACAGTCCCATTGACAAATTTCAGACCCTTGAACAATCACAGTGAGAATAAATTTACATTAATCATGATTTAAATAATTTTTAAAATATACAAAAGTAATTTGTACATTTTCAGAAAAAAGAAAAAGGAGGTTTCCCATCTGGAATTTTAGGCTCCAATATTTGTTGGACATATATAATGGCAGAAGTAGTTATACAGATCTGATGCTAATGTAATGGGTACCAACACAGTAGATACTTAGATACGGAAGACAACTGATATGTAAAGGAAAAAATATAGTTGAAACATATACGTAAGACTTGCAATTTAACAGTCATAGCTCACAAGCAGCAATTACCTCAGGCAGTTGCAAATGGGCTGGAGTATGAGACAGGAAGGAGGACTAGCAGAGACCCAACTCCCATCTCTTAACAGATGGTTAAGATCTGATAGTAATTTTGATCCACTTTCGTCACTGTATCAAGCAGACTTCAGTTATTCACACACTATAAAATCTGCAATGTGTTTTTTCTCACACTTCCTATTTCCTCGCTTCGATGTCAGAGCCATGGAATTTTTTTGTCTTATTTCTTTCCTTTCCTTCTAGCGCTAGGATTCCTGTATTTTCTTAACCTGGCATATTAACATGCAGGAAGGATCACAGCTAGCTTTTTCCATCAGAGACAAAGGCTTAATTTCACTATGACACACAGTGTATATTACTGTACAGCTGAGCAGGGAGGCTACACAGCAGGGATGCCACAATTCAGAAGAATTCATTGCATTATAAGTAAATCAGTCACCAACACACCCAGCTATTATTTTCACTGGATTTAATAAAGCAGCTTGCTATAATTTTCATTGTCATGCCTTTAGCACCAAGTAGTTTACCTTGTCTAAACTAGGCACAAATGTGTTTTCCGAGGTTAAGAACTACAGAATGATAGAATCACAGACTGGCTGAGGTTGGCAGGGACCTCTAGAAGCTCATCTGGCCCAACCCACCTACTCAAGCAGGGCCACCTACCGCCAGTTGCCCAGAACTGTGTCCAGACAGCTTTTCAGTATCTCCAAGGAAGACAACTCCATGTCCTCCGTGGGCAACTTGTGCCAGTTCTTAGTGGCCCTCACAGTAAACAAGTGTTTCCTGCTGTTGATCTTTAAAGGTCCCTTTCAACCCAAACCAGTCTATGACTCTACGTTCAGACAGAACCTCCTGTGTTTCAGTTTGTGCCCATTGTCTGCGGTCCTGTCACTGGGCACCACCTAGAAGAGCCTGGCTCCGTCCTCTATGCACTCTCTTCAGGTGTTTAGATACACTGACAAGATCCTCCTGAGCCTTCTTTTCTCCAGGCTGAACAGTCACAGCTCCCTCAGCCTTTCCTCACAAGAGAGATGTTCCGGTCCCTTCATCACCTTTGTAGCCCTTTGCTGGACTCTTTCCAGTAGTTCCCTGTCTCTCTTCTACTGGGGAGCCCAGAACTGGACACGGTGTTCCAGGTGTGGCCTAGGTCATGCAGGCCAGCTAGATGGTCATCTAGATGCAAATCCAAGTTCATAGCAAACAATGTAAGAAACACCTGTGAGTGTTAAGACTAATTGTTGTAGCTCATGGCAGGCATTCCTAAAGAACTATGGAAGTACTGCGCATCTACTGGCTCCATCACGGCACGTTTGGGTTCGTATTTCAGCTTCCCAGACTCAGAGTGGCCCAGTAGCAGCACTGCAATATTTAATTCACACAAACACTACTATCTCTTCCACACATTCAGACCTGCTTTCTTGCAACTTTCTGCACGGTAACTCCTCATTGAGGACCACATGGTCCAATGTTCACACATCTTGTGGACTTTGAGCAGCAGTGATTGAATTAAAGTTCACAATGCCCAGTACGGCTTATAACACTAGAGGTTTCAAGTCCTGGGCGCTTGCTGTTCAGCTGTAGTTAAACACACTTGACAGGCTGTAGCACAGCAGTAGTTTCTGGCAGTGCCCAGCAACGCAAGGAGCTGATGCAAAAGTCATTTTCTTCCATTCTGTCAGCCACACTAATCATCTCCTTCCAGTTGTGCCGTAGTGCCACAGGCTGCTTTTCAAAGCCTGCTCTGACACAACGGCAATAAGACACCTCATACAGAGCTCCCTGGAGACTAGCCGCCACTCTTTCCTCCAGCTGCAGAAATGCCGCAAGATGGACCAAGTAGGGCGCTCTGCATCAACTAAGATGATGCAAACTCAGGTCATGCCCAGAATACAGGAATGTTTATACAACAAAACGGCTTTTTCTCCAGTTACAAGTAAAACACAAGCATGAAGCAGTACTAAATCCTTCATGTCACCTATAAAGTTATTGTATCTATGCATAACATCCACATACCACAAATATAAAGGAAAGTGCATGTGCAGATGAAGAGGTATTTCCATTTAATGAACAACATTGGGTTCAGAAAAGCTTATTATGTGTAGTGTCTGTCACTGGAATTTGTTTGTAATCCATGGCAGGTTACAGTCTAAACTCAAAACCTGGAAGAGCTCTGACAGTTGCAGGCATCATGCCTATGGGAGTACCTTATATTGCGTTCATCTCCCTGGCAGATTAACATCGTGATCGTTTGGGAAAACTTCAAGGAGAGAACATTTCAAGCTTTAAAGACTATCATGAATAAAATCCTTGCCATGTGAGATGTGCATTGCTATCAGATACATAACATTCACAACCCCATCCTTAAAAAGAACTGAAATTTGTAAAAATTCAAATGCACATACTTGAAACAAAAAGAAAACCCCTTTTGACTGAGATTTCTGAAACATATTTGTTGTTCTCTATGCATTCACTGATGCCATGCTAAATCAGATGACCCAATATATTCTATATATGGTAATAAAAACTACAGGTATTATCCTAAATTAACAAAGAATTCTTCACCATACAATTGATAGCAAATTCTTTTTTAATTTTTTTCTTAGATAACAAGGTGTCCCTCAACTTGCCCATAGCAACAATAAGCAAATACCCAGCAACATCATGAAGAAAAAGACTAAAAGAAGAAAAAGCTATATTTTAGTGATAATCGACAACTGTAATGTAACATTTTTTGTTCACAACGCTCATTTACCAAGTGCAAATGTGTTCATTTCCTTCCTGATGCATTTTTCAGACTTGTAATGTCAACAAGAATGAAAGCTGCAGAACCCACACTGAACTAAGGCACACACTGATCACCTAGATGAGTACCTTCCCCTACTTCTGTCTCTCTCACACCACTTTTCCCCTTAATATAAAACAAATAACAAGGAAACCTAAGTTTGAACTCTAGAGATCTTCAGTTAAAATGAGTGCATGAGTCAATTCTCAAGAACAAAAAAAAAAAAAAAAAAATAGATATCAGTCTGCTTACACAGCCCGTAATATTTTTGCCTTTCCCTGGAGACAGCATTGGAAAAGACCTCCTTGTTTATTAGGCTCAGTATCCCTTTTTATTGCCCGCAACACCACCACGTACTCTCCTTCATAAACTCCTTGTGGGCAGCCTTAAAATTCATGAGATTTTGTCTCCACTTTTCCTGCCTGCCTGTGCCAGAACAACACATCCATCATAGCAAGAAACCATCTCCTAATTCCTCCTTAAGATTTATTTATAATCGGTTTATTATAATTTGACTTTGTGATATCTCTTTGCTCAAACCCACCTTCTCACTCACTGGTATTTAATTTCTTGATATATTTAGAGATAGCAATGCATTACAAGCCCTACTTTTATAGTTTCTTGTAAGATTAGCTTTTCATTCACAGTTAACCCAGCAGTTATTTTCTTGCAACTGCTGACCAGGATGGTTGAGTATCCTAGATTCAGTCTACTAGTGTCTTTTACAAAGGCATTAATTTCTCCTGTAAACTCCCCCACGCAACAACTCCTCAAATTGCATGTGCGTTTTTGCACTTTTACATCACACAGCAGCTAATAGTTTCCTTCTGATGAGCAAGAAAACTTTGCACAGTGGTAGGTTTTTGACTCTTGATTATAATTGCTGAGTCTCCAACTTCAGCAGATTTTCCTGATCTCACATGCTGTATTCTTATACTTTCATCCTATTCCTATCATTACAACCCTCAATATCATCCTGTTTAATTCTTTCCTGTTTAATATTCTACTACTTCTCAAAATTGATGTCATCTTCAGGTCTGAGATATAAGCAAATTCATTAGCACATTTGTTCTTCTTATGCCAAGATCACAAGAAAAGTTTCCTGGGAATCCTAAATGCTTCAGTTCGGCACTTTCTCCTTCACTGCAAACCACCATTATATATTGTTTTACTAGCTGCCACTGACCTTTGAATTTTTGCATAAAGCTGTGCACAGATCATTAGTTCTGCACCCAAATTAATAGTTTTCTATTTGGCATTATACTTCTGAACTGCAGATTGATTAAATTCTCAGTTATCTTCTCAAAAATAATACCTTAAGATCACCTGATTTATCACTGGTAAAGGAACAGCATGTCATATTCCACTTCCCATTAATAATGTTATGTGTTTACTCTTACCGTTAAAAATACATTCTAAAGACTTACATTTTATTGAGAGCAGAGTCAAGAGCTCACAATGCCTGGCTCACTTTCCTCCACTCCTGATTTTTTCAGAGCTTTTGTAACACAGAATCTACCCTTTTTACATTTCTGTTTAATATAAGCAGATTTTAACTAGTGATTTCCTGGTCTATTGTATCTTACACAATAAGCAATTCTATTATATTTTCATTAATAACCAAGAGCACCGCTAGAACAAAGTTTCACAAAACAATCGCTGAATCTGTGAGAAGAAACGTGTCACCTATACCACTCCAGAATATCTAGACACTACTATTGACAGCAAAATCTGTACTTCAATCTGATTTCTTAAAAGTAGAGTTTTCCATAAAGGACACAAATCCCAGTAGCGTAAGTCAATTTTTGATCTGTCACCCCATTATGTTATAACGTACTAAAAATACAAAAGGATTAATGCTATTAAAACCTTATGTCCTCTGAAAAGAAAATGATCAGAAATACAGAAGAAAATGTCCCATAATACTTTTCCAGGAACAATTTTTCAGTCGTGGCCTGTTCTCACAATGAGTGAGTAAAATAGTCTGTTCTACTAGCTCTGTTAGTTTGTGTAATAGGATGAGAGTTTGATATTAGATCTATAAATCCTGCTATCATGAGCACAGAGTCTGGTTATCGACACAGATGTTTGGGGTTTTATTCCTAGCCTTCAGAGCGCGTACGTGTGTTTCACTATATCTAACTACCCAAGGATGGGGGAGAGGGACTGAAGAAATACACGATTTTTATTCTAGCAGTGCAAATTATAAACTATGCCAGGAAGCCAATATATTAAAGTACTGGGCATCATTTCTCAACACACTGAACCTCCTTCCCCCTCCTTTCATGCATGATTTCCCTTCGGTTCCTTGACTGGCACAGGACAGTTGTGATGGTAGTACAGAGAACCGTATAATCCAGCTGCACGAGGCTGATGTAAGGCCCAGAGAACTTAGCTGAACTACTGCCATCACTAAATATGGGTCGCTTACATGACTGCAGGGAATAAATCTGATAAATGCATAGGACAATAAAGAATGAATGCTGTTTTCAAATAAAACTGCCCCTATAAACTGCTTTTTTTTCTTGAAGAATTTAAATGTTTTTAGATATATGAACAAAAGAAGAATGTACAAATAATGACAGAAATAGGTAATGAGGTTGAACATCATGGGTTGGGATTGGCTGGAGTACACAGCTGCTGCCTGCAGAAAGCTTGTGAATCCATCCATGATTGCTGTTATTTCTGAAAACGCTAAATACATCTCTTGAAAAAAGAAGTCCTAAATACTTGAATTTAAGTATAGAGAATTACGACTAAAGTTAAGCTTTACCAATTCACTGTACATTGTTAAAGGAACACACCGACCCACTTCAGATTCGTGCATTTGGATTTCTGTAGGGTTTTCTTCCTCCTCCTGGTTAATATCAAGGCAGAGGGAGAACTTCTGGCCACACACAAGAGTGTGTCATGGATTTTTCTACTAAAGAGATTATGAACAATAATACAATCGTCATTGTAAAACTTCAGCAGAAGGACTTACAGCACCACTTGTCTCACTCTCCTACGCCCTTTGCACTCTATTCTATGTTAGAAAGGGCATAGGGAAAATGAGGTCCTGAATAGGACAAGAAGTTATGGAAGACAGACAATGAATCAAAGCAATCAAAAGAATTTATGACATTAGAGCATGAAGGCCGCCTGGTTTTGAACTGGAGTTTCCTATACTGTAAAGCAACCGCATTCACAAAAGTGGAGTGTTATTCCTTAAAGCAAGATAAATCTTTTCCACTGCCCTTTCAAAACTTGAATTTTTGATCAAAGTACAAAGTACATGACCTGTAACATTAGATGAGAAAGCAAATTGATCTTGTCCTAGGGGAATTGTAGAGAGCTGACTCTATCTTTAAATCCCAAACATAACTCTGCGTACAATTCTCCCTCTGGAGAGATTAAAAGATGTAAGCATATATGACAAATGGTAATCACTCTGTTCAATGTGCTACCAGAAGATGCTACGATACTATGATAATGAAGATTTAAGAGACATGAATAGAATACAATTTATTCCTGCAAATTACTGACCTGCTATCAAGTAGCACTTGAGAGACTGGAAAAGAGGTAAAGCAAAAAACTAAATAGGGCAGCAACACGTAGCTTTAAGGCTCAATCTCTAATGGTCCCACTAGGTTGTACTAGGAATCAGACCAAGTCTTTAGAATAAAACCAAATCTTGTAAAAGGATATAAATGGCATGTGATTATCACAATTTCTGTCAACCTGAAGCATTTAAACTGGTTTAGCATCATTCACAGGCTTTGCATTCGCCCTGCTTTCAGCAACACAATCCAACACGCGCTCTTTCAGTTAACGTACCGCAAAAACACACCAAAAAAAGCAACATAAAGGTGCATCAACAGAGAGATTGGAATGTTTAACTGCCGTAGGGCAGGTGATATGTCTCTTTTACAATAACACCACTAAATGTAGTCTACTCTGCTTTCTGAACTGTAATGAAAAAAAGGTATTTGTAGTTTCAGATACCCTTAAATATATTGGGTTTAAAACATGTCTCCTGCAATAACACTGCCAAAATATACTGCAAAGCTTTCAAAAGTTTAACTTTTGGCATCAGAGAACTTCTTACGTCCTTTTGCATCAAGCACCAGGAGCCCATTTATACTAGGCAACAGATCACTTCTGGGATTTGCTACACTATACTCTGAGCTGCTGTCATTAAAATCAGCTTCTGCAATGAAAGACATAATTAGTGTCAAATGTCTGGGAATAAAAAAGAAATATCTCCTACAATGAGAATGGGAGTAAAGGTTTATTTATGCGTAGGGATCAAATTTCTTACACGGTGTACTTGAAGCAAGGAACTGTATTACATTTTTTTTGGCATAAGCGAAAGCATGTCACTGGACCAGGAATGTAGGAATTAATTAGCGAGATGCAACTTCTTTTAAATAATCAGAAAGTCTAATTAACAATGATAAAGCACGTACAGTACTTCAACCATATATCGGGGAAGGGGAACTGAAGAGGGGAAGGAGGAGTGTAGAGCAGAGAAATATTCATCATTTCTTTACAGTGAAGATGGACTCTACAGGAGAGAAGAATAAGATCCTTTCCTGCCAAAATCACTCTCTTCTCCAAAGCCTTGAGACCTTCCAAACTGAAACATAAAATTACTGCTGTGGTGGAGTGGGGTTTAGTCAACAGACCGTTAGATCTCAAACCAGTGAGCTCCACTAGACCAGCTCCCACTGTGTTATGGTGACCAACTACTGGCAAGTGATTGCAGTGTTTGTACCATTTATTTAATGTCATTATCAAGTACACTCTTACAGTGATACCATTTATTCAATTTAGACTCAAAAGCTACCATTTTAAAAAGCTACAGTGATCTGTTTAACAGCTATTTATTCTGGATACAACTTCATTTAAACAACAGTATTTTTATTTCAGGCTAATCTAAAATAATAATATGTTTTTAAAATAGTAACAGAAGTTACAAATAAATGTTTGCAAGCCTGCATTTGAACTAAATTTAAAAACTCTACTTTGAGGTTTTGAAATCCAGTTTATTCACTTGAAACAAAAGCTTTCCTAAGTGACAGTAACTAAACTTGAAGGGTGCATGAGGGCAGTAGAAAAAACAGCGTTTGCACTTCAAGTATTTGAGAGGCTACCTTAAAATCTGTCACACTCACCAAGGTTTATGCATCAGAAAATGTACAATATGATTTGCGAAATTAATCACACAACACTAATAGGGTGAAATTTCTCCCTACTGCCTATCGCTATAAGGAAATCATCAAAACGAAGTGGATTTATCTAGCGCAAAGGTTCTTGTGCTAAGGCCTATGCCCAAGATAATTTTTTTTCACTAGTAAATTAAAACAGATATTAAGTGCAGTAGCAATGATCAATTTGTAGTCTAAAATAGATCTCAGTCAACAATTTTTCAAGCACTCCTGAGTAAAAAAAAAAAAAAAAAAAACACCAAAAAAACCGCAATAAAAAAAAGCAGCAGCAGCTTAAAGTCCACCGAAGTAAAATTCACATACAGGAAAAAGGGACGATTCACATTGCCAACAAAGCGAGACTTGGAGGATTGCAGCCCTGTACAATTCCTGCTTGTATAACTACACTTTTTTCTGGCAGATCTGCTTTTCATGTTTCACCTGGTCTGAAATCCAACTACAAAATGAGGACATTAAAATAAAAGGGGGAAGCTGGTGGAGAGTATGAGCTCCTTGGAGAGAGGAGCGGGCCTTTGCACCATCCTGTTCCAGGGACATAAACCTGATTTTCCTGAGAGGAAAAGGTATGATATAGTGAATTCAATGGATGCGAACAGCAAGTTCCTGTAGAAGCAGCTACAGTTAGTCAATATTTGTTGTTCAAAATAGTTTTAACAAAAATTGGCCATTTTCAAAACCAATCCTTCATCAAAGGATACAAACTTCAACTCCCTATTTTTTCTTTCTGCCTTACTTTTTCCTCTCTCTCGAGCTGTTTGGTTTGGGATTTTTTTTAAATTTTTTTTTTAGTCATTATTATTCCTTTGGTTTTGGGGTTTTTTGTTTTGTTTTGTGGGGGTGTTTTACTGTTTTTTAAGGCATCTTCAAGTTTGTATGATTTTTGGAGCTTTAAAATAACATAAAAACCAAACCCAAAACAAACAAAATCCAAAACCCAACAGGTGTGTCTGTGTTCCCTCTTCATAAATCCTCAGTATTGAAAAACTGTCAAAGAACTGAGAAAAGGAACATAGTATATTCCATCATATTGCACTCATCTCAAAAATGGGATGAAACAGAGAGAAGAAAAATGGAAAAGGGAAAAGTTCCTTTCAAAAATTTGTATTGTAATAGTCCTGTATTTCAATATTGATTTAAATATCAAAAATATTTATTTTAAATTCCTATAAATATTTGGGGGATCAAACAAACAAACCAGAAAAACCTGCAAAGTAGAAGACCTCTGAAAACACATAACCAGATCTGGAATGGCATTTAAGTGTCACCATATCTTTTTCTAATGATCTCCTCAACAAACATACAATGTGATACTCCTAACTATGTAAATATTAGAGTTATAATGCAGTAAATGGTGTATTTACACAGTGGTATGTATGGAGAGATCCCTTTATGTCACAATCTCCAGGGTTTCATTTATGTTTTTATCATCTTATGATAAATACTGTTAAGTTCTGGAAAGCTCCATTTCTGGTCCACAACATCGGAAAAAGGTTTAGAACTACTCAATTCAGTGTAAGGATCCTCAGTGGTTTCTACATAGCTTATTATAAATGTTACAGGCATTTTTGCTTTTAAATCTATAGCCTGTTTTTTCTATGAAAGCTCCTCAAATGATACTTGGCCCAGCTATACAAAATATCTGTAAAATATTGACCAACTCTGACAGCTTTTATAGTGATTTCACAGGTACAACAGAACTTGGAGAACATTCTTGAGTTCTCCAGCTGAGTGAATATTTAATAATTCATATATTCCCTTGAATCCTTTACCTTGAAGATTCTCTTGAATCAATCCCATTTGAAAAGCTGCAGGGTTTTTTGTTTTTCTTGAACGTAACTCATTTTTTCATCCCCTTTTTCTATCTTTTTTTCCAGAAATAAAAAACATGAGCATTCTCTCTTTCATCTGCATCTAGTGTGTCAGTAATGGCATTTCCCCCCAAATATACATGAAGTTAAATTTGAAGGGGGCAAACCTGCAAAAAAGTTATCTTGAATTATATACAAATCCCATGAAATCTGCAGATCTAACTTCTCTATGAGTTAACATTTTTACCTTCTCAGAAGGGGTTAAAACCCCTCCACTTTTCTTGTAACACAGAATAACTGTACCATGTCATTATTACTGGAATTGTAATACATGTGTTGTCAATTCTTCAACAAATACCTAATGACTAACCATAAACCGTATCTCAAGCTGAAGGAACGTTACACATCCGACCATTTAGCAGCAGTAACAATCCATCTGTTGTGCATTATTACTTCTATGAATCATAAACTTAGTTTTAAATTAAGGTGATTAAATAGTGGCATAATTCACTTTGATGTTAAAGGGATAATATTTTGTTTGTGGTTCCAACTGTTTACCTGGAATTACATTAGCTGAAGCTTAGGGCATAACTGTGGGAAAGTTGCTTAATGACTGGAAATGAACACCAGGTTTTGTGTTTAGAAGTTTGTTAGAGTAACAAAGTTTTGGAGATTATAATCTTGAAGGAACAAAACTGAATTGATATCATCATTCCACGTGATGTCTATGCACACTTTTGAGCGATAATGTAGAAAAAGATAATGCTTATTTTTTCCATTGTGTTTCTACTAGCAAAGCACACTAGTCTTCCCCTTATAATCTAATACTGGGTACAATCATAGGTCCGAGTGGTGGGATGGTAACACCACCTTATCAAAAGAGTTGATATAATTTAATTTGCAATTCATAGGGTTTTTCCAGATCCTAATAAATTCTTCCTTTCACCTTTTCTTACTTTACTGATTAAACCACAGGCAGATTTTCTATTGACTTAAGGAGAGAAAAAAAATCCATGCTTTTTCAAATAAAAGCAGAAAACAATGCTTATGAAGCGCTCCCGGAGATTCAATCTTTTTCCAAATATTGAACTACTGTACCGTTGGCAGGGATATGCCATGAAATAGGATGCACTACAAACACTCATTACCTGTTGGTTCCACTAGGCTGATATCCTTCACATTTGTTCTGCCACGGTCCCACTCTTACAGACTTGCATTTGTATGTGAAAGCACTGTGTGTGGAACGGGCTGTCCCTGTTCAACTGCAAATTCCATCACCCAGACTGATTCATATCTGAGCCTGCAGCCTTGCTGCTATTGCTAATAAGCATACTGCCAGGACTGCAACAGGACCCACACCTACTTAACTGTCTGAAGATCCCACGAGGTACAGAGCTCATTGCATTCAGGCTTTGAGTTCGTATCACCTGCAGTGTTACTGGATCTTGTGACAGCTCATCCACAGCACATCAAAAGCTCTTGAGCTTGATGGAATTTCTGATGAAAAGTCCTGTAGGATGCAATAGGAATGTATCCAAATATAGGTCATATGTTTTAAATGCCAATCAGCTTAATAATAACAAGGTTTTTTAGAACTGCAAAATATGTGAGCAGTAGTTGTACGTGACTCCCTTGGACCAGTCTCTAAACCTACAAAAATCAATTTTTGCCCCAGGCAGCTACTACCTAACTTTATGGAGTCACTCTGCAAAGGCAGGAAAAAATGCAGAGAAGTGAAAGGACCTATGCTGGGTGCCCAGGAGATCAATAGAAGAGACAGAATATATAAGTGCTGAGCTCTCTTTACTGCCGGGTGCTGCAGTGGGAGGAGAATGTTTAATTTAATTCATGTTCTAGCCTGAAGTATTAAATAATAAACAATAATTAACTTAAATCTCTCTTAAAATGTCAGCAAGCGAAATCAATGTTTGTGTTACTTGGCCAATCTAGTGTGTGATGCTTCTTCCTAACTTTAAATATCAATAATTTCATCATGTGCAGTCAAAGCCTAGTTCAAAAGCTAAGAAGTCAACAGGAATCTTTTCATTGACCTCAGCAGGCTTCAAGATACTTAAGCAACTTGTAGCTGCACAAGAAGGGGGCATGAAATCACTAGTACTTTGTTCCAAAATATGACTTTGAGAAAAACAAAAAAACCAACCCAAGAAGAAACTAAAGAATGGGAATACATAACATTTGGTTGCAGTGATCATTTCATTGCAGACTGTACCTGGTGTCTACTCACAGTGCGGAAAACTTGTGCTTTCAGAAGTATGAGGAGGTCAGAAAAAAGGAAAGAAGAAGGCGGCATAGAGTAATAGTGTCCTCCCTCTACTCAGCTGCAGAGAGCTGGAAGGGTGCTTGTTTGTTAGGATTTTGTGCCTGTTACATATGCTGCTGCTTAATAAATTTACCCTGACAAGGAAAGTATAATCTTTCCTGAGATAGCATAGTAGTTATCTTCCCTAGACAATGAATCTGTTTTCTTCTTTATGGGAGTGGCAGGAACAGAAAGCAAGCCTTAGCTAGCTGGTGGCTGGTGCTAGAGGTTCAACCATTCTGATGTAAGCACTACAGGTTTTTATCATAAGGAATTCACAGTGCTCTCCTTGAGCTTCTCTATTACTCCCTGGTTTTGCAAGTTTTATTTGTTACTAGAAAACAATAGTTCTCATTATCTTTGCTGTAGGCAATGTCAGAATGTCCCCATCCAAATGGCTCATCAGCCTCATGCGTATTGCTGTCAGTCATGCGACAGGCAGATCACTAAGGCAAGACATCCTGAAGTGTTCTTATAGCTGCATAACCGCCCTAATAATGGCACGCGGCTGCCTGTAGCAGAGTGCCTGCAGCAGCTGATAAATTCATAGTCTACTTGCTGTCCGGTTTTCACTGTGCTGTAACAAAACGCTATTGGCAGGTGTAGATATAAGGGGTGAACAAGGTTCTGCTTCAATTTCTGCCCTTCAAATTGCTTGTCTTTTAATAGCTATATTGGAAACGCAGAAATAACCAGTATGGTAGAGCTTTAATGAAATTTAGAGCGAAACACTACTAATGTGCGTAGATCCAGGCTTTGACACATCCTGTAGAATGAGCTATTCAGCCCAAGGAAATTACTGCACAGTATATGTTTGGTAACTATGGATGACAACTGCCTTGCCATCTGGCACTAAAAGAAACAGTGTCACAGACCCAGCACAGAGCAGGCATCGGGGAGCCTGTGATTACTTTGCCAGACAATACTTTGCTTGAATGAAATATATTGTACAGCCTCATTAACTGCATGTTTTAACTCTACATGACTGTAATAGTTTGCCATAAAAATAAAGTTTATGAAGCTGAAGTACATACCAGCACAACAGAAAAAGAGATAGGAAACCCAAAACCAAGGGACTCATTAATTCTTGAAATCTTTCCATCATGAAAAGGTAGGAGATTGCAAGTCTTAAGCTCAGTTCAACAGATAATCATTTAGAGAAAAACATATGTAGCACCCTGAACTTCAAAAGAGAAAAATGTGCATTAGATGGACAGCAGGAAGAGTCAGCAAGCCCTATTCCCAGGGAAATTGACTTTCGAGGATGTGGCCTTACCAATAGAATACAGAGAAACACCACAAAAACTTATAAGTAGTGCAATATTTCTCTGTAGAAGTGACGTTATCTCATGAAATCACAAAAAAGCCTCAATTCTACAAAGCAGAGTCAAGTATAGTTTTCATAATTTTGTTAAATTAGCTCTTCTATCGTTATCTCTAATGGCCAAAAATATGTACTAAACCATGAAGACAATATCTGTGAAAAAAATATTTTGGGTAAATTGATAGAAAAAATGGTAAATAGGTATTTGAAGAATAATGTAAACTCCTAGTCAGAAGTCACAGCAGGGAACCTTCTCTCCTGCATGGGACTCTTCTAAAAATCAAGAGTAATAAAGAGGAGACAGAAGATCAAATTTATCTTTAGATCTTGAGCTTTAGCTGAAATGGATAAATAAATAATACCAAGTTACTTATTTGCTTACATTTCGAACAGATGCATCTTCAACTCCTCAGATCCCATGTATATAATGTAGCTGATTAGAACCGAACACAGCATGAATTGCTTCTTATCCAGAACGCAAACACTGATGTTCTTAGCAGCACACGCTGGTCCAGCCATTGCCATTGAAGATGTGCAGAAGCTTTAGTACCTGGTTTTGGCAGAAGTACAGCAACGTTAGTAAAGATTCCTGAGAACATGCGTAGCTTTCTCCTACTATTCTCACAAGATGCTAACAGCTGCAGAACCTTTTTCGATTTCTGTCACTGATAAGGTACAGATAAATTTCTGCCAGGACAGTAAACAGAGAGTGCCAGATTCTTCACTGAAAAAAATTCAATAAAATTATGCCACAGAGAATCTGCCGCTCAGTCTTGCCACAATTTCCCAAGTACATAATTCAGACACACACCTCATATTTTTCCCCCAAGTTAAAACTTTTGGCTCTAAACAGCTTCTTATTTCACTGTAGATTAAGAGAAAATGGGCACTTCCAGTTCTGTAAGTGAATGCCTTTCTCCTTTTAAAAAATTCCAAGTTTATTCTTGAGACAATATGGAAAATGCCAAGGAAAAATTCCTACAATTGAGTTTCCTACTTACCATTTGTGTTATGAAGATAAGTAAGGAAATCATAGGCATATCTCTTTTCCGTAGTTCTATCCAAAATAACTACGCACACAAAGCTAACAGAGAAAAATGCAGCTGGGAGGATTATGCTCTCTCAGGGTAGCAAACCTGTAGTCTGAAGTTCTCAGCTGCTTTACATTTCTTTTTTCTTTGCAAACGGTAATTTGGAGATGAACTGGCAAAATGGTAATAGTCACTGTAAATAATATCCTCTTAAAATACTCTAATAGAAATGTAGAGTATTTTTACTTAAAACCTTTTTAATAACACAAATTTTCAAGATAATAAAGAAAAACTTGCACGAACATGATGGATCAATACCTGCAGCAGCATTAATCAATACAAGAGATAAAAAGGCACATTACCAGAAAAATATAGATGCTACAGTACAAGTTGAAGTTATGTACCTTAGCATTAATACACATATTTTATTTGTTGTAATCATATCTTCTGCAGTCCATTTTCATGGAAAGGTCTGAAGAAAAAAGAAAAAGCTTCTTGCCAATACAATCTGTATGCTAAAAGAACTGGAAAATTTACACTATACCTATGTGTATACTACAGCACTGGAGAATATAAAAGTCAGACAAATATATTGTACAAAACTCTTCTTGAAATATCAGGTGTATTTGAAACACAATCCTATTTTTGAAACCACGGTTTTGATCTTCCTTCCATTCTGTCTCTTCCTTTGTAAACCCAGGCACAGTTAGAAGCTGCCGAAGCAGTAAAGCTGTCCTTGGGTTTGGCTGCTTTATTTTATTACATGATATCACACATTCCTCTATAACACAAAGCCACTGAAACAAGACCATCTTTTGACAGAGTTGCTGCCTGATAAGCTTGCTTGCTGCTGTTTTCCCACCTGTCCTGAACTCAAAGGACCCCTACCATTAGTGCAGCATAAGAGGCAGGAATCCGTGTAGGTTTTTCATGTATTCAAGACAGGTTATGAGAACACTCTCCATGGAAGTGTTTTACCCTCATTCTTCGCAACTAGGTCTGCTCCACGTAAACCTGTCAGGTTACCTGGGTTCAGGGAAATTTACTGCTCAGCACAAGGGTGGCAAAAATCAGGTCTTGACAGAAAGCCCTGTTTGTTTTGCAGAGCAATTCATTGAAGAGCTGCAAAGATTCTTCATTTCTTCACATCGACAGGAACCGGCCCCATCCCTCTGCCACCGCTTGTTGCACGTGCTGAGGTCAATAGTGCTGAATGGTGGCAAAGAGAAGGCAACAAGCCAACGCAAGACAGCAGAGTACTTTAAAATGACAAATGACATTAATTGATGGGTGCAGCTCATTCACCTGTTAATGCAGATGACACTGAGTCTCCGAATGTGGGAAACAAAGGACTAATATATCTTAGAGCTGCTGTCACTATATAGTTTTACCAGTACGGGACCTCCTCAGTAAATATCTAGAAGAATTACTTTGCAGTATATTTAAACTACTGTTTCAAACCATATAAATAAGTACAACAACGACAAAACGTATACTTCTCCCTCGTTCAAAGGTTCAGCAAGCTGTCTCAAAAGCCAGCACAGGCTAGGCTAACTGGTACCAGAGGGATCACAGGAATTAGACCCCATTAATCACACTGAATGGGGAGCAAATGTTAATTCACTCATACTAACACACAGGCCTGACTTTGAACGTAACATGAATTATGAGCTTTCCAGACTCTGCTGTTAATATTGATAAATCTTAAATAATGAACTGCCCAGGACTTGCAGCCCCTTTTAGGAACAGGAAAGTCTCTCCAACAGCACTGTGTGATTAGAAACCCCACCAGCGCATACCATCCATAGCACTGCTGAGCTTTATAAAACCGGATAGCAGCACCAGGTAGTGGCTCCAGTGAAGCAGGGTATGCCTGGCCATTGCTTAGTTTCATTCATACACTCCATACATCATACTGTTAGGTCATGGGAAGTGCTACTTCATCATGATTCCAAAATCATGATATCTCTCTCTTCATATTAAAATTATCTCATCTCTGCACTTGGCCTTTCATCTCACTTTTCAGCTCAAAATTAGCTTTGGTAAAATTAATGAATACCTTCAAAGGAATCTCACTAGTACATTTGTCTGACTTTTAGTCTTTGAAATCCCTCAGAAGAACCCCATGCTACACCATGAGAAAAAAAATTATACTGCAACAGTGGTAAAACATTTTTTCATCACGGAATACAGAATACCAAACTACTAATTTGAACAAGCAAATAGATAGAAGAGCATGAGTTAATACGGAAAAAAAAAAATCTCAGTCTAGAAAAACAAAAGTGTGGTTTCACATCAGTTAAAAACAGTTTGCTGCCCTCCTCCCCGCCCCCCCCCCCCCCCCCAAAAAAAAAAAGACTGGGGGGATGGGGGTGACAGTTTGGGGTTCTGGGTTTTTTTTTTTATATTTGTAGAGAGATGCAGAAGGTATTTAGAGACTTGATTTACAGCTGAGTTGGTATGAGTTGAAAATACACCATGCTCAAATCACCATCCATGCTTAAGTCACTTCTGTAATAACAAAAATTAACTACAAGTATATTAAAAACCTGAATAAGAGAAGCAACAAACCAGATTTCACAAAAGAAACTACAAATAGTTTCCTTCTTTACACAGCTGACACCTGGGGAGTCTATTTGAAAGGACTTATTTAAAGAAAAATCAGGCCCAAAGCACTGTATGGGTAAGCATTGTTTATTCCTCATGCTTCCACAGCCGGGCGGAGGTGGCTACCACAGCAGTGACATTGGCTGGTCTTGCGTCAGTATACCTACTACAGCCACATGCTACTGATCATTTATGTAGGCAGAATATTCTTTGTTCAGACTCAAAACCTGAGCTGTCGTGCTTTTGAACTCTGAAGAGAACACACTACCTACTGCCTGTTTCTCAGTCCTCACAGATAAACGGAATTCTTTTTCTGAGGAGACAGAACTACTTTATTTTGTGCATGAAATAGTAAACAGCTTTCAGCCTTTTCCAAAGTCATCTACATAATATGCTAATAAGCAAAGATATTTATTCCAATTTCCTGAATCAATGATAATGATAAAAGCTATTACTTCTGAAAAGAGTTATGGTTCTTTCATAACGGGTGTTGTTAGCAAATAATTTGTTTGGCAAACCATCTGATACAATTTAAAGGAGAAGAAATTTAGTTCTTAGAATAAATACAGATTATTTCCCATTCTTCTATTAAGCTTATTTCTTTTGGCTTTCCCTTTATACTGCATATTTCTTTTAAGACTATTCACTTTCCTGTCAAATACTGTCCTCTCTTCTTTTCTCCCTCTGTTCCATGGGCTCTACCTTGCTCCTTCTCATCATAATCTCATTCAATAAATTTTTGATGCACTATAACTGAAATTTTAAGTTCATGAGAAATAAGCATTCCCCATTAGAAATAATCATCTTCCTAGAGGAAAACCTTGCACACTGATGCTTCAGAACACATCTAATTGAATTTATTTGTTTTCAAATGTTAGTGGGTTTAATTTCAACTAGATCATTCACTTTGATTAACAAACGTTAGCTGCAGTACCAAATTACCTAAGCAAAACAGCAACAATGCCACTCACTCTGCAGGCCACTGCTGGAGCACCTGAAACCCCACCTGCATGGTTTGACAGTGGTGATCCATCATAGCCTTGGTACCATTTGACGCTTAACTTCCTCACAGCCCCTCGTGTTGCCGGCAATACAAGTTGAGTATTATCACAGAGAACCTCCTTGTGGCTGGCTGAGAACTCAGTTAGTAATTCTTTTGCTTTTCCACAGTGAATTGCCATGTAAAATAGCAAATAATGTGCTTAATCCTTCTAATTTCTACCGAGAGCTTTAGGTTTTCGCAGATTTGATATATCAGTGATAGTTTCCTCATCTGATCACAATAGCGCTCTCCTTCCTCAGGTATTTAACTGAAGCAGAAAGGTAGAAAACATCCACATTTGACGGATGTTTTTGTCATGCATAGCTCCTTGCAGCCCTGGACTCTCACAGACAGGTCTCATCCCATCTTGCAGCACCTCAGTACGGTACAGCCCAGCCCTCGCTGCCTTTCCCACCGCAAGGCGACACGGGATTCTGCAATGGCATCAAATCCGTACAGCTGGCTGAGGTTTTGCCACGGGTTGGTATTCTTCTTTCTACTTCCACCACTCAGTTTTCTACCACTGAGTATATTTACATGTATTTAAAAATTGAGATGTTTGACTTCAGAAATGTCTTAAATAAATAAACATAACGAGATGGTTAGCACACATTCATTGGAAAGAAAACCACAGACCTAGGCATAAGGAGAAAATGTGAGAAAATCGGGAGTAATAAATCTTGGATTTGGTTTAAGGGCTCACAGTGCCTACAGCTGGATGTTATTTGAACAGCCTTTTACTCCATTTCTCAGTGATTATAACCACTTAGGAGTTTGATTATAATTTTCTTCTAGGGGCTCATTTTATAACTAGGCCCAATTTGATTCATATCCTCCGTCAGCATCAGGAGACTTGAAATCAACCATCATTATCATCCCACTTCCATTTTAGAGATAAAGAAAAAAGTCACCAATAAGATTCTTTATGAATTGTCAAATCATGGCCTCCATTAGAGCCCGCTTGCTGTTCCCACAAAGGCATTGAATCCCTACAAAAAACGCCCTTGCTGTGCCTGGTGTTCAAAAACTTCATCATCAGTGAGCCTTGGGGTTATTTTAACCCTTGTTTCTCTGGATGCCACTCACACCTGCCAACGGAAGTTTCAAGCAAATCTTTACAGAAGTGACTTTCTAAAAACAGAGGAAAAAATATATATACCTGAATAAGAAAAGCAAACCTAAAAATAAGGATAGCATACTATGACTAGCTGACTTTGTTCTGCCATATTCAGAGTTTAATATTCCTAAATGTTAAGCCATGGGTCCACATGATACCATATCTGTATTTCAGGGTGGGAGTGTTAACATTTGAGGGGGAAAAACACAGCTACAGTCAAAGAACACAAAGAACAAATGGATACAAACTTATCCATCAATGCTTTGTGTGTTTTGATCCCACCTCAAGCTAATAAGTTCTTTATCTCTTTAAGTAACAAAGAGCAATTGCAGACTTCCAGTTACATGGTTTTCTTTGTTAGTTTCTTCTGCTACTCTTGATTAATTAGAAAAAATCTGAGAAAGATATCATAGTGTATTTCACTGTTCTTTAAAAGGTCTGTTTAAAAAAAAAAAAAAAGAAAAAAGACTGAAGCACTTTTTAAAAATATAAATGAGTAAATCAGAAATCAGACCCAATCATCTGGGTTTCAGGATGAGAACCTGTGTTTAATGATCAGTTGGGTTGGGGGGGGAATGAAATCACAATGACATCTCAAATAGCACTTGGTACAAGACAGAGGAATGAGATCTTTAGTTCTGAATTAGTTTTCAAATCAGTAAAAATGTAATATCATCAGGATCCTACAGATGTTCAGTATCTTGCAGGACATAAGCAGAGACATGAAACAGAAGACACATCCTAATCCACAGAATAAATATAAACAAACACAACCGGCTTTTAGGAGTGCACAGACCAAATGGAAAGCAAAAGCTTATTTAAGATTAAACCAGAGGTGTCATCCAAAGTTTACGGGTCTGTAAAACACACGGCCTCTCTCTCTCCAAGATTGTTTTCCTGGATTCTGCCTTCTTACAAAAAGCTCTCCAAGGATACATTTTTTCTCCCAATTCCCTTTACTCTTCCCCTGCTCGCTCTACTCTCCAAAACATGAGCTGAACTGCTTGACACTTCCCTTAGCACTCTCTTACAGATATATTTCTGTATATATTCTTACTGACTTAAGTGACTTTAGTTTTTTTAATATATCACTGCTACGGCTGAGCGATAGTGGCACATCCAGTCCGCCTGAGAGCTCCAAGGAAGCACCCTACAGAGAGCAACTTAACCTGCTTCAGGACTAATGGCCATCCTTACACATTTGCATTTCTGCTGTTTGAGCGTGGCAAACCCGCAGGTACCGCTGGAATGGAGTGCAAGGGGCACTGAGGACAGGCAGCTGGGGACAGAGTAGGTCCCACTGTTGTTTAGCTGCCTGTTTGCCTCCCAGGCCCTTCCATGCTCTGCAACCTTTGGCATTTTGACAGTGAACTTTTACTCATACAGGAAAAATCCAAAACTCTTATAAGCCTTTCACGTACTTTAAAAAGAACAAACAAACCAACCCAACCAACCAAACAAACAAACCCCCACAAATGTCAAGAAGAGGCCTGACGTGAGGCCAATGGAACTGGATGCCCAAACAACCGAATTTTCAAAGAGAATGTTCCGACTGTTTCAGCTCCCCTCCTTCCCACTGTCAGCCCCGGCCAGCTCCCAGGTGTGCGCTGTGGACAGAGCCCTGCCATCCTGGCGTCAGGTGCCGTCTCCAGACAGCATCGCTGGGAAGGCGTCCAGTTCGCAGTCCAGCTTTTGAAACAGACCTCTGGAGCAAGTCAAATATTGTTAATGCCTGTGCTGCACTGAGATGGAGTCATTTGTATCACACTTGGATTCAAACTGGTTCACTCTTTGCCATAGGGATTAAGATTTTAAATTAGTTTTGGCCCATAAAACTCAGGTCAATTTAGTAGTTGGTGCCAGCTGGAAGTTATCAAATGTGTACGGGCCAAAACCATACAAGGAAATCCTGCTCCCAAAAGCCAAAGCTTTAACTGAGAGAGCGAATAAAAGAGCATGTGAGCAAGTGTGTTCACTTTGCAATTACTCTTCCATTTTGTTTTTCTGCTATAAAAAAAAAAGAAGAAAGCGTGCCATTTATAAAAATAGATTCATAGAATCATAGAATCTTAAGGTTGGAAAAGACCTCTAAGATCATCAAGTCCAACTGTCAACCCAACACCACCATGTCCTGAAGTGTCATGTCTACACATTTTTTTAACACCTCCAGGGATGGTGATACCACCATCTCTCTGGGCAGCCTGTTCCAATACCTGACCATTCTTTTGGTGAAGAAATTTTTCCAAATATCTAATCTAAACCTCCCCTGACACAACTTGAAGCCATTTCCCCTTGTCCTTTCGTTAGTTACTTGGGAGAAGAGACCAATACCCACCTTCACTACACCCTCCTTTCAGGTAGTTGTAGAGAGCAATAAGGTCTCCTCTCAGCCTCCTCTTCTCCAGGCTAAACAACCCCAGTTCCCTCAGCTGCTCCAGTCCCTTGACCAGCTTCATTGCCCTTCTCTGGACACGCTCCAGCACCTCAATGTCCTTCTTGGAGTGAGGGGCCCAAAACTGAACACAGTACTCGAGGTGCAGCCTCACCAGAGCTGAGGACAGGGGGACGATCACTTCCCTGCTCCTGCTGACCACACTATTCCTGATCCAAGCCAGGATGCTGTTGGCCTTCTTGGCCACCTGGGCACGCTGCCGGCTCACGTTCAGCCGGCTGTCAACCAGCACCCCCAGGTCCTTTTCCGCCAGGCAGCTTTCCAGCCACTCTGCCCCAATCCTGTAGTGTTGCCTGGGGTTGTTGTGACTGAAGTGCAGCACCCGGCACTTGGCCTTGTTAAACCTCCAATGTCGTGGTTTAACCCCAGCCGGCAGCTCAGCCCCACGCAGCCGCTCGCTCACTGCTCCCTGGCGGGACGGGGGAGAGAATCAGAAGGGTGAAAGTGAGAAAACTTGTGGGTTGAGAGAAAGACAATTTAACAGGTAAAGCAAAAGCCATGTGCACAAGAAAAACAGACAAAGGAATTCATTCCCCACGTCCCATCGGCAGGCAGGCAGGTGTTCAGCCACCCCCAGGAAAGCAGGGCTCCATCACACGTAACGGTGACTTGGGAAGACAAACGTCATCACTCTGAACATCCCCCCTTTCCTTCGTCTTCCCCCAGCTTTATATGTGAGCATGACGTCATATGGTATGGAACATCCCTTGGGTCATTGGGGTCAGCTGTCCCGGCTGTGTCCCCTGCCAACCTCTTGTGCACCCCCAGCCATCCCGCTGGCGGGTGGTGTGAGAAGCAGAAAAGGCCTTGGCTGCTTAGCAACTAAGATATTAATGTGTTATCAAACATTATTCTCATCCTAAATCCAAAACACAGCACTTTATTTGCTGCTAGTAAGAAAATTAACTCTATCCCAACTGAAACCAGGACAGAAAATAGTTTTGTTCAATATATTCTTTTTATCTTCAGATTTGTACTTAGAACTGAAAGGCATCACAAAGAGCATGAAAACAAGCCCTGGCTCGTTCTACTGATACTGGCTTTAACATGTTGCTGGCCCCTCCACGGCTCACAATAGCTTAACAGGAACTTAACTGTGCAGCCTACCAGTACGCTGGGCAAGAAGCACCTTCAGTTCTCTAATGGCTGCATATTTCTGGAAGTTGGAATCTCTGTCAAGAAGAGATGTAGTTCTCTCTTGTTTACCTCAGCGTTTAAGCCATTCTAAGCAATGAAAAATGGGCTTGAAATTGCCCATTTCAATCTATGATTATAAAATAGTATATCTAAGGCTACGTTTACATGACACTATAACAGGTTTAATTGATTTCACAGGGAATTAGTCCATATTCCAGAGGATGCTGGAGAGGATTAGACAAGAAAAAACAAACACGAACAACCCTTTGCCCTTTACAGTATCTACTCTCAACCAGTCTGGTTTTATATCAGTGATCCCTGGTCATATTTGCAGGAATAAATACGTAAGAACCAATGGTACCTCTCAGCTAGTGGTGATGCAGTTTTCTCCTTTGCATCTTAAGACATCGGGAAGTTCAACACAGGAGTATGAGCCAAATCAGCCTACCAGACCCGGCTGTGGCCAGTACACAGAATAACAGGTGCTGTTTAGAGATCAAAATTTCACTAGACCGAGTATGTCCAGTTTGCATCATTCCTGAACATCTACCTTGTACAGTTACAGGGATGAACCTCTCCTGCGAAGAGCAATGGATTCATTCACAATTCTGCAAAGATTTCTGGAACATGCCCATCAGCCTACACTGGAAATTGGAAGTGGATTAAATAGAATCATAGAATCGTTTTGGTTGGAAAAGACCTTTAAGATCATCAAGTCCAACTGTTAACCTAGCACTGCCAAGTCCACCACTAAACTATGTCCCTAAGCACCACATCTATGCACTACCATGCCTCATAAGAATGAGTTATGATGAAATTCAACATCAGCATAGAACAAGAATACCTTACTCAAGGTTTGAGTGCAGTTGCATTCCAGTTGAGAATGGCTGGTGACTAACCCAACTCGATCCATTACAACGCACATTGCAAAACACTCAAATTTGATGCCACGTAAGTTTGACTTTGCTTTACCCCATTAATACCTATTCTATCCCATCCCATTAATAGCAACTTTAATAAGCATAATGACTGTGGAGCATTTCAAAAGATTTCTCAAGCTTGGAGTTACAAATCATTCCCATTTGTTCAAAAGAGGCAGCATGTACAGGTTTTCTGGACACGAGGTAAATGATGTGTTTGACAGACACAGCTAGACTGATACTTTAAAAAAAGGTTTCTGGTCAAAAGAGATATAGGGGAATTTCTTTCTTGAATGTCTTGATTTACTGGTGATAAATTATGTTCATTGATAATATATTTGTATATTAGTATTAGTATTGCTAATGGCTCACCATAAATTTGAAATTAATTACTGTTATCTCATTGTCAGAAGAAATTCCTGGCATTTTATTTTTCTTAGACATACTGCTAAAAAAGTAGTTTATTCAAATAGCATAAAGTAACATACCATGAGGTCCATGCTTCTCATTAATCTGGCTGACTGTTTTGCATTTTGAATACTAGATGTTAAGAATGGAAGCAAGCTGAATTACTTACTCAGTAATTCTGTGGGTAGTAAGTAAAGCAAGTACCAAATAGTCATATAAGAGGGTATAGATGATGTCACCAATGAGATGTTCCCTAAAATACATATCACAGAAATGTAGAGGATACGATAGAAACATTCTATGTTCCCTAGAAACAAACCATACCGGTCTTGACATTTTAAATCTCTTTATATAAAGTCTAGAGGCTTGGGTTTGCTTGTTCATTTTCAAATTCAGTTCAAAACAAAAGTCAGAATGTTTTATTCTGAAAGCATAGAAGCCAAGTGTTTTGATATGATTTCTCAATATTTTTTAAACCAAACGTTGACAATTTTAAAGTACGTAGAATTTGATAAAAGCTATATCTGCACTGGAAACTGTTTTGCTTTAAAATTTGTAATTGCTCAAACAGACAGGATTCAGATTTGTGTGGAATTTTGTATCTAATAATCTGGGGTTTGAATTTACTGTTTTAGAAACAAAGTTCACTCTCATAAGTACTTAAGACCATGAAGGGTCAGGTCTTGCGGTGCTGGCAGAAGTCCCTGACCACAGCTACCAGCTGCTCTCATCCCTGCTGACCTGCAGCTGGAGGAGCTCCTGTCGGCGCACACACCCTCGTGGGGTCGCACAACAGTTTAAGCCATCTAATACACTGCTGTCAATTTTGCAGTTTGAAGCAGTTGGATTTGGTAGCCCCTCTGGAACAGCTGAGTCCAGGAAAGGCAATCGGACAACAATCTTACTTTATCTCTATGAGACTTGCTTTAAAATAGCGTGCTGCAAATTCATACCCAATTTACTTAACATTAGCTATCCATGCAGGTCCACGTGTGTCCATACAGAGAGTTAGTGCAAAATAGCCATGGTGATGTAAATTCATAACATAACTTACAGTGCATTAACTTATCTGTGTCAAAATACTCACAGTATCGTCAATTGTTTTGCATATTTATGGAAGTGATGCCAAGTTGCTGAAATGTTTGCCAACTTTGTGATCTGTGTTCCATATCAAAGCACGTCTCGGATGCAATTCATGCAGAGTATAAAACACAAACAGGTTATAATGACAGATCAGTGCCCTTCCTTAAAATTGTGATCTAAACCAGAACTATAGACAAGTTGTATGGACTATTCCCAGTACAGATTTTCTGGCGCTTTAAGATGTTTAAACATCTTGTGTTACCTACTATTCATGGATTTTTACATTAGTACCTCATGACATTCTTGTCAAAAATAATAACATCAAGCAAATACCTGTGTAACTGTGATTTAGGAAGCACAAACATTTGTGCAATGTTCATGTTCAAACATTTCTGAAGCAATTTCAGAATTCACAAAAGAATCGGACTGTAACTGAACAAGCTTTGTTCCTCTATCTGTTGTTCTAAAGTAATGGACTGAATATCTTGTACAAAATATTTGTACTACTCCCATACATATTATTTCAGGAAGAGAAGCTGATAAACATTTAAATCGTTATCAACAGAAAATAAAAGGGAAATTAAGCAAAAGAACTTCTCATTTCCTCTATAAAGGGTTGATCAAAAACTTATAGCAATACCAGGCAACAGGAATAATCTGTATTCCCATAGATACATTTTTTTCTTTGTCCAGTATCTACTGAAGACCTTTATGGATTATTTTTGTGCAGAAAATTCAAAGAAAACTCAGAAATTTTTTTTTTTTTTTTACTAAATAAAGTCTAGAGTAATACTTTAAAAAGAATGTGTGCTGAACTGACTCACTGGTGACATTAGGATGAAAATACAACCAGGTTCTGAAAGAACATTCTTGAATTCACAGCACAATAAGAATAGACTAAGGAAGCATAAAAACCCCAATGTTACCAGTTCAGGGGGAAAAAAAAAAAAAAAAGACAAGACATCATTAATAGAACATGTAGAGGAAAAAAGTGGACACATTTCTTCGCTTTTATAGCAGCTAAAAATATGCTATCAATATCAATTCTTCTAATCTCAATCCATATAAACATCAGGGCATAGAAAGTTGTCTAATTATACAATACAAGGAAAGGTCATTTATTGGGGTAAAAAGAAAATACCTTGCAAAATATGGACTTGAAAAGACAGAGTTTTGGGTTTGGTTTTTTTTAAAAAAAGTTTACCAAATATAACCTTTACCATCTCAGATGTAACTGAACACTTTAAAATAAATAGACTGGTCTCAGGTATGAACCAACTGAAACAGGATGTGGGTCCACACGTTACCTAAGGAAACAGTTACACCAAATGAATGAGCTTACATTTCTATTTTTCTTTTTGTCAACTTTACACATATCACATTGCATGGGAAAAGCATGCAGTATATGCAATCTGTTAATTTGCACTGTTTACACTAGATTTTTTTTTTTAATCCCCCACCACCCAGCTTTTCTTATTTCCAGCACATAGTAATCAAAAAAGCAGGTCCCTGCTGCAAACTTCTTCTATCACATCTCCATTCAGGACACTTTCTTCTCCCCTTTTGAAAACCACTGCCAGAGGAGACATCTTCTCCTCAGGTCAGCTGGACACCGAACCCCAAAACATGAAGATGCTTGGGACATGCTATACTCACCACTGTGGACAGTCCTGTCCTGGAGCAGCACCAGTCTCTGCTTCAAAGTTCCCCACACAGGTGGGTAAGGTCCAGCTGGATTGTACCAACCCCACTGATAGCTCCAGGGATGTCAGGAGGCTGAGGGGTGATGCTACAGGTTCCCGTGGTAACAAAGCATGCATTACCCATCTGAATTGTGGCAAACATTTCAGCCATTAGCTCTCATCCAGAATGGACTATAATGCGACCAAGATCTCAGTCAATCTCATGTAAAAGACACTCCACAACAGGGAAACACAGTATTTCCTATCATACTACAGGTATGTTCCATTCTCTTACAGGTTATAATTACATTGCGTACATAACACGCACGCAAGAAAGCTGTATGTATGCATACACAGCACACTCACAAATGTCTTAGAGACCCATTGAACCCAAATACCTACTGAAAGGCACGTACAAGGCAAGAAATGGCTAGATTACCTGCCAATGATCAAAGCTCTTGCTTTGCTTTTAACTAGTTTCATTAATTCCCTTTGTGCACATGAAGCAACAACCTTTTATTAGTCTTTCCACATTCCCCATCCAGCAGTAAGTTCTAATCGTAAAGAGGTGGTGTTATTAGAACTTGGTTGTTTGCCTGCAACTGTTCCCCTAACAGTGGAAGATGCAATCAGAGGAAGAATTTATATCCTGTATTTCAATGAATGGATGTGCTTCTCCAGTGATTTCATTAGTAATTACTTGTGTAAAGTATGTTTTCCTGTAATTGAAATTCTACAGTGTACACCCATTTATTAAAATATAGATTTTGTTATGGCATTTTCCATCTTCATTTCATTACTTTCCTTCAATACAATGTTTTCATAGTCACATTTTTAATTCCTTTTATTGGTCTGGAGATACTGAAAGTTGCAGGGCAACTTACAAGCATTCAAACAGAAAAGTGTGCTATAAACAGAGAATAAAACCAGAGGAGGGGACATAGCAGGGCAGTTACTCATAGAAACATAAGTATAATTTACTCTCCAGAGATAAAAAGTAGTCCAAAGTGGTCCATATGTAAACCAACAAAATATTCTCTAATATTCCCCTACTTTATGTAGTCATCCAACTGTAAAGAACACATTAACAATCCTAATTAGCATTCTTGTCCTCTAACAAGTATTCCCGAGGGAACAGTAAAAAGAAGCACAATGTCTTCAGGTAAAAACTGAAAGGGAAATCCTGAAGAACCCATTTGTTTATTTTTTTCCTAGTCAGAAGGCACTGAAGACATCATCGCTGTTATTCACACAAACACTTTTCCTGAGCAAATAATTTAGCTAGATATTAAAAATCTTACAATAAAGTTATTCCAAATAGGGCCGGAGAGGATAATATCCCACAAGAAGACTACAGATTAGACTGCTACTCAGTCTCTTAGTGGAAAACCTAAATTTTATACATTAAATGTATTAAGGTATTAACCTGAAATCACATGTAGAAATTGATGCAAGTTCTCAACAAGCAGAATATGATCAAACTTCAAAGAACCACTTGTGGCGATGACTGCCTGGGTGCAGCCCGCTGTGTGCCCTCTGCCACGATACCTGCAGCAAACTGGGCAAGCACAGCTCCAGCAAATAGCGTAACAGTGGAGCAAGGAGTAGTGGCCATGGGGAGGGAAAGGTCGGAGGAGAGGCAAGAGAGGCAAAAGGAGGAAAAGAAAATAGGAGACTAGTCTTCTACTGCTGTTTTCTCCACAGGGCAGAGGGGGATGACACCACCTTTCCAAAGGGAAAGGTGATGCTTCTACAGGGCTCTGTGAAAATGTCGCTAGCTATGAGTTGAGCCTGGCCAGCAACTAAGCACCCACCCAGTTGCTTGCTCACTCCCCTTGCAGTGGCATGGGGGAGAGAATCAGAAGAGGAAAATCAAGAAAACTTGTGGATCGAGATAAAGACAGTTTAATAAGTGAAGGAAAAAGAAGAAAAACCAAGTCATGCAAAGGCAATTCCTCACCACCTCCCACCAGCAGACCAATGCCCAGCCAGTCTCTGAGCAAGGGCTACCTCCGAAAGACCAAACCCTCCCATATATACTGTCGAGCATGATGTTATATGGCACTGAATATCCTTTTGACCTATTCGGCTTAGCTGTCCCATGTGTTTCCCCTCCCAACCTTCTGCCACCCTTAATATGCTCACTGCAGGGGGAGGGCAGAATGAGAAACAGAAAAGCCCAACGCTGTGCAAGCACTGTTCAGCAATAGCTAAACCATCAGCGTGTCACTGACACCGCATCACAAATGCGAAGCACGGCACCACGCCGGCTGCTGTGAAGGAAGGCGATTCCCTCCTGCCAGCCCCAGCGCAGTGGGATCCTGCGCTGCTCCAGCCTGCCCAGCCTCACAGCTCTCCTGCGCACTCACCGCCCTCTTCCCTCAAATCCTGAGAAAAGCTGCCAGAGGTCCATGCCTAGGGAGGAAGGGTTTGATTTTAGCAAGAGTAGACAACTGAGTTTAGGAATGAGTAATGTTGTGCTTGTAAAAAAGAAAAGAGCATCTTGAAGGTTATGTTTTCTGCTGTTTCAGCAGTTGTAGGTCAGCTGAAAAGATTGCTAAGAGCAGCTGAAACCAGATAGCATTGCTAGATTTTTGTGCAAACTCCCTGTGACTTAGGGCTGTGACTTTGAGACATTAAGTATTCAACAGACTCCATTTATCTTCCCTGCAAAATAGTCTGAGGACACCTTTTAGGTACCACTTTATCACAAATATTCCTGACTTATGAAAACAGAAGCATATATATTTGATAAAGAGTCTTTTTATTTCCACAGTTTCATCTCTCTCTGTTTCAAATCCTGGCAACTGTGGGAAAGGTTTACCTAAAGAGTGTTATCTGCTACCCAGAAAGAAAACCTTTCCCCACTTTCAATTGGAAATTACTTTCATAATTGGAACTGAGTCTCTCATTTTTTCTCTAACATGACCTGCTCTGTGAAAATCAATATCTCATTATCCAAGCCATAAGGTGAAGCAATTCCAGATCAGAATGCACAGCAAGTCTGTCCTCCCTGCTTGTCTGGCATGATATGAAGGCAGTGAACCTTGATTCAGTGGGAGTTTTGCTTATTGACTTAATGTAAAGTTATTTAATAGCACTGTGCGTTTCATTCAGGGGAGACATAAATTTAAATAACCCAAACTACCTATAATGAAAATATCCTATTCTGCTAGCTTATGCCAAAATTATGGGGACTTTTTGCTTCTTTCCAATAACTACTGGAATAAGTTATTGCACAGATGATTTCAAAGCAAACATTGCCCTAAGCTACAATTTCATCATCTAAAATAAGACTTTAGTTGGAAGGTGGTTTAGAAACATGAACCAATGGCAGATGTACTGTGTATCTTGCTCCCTTCCAAGACATTTCAGACTCCTTAGAGGTAAGCAGAAGACTTGGCAATGGAAGCCAGCACTTCATACTCAGTTTACTTAATGTCTTACCTTGAGAACACAGAACAGAGAGAAACAAATATAGCCAAGGGAACAGAAGGCACTCCTGTCTTCTCTTAGCGCAGACTTGTGTACCCTTCCTCTCTCTAGCCACAGCACAGTTGCATTTAGTGCCGTGATTGATTCTGCTTAGAAATGGACCTGCATTCCCAGATACTTTAAGAGTTAATTCATTTCAACATCTTGAACACATTTTTATTTTGGACGCTTCACATGAGCTTCTCCCGTACACTTGGATACCTTTAAATAAGCTAGACATCTTGATTTCTTTTGAAGTCCATCAACAGAAACCTAGTATGCACCTAAGTTGTTTTAGATGTCAGCCTTAGAATGAGATGAAAGGAAGCCTGTTCATTAATTATGAAGGGAATCAAGATGCCTAACTTACATGTAGATACCTAGAGATGGAAGACACTCACTCAAATCTCATTTTTCCTCAAAGGAGTGAAATCCATAGCAAAAGACTCATCCTCCGAGACTTTTAAAGCCTGGACTTGCACAACGTATGTTTGTACTGAAATTCTGAGACTCTTGGTTGGGCATCTGCTGGCTATTGCAACCCCTACAGACAAACTCACACATTCAGCTTCTAAAACTCCAAGCTCAGATAGCAAATCATTTCAATGTTTACTCTGGGCTTTTATCCCATACATTTTCTTCAAAATATTTTTTGTTTTAGTGTATCACCAGTTCATAGCAGGTACTTGAAGTGATGGCAAAAGCTTCTATGATGAGCTCATGTGTACATATCAATAAAAATTAATTTCCTTCAACAGAGGATATCATCTAAATGTGCAATATGCACCTGATCGCAGTTAAACTTGATCCACTTAGATTTATCCGTTTACCCCCTTGTCTGTACAGTATCTATGAGTATTTTTAGAACAGCAAAAATAAGAAACATAAGCTGAAGGATGACATGATTACTCCTATCTGCTCACGTGTTTTCTCTTTACAATGGGATTTCCAAGAACCTTTTAACAGACATTGGGTCTTCATTCAGCATACAATACAGGACCAAACACACAGTTTAGCATAGCATACATACACAATCCTGCAGACCATGTATTTCTAGTGAATGAGATGCCCGGGAGGAGTTACGCTTCTTCAAGTGCTTCTGAATATCACTTTTTGATTTTTTCCAAGAACTATCTCAATTTTCTACCTTTCAGTAATTTTCCCACTGGTAGTGTGCACAAAAGCCAACAACATGAACCACAGTTTGATTATTGTGTGCAGAAAGAAAAAAAGAAAGAAAGATTCCTGCCACAATGAAGCCTGCACTGCAAATACAGGGGACTAAAGGCAAGAGCTAAATACAACAGTCGGAATGGGCGACATAGAAAACTAGTGCTGAAAAATTGCACAAAGAAAACAAAAGTGAGAATACTGTCTTCATTTAGGAAGGAAATAGAAGCAGGAAATACAAGAAGTATTAGTGAATAATTTCAAGACTTTCCTTGTTGAGAATACCATAAAAAATTTCAAATAACCCTCAAAATTCAATGGGCGTCTTGACCTATTATGACCATTTTCAGTAAGAAGAGAAAATCAGCACTAAGTGGGGAAAGAGAACAAACAACTCAGCGCATCATATCGAGCCATTTCACCACTAAACCTCAGTGCAGCTTGACTGTATACATACATATTCAGCATTGGTCTCTACCTGTGTGTCAGCAAAGCCATAGTCTATTGGATACTCCCTTGTAGCATTAAAAATCATTGCCAGAGGGCAGGCATAAAGCAAGTGCTCTCACTGCGCCCAAAAGAACGGTCTCGTTTCTGGATTGTTAGACTAGCACCTTTCTAGAATTCAAAAATATTTAAAAGATAGTCTTAAGCAATTTTTTTTTTTTTTTGAAAGGGTAAGGTGAAAAACTAGGACTACATTTTGCTATGCCTCTGCAATGCACCTCCCCTTGTTCACTTAGAGCTCTTCCAATGTCCACACCTCTCAAAGCTGCATTCCTCTCCAGACAGGATACTGAAGTGGATAATTGGTATTTTCAGCATGCTAACTCCATCTTGGGAAGTAACGATGTGCAATTAAGACAGGAAATTGAGCTATCACAAGATACATACTCTAAATAGCTTTAGAAGGTTAAAATAGTATCTAAAGAGAAAATATTATAAAAATATTTTCTACTTCAACAAAATCCATAACACAAAGTTTCTGCAAGTCAAAAGATATCATTAAAGGGCATTAAAACACTGATGTGATTAATTAATGTGACTAAGCAAGTTCTAATTAAGCAGAGACAGCATTTGTACATATTGTCATGCTTAGCAGTCAGGGCCAACCAACCATCACACAAACCAAAGGGTTTGGTTTTTTTTGTTAGTTCATTCTTTTATCCCTCAAGTTTATAACAGAAAAGATAATTACTATCTATCATTTATTGGACATTCCTAAGAATATCTGACCATATCTGTGATTTTTTTAACTTTCTCAAGTTTATTTCAAATGCTTGTTTTCCTAAATCTCTAACTCCCCCAAAACAGTGAAAACACAAGGGAAATTCAATTAAAAGCATGGCAGCTCCAGCTCTTCTGAAAACCTTACTAATTTTCTTTATATAAGGTTTTTCTGCTGCTAAATTACTTCCTCCTGGATGGAACAGGAAGAAAGCTTAGACCAAGCAGATGGTTAGTTTGAGAGTTTGTTTCAGAGTTAACCTACAAACAAAAATCAGCATCATGATGGACTACACATGACTGCTGCTTGCTTACAAGTGTAGGTAGAATCTAATTTGGAGGCTTGTTTTCAATTCTTTTGTTAATTTGTTTTTCAGGAACACTTCAGGAAGAGAAGAGCAACTGGAATAGAAGGGATGAGTAAATTCACTAGTTGGCCAGAGAGAAAAGAAATGAAAATAAGCCCAAAGGAAGACAGGCAGAATTCTTCAAAAAGGTAGAAAGCTAAATATCCTGCAATTTACTCTTTCAGGCTCAGACTGATATGTCTTCACATTTCAGGCCTGGGCCAGCTTCCTCTCACATCCCACTTTTCAAGTACATCAGACCCATACCACCCTGTAAAGAGTGAGGTGATACTCTATGGACTGCTCTTGACGTGTTTGGAACCAGGAACCTTTTACTATGGGACCCAAACTCAAAGACGACTCTCTCCATTAGTATCGATAACGAAGTGTTCTTTATAATAAGGAAAAGTATCTAAACCTTTCAAAATTTAAACTGCCTTCTCATTTCCGTGTAGACCTCCTGCCTCTAATATAAAGTTCCTTCCTGTATGAACTCTTGCTATAGCTTTCAAAACTCAACATCTCCAGCTACTTTCCTTTTCTCAGCACTTCCTGTATAGATAAAAAAGAACTAGGATTTTAAAAGAATCATAAATTCAAATGAAACAGTGATGACAGTTAACTTTAGAAAAGTCACTGATTTACAAAGTAACATTTGGAGACAGATGCACAAATCCACAGTTACTTTTAGAAATATCCCCTGATATTAGCCAGTGACTTCTGACAGCATGGTTCTAGTTATCTTCTGGCGCTGAGGAATATTTTCTCTAGTTGGATAACCAAATACCAGGATCCCAGGATGGATATGTTTGGATTCTTCTCAATAAGAAGATGTCTCTCTATTGCCAGGGCAACCAGGATCACCCAGCAGGGCTGGCACTCAGAGGCAAAGGACGATACTATGGTTCTTCTATACAGAATATTTGCAAAAGGTTGAGACTTTTGTATTAGTGGAGACTGGGTGCTCTTAGCTATTGGATAACTAACTTTGGAAGATTTCAGAAAAAAAAAAACCCAAATGCTTTCACTGCAAGTACTTTTTTCTTTCATAATACAAATTATGTAAACTATCAAGGAGAAGCAAACACACACATCCGCTTCTCCTACACTCCACCATTCTCTTTAAAATATTTCTCTTTAAGACCCTCCCCACCCCGATACAATAAAAATAACATGGAAACACGAGTGCTTGCAGTACACTGTTAAAGCAAGATTAGCATCTGTTAGCTGTGTGAAGTGCCGGTAACCAGGAAGATGTTTATCTCCAATTCCAGTACTCAGAAAGATGTGTACATCCCGTGTTAGAGCAGCGTGAGTACAGCCAGTTCAGTGTGACAGCTTGCAAGGCCTTACCATTTAACATCATTTTGATCATCTTAATCTTTTTACATAGCAAGAGAAATGAACCGGTGTGCACAGTATTATTAAACAAAGCAATTTAAACCTGGCAGGTTCAAGGCCCTCAAACAGTCTCAGACTATAACTGGCATAACTCTGAGAGGAAGGACTCACAGCATCAGTGAAATGGGGAAGAAAACCCACAAATACCCGCAGCTCTGCTTCAGTCTCTGCAGGCTATTTCTGCTTCTGGAGCTATTTGAGTTATGAAAGCCTGTGCAGCGCCTATCTGGATTCCCACAAATGCTGACAATTGAAGGGGGAGGAGAAATAGGTCAGCACATTATTTTCTTTTGCAACTGAAAGAATTCTTTTCAGGTAGACCTTGATGTTATTAAAAAAAAAATTAAGGAGAATGTACTGTTTCGTCTGACTTTCAGGCAAAGCTATAGCTATAGTTATAACACTGGTATCTGCAAGACGTGAAATTAGGAATGAACGTAACTGTCGCCTAAGGATGTGGGGAGAGATTAGAATGAGAATTAACAGAGTCTCCAGTCATCATCTATAACACTGAAATTTAAATCTAGATTTCTTTTCCAAAGATTACAGACTATGCATTACTATCTGGCACTACTTACTTTCTTTAAAAAAACTGCAAGAAACTCTGTCAGTAATATTTTAGGACTTGTTAGTACCAGAAATCACCACAAAACTAAAGATAATACTGTCGTCACTGCTAGCCTGTTTTTTCTTGTGCAACCTAAAAAATAATTCCTGGATTGAACATCTCTGAAGTAATTCAGTTTGGTTTCAGACCTTAGATTTGCAGCTTCATTTTCTCTAATAAAGAACAGAAATTACAAGACAATATTGCTTTCTCCTGCACATTTCTAGGTGTCATTGAGATGAAAGTTCCCTATACACCACACTTCTAATCATGATGTTTTTGCAGCACATCTAGCATCTCTGTTTCAGTTTGCCCAATCACAGGTCTTTTACCAAACCTTCCCCTTTTCTTGGTGCTGCTCTAAAAGAAGTATGAGCGAAAAGGTCAGACGTAAACATTCACATAAAGCAAATTTCAGGCCATAACTCAGATTCATTCCAACCACTAAACATGACTCAGTGAACAACGACTCAAAGTGAAATTACCTGATGGGGAAAGTATGTCCTCCCAAAACATGAGCTCTCACCACAGATTATACATTTCAGGTATCAAACCCTTGGATAGTACATATTTCATGCATTTGTTAGAGCACACAGTTTCAGAGAATCCACGGCCTAATATCTCTTCTTTAGAAAATAAGTTTTGAATTTCAAGTGGTGATCAAAGCTGTCCAAAGAGTGGGCAGCAGACAATTTGTACTCAGCAGTGAGGGCTGCATTGGCTAAGGGCTCCGACTGCTATAAGCCGTGTGCCTTCCTCTGACAATACGTACCATCCCTCCCAGGGAATGACGTGAGGATTTCAGTTTATGCAATGGTTTGCAAGAAGGTGGAAAAAGAGAGCAAAATATTATTTTCAGTACAGTCCCACTAAATCTACAGCCTTACCAAGGGCCCTTGAAATGCCAGAGTCCTGATACCCTATAGAAGATACAGTCTCACTTATTAACTGCTGCAAGAACACAAAAGCTAGTACAATTTCAGGTAGCATGCTGCTGATTGTATGATGCATGATTCATTTGCCTTCGTATACTCACAGAGCTATAGACATACAGGTTTGTTCTGAATGGGATGAAAAAGTGTTTGATCAATGCCAACAGCAAAAAAAAAAAATTTCTGCCCTACTCACCTGCACCCAGAACACACCTGCTGGCAGGATATGCTATTTCTTGTATTTCAACAATTTTTAAATCAAATCTAGATAATTTCAATTCCAGAATTATTTCAGAACTACTTTGCAAAATATTTCAAACAGGACATTTTTGTTAAGTGGAATTTTCCTCTATTTTTGTTTCGTTACAAACTGCTGTAAAAAGCCCCAAAACAGAGTGAGGAGCAATGTGTATTCTCAGCTAACTTCTAGCAGAATTAATGCCAATTCTTCATTCTCTGCGCCATCTCCGTGAATAAATTATAGGTCTTCATAACTATGCAAATCTATTACAGTTCATTAGCTTCTTTTGAGAACACAATAATAAAAAGTTTCATAAAAATAAATAGAAATAAAATCTATTAGACACTGGTTAAAAATTTGGATAGAGTCCAGCAGGATGAATTTTCTGCTTGGTATCTGAATTCCCCTAGATGCTAAGAATATTTAATATTAATAGCTCTGAGCTAGTATGAAAAAGAAACCAGGTAAGCTTGGGTAGGCTTAAGGGAGTTTTAAACTCTGGCAAATTAGAAGTAGAAATTGGTAGTTGACCACTTTCAGTTAGTATTTCTTCCACATTCGGCTTGCTATTTTGCAACCTCATCTTTTCACATTAGATTAATATTCCTTCACCAGAAAACAGCGGTTCTGTACATCACAGGAGGTTGGAAAACTGTAAAACCGAAGTGAGACAAGGATTAGGCGTTTAATTATCAAATCTTGCATTTCTGTGGTTTTGTTTCTGGATGGCAAAGGTTATTTCTAATAGTTTTAATGGGATTTTTTTGATCAGGTGTTTCAAAAGGTCACTGTATCAGTCAGCTAACACCACTACCAGAAGTAACAAGAGGAGGTAAATTTTATTGTCAATTAACTATCAAGGACATAATGTCAAATTAACTGGAATTTACACAGTAAACATAACTACTGTGACTTAGTAATATATTCCAAGTTTTTGCATTATTTCTGAGGCTGTCTTGCAGCAGCACTTACAGAGTTAGCACGGAAGTATGCTGCTAGACTTGTACTCAGAAAAACATCTAATCAATCGTTTTTCATCTTTATGTATTTGGCAGAAGAACGTAGGTGGCTGTAGATGTCTAATGGGAAACAACACTGCCCATATAAAACATGACATCTGCTTTTCAAATATAATTTTCTCTTTTACAATTACTAGTTTCTAAACGAAAGGATTAGACTTTTGATACTATTTCAAATATTTTAACCTTGCCATGACGCTCCCTAGAATAACCCCACAGAGGGCTGGGCATTATCCTCTCACATGCTTTATAAGCATAGTATGAAAGAGCTGCTGAGTGAAAAAACACTAATCACCTTTCTTTATTCAGAGTACTCCTAGCACAGCACAGAAATTAATGCCTAGGGAGGGATACATCAGTACCAGACACATACGAAGATCTGTTTGGTCTGACTCACCCTTCACGATGTCATCATTTTTAGACTACACACTTCAAGCACAGCTACATCAGGTACCTTTTTTACAGGCACATGAATTACATTTCTGATGAGCTAAGTGATAAGAATCTTTTGGAGTGATGCAGGGACAGATTTCTGCTTATAAACCTATGTACAACTGTTATTCCATTCTCATCTTTCAGACAAAAATGCTGAACAGGAAAACTAGGCAGGAATATAACCATATTCTGTTTGAAATGGCAGTGTCTTGGCATTGTTTGGGTTCTTTTAAATGAAGAAAACAATTTACCATGAAAATATTGTTTCTTCTTTTATGATATCTCTTTTCTTCTACTTAAGGAAGTGACTGTATTTCCACATAGTATACTAAACTGGTGAATCAGTGGAAAACACAACTTAAAACCATATCAGACTGAAGTAATTTGTGTTTCAGCCCAACTCCTCACAAAATCTGAGTACTACAGCTTTCCATCAGCCATCAAGCACATTTCATACGCTCACAAGAAGTCACCAAGTTCTTCAGAAAGTACATCATAGCCAAAGCCAAGCGTAATTTATATTTTGCAGAAAAATTAAAGTGAGTTACTTTCTGTTATGCTAATGTCAAACAACCTCTGAAATATAAAATATTAACAATTTCAGAATGAACAAGCAGCTTGCACCAAATGCAGGTTGGTATGACAGCTGCCAGAATGGCCAAGTGAGCTGGCTTTCCGCAAAATGCTGTAAGGAGTTTATATACTATAGGTTTGGGGTTTGCAGCACAATTCCATCCTCAGTCAGAGATGATCAGATGCGTAGTGGTCATTTATGATGCTTCAAAATCCTGGCAAAGAAATCCATTACTTATCATCTGCAGAGGTTACTTACTTTCCTACTGCTGGTAATTTGTTCTATATGCCATATGACAAGCGACAGCTGTACCTAGGGCCCCAGTCACATTCACAGAGACTTTGCCTTGACTTTAGTATGGTTTTGACAGGAATTTACAGGGGGGTTGAGGGGTTTTTTTGTTGGGGTGTTGTTTTTTTAGGTTTTATCAGGATCTATATCACTTCTAGACCTCACCGTCAGACAATTCAAAATACTAATTCTCATTCTCTACAGAATACACCATATTGAATCTGAATACATTTAGATTTACACCACATTTATGGATGTTCATACTATGAAAACATTCTCATTTAGATCCATTCTTCATTGCCAAAAAGATATCATTCACATATCAAGAATGCTGTGGGGTTTAATTTAACCTACAAAATACCTGAAGACTCTTAGAGAGAAGATCATGCAGCAGTTTAAGGTCCTGGCCTTTTCTACCACTTACACCAATTATTTGACTCCACTTCTAAGTGCAACCACTCTCACACGATTTGCATTTTGGCAATGGGTAAAAGGACATCACAGAAGTGCTAGTGTAAAGACTACCTCAATTTTAATTCTACAAATAAATACAGTAATATTCCGCTTATCCTCATTTACTCATTTTTTCACTATAGCTCTAACCCATTTGATGGTATGATTTTTTTTTTCCCCCAATGTTTTTAAAACAGAAATACTTTGTTGGTTCTGTATTGCACTCATAAAGCAATAAAATACATTTTAATGTCACCCATCCATCTGGAGGCCTCTTTTTACTTCTGCTATTTTCTCTAGAAAAATTTTGCGTTGAAGCCTGAAAACTTTCTGGCTTCTTCCCAGCTCAATTTCCATGGCCTTTTATTCGGCCCTCTGATTTTCCCCAGCACTCTCCCTCTTCCATGCCTGATTTTAAAGGACAAAGTGTGACTTGGAGCAGCTCAGAAATCAGTCATGTGGCTCGATTGGAGGAAATAGCAGAATTATAAGGCTTTCTCATCTTATTTTCCATTTGCAAACTGCCCATCATAGTCTGAATCAGCAATACTTGACAGCTCTCATAGTAATTTTTTTTCTATTACAGAATTTTTTTCCAAAGAAGTCTTCAGCACACTGAATGAGATATACAGCTTGCCTAAGCTGACAACTAGGAAGCCCGGTGTTCAGACAACTCATTTTTAACTCCATCCTGCAATGTTTCCAAATAGTGCATCATTTAACCACGCCATGAGACTAGTGCTACCCTCAGATACAAGTACACAGGCATTGCCTTATGTTAGTAAGTTGCAGACATTTCAGGTCCTCTTTACCCAAACATTTCAAAATAAACACACTGAACTTGTCAGCCTCATTCTTCCAACATTATTTGGCATTTTGTGAAATCACTAAGGCCACTGAAAGATGCACTCAAGTTTCTCAATTTTAGTTTCTTGCTCTTGATCAAGAATACCACTGAGGTGATGCCAAGCCAAGACATAGTATTAATTCAAAGTTATCTGCCTTTTTCTGTCCTTATTATATCTTTTCCAATTTGTTATTTAGCCAGTCACTTATTTTACATACTTCTTCATGAATACAAAAACATAACTAAAAGTTTCTGTTCTACCTGTTCACCTAGCTCTTTCTTGTGGCTTATTCTTTCTGCTATCAGAGTTTCTAACGTCTCACTCATACATGCCTCCATATCCCTTTAAAAAGAGTATTAAAATATTCCACTTGGCTTTAGATGGTCCATTTGTCTTCTGCAACATGATGCACTGTTACAAAAGAGATCATCTTCATGTGGTGGCCCAGTTTCTACCTTGTCAGCACAGCCTAGACAGAGGCAAACTGAGTGTTATCTATGTCTTGGAATACCCACTCCCCACGGACGCAGGGAAATCCGGTCTCAAGAGGAGCTGGGTTGCTTGGGAACAGCGCACGTGAAGCCAATTTGCCCATCACAAAAGATATTGCAGCAAACCTGACAGGAAAGTAATGAAAGTCTCATACTACAGGGATGAGACAGTGCAAATATCAAGATGGGTAACTGTTGTACTTGTAAGACAAATAGAGGAAAATTAGCTTTCTGTGATAAACTGTGGAAAAAAAATCTTATTACTAAGAAGGCTGAAAGCACACCGTACATAAGCATCTACCATTTTACCAACTAAGACATCCTAATTAGATTTCTCACAAGAGAACAGCAGTAAACCTTTTATGTTGGAGCACCTGGCTTAATTTATTGTTGACATTTTAAACCCTAATGCCTTTTTACATATAAGCACAGATGGTGCTCAGTGCTGCTTGATAAACCTTCTCCCCATGGCCCTGACTACGAACCATTTATGCTCCATTCAACCCACAGATTCTGAATAAAGAAAGTTCAGGAGGTTTGCACACGCCCTGGCACGCCAGGGAGGAGATAACTATCTGGAAGTTAACGGGAGCCACGAGCCAAAAGAGAAAGCCGTTTCTGGGCTCCCAGGACCCGTGTTCAATATTGGTCAGTCAGAAGGGCTGATAAATCTGCTGATGAGTATTACATGAGTAACTGTTGGCTGCAGTTCTGGGACAAGAGAGTGACAGGACGTTGTCAGGCTGTTGAGGAAGGCACTGGACAGCATAAGGTTAATGTCTCACTTGGGCTGAAATGTGCACACCTGCCAGGCAGCGCTAAAGTTTTCAGCAAGTTAAGGGCAGGAAGAAAAATCTCCAACATCTCCCTAAAATCAGTATCCTAGTCCCAGGGATTTCACATCCAGTTCATGGATATGAGTTCTTTGAAACAGTACTACAACTAGATACGTATAAACTTTTAACTGAGACTCCCTGTATACTCATAACCTGCTGAGCTCACTAAACTAAGGTTTGAGGCTGCAACACAAACTTTTCCTCAAACTATTTTCATTCTATTAATTTTCCAAAAAGGACAGGCTAACAGTTTGCTAGTTCCTAACTGCTGATGTTTCCTTGTACTTATCAAATTCTGCCTACTGCTAAGTAACATGTGGGGTAAACCACAGGGAGTCAGAGCATCAGCTAAGGTAGAATATACCTTTTCAGGTGCTAATGGGACTATGAGGTTATTTACAAGTTGCCTTATAACAGAAAAGCTTGTTTAGTGCTGCTATTTCCAGATAGCTTGCTAGGTAACATGACCAGGATCAACCCAGGAGAGCCTGCAAAAAGCAGATTACTTTGTATCTTAGAGATGTTAATTGTTTTAAGCTGAGCTACCTCATCTGGAAAGGAATGCAATGGAGACAGAAATTCACAGCCCAACCTTTCTGAGTATCAGTAGCTTAAAGGGGTCAGTGAAGACCAGCAACATTATTAGTTAGCTTCACCGTATATATTTCAGTGCGACTTTCCAAGAGAGAGTTTTCCTGAATCTCTACTGGCGATTCAGCTCCACCTCACGTGGCCGTCACTGACGTCCCCAAGCTCTCACTGCCCCATGCAGGCATGGACATCAGTGCAGCCAGAAAAGCTAATTGCACCGTCCCTCTCTACAGCGCTGCTGCCCCAGCGCTTCTGAAATTTACAGTAGCTGTGTTAGCTGTGAATGATTTACATGTATGCAGATTTGTTCACTTCAATTTTTCTATTATATCTCTCCACAAATATTTGCCTAATCCCTCCCCTTACCACAGGCCACGTCCGTGTCTTTGCTTTGCCTGACCGACAGCAGAGCAGTCCTTGCCACAGAAGGCAGCACAAACATAGCCCTCCTCCTCCAAATCACTGCTTTTTCCTCAGCTCCTTTTACATGTGACACTGCTGCTTTTCTTCACATTGATGTTTAATATTGCATGAAATGTTAGAAAAAAGTATTTTCTTTCTAATTTAAACCAAGATATTTATATTAGAGCATAACCTTGTATGACAACCTCTGCTAAAGCATGCAGACACACAGACCTTCACACTCAAGAGCTTGGAAGCAAAACAACCAAATACATAAATTGTGTTATTTAAAACTGCCTTGCTTCTGTTTTTCTGTCTACAACATCAGTAATTTATACACTTCGTGCAGTTACCTTACATCATGAAATAGATGATGTTTCTGAAGGCCCTTACAAACGAAAGGTGTTAGAATTTTTTTCTGTATCATCTGGCTCCCACTCTGTTTCAGTGAGTCCTGCTGTGAGACTTGTTACAGAAGGCATTTTCCCCCAGTACTCAGAAAGCACATCTCTCAGTTTCAAAATCTGGCAGGATTCTCAGCTGACAAAACCATACTCGTATGTGCTACTGTGGATGGTGCAATGTTTGCACACATAGTTTTTCACATCTTGGATGATTACACCTCTACTTAAATAAGTATGCTTTTATCTCTTACATTGTTTTAATTGGTTCCAAAAGCCAAACCTAACATGTCTCTTAAAACTGCAAATTCTCTTTGCAATTCTGAGAAAAGACATGGGTTATTACCCAGAAGTTTTAGATATTCAGATTATTAAATATCTCTGCAACCTGTTTTGGCAGTAGTAAAAATGTATACAGGAACCAAGAAACCCATAAAAATCAGCAAGTTGTCATCTGTTTAAATTATGATTATTATTTCTTTATTCGCTGTTATCAAAACAAAAACAGAAGAAACCTTGAGAAGAAAGCTCTAGATATTCTAAAACAAAACCAAACAAACCCCACCCCCCCCAAAACTCCAAACAAAAAACCCCAAATACAAACAAGCCAACAAACAAAAAAAAAAGTGAGAATGTAAACTTGACAACCCTAATCAAATATTATAATCTCATTTGCACATGAGAGGACGTGAATATGCAACTGCAGAAGCTCCTGAAACTAAAAACTGCTAAATAATAAACTGCATTTATTTAACATGCTTACTGCCCTTGTATTGCTTTATTTGTTAAGAAAGCACGCGTGCTATTTACAGTCACAATAAATACCTCCAACACTATCCATTAAAATGTGATCACAGGAATAAACATCCTTCAAGGACACCTGTTTCCAAAGCATGATTCAGTTGCTTATGTTTTTAAAAATATATACTTTATTTACTTTAGATTCAATTTAATTTTTAAACAGTGCTATGTTTTCCTTACATGTGCAACTGAGATTCTATGTGAGACTGGGGTAAAAGGAATGTAAACTTTGTCATGAAACAGCATACCAGATGTTTGGACAAAATAGAAGCCATGGAGTGGCAGGAGGAGGAACAAAAGAAGCAACAGTTAACAACAATCTTCCTTCTTTCTCATTATCCTCCATTTACTTTCTATTAGTATATCAATTATGGTAGCACCACTGGCTTTCCTTTATCTTACTGTGTCTTCAAAGATGGTGCATACCACTACAGCCAGTAGTGTTACACTGATTTGCATAGACCAAGAGCTATCTTTCAGAGAGCCACCAACTGACAAAGCTATTTCTGTCTAGAGAGCTGTTCATATGGCAGCAGCAAGAGTGAGAGGAATCACCACCTCTACAGGCAACATCGTGGCAAATATCTTCAACTTGCAGACACAGGATTCGACCAAAACCACCCAATACTGCTGTTCAAGTTTGTATTTCTGTGCTGTGCCTCGGGTAGGAACCGCATGCCCTCCCCAGCCAGCCCAGCTCTGAAGGCTTTCGGGGACCTCCAAAGATAACACATCTAAAGCATATTGATTTTCAGTGTTATTTTTCTTTCCAATTTACTAACCAGCTGAGAAATTTAGAAAATTGTAAACACAAGCATCATTAGAGAAACTAACTAGCTTAATTATTTGACAGCTTTTCTTTTGAACGTAAATGTCTTCACGAATACAGCCAGCCTTCAAGGCTGCATAGAAAGAGGTATTAGTCAGCTGTGGTTGCTGATGGTCCAAAAAATCCCTAAGAAACCTTGTTTAAAACCTTTGATCAATTCCTTTTACTTAATGGCAGTACTGAGACTCATCAGATTGCCTTTCCTGGCAAGAGAATTTGACTTTTTTTAAGGGTAAGATTCAAAGTTCACTACCTCTCTCATTCCTCCACGGCAATTAACAGCTAGTGGTTATATACTATTCAGTTTGGTGCCAACATTTTCAGAGTTTAATGTTATCTAGCAATAGGAATGAGGTCAGGAAACTAGTTCAGATACATTACTTTCTAGTGTCTTTTCTTGATCCTTAACTTACTGATGCCAATTAGCAAAGTACTAATGAACCTCTACCTATATTAAATGGCTGCTGCAATTCCTAAAACAAGCCATTTCCAATCCTAACTCTCTAAGAAAAAAGTGAATTGGATCATGATATGCATTCTAGTTAATGAGGAGTATTTAATGTATTTCTTCTTGCAGGGTGCTCAAGTGGGTCACAACCAGATAATTGCATTGACACTTCATTGCAGCCAACCCTTAGAGTACTTATAAGCTGGTTTGTAACCCAGCTATGTCCACACAACTCAGGGTAGTGGGTGCTCTGCTGCTCATTTCACGCAATAGTTCTGCATACTGATGATTGACTACTAGTAGCTTTGTGTGACTGTAGTCTCTTTATTTGGTACTATTCAACTCAAAAAATCAAACTGCATGGAAGATTTTCAGCAATATTAGCATTTGCTGTCATGGAATCGTACTACCCTTTTGGTTGAAAGCTATCTCTGGAGATCATCTAGCCTAACCCTCTGATCGAAGCAAAGCTAACTGCAAAGTTCACTCTGGTTGCTTGTGGCCTTGTCCGTTCAAAGTCTGAACACCTGCAGCATTTCCATCATCCATCTGGGCAGGCTGGTTTCTGTGCCTAACTCCTCACATTTCTCTCACACTTCAACGAGGTAAAAGCTATACAAGTTGCTCTGGGTTTGGGTTGGTTGGTTGGTTTTTGTTGTTGTGGTAGTTGGTTGGTTTTTTTAAATTCTTTTATAGTACTTCTCCAGTATTTATTTCTTTTGCATCAAATGACATGAAAGTCAGAATCACATGCCACTGTTACCAGGCTCCCAAAACTAACTTTCTGATAGTACCTTTCCAGTCAAGCAACAGGAAAAGCTACACCACACTGGTGGGCAGGCTGTGCTGCAGGCGAAGCCACAAGTGAGCTGTGGCTTCAGGCACTCTCTAATCCTATGAACCCACTACCCTTAGTAAATACCCCAAAGTGTTGCATATGACAGAGTCTAATGAACAGAACCAGACATATACCTCCCTATATAATTTCTTAACAATTCCAGCCCAGATAATACAAGAAAGTAGACTTTTTAAAGTGTTATGATCTGTTCATATAAAATTGTATTGTCTCAAAGCGTGTGACACCATTGAATTACCTTCCATTTTTAAACTCTTCACAAAAAAGGGAAATCTTTATTCCCATTCAGAAAGCCTTTTGTCATAACTACCAATAGACTTAAAAGTCACTTCGCTGCTTTTCAGGATTTTGCTTTTGAAAGATGCATCACTTACTATAGGAAAGATTTTCTAAACCCTATCTTTGGTTTTAAAGTGGGACAGAATTTGCTAAATAAGGCAATATCTGAACATCTTTAAACACCCAGTGACTGAGCAGGAATTGTGATCACACTCATGAGAGTGTGGTTCTGTTCTCTCATCTGATACATTAGATAAAATTTGCATGACAGATTTTAGAAATCTGGATTTATATTAATAACAAAATTTTACAGAAGACATTGTTAACAGGAGAGAGACTAGGAACTTTGAATTTCCAAAGATCATATGATGTGTTAAAGAGTTAGAGAAGTTAGAATGATATTTTAATATTAATTTCTTGCAGATGCTATCAATAGGAAAATATATAGCAACTGTATGGATTTTTGTAGTCTCTCTAATTCTGATTTGATAAAATCCATTAAAATACAGTTTTTGGAGCCCAGTCCATTGACTTTGACTGTCTTTTATGCAATACACTGGCTTACGCTTGCTGAGAAACTGGATGCTTATATGAAATCAAATTATCTTTATAGTTATTGCTATGCATTTCAATGTAGTTTTAAAATGTTAATGAACAAAAGAATTCCTACATTTCCCACCGGTGATTTCTGCTGGTTTCCTGTTTCTCATTTGATTGGCCTCAGCAACCACAAGGTTAAAATATTATTTCGAATTAAGAACATATTATCAGTTCCAGAGTTCCAGTTAATCCAGAGCATGATACAGTAATAACTTGCCTAGATAATGAAATCAATTGTCAAGGTCATTCCGTTGGATGAATGAGAGAGTCCTTTAAGAGCACTTGGTAGCACGCTTAGTGGTAGATGAGGCATGAAACACTTTTTACAGCGTGCCTCATTCAGCATATTAAACACTAGCAGAATATCAAACTATTCTGTACTGATCATTCTGGGATCTAGTTTAGCCTAACAATGGGGTGATCGCTCCAACAGCAAAGCTAAACACACATCGCGATGCCTTCCTACTGCTTCTGCAAGACATTGTAGGCAAGTTTCAGGGCTTTGTACGCTGATGGTTTCCAGAGTTGTTTTCTGGACAACTGCATCAAGCCCAGAAGAATTCATCTTTCACGGGCATGCTGATGAGTACAGAGAAATATTGCAACTTTTTTCCCCGCTTCCACACTTTATCCTACATGAAGGAGGCATTAGTGTCAGAAGAGGATTAAATGCCAGAGACAAGGTTTCAGACTGATCAACTGTATAGAGAGGAGCAGCAGAGATAGCCTATGATCACCAAAAGCTATATCCCATCTTTTTCTTACTGGGATTTCTGGGCTGGAGGATAACGTAAGAGGCAGCGCTGTGGCTTCTCACAGGCTCTCCTGCTTTCTGCACTTGCTGACACTCCTCCCAGGGCTCTTGCTCTCCTCAGTTACCTCCTCCTAGCTGGTCTCACACTCTGCACATCTCCAGCAACAGAGTCCCATGGGAAATTCTGTTCTCCATTTAAGAACCACGATATAAAAAGATCTCATCCTGGACATAAAAATAGTGGGAAAAAGATAAGGACAAGATGTTAACCAGACTAAGAGTATCTCTCCTTCAGGGTCCACTTTGCCTGGGTTTAATTTGGGAACCTCTCAAGTAAAGGGAAAAAAGGGTGCGTGGGTGTGTACAAATGGTACACTACCTCTTCTCAAGGAGGTTCAGTGTCTGGGAAAAATCCCAGATCAGCTGCTCAATGAAGACAGATCTTTAGGCTCAATGACCTCAGATTAATAGTATGTGGAAATATATGGACTGAAAAAGAAGTTATTATAATAATATAATATATATGCCTAGCTGGTTATTCTGAGAACTACCACCAAAAGCTTCTTTCAACAGGAGGAAGGACACAGTTATACAGCAATAGCTACTAACATTTCTTACCGTCTAATGAAAAACATGCAAAAACATTCAGAAGCCAATAAAGGAAGCACTTCTACAAAATTGTGCCATTTGAGATGAAAATATTATTGTATTCTCTGATTATTTTGTCAGCGTGAATTTTACCTTGCTGATTTCTGCACCTTTCAACCCAGAACATATTTCCCTGTACTGTTGAACCAGGTCCAAAAAATCATCTTACAGCACACAAACATTTCAACTGCCCTATTGTAGGCTCCATAGCATTGCCAAAGAAATACACTTTATAACCATAAAACATCACGTATCTAAGACACACATGTGTAAAGAGCAGTTAAAGTAGAGGACTGGAATAATTATGTTGATAAATAAAAGCTTCTTGTACTGCTAGCATCATTATCTACAAAATAACTCAGACTGGGAACCACATGAAATATAGCATAATTGTTTAGCTTAAAGCTTTATCATACTTGAACTACACAAATCAATAATTATTATAGAATTAAATAGACTTCTTATAGTCAAGTTTTGTTGGCTGAAGCTTCTGCTTTGGAAGAAAGACATTTCATTGAGATTAAACACAAATCTATTTTATATGACTCAAGTTTTCACTCCCAAAGATCTAGTTTCCCCACTACTTATATATGCCAGTAGAACAGTTGAAAATGATGGATTACACTTCTTAAATTGTGCCTACTACATATAACAGAAAAAAGGGCTTTCAATATTTGCTTTTTTTCCCCAAAAAGAAACAGTTGAGTAGAGACATGCAGCTTCAGAATAGTGCATACTCCCTTCGTATGATTTGCTTAATTAATACAAAGTACATAAAAATCTAAATGCATAAACATGGATAATCTTGACTTTATTTACACAGACCATCAAGATCTGAATATAAGGAGTATATATAATGATATAAATACTGTAATAAGCAACAGTACTTTTTGAATCTTTTATTTAAAAAATTAGACTTATTTTTAAAGGCAACTATACTGGAGGAGTCAACAAATGAATGCATTTTCCCTGTGCAAGCTTTGTTAAGTCTTCTTTGATATTTCTTGGACAACAGATGATGGCTTATTTCCTTGTCTTACAACATAAAACTGTCCTGGTTTCAGCTGGGATAGAGTTAATTTTCTTTCCAGTAGCCAGTATAGTGCTGTGGTTTGGATTTAGGATAAGAATAATGTTGCTAACACACTGATGTTTTTAGTTTGTTGCCGGGTAGTTGTGGTGCCTACACTAAGCCAAGGCCTTTTCAGCTTCCCAGGCCCTGCCAGGCGCAGAAGCAGCTGGGAGAGCAGAGCCAGGAGAGCTGACCCAGGCTGGCCCAAGGGATGTTCCCTGCCATGTCACGTCATGCTCCGCATAGAGCTGGGGAAGCCAGCCGGGAGGTGGGATCACTGCTCGGAAACAGACTGGGCATTGGTTTGGTTTTCTTCCTTTTGCAGGTGGCGAGCAATTGCATTGTGCATCACTTCTATTATTATTATTATTTTTATTACTATCATTATTCTCTTTGTTATCCTATTAAATTGTCTTTATCTCCACCCATGAGTTTTTTTGGGTTTGTTTTTTTGGGAGTTGGTGGGGATTTTTTGGGGGGGTGTTTTTTGTTGGGGTTTTTTTTTTTTTTTCCCCATTCTCTCCCCCATCCCCTTGGGGGCCAGGAGGGGGTGAGCGAGCAGCTGTGTGGCTCTCAGTTACCTTCTGGGCAAAACCATGACAAAAACCTATAGCCCAAGAGGGAATATGCGAAGGATCTCATTAATATTGTTTCCATCCATTTTTATATCTTTAGTACATGTTTTTGCAGAACACTTCTTTAAGTAGTGCAATACTGCAATCCCCAGTCTAGAAAGCCATAACTGAAGCTAAGAGGGAAGTTTTATCCAAGGCAATGGAAGACAATAGATGCCAACATTAAATTCTAATATCCTAAGTAAATGAACATACTTTTTTGTTCAAAGGGCCAAGTTTAGACTCGGGATACATACAAACAGCTTCAAAGCTTTAACCATGGTTTGTACACTCCATCCTGCCTAGCTATTCCGGGTATGATAGGCAATGGATCACTGTGGGGCATCCCAAGGGGCCGAAGGGATATTAAGAGGCCACCCTGAGAGGTGCAGACACACTGATAGAGAACCAGGCTGTTAAACCACAGCTATACAGCTAGCTCACATCAACTAATATGGTTGCAAAAGACCTATAAATACACTCAGGAAAAACACTTTCACATAATAAACAACATGGGGGCTTTGGTTTTACATATCAGTCTTCAAGGAAGAGAACCAAAATAATTCATAGTTGAACAAACGCCATTCCCCCACCTTTATTTCACCTATCAGTTGTACTAAAAGCCAAGGCTTCCATTTTTATTTTTATTTTCTTCACAACTGCTGACATCGGGGAATAAGGAAACAACCAAACCTTGCAGAAAAGAGTGGCACATAGGCTATTTTACCCTACAGAGAAAAACATTTGCAAACCTCAGTCCAATTTTTACAGGAATATTACAGAGGAAGGTTGTTTCTAGCTACTCTAATATGTATGTTATGATAAATGGAGATTTTCCACATATTCATCAGAAGACTTCTTTCCCCCCAATTAGGGGAATGAAATTCTAGTAACATTGCTTCCTATTGCAAGAAACTACATTTCTTTTCCTCTCATTAACTCTCACTATGATACAAATAGTAGAAGATACATTTCTTTTACTCTGCTGCTGCAAAACACCACATTATATAAAAGCGTCATAAACACTATATAGTGATGGAATAACATATTTACTGCAATTTCACTTTTGAGAGAGAAAAGCATTATCTGCCTGATTTCAATTCTGAATCCAGAGAATACTAGCCAGTCACTGGTTTTGAATAACAGCTTTTTATTAAAAAGAATTAAAAATTTATGCTGGACAATATGTGTACAGATTGAAAAGTCCTGAACATCTAAGTGCTCTGTCTACAGCTCAACAGATAGAGTAAATGTACAGACAGCTGCGATGCAAGCTTTCTTACACCACCTTGTCAAACAAGACTTTTCCCAAGCTAGTAGAGCAGTTTATAAAACTATTTGCACCTATTTGATTTCAGCCCGGGTCGTACAACTGCAAGCCAGGGCATTACCTAGTGTCTGTCATCCATCTGATTTTTGTCAAGTAGGAACTAAACTTCTGTAAAGGAGGAGGCTGACAGAGTCAGACAGGCTCTTGCTCTCTTTACTGGCATTGACCCATCTGTAATAGAAGCCTGCTTTATATTAGAGATTGCGAAAGTAATTAGATACAGATATAGCCAGGGACATCTTCAAATTCCATTTAAAACAAGACTCTGAACAGGGCTCTGAACTCAAAGAACAACCATAATGCAGAAAACAAAGAACAACCAAGAACACACTTTAAAGGAGAGAGCAGAACAACAACATTGAAGGTCAGAAGCTATCACAGGGTACGAAGCCAGGAACAACCAGCAAGCGCTCACACAGATGGCGCAAATGCCGAAAAAGTTTATAGAATGTTTCTCTCATTTATTATTTCTAACACAGATAACAATTTCTCTTGAAGACCTCAAAGCTTCCACAGCACTGCTTTTTTCCAGAGAAAAAAGTTTTTCTTTTCCTGTACCTGAAGTAATGTTATTGCTATTGCAGCAGGTTACTGCAAATTATAATGCTTTTAACATTAAGGATTATTTTGTCTAATATTCCTTAACTGTGATACCATATGGAATTAAATCACCTTATGGTTGTTGTATAACATTGTTTTGTTATAGGTTAAAATTTCAGGGTTTTATCAATTTCATCTATTAAGTATCACGTGAGACAGTATCCTGTTTAACCCATCTGCCAATTTTACGGTAATAAATATAGAAGTTCACCTGCAGGTAACTTTAAAAAAAAAAAAGAAAAAAGAGGGAGGAGAAAGACTCAACAAAAGATGTGCTATAACAATTGTAACAAACCCAGAAAGTGCTCATTTCTAAGGAAGAAAAGCCTCTAAATATGAAACCTCAGGAACCTCCAGATCAAAAAAAAAAAAAACCATCAAGTCACAGTTTTGTTAAGAGAACATGGCTTCTTAAAAACCTTGCTTCTTCCAGCACACACACCATAAAACTACATAAATACATTGTAAGCCAAGCCCCAGTATAACAGGCATCCAGTGGACATAAAAGCAGCCCTGAGCAGATTCTTACACTTACAGCTTCCTGTACTGTGCTCTTCCTAGAAGACTTGTAACCGTGTTTTTTTGGATGGGAAGGCAGAAACAGGCCCTTAGCTCTATTCCTCTTGGGGAATAAATCCTGTGCTCTACTTTTTAGAGATGTAGTACAGTTTCTAGAACTGATAGGTCTCAATCTGTTTTAATCAGTAGAAGAGATCATTTGTAAAATGCTAGCAAAAAAAAAAAAAAGGTAAAAACACTGAGTTTATAAAACCCACAAAGGAATTTCAGCTTTAATAGTTGTGAAGTTTATAGCTTTATGCTCAGGGTATAACTCATCCACTAGCTGAGGTGAAGTTAAATTTCTCCTAATTATCCCATAAATACATGTAATTGCATTTTTGTTTGCATCTTTTATACTGCCTTGTAAAAGCATGGATGCTTGTGGTCTGTGTAGACACACTTTATGCTAAATTTAGTCAGTCTTTCATAGTGTGAGCAATGTAATTTTGACAGCCTAAAACTTAGTTAAAAATGCAAAACCCATCCAAAAAAAGGTGGGTAGGTATGTGGCTGGTCAGCCATCAGCATGAACTTGGGTCAGTCTTCTCACTACCTACCTTGCAGTCAAGATGCATGCACATAAGCAGCAGTTAGTGCGTTATAAATGTATCAAAAGAAAGAATTCCTGGCTAAAAAAAGTTAAACGTAAGATCTAACGGAGAAATGTCTGTCTGCTTCTTAACTCTGTAATAACGTCATTACATTGACACCTAAAGGCTTCCTTGATAAAACAGTGCAGACAAGAAATGCTGGCAATAGGCAAACACCCAGCTCAGGTGGAAGCTGAAGGGAATACACGTAGCAGCACATCCCTCTCTCAGAATGCTTGCAGCAAATACACATATAAGAAAGCAGAGACCCTGTATTTGGTTTTGCCTTTTTTTTTTCCCCCAAATAAGAGAAAATGAGATTGTCTTAGCTATCAAGATAAGGTCTGAGATAATCTGATTCGCCTTTAAGTTACTGCTGTTCAGACATAAGGCACTCTTAAGAATCTTTCATTTTCTTTAGTCTTCTCCCCGCATTTATTTTCCCTTCCATCTGTAACAGTCAGTAAACTCAGCAGCTGTCTGCAATCCATCTAATCTGAAACACAGTTTCACTCAAACATTCAGTGCATGTGTTTTGAAAAATAAGTCATGTAATATTCTACATTATTTAAAAGCTTTCATCATTCTTTGAAGGCTACTGTAAACAGTAGCTGCAGGGGAGTTCATTTAAATATATTCACTTTGAACTGCAAATTGTGTATGGTAGAAAACAGAACGACACATACAATTTTACCTTTCTTCCTGCTAACTGTTGTTTACAAATGTTATAAAATCTGTTTTAAAATTCAGGAGTATGTAAAGTTTCAGGCAGTTTAATTATCAGTGTTAAAATGAGTACTATGGGCTCATAACACTTGGTGGGCCTTGGAGGAGGAATTAAGTGGCATTCAGATTAGGCAAGCAGGTTTGCTTCTGACCAAAATAAACAAATCCACAAGGAAGAAGCCACTGAGATCAGGTGGAAAGCGTGGAATATCCCTGGCAACTGAACACTCCTGATTTCTTTCTAAACCATCAATATTAGCTTCAGAAAGACAGCAACAGTTGAGCAAGTCATGTCAGTGAGCTCTTTTTTGTACTCACAAGCTTATCACAGTCATTTCATCCCTTGCTGCACGTGAGCATTGTGGGAAGCATGATGTAGCATGAGTTTACTACAAGATGACGTTTGCCGTGTACCACAAACAGGTGTTTCACTGGTACTACAGCACTTGGGAACAATAAAGTATACAGCACCCTGTAACAGATGCCCCAAGCACCATCCACAGGACCATGCAAACACATTTACAGAATAAAGTAAGATTTTCTAATAACATTTCCTACTAATAACAAAATTCAAAGGTGAAACTGATAATGTTTTCTAGATCTTACCAACTTCCAGAAATCAGATCTTGTTGTTAATGACATTATCACAAAAATACAGCTAGTGACTGCATTGAAAGTATTCAAAAAATGATTGAGATTAATTCTATTCATTACTGGCAAAATCACTTTTTGATGTTTAATATGTAAATTTGATTGACCACCACATAGTAATTGCACATTAAGTCAAACACTACTCCCCAATTCTTAGATGAAACAACATACTTTCATATACTTATTAGTAATACATCACCCTAAAATGGAAGAGCTACTGCACTACTGCTAAATAAATGCTTTACTGGTGGTAGAAGGATTACTGGAGAAGGGAAAAGAGAAAGACACCTTTTTGTGCTTCCAGTGTAACACTGATGCACAAGCAGCCACTGCCTGAGCCAGGCCATTGCTCACGTTACACAGCTGGTGTAGTGAGACAGGCCTTGCTGCCAGGCCCTGCCAAGGTACACTTCATCTTCCCCAAAGGCACGCAGCACTTAGCTGTAAGCTTGGGTCACCCTTGTTTAAACCCATTCAACCTAGCCAGCAAGAAAAGGTGCGACTCCTGAACAGTGGGCTGGAAGCCATGGAAACATACCATCGAGCTGTAACACTGGGGCATTGTGAAAACAGGAGAACAGGGCTGAGGTGCCTCATCAAGTCGTGACTGGCTTGTGCAGACCGTACTGCCCATCGTCTTACTTGAAGGATTTGCTGTGTGATACATCGCTCCCTTTCTAGTTTACTTGTCTGCTACTCAGAGCAACAGTATTGTTAAATAAAATGGTAATACAAAGCTGTATGGTTTCACAGCTAAGCCTTGCTTAAATTCAAACATCTGTCTGCCTCTACGAAAGGCAGCATAAGACTCAAGTGCCATTAAGGACTATGGCCTTACTGTGTTGAGACTGAAAGAAAAGGGAGAGGCAAGAAAAGCAGCTAGAGCTGCACCGTGGCCTGGAGACGGCAATGGCACCCAGAGGCCAGCCTGGCTCCTCACCAGAAGGAGGCACAAAGGTGGTGCTGTAAATATCTATCTTTGTTTTGAGACAGAAATCAAAGACTGAAATCTAAGTTCAAGCAAACATATTTGGAAAGTAAAAGTTCTGCTTTGAACTTGTGGCCTACACTTCTTTGAGAAGCTCCTTGTTTTAAAGGGCAACACCTGGAAATTCTACAAACTTCCTCTTTCATATCTCTCCCTTTACCACATAGATGCTTTTATCCTGAAATAAGAACTTCTTTTTCCAACTTCACATTACCTACCTCAAAATCTGGTTTGCACTTAGAATATTAGATTGCCTTAGTTTAAATCAGAAGAATACAAATTCAGTAGGTATTATTGCCCAATACATTTGCTTTTTGTTTGTTTTGTTCTACCTTTCTCTCTTTCTCACATTGTAGTGTTGCTCTCAGCTGGCCTGGCACAGAATAGTTACAGAATAAATCCTGCAGAAGATTTGGATTAAAGAAACCCAAAAACTTTCCTCACATAAAAAGCTAGCAAAGAAATCAGGCAGTCTGCCACCCTTAGACACAAATCCTGAGTGCTAATTTCACTAGATTCCTCCAAAAATCTCAGCCAAACACTTAATCACAGTGCACAGGAGAAGTTTTTGTGAGTTTGTTAGATGTACACGCTGCATTGTGTTTTGTGAATGTATGTGTGCAGGAAAATACAGCACTGAAAATGAAAACACTCTAGCAGAATTGCATCAATACTGATTTTAACAAACATTGTGGCAACAAGCACTTCAGTAGTGTCCTTGGATCAAAACTCTGCTCAGATAATTAGTTTGCATGCATCAATAATTACACCACTGCGCCAGTTTTTGAGGGTTTTTTTGCCAAATGGAAAGTGTTTCAACAATACTACTTAGACAAATTAAAAACTATTAGTGCAATAAATGACTTTCACTCTAGATTCCAACCGTGGATTATCACGTTAAAGTTTATTTTTTCGTATCTCAGTCTTTAATTTATACACAGACCAGCAGTATTAACCCTAAATGGCAGATTTAAGGATTTCATTATTATTAACTTGGCTGCATTTGCACTCCCGTTGCAGTGTGCAAAGAGGACAGGACCTGGTCTTGGGCACCCCCAGCGTACAGAGTGCCTGGCGGGGGCCCCTCCTCTCCAGCCACGCTCAGCTGGCTGCCCATGGTAGCTACACACACCCCCCACAAGAATGCCCAAGCCAGCCCAAAGCCATAGGTCACTGAATAAAAGCACACTACACATGTTTCTGTCCAGTAAAACAAATGCCAAATATTCTAAATTTTCAGACTCTGTCCCCTGCAGAAGTTTTATGTGCTGCACCTCTACACTTGAGGCAGCAGCTTAGAGAATGCATCTAGCATTTAACAGGAAAGAATGCTATCACCTAATAGTCTGGGTTTTCCCCTCAAAAACACAGTATTTTTGCCAACCTATCTGCCTTTTATTTCACATTAGCATTTTCAATCTCACAACTGTGCAGGAAGCTTTAACTATGACATGAGGATCCCAAAGGCACAGAATGCAATGGGAAACTCATGAGCTGAGAACAGACAATGAGAAAGGTACTTACCTTGCTATAAAACCTAAATTTTCTTCCACCCATAAACCAACAGGAAGCTTTTCTTTCACTTGGGTAAGAGCACTAGTTGATGGAAAGCATATTAGCCCTTCATATCATCAGTGTGAGGATCAGAACAGCGCACGTGTACATATATATATGTGTGCTATGCAGAAGCCAAAACAAATGCATTCAGTCCACCTTGCCTGCAAGATTGTTTAGCAAAGCCCTATCTACACTAACTGTGGAATAGCGATCATATAAGCAAATGTAATTATAGAAAGCAGAGCTCTACACAAAGAGCAAGCATCAGGAAATACAAGGCAGATCTGAGCAGAATTCCTACCCAAAAGATTGATTTACCATTGAATACCATCAAAAATATTGTTAGGTGAAAAAAAGGTTCTAGTCATAAGTTGATAACTTTGGTGCAAAGAAATGATACTTTTTCATAAGTCATTTTATAAAAAGTTCCCTAGATTAAAAAAAATATCTGTTCTTCTAATCATTCGCTCTATGCAAGTGTTTTTAGAAATGTGTAACTTTTTCTTCTAGTTTATTCACCTGTTTTGACTAAGTAACTAAAATGCTTATACAATAGCATACGTTTAGAACAATTTATTTTCCCTGACAGAAATAAAATACTGAATGAACCTTTAGCTTATCCACAAGTCAAATCAGACCTGAGAAATCTGTTCTGCACACACAGGCCAAGCCTCTGTTCAGTGACGGAAACCAGGATTCAGTTGCTATCAGTATATTCAAATCAATGCAAACTTGCAGAGGTGAACAAAGGATCTGGATTAAGGGGGTTTCATTTCTTCATTTTAATTAAGTCACTTGGGGTAGTTTAACAATATTTTTATTTCCCTAACACGATTTACCATTATAAACCCCGAAATGTTCACAACAAATCATTCATCCACAAAATAGCTGGCAAGAACATCACTTTACACTATCCACAGATCAGTACAGACTTACACCTGCGCATTACAGGGACAAGTATCTGCCTGAAGTGCCAGCAGCACTGACAGAGATAGATAGATATATATATAGATATATATATATATTCCTAAATCATTCCGCCCTTCCTGAAAGGAGAAAAAAATATATTCTAATTAGAGCCATGTTTTTGAATTGAAGTAATATACTCTAAATGCCCAGTCATGGGTGTATCAAAAAGGAAATGCGAATGTAACTTCACTCACCAGCGCCAGCTAATGTATTACCACTCACAGAAGGCGTTCACACAGCTAGCCACATTGCCCAGCCTGGTTATCCTGGTGCCGTTTTCAGGGCAATGATGTTTCGATATGGCAGCCCTTTGTTTTAGAACCTTCAATTTGCAATCTTAACTTCCTTCTAAAGTACTAGTTTCTTAACTTCCTTCTATTTTCTTAACTTCCTTCTAAAGTACTATTTTCTCTGGAATATAGTATATTGTCCCAGTCTATTTACTACATTTATTAGATGGCAATCTGCATACAAGCAGAATTCAGCACACGGGTTGCCTACCCGTCTGCCTTCACCCGTCAGCTTGACGGTGCTCCTCCCTGGGCTGCGTGAAGGGCAGCTCCTCAGGAAAACCCTGGGAGCCCACCTCTCGCGTCTTACACAAAAGCTCTAAGGACAAATGCTTTGTTGAAAAAAAGCTTGTAACTCTATTTTCACATTGCCTTTCCACAAAACAGATGTTGTTGGGTCAAAACAATGGCTAGTATTGAATGAAAAGCATTATAATGAGTGAAACAGCAAATTTAAGTTTATCTGATCTGAACAGGTACTTATTATTTTCCACTTGGTCACCAACCCAAAAAAGTTCACTTATTTGCATTCTGTGTAGAGCAGCATACTTGCAACATGAATTCTGTAGTTGTAAATAACCTCTGCCCCCCATTTCAGCTCAGTGATCTAGGATAAATATGCCACTGTATGAGTAAGTTCCTCCACGCTTTGCCCACGCTTTTTATCCCAGGTTTGAATTTTTCCCTACTGATGTCAAAAAATGTGGGACACTCTTTAAAACAATTACTCTTTAGAGAAAGTTATTTGGAAGAAATATCTTTTAGAATATTTCAAATCAAGGAGTGATTCCAGATGAGTCCCCAGCAGTGACGAGTTCTATTTCTCACCCTCTTTATGATTTTAGCACTCTGAGGAGCTGCAAACACTGTCCAAAACATGCCCAGGTGTGCATCAGATCTTCAGCAATTACACACGACTCGATACTCAAGCCTCAAGTGTTTGCCAGAATCTTTGGCTCCTAATTTTCAAGACGGCTCCAATAAATTAAACAAAAACCTTAATTCCCATTCTCTTCAGATAGGTAATACCCTGAAAGCTAAATAAAGAATTGGAAACAGCCATGTAAGTGTTTTACTATTTGCAAGCAGGAATTGTTTTCTTTGGCAAAATCTTAAATGAAGTAATTCCTACAGGAAGTATTTTGCAAGAATTGTATAAAATATCTTGCCTGAATAATACACATGGCATCTTAAACGCTACATATTATTCATTTAAAAGGATTTGTGTCATCTACACCCCAGGTCAAAATGATAAATGATTAAAAAAACCTCACAAAAGCCCCACAGATGGTTACATTGGCCAGTTGGCATCCAGGGCTTCTAGCAGAACAGAAGCTATGGCAGACCAAGCTGTTTTAACTCTGCTGCTAAAGTGCCTGATAAAAGAAAAAACACTCTGATATGTTTTCATACAGCTTCCATGCCTAGAGAGAATCCAAATAGGTCTCTCTCAGGGTTTATTTTGTCTTATTAAGACTTATTTCAGAGATTGAGAGATTTGTCATAACAATTTCTACTTCAAACTTTAAGAACAGGAGCATCCAAAACCTGTTTCCTATTCTAATTTCTAATATAAATTGTGTATCAGAGCTGTTAAATTTGATCTTGAAGAATCTGTGTATGCATCCCCCATTTCTTTCAATTGCATAGCCAAATAATAAAGAGTGTCTAAGCATACATGCTATTAACTGTTTGACCACTGAAATCCAGAGTCACAGGGTTGACTGCAAAATAAGTTAATTAAATGAATGCAAATATTATACAAAAAGTCATGAACTTTTATTGCCTGAGAAGTTTGACAGATCCTCCCCTACAACAGCAGATGGAAGGTGGTGGAAATAAGCCTGTGAGCAGTGATGTAATACAGGCTGATTTCCAGTGCCTTATTTCATGTAGATTCTCTCATGTCAAATAAAGCAACTTTCCATTATTGCTTTCAGTGGAGGCACTCATGTGGTCTATCTCCCACCTCACAAAATAAGATAAATTTTTAAATAACAGGAAAAGAAATATATTTCCTCTGAGATCTCTAGCCCTTTAGAAAACAGCTAAAATTGGCCAATAGGTTCAAAAGTAGGTAGTTGAAAAGGAAGAAAAGCAGGTACAGAGAAAACCCCTTGACAAACTAGGACTAAAATACCTATTTCAAAATATAAGTCTTTTCAAATCTATCAGATACATATGAGAATTTATCTAAGTTTTATAAACTACATTGGACAGCTCTTCAAACAAAAGTTGGAGTGAGAGCACTCCGTATGCGGTCTGGTTGTCTGGCAGCCCTTTCTGTTTCCTTTTTATTTTCAAGGTTTTCATTTTGGTGTATGGCATGGATGGCAACAGCCATTTCTGTTAATCCTGGTACCCCATCTGCCTTAGCAGATTTCAGTACAAATGTTTGCCTCCTGCAGTTACTGAGATAACCTTGAAACGTCAACTAAGTGATCTATCATGACAGCTGCCTGTATTTTTTGGACCTTGTATAATAATTCTGAGAAATGTGACCTGCTGTAATCACATGGGCATACAAGATTTAGACAGTAATACTTTAAGTATCAAAATTATTAATTATGCCCCCATGCAGGAAAACATGAACAAAAATTTCTATGAGGAAGATCTGGAAAAAAGGGAAAGACTATCCCACTCTTCCCCTAATCAAAATGTAAAGCCTGCAGAAGTTAGCAGGACATTTGAGCACCACCTGAAATAGAAGCTTAACTTAAGACTCTCGCAGGACACAAAGAAAAGGAGTCTGCAAGAATGTATAAGAATATTTGCATTTCTGTACCATGGAGTGACATCAAAAGAGTCCAGGGTGAATGCATGGCTTTACTACTATAACCTCCCCCTAAGCAAAACATATGATAGCTGATATGATTTGGGGCAGCGGCTAGAAGAGTACCCTTTTTCCCCTCCGTCAACCTTTTCCTTACAGGTTTTCACTCCTATTGGACATGAGATATGCAGAATTCATAGCACTGGAAGAACTGGTATCTGCAGGGATTAATTTTTGCATAGTGAAGTCAGTACTACTGTCTGTTCCAAATGGGCTCTGAGTCCTATTCCAGCAAATCTTGTGAGCAAATCTGTTACCGTTCAAGAGAGTATTGCAAGTTGTGTAACCAGAACAGTATTAAAACTCTCCTTTTCTGAGACTAACACTATGGAAATGTTTAACCATCAGACTTCAAGATTTGCTACTGACACTAAAAGCCTTGGAAAACTATGGATAGGATTGCAATTCTCCTTTTGTCTTTTTTGCCTTGTTTGCCAAATACTCCATGAATAAATTTTTACTTATTTTCTTGTTTTTCCTCATAAAACTGAAAAACTTTGCCAAGAACAGAAACAAGTGCCTCAAAGGGTAAGCCAAAAAAACCCAAAAAACATTTTAAATCCCCCAAACAGTTAATGTTTATATTATAAAGCAATCTAAATAAATTTATAATAGCAAATAATGATCCATAAATGTCTGCAAATGATAAGATTTATCTTCAGTTTTTCAACATAATTTTAAGTTCTCGTAAGTCTTGAATTTCAATCCCCAACCAAAGAAGTTGGAAGAACAATTCCAACCCTCCAATAAGAGCTTCTCACTTCTATGTAATTCATCATTTCATATGAATGATGACAAACACTGCTTTATCTGATCTTACCTGTAGTATATTTTCAAAAAAGTATTACTTTTATACTATCCTGGTTTATTCCAAATATTAGCATGGTAAACATGGTGAAGAATTATGAACAAATAATTAAACAAAATCAACTCAGATTATTAAATTTTATAGGCGACTATTTACCTTTTTCAGTGTTCCTTTCCACAGAAAAGGGAATTTCGTGGGGCAAAATTTATCTATTACTGCAGAAAAATACATTACTTAAGGATGAAGACAGAACAGGACATTCACGTCTTTGAACAACTGCTAACAGTCACTGGCACTTTTTCCCCCCCTCACAATTTGCCTTTCCTTCATGAAGGTTCCCCATCACATGTTTCAGTATCGCCACACAGAACTAAAAATATTCATCTAAAAATGAAAGATTGGGGAATCCATGACACAGACAGGAACGGTAAACTATCATCCATGCCATTACAATCCTGACTGGCATACACAAATACACTGTATTTACTTTGGGGCATGCAGACCCCACAAACATATCCTACAGCACAGAATCCCAGATGACATTCCTGAGCATCCACCACTTCATACCAGCTGGAAGGCTGTACATAATTCTGAGTCAGTGCTATTTTGTCCACTTACATCTCTATGTATCATAGTTTTCATCTCCCTATTCCATGATCTTTTTTTCAGCTACCTTTAGAGGAATTTTTCACCTTTTCTACTCCTTTTTTATACACTCTGCCAAGAATATGGTGAGAATACTAGCATAGTAGATTTATAACAAGGGAGAAATGAATTAGTCAATTCCTAATAAACGACTCATTTACTTCTGCTTTTTTAATGGGCAGAACATCAGTGATATTAAAGAGTTTCTCCCCCTCTTCAGCAACAACAGACAAGCTCAGAATGAAAATACAGCCAGCCCCAAAACCTTGAATAACTAACTGCAGCCACAACAGACTGAGCACAAACTAAATTCAAGCCACTTTATTTAGAAGAGCAATTAAAAAAAATTTATCATTTCCGTCTCAGGTTACCTGATGAAATGAAGCTATGTGAATCACAACCAACTGCAATTCACTTCTGTGATGTGATTCCCAAAGCCACTGACACAAAGCATACTTCATTGTTCAATAATATGTTCACTATTGTTCTTACTGCAAAGAAATGGTGGAGGGAAGGTTCTTCACTTGCTGAAACCAACTACTTAAGCAGCAGCAAAGCAATAAAAAAAGTCTACTCAAGTTGCAACTGTAAATAGCATTAAAATGTTATTAACCCATTTAGAGAAATGTAGACCAGCTGAAACATGAAATCTCTATGATGCAAGTCCCAAGTAGATACAGTAAAACAGGCAAAATTGCACAGAACATTTCAGAATTTCCTGTTCCAGGAAATGAAGGGTAAACAAGCTTTCTCCTATGTGTTTACAATAGATGATAATGTTTATTGAATTTGTGAACAGTAACATCGCAAGCAGGAGATCAAACCAGGATTTTAAGATAAAGCTGCAGAAACTATATTAACACTAGAATAAATAACCAGCACCTGGAAAAGGAAGCTATAGGGCTGGTGGCAAGAGCAGCTCTAAAAATAGGAGCTGGCTGAAGGGTCTGAAAAGCCTTTTAAAGATCTCTTCTACTTTTGACATTATGCTGTCTGCTCCTCTCAACCATTAATTCTTTGTTGCCTCTGATCACTTAATTCCTTCTCAGCTTCTTCAACACTTTTCAGCTATTCCCCTCAGATCCAGTCCTTTTACTGAACTCTCCCTGAATATTTCAGTTTTCCATTTCTACCACCTTGTCTGAAGTAGTTTTTCAGCTATTTTGCTTTCTTGCTTTGCCCACCCCACCCACCATCTGCTCCACTCCAGTCCCCTTTCAGCTTCTGTCTCCATTTGTCAGCTGTTCTCTCTTAGCTCCCTTGGCTGTTATTCTTTCAACTCCCACAAGCTTTCTGAACTTCCCCTTACCTGCTCTGTTATCCTGTTTTATTCACCACTTTCCTCTTTATTACACCTACTTCTTCCTGCTGCATTTCACTCTATCACAGCAAGAACATTCCCTTTGGATTCTGCATACCCAATATTGTAATTTGACAATTATTTCTCCTTCCTGTCTCCAATCTTCTTCTTACCTCTCTCTACTGCTTAGTACTTTTCTCTATTGGCTGCATTTATTTTGTTGAGACAAATAGATATGATCAGAGAACAAGTCATACCAGATGACAAAAATTCAAGCAAACTGAAAGAAGATGCTAGAGAAAGATGAAAAAACCCTTAGTTCAAAGAAAAAAAAGAAAAGAAAAAAAGTAGTGTTCCGTGTATTATTTCATAGCATCAGTGAAAGAGAGCTCTGGAACAGATGGCAAAAGACTATGTAATACAAACTTTCCATTAAGGACTGAAGAATATACATTACCAAACCTATTCTTAACAAGCAACAAAGGAAATAAGGAAATTCTATAATCGGTGTAGTTAGCCTGCTATAGTGCTTTCCTGCTCTTACTCTCTCCTAAAAATATACAGTGTAATGTATTTGCCTGAATCTATACTGACCTTGACTCCATAAATACTACACACAGTCCCACAGCTGGTTTTAAAAAAAAAATCTTTTAATCAATATAATTTTTCAAAACAGTCTTATTAAGTTTTTGAAAACATAGTTTTAATCCATTGAGAATAAACTACCCAGATTACTTTACATGCACACAGGATAAGAACATGCATATAGACAACGGAGTAATATACTGCTGCCTGCCCCAACATGCATGTTTGTTGACTTGCGCTGCTCTTATTGAGAGAGAAATTGTCACTGCTCTTTTTTTTTTTCCAGCATGGACCCAGCAGTCCCATGCTGGCTCCTCACAAGGTCACCTTTGTTCCTTATAGCTTTGGGTTCGCACTGTAATGTCCGCAGAGTGACATAAAACCGAGTAAAATTTATCCCTCACATTAGACGTCGGCATTCTGGCACCAGCTGGCTAATCCAGCAACTGCTTTAGAAAGCTCTCATGATTTGGTATTTGGTTTCGTTTACAGCAGTACCAGCAGTCTGCTTTCTACCTCTTCCTGCCCGACCTAGCCATGAAGCAATGAGCAACTGAAGAGCTGCACTATCCTGCCTTCTCCTCTGACTAAATAAGCCTACTTCACTTAATCTTTCTTCACAGGTCATCATTTCCATTTTGCTCTCCTTTGAAATTTGTCAGCATGTTTGGCATCACCATGTCAAACATCATCAGCATGATGTCCAAATCTGAGCAATATTTCTGCCTCATTAGCTCCAGATAGCACAGATTAATTACCTCCTGTTTCTTACATACAAAACTCTTGCTAACACATCCCAAAGTGAGGCACGGCTTTACGAAATAAGCAGGCTCAGTCTCTTGATAAACTGGAATCTAGTCAGTCTGCAATCCATTCCATTTCAGGGCCTCTTCTGTTGTGTGCTGCAAAGCCCATGGATGCCACGGTGTACTTGTGCTGAGCACTTTTACCTCCTTAATACATTGCACAGCCTCTGTCTTTATGAAATTCTATCTTTTTAACAGGGGACCATGTCTCCAGATCCTTCAAAATTTATTTGATTTGTGGTCCTTTTCTTCAGAGTTTTTACAAGAACTTTCTCCCAAACCCAACCTTGAAGTCTCCTTTCCATTCCCAAATTGTTAACAAGCATGTTTGTTAGAACTGGGCCCTGAACAAACCCAGGACAAATCATTCCAAGATCCACTTGAAAAGTCCTGTCTGATATTAGACATTGTTTGGATAAATTTATCCTAGGTTTTAATCTGGGGTTTTTTTGCCTTCATGAAAACTGGTTTTCCTCAATACAGTCCTTATTGAGTTTAATTTAATAATTTCTTATGTATTTATGTAAACTCTGTGTAGTCCTCAATAACTTTTAGTCTTTTGTATTTCTGATTTCATCCCCGAATCGGGAAAACAGATCATCAGTTTCAGAATTTTTTTTTTATTTTAATCCAGATTAAAATTCTTCCATGACAGATATTAGACCCAAATTTCTTTTCCATGCTGATGGCCAGATATACCAGAATGTTTGTGCAGGACCACAAAGAATTCAGAGTACAACCAACAACTTCATACACCAGTGAATGAACTCCAATAAGCAAGAAATTGTCCTAAAGGAAGTGGTACTTACATCATTAGAAGCGATCTCTTCAGTACACAGTTTTTGCAGTAATTTAGATACAAATCTACAAGCTTGGTCAGACGCAGACTGCAACACAGACAAAGCAAAAGAATGAACCAGCTAGCATTTGGATTAAAATTTAAAAAGTTCAGGAAAAAAAATTTTTCTTCTCACCATCATCAATTTTCTTCTAGTTTCCAAAAAATTTTACTAAGAAAAAGCCAGAAATATTCCCTCTGGGAGAAAGTCATTACAGTGTAAAAGTCAACATATAACATCTACACCATTAAATAAACCTCCAGAAATGTTTGCATTAACTTTGGATTCATGCAAATTTCATTACATATGTAACCTTCTTAAAAGTTTATAGTAGCCTTCAAAAAGATGAGTTTCACCAGAAATGCATTCTCACTTCAGATCAAGAGCTAAACTCCATGCTGAGGTTTTATTGAAGAAAAATTCCTTTTTGTCTGATAGACAGCAGCATTTAGAGAAGTGATTGCCACGTTGCACACAAGTCATACCTGGATGTGTGATTAAATGAATCTATGAAAGAACAAGCAAATGGATAAAATCAACTTATTTACAGATATCACATTGGCTTTATGTAATACCACGTACTATAATTTTGCATTAGTTTTGTGAAGTTCATAACAAATTTGTGCAGCTTATAAATAGCAATTCAGAAAACTCTTCTGAAAAAGATTTCTAAAAAGAGCTTATAAATTTGGGCACTCAGCTTGAAGCACTTGCAGCAACTAATTTCCAGATGTGAGCCTAAGACATGGAAATTTCATCTTCTGATATCATCTCAATACTTTCCTCTATAAATCAGAAAAAAAAAAATGGAGTAGCCAGTTCAACTAAAACATTTCATTTCAGTTCATTAAGGAGCCCACAAACATCTATGTTTATGCTTTACTATTCCCCTAGAGCTTCATAGTCTTTCACTGCTAATAAGGAATGTTTTAGATACAATTATCCAAAGCTAGCTTCAGAGAAAACACGCTAGATGGTTTTATTTGTTTGAGTGCTTTGCTCTGTCTGGTAGAGCTGTCTTGCATGGGCACATTTGGGAAAGCTGGTATCAGGACACTATAAAGGCTCTAACTTTTGAAACACTTTGGCTTTATTCTGCCATGGATTTCAAGTTTCATCATCATCACCACTGATGATCCAATACTTCTACTAACAAAAAAAACCAGTATTGCCTCCTGTGTTCACCTTCAGTTGTGACATTAATTATCAGTAACAGTTACTAAGACTGGCTGATGCACTTTTCATCAATACTGTCAGAACTTGTTGCAGTTTTGAGCTAGGTAATTGGGAGATATTAAAACAGAGAAGGAGGAAGCAAATCACACTAGTTACACGTCCCGGAAGTGCAGTGCAAGTCTGATGTTTGAAAGTGACCCTGTGTCTCTACACAAAAACCAGACACATGCAATTCTGCTACATACCAAGTTAAACTAACCAAAATAACCAACAAACACCTACCCACTCCAGAGGCAAGCTAACTCAACTACATGTTGAGCCCTATCAAAACACATTTCTGTCAATACTCCTTGCATTTCTTCCTGCACAAGGTATTATGGAGCACACACTAGCTATCTCACCAAGTTCTGGCCACAGACGTCCAAGAGCCAGCCTGTCTCTCACCCTTTCCCCCCATTTTTCTGCTAAAAAAAAAAAAAGTGCATTTTCATCTGTACAACAAACTGAGCATAAGTTTTGACTCAGAGCAGGAGAGTGGTCACAACCTCCCTGTGGCATAATTGAAATGTTTCATTGTCCCAGTGTGAATTCTGGACTTCAGTCTACAAGATCTTGATGAAGCCTTTCATGCTATGTTTTTGAGCAGGTTGTCTTTCCTTTTTCTCCTCAAATTTTCCCAGCTATCACCTAAAATCACATGGATAAGAAACTGAAACTTGTTTTTTTGACTAGGAAAAGATTTGATACTGATTTGGAAAAGCCTTTTAGTTTGTAGAACCTGAGAAAATATTCCATTGTATGGTTTTATCACGTGTATATTTATCTGCTTCCTTTAAAATTAAAAATTAAAATAGGCTTAGATAAGTATATTTGTGCAAAATTTGAGTCTGTTGACAGTACCAGCACAGAAGGAAGGACAGCAGGAGAAACACTGGCTGCAGAGATTCTCCAGCAGAAGTTTAACTCCAACAAGTGTAATAATACTGGAGTCAATTTAAAAAAATAAGAATTTTTTTTTATTGATCAAGTAGTCATAACTATCATATTATCAATTATCAAAATTATTATTTCTGACCAAATGTGCATTTATCAAAATGTGAACAATAAAGGTAATTTTTAAAAATAAGTCAACTTTATCAGTGATTTGTTCAATGATTTAGTACGGTTATTACTTTAGCTTTTTAGTAGATACCCTATTAAATTGAATATATTAGTCTGATTAATATAATTACTTAGAATATTTTAATAATTATATTAAAAGGGACATATTTTGGAATAGCTTTTTAAACTTGGTGACAAAAATGTATTTTGTCTTTTCAGAATTCCTCATAACTTCCTTTTCAAGGACCATCTATAGTCTTCATTTCTATTTGAGACTATAATACATTCCAAGTTCTTCAACTTCCTGAAACAACAACTCTACAGAAAAATAATAAATGCAAAGTTCATGGATACTTGTGATGTTTCTAATGTTCTGCTGTCAAAACGGCAAATTTTTGTTGCCAGGAAAAGAAAATACAATTAATAGATAAAATACTCTTGCATATACTTCAAACAGATATTAGCACAGATTCAGTAATATAAAGGAAGTAGCAATGAAAGATTTAATTCATCAGATGAAATAAAAATAGCTATGTTGAGACTTAAAAAAAAGAAGAGCTATAAAAATCTGACTAGTTTTGACATACAAACTTAATTACACTCAGATTTTTTTTTGCATATCTAAATGTGGATACAGGAGTCTATTTTTAAACATAACTCTTTTTCAAAATCAGGAAGATTCTGACATCCTCCTGACAGCCCCAGAGCTATCTGTTACTCCCAAAATCATGCTACTTTGTCTTCTTTCTCAAGGTACATAAAGAACTCAACTCAAGATCATGCAAGTTTTCCCTTACTTTAGGATCTACCCCAAACGGATACAACTACCTTTGATCCACATCAGAAACAACACTGCCGGGCTGCTTTAGTGCTTTTCTTTTCAACATAAACTTGATACCAGGTATTTTCCTGAATAGTGACATCTAGAAGTGACAAATATATATACACACAAATAAAACGTGTAAGCTTACATAAGCGAAGTGCAATGATGTCTTTTGATCTTTTTTAAGCAAAAGCATAAATAAAGTTCTACTAGTGCTTAGGTTTACATGTCTCATTTTGTCCAAGATACTGTTCATGACATTCTTTCTTCAAACAAATATGACAATCTATGGAATTATTCAATTAAAATCCTGAGACTATCTTTACCAGTAGCATTTCTCATTACAATGACAGCTCTTAAGACATCTTTTCATTCTGAAGCTACACACAGTCAATGGCAATGGAAAACATCAAAACGAGATGAGAAGCACAAATGTAGCTTTTGAAGACTGCAACACGTTGAATAAAAAAAATATTCACAATCAGATCAGTACTAATGACTGTAACAACTAATGTTGCCAGTGCAATTTCTCACACCCAATTTTCACTCAATAGGCATAAAAATGTTACTGTCACCTCTGAGCAACAGTGTAATGAATCATCATCAGGATTTATAACAAATTTCACAATTTGGCAATCAAAAGACATTTTAATATTCTACTGAGCATTTCAGAGACTGCAAAAACATAATCTTTTATCAGTCTTTGGAAAACATTTCAGTGGTAGTGGACAGGCCACTGATGACATTTAAAAAGTGCTAAGGAATGCATGCGTCAACAAACAAACAAACCTGAACCAATGTGTCTGACACTTTTCACGTGAGATGCAAAACAGACGATGTCTCAACAACAGCACTGAAAGTTTAGAATAAGCACTACCTGAGCAGTAGTGCTACTAGGTAATAAGCATGACTTCATAGCTCAAACCATCCAAAATGTATTTGAAAATATTCAGTTAATAAGAAAGGAGTGGTTCTCTAATATTTCATCTACTTGCTTGTCTGAAATGGTGTGGGGGGAGCAAGGAGGTAGAGGAGAGCTTTTAAAGTTTATTCTTTGCGCATAGAGCCCAGGACAGCCAGAAGCCAGCAACACTGACAGGCAGGGCAGCTTAGCCATTTGTTTGTTGCCCCTCTGCGCATCCCTGATGATTATAAGGTCCCTACAGCCAGCACCTGCCAGTGAGCCCCATTCCATTGCAGCATTTGTCTCTAACCCAAATTCAGGAACAGAGGAATGATCACACTCCCACTGCCCTAGCCGCTGAGTCATAACAGCACAAAACCAATCAAGTTCAAAAGCTGATCCAGGAAATCAAAGAGCAATCCACAGGGACAATAAAATGCAGAGTGTCATGAAGGCTCTCCCCCAGGCTCTCCTTTTTCTTTTCACTGATACTGAAGAATACATTTTTAACTCGTCTTGTTTCATACAACAGCACATCACAACAATAAATGATTCATTTAGCTGTAGGTAGTCTCCCAGGTGAAATACAACTTTAATTTCCGTATATCTCTTTCTTCCATGTATAAAATGTCATTAACAGTATTTTGGTACTTTATCACTGTCTCTTACTCAATGACAAGCTTGCCAGTAAAGGGACCCTTCTACTGTACATACGTACCAAATCTCATAGCAAGTTCCGATCCTGACTATGTTTATACAGCACCACATGCAATTCTTACAATCAGTAGAATAATCCCATTAACGTTCCAAGTGAACGAATCCAGACCAGAAAATGAAGCTGGCTACTGTAGATATTCCCCAGAAAGCAGCTTATCTTTATTTTTTCAATCAACATCAGTGAACAGCTTCCAGAATCTTGACACCTCCTTGCAATTTTTCACTCTTCCATTAATGCTTTTTCATTTTGTCAGCACTGAAATTAGCTTACTTACATAAAATTTAACTCATTGCAAAGTGTGCTTTTGTCAAGACTCTGATTCCCTGTACACACCACGCTGCATTGCCCCACCATGACATGAAGCACAGTTAGTCTCTTCACCAGCACATATCAGAATTACCAGGGGCTGCCTCCCAGCTTACTCAGTGTTTGGACTGACACCTCATGAGAGGCAAGAAAGCAGGGAGGCAAGCACCCTGATATTGATATTATTCAGTATCCAGCCTCCATGTTTTATGAGTACTCTGAACTTCTGAGCAATTTCACCAATTCAGATTCCTGCTCCTGCACAAGAGACAGCAGGAATCTCGGAGGCTCAGGATCTTGTGCCAAAAGACTTCACACAGACAGAACCAGAAAAAGGAAAGTTCTCTACTTTTGGCAGAGCAACTATGGCTATGCTCACAGAATATGCTTCGAACTTTGAGAAAGGAAAGACAAACTGCAAGGACAGGGGATAGGGAGGAGAATGGGAAAAACACTCCCTTCATGGGTGGAGATAAAGACAGTTTAATAGGATAACAAAAAAAGAATAATAATAGTAGTAATAACAATAATATAAAAGTGATGTACAAACGTAATTGCTCATCTCATTAAAAAAAAAAGCCAAAACCAAACAAAAAAACCCCACCAAAAAACCCCAACCTGATGCCCAGTCTGTTTCCGAGCAGTGATCCCACCTCCCGGCTGGCTTCCCCAGCTCTATGCGGAGCATGACGTGACATGGCAGGGAACATCCCTTGGGCCAGCCTGGGTCAGCTCTCCTGGCTCTGCTCTCCCAGCTGCTTCTGCGCCTGGCAGGGCCTGGGAAGCTGAAAAGGCCTTGGCTTAGTGTAGGCACCACAACTACCCGGCAACAAACTAAAAACATCGGTGTGTTAGCAACATTATTCTTATCCTAAATCCAAACCACAGCACTATACTGGCTACTGGAAAGAAAATTAACTCTATCCCAGCTGAAACCAGGACAACAGGCTGTCTCCTGATCTCATGAGGGCTTGGTGGTACCCTCTGCTCAGGAAAACAGAACTTGAAAGATTCCAGTAATAAATGAATTTCATTACCTCGCTACTACTCACTAGTGCAGAACTCTTCACTCTCATTGCTTGCAGGAGGAACTCTCCCCTGTCTTCACCAAGATAGCAAGATGACAAAGAATTTGCAGTCAAATATTTTAGAAGTGGAAGATAAACAAATATTTACAAGCAATTTGCTCTTAAAGAGGAACATCAATAGAACTATTCAGAAATTGTTTTGCTGTGCTGGAAAAAAAGAGATTAATTTTTCTGCCTGCAACTCCAGCCACTGTAGCTTTCACCATGACAAAAATCATTACAGAAGTCCATTCAATTCCCCAGCCTTCATAGCTACTTAATCCTTTCAAGAAATATACACCTTTAGCTGCAGGAGACATCTGAACTAAGAACTACATCATACCTTTAGTCTAGACTAATTAAACAGCCAAAAAGTAATGCACAAACAGCAGGAAACTTTTTTCTATTCTTTAATAAAAAATACATTAATGCATTCAGAAATATTCAATAACTTACAGCTACAACCAAGAGGAATATATTTGAAAGAAATGAGGGTTTGCATTAAAAAAATATTATGCACCTCACACGCCCAACTGAGAATGTACAGCACAATTTTTATCAGCTTGGGCCTCCTCCTCTTTAAATAAAAAGAAGCCAGATACCAGCACTGAGAATACTTCCTTCTGTTAAACATGTGCAACTTCCCTTCATTTGAAAACTATGGTTTTTGGGGGAAGCATCATGCATGTACTGAAGCGGAAAATTTGGCTCTCAGCTTTATGTTTTCATCCTGGTTTTGTAGATTCAGTCAGATGCTAAGCATCTTCTAAATATCTTTTGCAAATATGCTGTTAAAAACGAGGATTTACCAGTTGCATATCAGGGACTTCAAAGCCTCTTTAAGTTTAATCCCATATAAATGAAGTCATTAAGTGGCAATGTTGGACACCAGTATTAAATATGCAATGAGAATTCAGTAATCAAATAAGAAACAAAAGGGGCAATTAACCCAGCTAAAAAAAAAAAGGAAGGCCTGGAGGAGGGAGAAAAGGCAGCAAAAGGTAAGAAGTTCTAGTTATTAAGGGTGCCTCTCGACTGATTTTTTTTTGTGATAGCGTATAATAAAGCCATAGTTTAGATTAACTACATATAAAGTATAGATCCATCATACACTATATAACCATATAAATACACACACGCATACATGCCAGGCATACGGTATAATACGAGTGATGGGACTCTCTAATGATACTCATAGTCAACAGACAATCCCTAGCCACGCAGGGCAGAACACCTCCATGTCTCCATTGCTCTAACAGCAGATGGGGCTCCCCCTTACCAATCACCTCTGCTGCACTGCCTCTCCTCAAATATAAACGTACCAGTCACAGCGCCTGCCTAACAGAGATGCTACATCACGTGTACTCAGATAAAAGTGTCTTCTCAGGGTCTTCTGGTTCAGGCAAGTGGATATGCAACTTACACTTCGAGCCAAGTTCTTCATTTAATGCAAGTAATTCTGTGTTGCTTTATAAACAATAGCTGTCAGTAGCACAGCTGTAGAAAATTAAATTGATCCCGTCTCTTAGTGAGCAGTACACATGATTTATGTTGTAATATAAAGATTAAGTCCCTTTCTTATTTAATCAGGATTTGTCTTGTAAAGTGATTGATAAACTTGTCAACTTAACTGCTGTTGATTTACACTCAAAGGACTGGTTGGATAACTTTAATGTAATGCAATTAGTTATATTTTGAAGAATTTGCACTGATTCAGCCTAAAGTCAAGCTAGAGACTTTTAGCAAAGGGTTGGCTTTTTTCTGCCCCAACAGTAGATAAAAGGGAAGTAAGAGGGGTGGGGGTCACTCTTTGAAATCAAAAGTAAACAAACAAACACATCCTGCTTCAGAATATAATAGAGCCTCTTCTAAGTGAGAATACTTCTCTGGGACTCCTAGCAAGCCCCTACCTTATAGAAATGCTTCATTAAATTTAATAAGTGGCATGTTTTCTTATTTTGAGCATTCATTTCAAAACTTTAAAAATGCCTTGTCAGATCAGCCCTAGACACTACCTATTAAAATGTAAAGTTACACTTGATGAAATAGAATTATAGCACTTTTGACATCTTTAAGTATCACACACATGTTTAAGTCATATTTTCCTGAATTTATTTTTCTTTAATACAAGTTTAAGTTTTAAAGCTTTAAAGAAACACTAACATGTCAAGCCAAAATTTAATGTGAAAATTGCCTACACAAAACCACACTTAAATCTATTTTTTAGGATCTCAGCCTAACTAAATAGACTTTGGAATGGCCTCTCACCCCAAGACTAATGACATTGCTTCAAAACAAAGCAGAAAACATCATTAGTCTGTCTGGCAACTGCTTATGCAAACTGCCAGCCATGGTGATACCCAATGCATTCCATCAATAACATACAATTGAGGCACATTATTCTGGGAAAATATTATTTACAGATTGATTGATAGATAAATAACCTACTGACCACTTGCTAGTTCTAGAATCTGAAGAATTCATTGTAAGTTTAAAGTATGGAACAAAGCTACCAGTCTCTCCATCAGTATAAGTCACAAAGCTCTTCTTGAAGATGCAAATATTTATAGTGGCATAGGTTGATTTTCCAATAACACTTGAATAGGATATAGTCAACATTTACTGAAAGAATTATCATTGTTATTTCCTTTCATATATACATATATGTCTTCTCAGGAAAGACTAGTAGTCTCTGCATCACAACAACAAAGATTACTGAAACTAAACAAAATATTATGTCTAAATGTACCTATGTGTTCACTTATACACTGTCACAAGAAGTAACACATTAAAGTTACATTAATCTTAATATGCACATGCAAAATCTAGTATTAATGTCTTATTCCAGCACATTCATTAAAGCACAGCTTATGATTGCTTCCATCCTTTTACAGATGGAACTACCAATGGGAAAAAACTTTGAGCCCCTCCCTTCTTGTTTGATGTAGCTTGGTGGCCACTTCAAACAAGGAGCACAGACAAACCAGAACTTTTCCATTAGGAAGTATCTAGTAGTAACAAGCCAATTCCTCTCTTATATCAGTGGCCAACTACCACTTAATGACTTCCCTGCAAGATTAAACAGCCCTATTTCCTATGGAAAATTAAAGCTAATTAGTTGTCCCATTCTACATATAAAATCCTGCTTTCCCCACTCTGCTCCCTGCAATTCTACCTTCTTTCAGTTGAACCTTCAGGGTTTTTCCTCCTCATTAATTACAACAGATACATACAGGCTCATCTATTCTTTGCTAAGACGAGGCTATCCATTACAACTGAGCTCCCTGGAGCCGCCCAGGAAGTGGATTAGGTCTGTAATTTGCAGGAATTTCAGTATATCTTTCTTTTATTGCATAGCTTCCTAGCTACATATTGCAGTTAATGCCCCATGTAAATCTGCTCCTGGAGATTTCAGCTTGGCGGGCTTATAACAGCACATAATCTTGTGCTATACTGAGGGGAGAGTGAAGGAAACAGGCATTTTATGCTGGAAGGCCAATTACAATTTTCTGTATTGGATTGTCAGCTTCTGCTGAGAAACAAAACATATCTTCCAAAAAGTACTTCCAAATCTTGATCACAGCAGCTACTGTACTGTCACACTAAATTAAAAGTTACACTTCTATTGACACTATGACATAGTTGTGTTTGCATTTATTTACCCTAAAGCATGGGGTTTTATTTTTTATTTTCTACACTTTTTAATAATCATTTCACCAGAAAGAGTACTGTGATGATTTTGTTGCTGAAAGTACAAAAGTAAGTGCACAGACCCAGAACAAAGTAAATTACAAAAGCAGAACTTCTATCTTTAAATAAATTAGAGGGGATGAAAGAAACAGGTAGGTAGGCATCACTGCAACTCTTGAATTATTACAGACCTTGAATTTCCCATCCATGTGCGCTAAGCCACAAGCTCTGCAGTAAACAGAAGTGCTGAAAGCTGCTGCTCTTTGTGCTTGCTGAAGTACTTGACAATGTAACCAACTCCACCTGCAGCTCCCCGGATAGATCAAGAGTGAACAGAGATTTGTGCACAAACAGCTCCTAAAAAATCTCTTCTCTCGGCTTGTTTATATAAAGAGAAAGTTTGACCAAGATATATGTCATTACTTCATCTTCACTCCCATGCATACCTTACATTTCTGCTCTCAGCATCCTGTCTGGGTGGGTTTCCAATAACCACTCCCAATATCAAGGATTTTGCTCTTTGAACAAGCAAATGGAAAAAAACCCAAAACAAACCTACCAACAAAGAGCCCAGAAGCTTAGACCATGCTTCAAAACAGCGTGCAGGAGGGTCATGGTGCCAGTAGCCAGCAAGACTGTAAAAATCAAAACACGGAACTGAAAAATGTGAATTAGGACTGAAGACTGGAAATGCAAAGGGTGAGTTTGTAGAAGTGGATGTCCTGGGGTGAAGAAAAAAAAAAAAAGGATCTTAAGGCAGTAAATGAAAGGTTTGATAGGAGGTTTAGTGCTCTGGAGAAGGGAATCTGGGCTCCTAGAAAAGAGCATCTGGTATGGGGCACTGAACAGATTAACTCTGCTGTTTGGGATGTGCTGTTAGGAACTGAAGATGGTGTGCCTAAGGCTCGGGAATGGGTTGGAAAGGTCCAAGAACTCCCAAGTGGTCAGTAAGGGGAACATGAGCAGACCATCTGCAAAATACTAGAGGATATTTGAGGCAGCAGGGATGAACAGATTCAGCACCCTCACTACCAAGCACTCCCCAATCCTGTTCTTTCCCTGTATGGAAAACCCACTTCCATCATGGTTTTTATCTTATTTAGCTGTTAAAAATGGAATGCCAAGCAGGCAAGAAAACAGCCTTTATAGTTATGGAATCTCTGACATAAGAACGTGTAAGTCAGTCATGGGTTAGAGTCCAGTCTAGCTTCCTTACGCTACTTTAAACATAGGCAAAGCATATGAATTATTAAACATGGCAAAGTTAATCATGAAACAGCAGCTGCCATGGCTCTTGTAAAGCTGCTATTCCCACCGTCAGTTCTCAACAAATTACTCCCATAAGTGTACAGGAAATTTGGGAACCTCTTGGTAAGTATTAATCTATGATGAACATGTTACAGCTTCCAGTCTAGGTGACTAAACATATGCCTGTTTTGTTATTTTTTTTTTTATTCCAGCTCCCAACACAGGACATTTCTGTTTAGCTTGGCCTGGATTTCCAGCATATAATACGAGCCTTGGTAGTCTCATCAGCAGCGCTGTGCATTTGGGGCCTACATAAAACATCCAGGTTCTGTACTAAGGTCTTTCAGGTGCTGAACAACCATCCTGTCCTTCCACAGATCTTTCTTCAGTGAGCACTTGTAGCTAATAGTGGCAATGTAGGTCACTCCTCACTTGAGCCCAGAAGGCATTTTCATTTCTTTATTTCCACAAAATTGAGATCTACGAAGGCCAGCTGTGGACTTGGTTTCAATAGACTTTTCTCAAATGCCCTGGACTGTGTGACTACAAGCATCAAAATCTCTCCAAAGCTTGTGTTCAATTTACACAATATGTAATTGTAACTGAAAAATCATTTTTACTTTCAGAATGTTTACCAGACTCTTTTTGTTCATAATGGGTGTTTTAGGATCTGTGCTTTTAACAGTGTCATCACACAGATGGGAAAACGTTTACAAAGACTCTACTGGAGGGTGGCAAGTGTTAGCACAAAACCTACCGCTCAAGTTGCAAACACCGCTGCGGAAATTTGTGACAACCAGAAAAAGCAAAAGAGAAGAAACTCCTAGAAAAATAGAAGAATCCAGAAGTAGGGCTAGCATTTAACTCAGTTTCCGTGGACATCTTTTTGCACCTGTAAATCTAAGGACATTATAGCAGATTTCTGGTATTGCCAGCCCAGCTAGGTTATAGCCAGAAACAAGATTAATCCTTATTACATTCAGACTCAAGAGGCCAGGTAATAAAGAGGTGACACATCACCACTTTTCTCCCCTGTTAACTTCTGTTTAACCGAAGTAATTCCTGAACATAAAGTTAAAACTTCCATATATGGTGTCTTTTTATTATCAATAGAGAAAATGCACACCAAGATAGACAATTTAAAATGAACTCCTCTTAAGTGGATTCCTCATTAAAACATCAGTAGGAGATTTATTCTGGGGGTTTTGACTTGGGGTTTTTTTTTAATAAAAAAATAATTGATTCTTTCCATTCCTGTTAAAAGCATAACAGAGGCTAGAAAGAGGGAGGGTTTGATTATAGCCATAGATCTTCTGCTTCCTTTAATACAAATTAATGGAAAAGGAGACTATGATGAACGCTGTGTGTGAGTACCTTGATAATCCTTATGAATTCAGGGAGTGAAAGAGAATCCTTGCCCAATAAATGGGACAAGAGTAGTTTTTCTTGTGAACTGCCAGTATGGAATGGATGTTTTGTAGATTTAGCAGACATAATGCATTCAGGTAAGGTATCTCCTTTTCATTGCACAATTAAAACTGTCTTCAGCTGAGATACTTTTGATTTACACCAAAGCATAACAGGAGCATCTGGAGATCTTCACTGATGTTCCACTGTGTATGCTGCTTATTGCTAACAGTGGGTAAATATTAATCATCTCTCACAGACCTCAGTCAAATGGCTTACCGTGAAAGAGCGGCTTACAAGTTTTTCTTCATATTCCCCTCCTCAGATACATTCACTCCAACTTTTGCCTCTCCAAGCATTTCTAGCATAATGTACAAAGAACAAGGCACAAGACAAATGTTCTCTATGAAACCTTCTATAGCTGTGGCCATCTAAACAAAGTTTGCAAAAGTTCATATGTGACACAGTTTTCAGAGTTCTACTTCTCAAAATGACTAGAAGATACTATCATAAATTTACTCAGAACTCTCCCTCCCAACTGACAAGACATATAAACGATTTATTTACGCATAGTTGGCCTTGACTTGTTACTGTGGTGGGTACCCTGAGCAGTCTCACTACAATTTAAAAGCCAAATTCATAAGGCTTGGGACTCCAGAATGACTGCCTGCCTCCCACGGTGAAGGCATGCTGCAGAGGCACATGTTCTGCCACTGCTACATGCTATGGCTCACATTTGTCCCTCCACTTTCTAAACTGACACAGAACATTTTGTACAAAAACTGAAAACCACTTTTTCTTTTCTCTCCTCCCCTCCTCCCCCCACTCCAGTGCCTATCAGCAATTTCCAGTAAATCAAATTCAATCATGATAGCTGCATTGGAGTCACTGATAAATACAAAAAAAGTATTTAAAATTTTCCAGAGATGTTTGCCATGTGGGATTTTATTTTAACATCAATGGTAGCTAAGGGTCCCAAGCCAAGAGAATTGTCTGGAAACAAAAAATGAAGTACTGTTGTACAATTCACTCTGTCTCAAAAAAAAAAAAGCCCAAATCACAAGTCACTTAAGTTCACAGAAGAGATGGATATTTATGGACCTTATCTTTTATATATTTAAGACAATTAGAGATTTGTGTAATCTTTAATGACAACCTGGTTTCATTCTTGATTTACCTTTGATTTTGCCAGTCTAGATGGCCAGGTATTGTCCCTTACGCTGAATCCCACAGTGTTTCTGGACAATGACCTGAACCCAGAAAAAGCAAAAGTAATTTCTAAGGTTGTTTACAAAAAGATGGACCACAGGAAAACACAGCAAATGTTGCTATCCTTCTTATGTTTTGACCAGACAAAACACAGCCTTGCTCACCTTCAATCAGCTGTGAAAGATTTGATGTTAACCTGAGAGCAAGTATGACAGAAGGCAAGAATGGTGACTTGCTAGTGACACAAGAAAAGTCTTTGTTTAAATGTAAACAACTCTTTTCCTTTCCCATCTGTTTGCTTCTAGCTGACAAAGACAAGTCCTTGTATGCTTCTGGAACAAATAAATCTGAAACTATTCTCTATTGGGACAAGTATTTTGGATGTTAAAGACTCAGTTCAAATCTTTGTAGGTGGTAAGAGTGAAAAGTAGGTAGTATATGAACATAAAACAAAGGCAGATGGACTGCTGAGAATTAATGATGAGTAAAGTTGCTTAATGATGAACTCATGCTAAGTTATAGTCAGGACAACAATTGATTCCTTTTAGGTTCTTCCCTGACGGCTCTATCTATCAAACGCAGTCTCTCCAAGCTACTTGACAAAACTGCTTGTGGCATAAAGATTTTCTTTCATGTTTATCACTGAGAAACTAACTGATCACTTGACAAATACTAGCGAGTGTTATTCCACCTTCAAGTTTTTAATGAATCTAAAGTTGTCTATGTTGACCAGTATGACCTTTACCTTGTGTGCATATGATCTGTGCCAAAACAGGTTTTTGAAGTGTCAGCACTTACTCCTGCTTAAAAACAAAAAATGTTCAAATTATTTTAGAAATTATCTGTCTCTAAATGAAACACACACTAATGTCTAAGACATTTAGGCTATTACTATAAAATAACAACTACTATAGATTATTCAACCTACTACTGAAGTTCAAAAAAATATGTATTGCAGTAGGAATCCAGTTTAATATTCTACATGCAAGCTTCCAAAAGTTATAACTTCTTTCCTGTCAGCATACCTCTGCTTATTCCCTTTGCAAGGGAATCTTTATTACAAATATTTTCCTGTGTTTATCAGAAAAATAAACAATCTCTAAAAACTATTCCCCTAACTAAACTTTAAGAATTTTTTCTCTGCATGAAAACAAGCGAAGCATCAAGTTCTGAATGACTCCTAAGTGCTATCAGTTTCAAGAAATCCATGTAGGACATACTACAATACCTGAAGGTAAGTCAATAGACTGCATCTTGAGGACTGTTTGGGTTGCCTCCGGAACCCGGGCAAGTCCCTCAGCTCCAGGGCAATTAATGGGAGCACAAGGATATACTGCTGTTACTTCACTGCTTCAGGAAGCTGAGCTAGGGTGTCTGCATGACCCTCATGGCGTTGGGTAAGCAGACCAGCCCATTCAGAGCCAAGGGGGATTTCACAGCATGCCTTTCAACTTCTATGTGCAACGCAGCATGCAAGACAATATGGATGTGCTCTCAATCTGCATATGCTTTAGGAGGAAACATCAACTCTGCACTCTTCTTTTTGGCATAGTTACTAAGAGGAGATCACTCTTGATTTGAATCTATACACTCAGATTTCACCTCACCTGAGAAAGAAGCAACTCACATTTAGCAAAACCAGTTAAGCCTGGTGGATTAACAGGAGGAAAAGATGTGTTTACCAGGTTTCAATTTTCCTCTAACTCATTTTTCTCCAGGCAAAGAGTAGTTGTTTTGAACAGTAAAATCTGGCAGACAGCCTTTATTTCAGAGAGACAAATTACTTTTTCATCACAGCCTATCAAATCAGCAATTCAGCTCCATAGATCAACACAGTGGGAAAGTTTTTTCAGGACAGAAAGAGGATTTTACTGAAAACAGACTGGCTCAAAATAAGATATGCCTGCTTCTGTGAGGAAGAATACCAGAGTTTTTCCAGAGTACTCCAAAATGAAGAGCAGGAGCAGGCAAATTAGAGGAGGCAGAATAGCTTGAACTGCCACAAATCTTATCCTGTAATCTCTTAACATAGGGAAAGAGGCCTGTCACACAAGAGGCCTGGTAACACAACCCCTGTCTCCACACCGGCTTCTTTCACTGCTTCACCTGCCATAATAGCAAAAACAAAATAGCATTGTTTTCTATAATTATCTGGGGAGGATTCACAAAAGCATACATTAAGCACAAAAAGCTTGAAACAAACAATAAAACTACACTTCGATGTGCTAAAGAGACACACATGAGCAAATGCATCAAAGCCTTAGAACTTGCAAGTACCACAACACTAAGATTCAGAAGTATCATTAGTCCAATTGCCTACATGTTCTGCCACAGTGGCATTTAATACAAACCAGATCGTCCCATTTAAAATTAGTTTGGGTAAATCTGCATGGCCTGCTGCTCCATGCTCCCCTATCTTTTCAGTGGTCTCCCACCACGCCTGAAAAGCAAACACAGGCTTGACCAAGTCCTTGCCCAAAGAATATTTCTTCCTCAGGCTCAGAAGTTTCCAATTCTCCTGACACACACTCAATTAACCTAAAATAAGCAAGGCCACACAGTTACAATGAGAATAATAAAAATATACACCCCCCCCCCGGATAAAGGAGGGACAGTTTTCCTCCCTCTTGCATATCCCTGCACTTTCAATGCACAGTCTGCAAGTTTCTCAAGCTTTCAAAAACTACAGCCTGAGCTTTTACATGCAGCTGCCACAATGCAGCTGGCTCCAGGTTTATGACTCAGCCTTCACCTCTCCATTCATCTGTCCAAAACTTTATACAACTGCTTACCTTCACACTTAAGCAATCCTGTGAAGATGCACTTGAAAAGGGGCAACCACACAATGCTGTAAGAACTTTGGCCCTGTTTTTCATCACATCTATGCTACATCTTGACAAAAAAAAAAGTTCATCTGCCTGAGTTTATTTTTAAAGACTTTTTCCTAGGTGTTATAGGTAAATTACGATTTTAGTAGTACAATACTGTCCTGGTGGACTACTCAGTATTAATGTCTGAGCATTGTAGCATCAATCATCACTATGGAAAAGCTAAATTTACATTTCACTGTATTGTTTCCTCCCCAGGAAGCTTATGAAAAAGATATCATATTACTGTCCTGCAGTACAGAAATAGAGAGTATGTAATCATAATGAACTAACTTTTACACCATTTACTAAACTAAACTGGAATTCTGAGGAGTATTAAAGTTCACGGCTGAGTAAAGTTTCCTCCCTGTTAGAAACAAACCTGTGATGTTGTAGAAATGAAATTTAAAAATAAGCTCTGCTTTATTACTTCCTGATTTCCAGTGCAGTTACTGCTCTTGAATACCATCCTTAGTACACCTTGAGGCTAAAGTGAAGCTAGCTGATTCCCCTGAGTTCAAGACAAACACCATTTGGGGAAAGAGAATAAATAGCTCTGAGAATCTTCAATTATTGAAACAAAGTTACATCTGAGACATTTCTTCCCAGATCCTGTTTTTCCTCTTCAGAGTTTTCTGGTGATGGAAAAGACTATTCCGACTCTTACTCCACCTAAAACCAGGTAAATGCCTTTTCCTTTACCCAACCCAGCATGGAGCATGCAGCTGCCATGCAAACACAAGGAGTGGAGCTGGACCATGCCACCTCCTCCTTGTGATGACATCCTGGCAGAGCTGGGACAAGCTGCCACCAGCAGAGCTCTCCGAGAAAGGGATTCTCAGAACTGCATTGGAACATGGGGTCCTATGGAATACGCTAAAAGTCAACAGGAATTTAAAAAGATTCAAGACTATGCATTTGCTAATCCTACTGCAAAATTCAGGACACATTACAGCTTGAAAGGAAACACTTGATTTATAAACAACCGTATCATGAGGAAAAGGAGACTGCAAGAAGTTGGTTAAGGATGTCATTGCTATCAACACAGGTGGAGAGCGAAGGAAACTAGTTATGTCAAGAAAAGGATACTATTCTCTTTCATGTAATTCTTCATGCTATCAATTTTCTCTGTGCTGAAAGGGACAATGAGGCCTTGCCTAAAGTAACAGTACTGTAGATAAGCATGAGAAGAAAACTGATTATAGGTCAGATGCTGAAGAACATGATGATGAGTACAGGAACAAAGGAGCAATGACATGCTGTTACCATGAACACCACAGATATTATTTTGCTCATTAATTGCTCATTACGTTCCATTAAAGAAGTTGTTGCTTCAAATTATGCCAGTACTCCTGCAGAAAGAAGCATAAAGCAAAACTGTGATTCACTAAGTGTAACAATGAAAAGTGTTTTAACAATTTAAGTAGTAGTGCTCTGCGTTAGGCTTGGCTGAGTCTTCAGTAGGAGGGCAACTGTCAGAATTCTAAGTAACTTCTCAAACTTTGCTCTCACCAAGCAGAGCAGTATAATTCTTTCAAAGGAGATTCAAAGAGCACTTTACAAATATCGGTGATTTAGGCCTCAGAACACCTTTAGAAACAAAGAAGGAATATCATCTCTCCGACCAGAAGGCATGCTTTCCAAGTCATGTCAGTTTAACACCCCTTTTGCTGCTCATCACAAAGGCAGTGTTCTTCCACTGACAAAAGAAGATTGGTCTTACCTTATCTCTCTGTGTTGGGTTTGCGTGGCAGGGTTTTGGTGGCGGGGGGGCTACAGGGGTGGCTTCTGTGAGAAGCTGCTAGAAGCTCCCCCTGTGTCTGACAGAGCCAATGCCAGCCGGCTCTAAGACGGGCCCGCCGCTGGCCAAGGCCAAGCCAATCAGCGCCTCTGTGATAACATAGTTAAGAAGAAGAAAAACACTTGGAGGGGGAGAGCTTTTGCAGCCGGGGAGAGGAGTGAGAAGATGTAAGAAACTCTGCAGACACCAAGGTCAGTGCAGATGGAGGGGGAGGAGGAGCTCCAGGCACTGGAGCAGGGGAACGATGAGAGGAGTCCTCCCCCTGAGGATGAAGAAGCGGCAGAAACACCGTGAGATGAACTGACCGTAACCCCCACTCCCCGTCCCCCTGTGCCGCTGAGGGGGGGAAGGTTGAAGCCGGGAGTGAAGTTGAGCCCGGGAAGATGGGAGGGGTGGGGGGAAGTGTTTTAAGAGTTGATTTTATTTTCTCATTCCTCTACTCTGTTTTGCCTAGTGATAAATTAGATGAATTCCCTCTCTAAGTTCAGTCTGTTTTGCTCGTGACGATAATTAGTGAGTGATCTCTCCCTGTCCTTATCTCGACCTACAAGCATTTCGTTATGCCTTTTCTCCCCTGTTTAGTGAATGAGGGGAGTGAGAGAGCGGCTCTGGTGGGCACCTGGCCCCCAGCCAGGCTCAACCCACCACACTCTCTCATTTCCAAGCAAACCCTTGCAATATATAAAGCCTGCGACCTAACTCACAAGAGAAACAGAGCTGCATAAACACAGCAGCCTAGGTAGGACTGGGGAGGACATGGGGGATTAAGCAGTGAAAATCAATAAGCAGTCTTCCAGTGGACTGAGAAAATAAAAGTTGTGAAAGAGAGACAATAAAGCCATGAAAGAGATACAATAAAGCAACAAAAGAAGAAACTAATTGTAAGTTATAACCCAGAAATGGTTTATTGCATTATTTTATTGCTTTGTTTAATGATTTCCAGTAATATTATCAAATATTTAAGAAAAACTTACTCAGCTATCCTTGAATCTTGTCCAGTAGCAAAGTGATCCCAGAGCAATGTGATCCATGTGCAATCCTGCTTTCCTTTAGGAATAATAAATCAATAAGCAGCTGATCTGGAAAGGTCTCGAGTGCCTTCGTCCATAGTGAATTTAAACCTTACTCAAACCAACCCCGAATTTCAAACAACCTCCTATCCTAAGGGTCTTTAAAAGAGTAGAGCAAGCCAGTAATTAATTATATGGGACCACATTCACTGTTGTCCCGGGACAGGGATTAGAACCACCTCAGATGACACAGACTAAACCATGCAGGTGCTTTTCCTGCGGTGATTAGCCACAAATCACCTGATGCACAAATGGCAATTAAATGTCATAAGTACAGATGAGAACAAGTTGGAGACATACCCAAGCAGTTCCTAACATGCAAAAATAATAACAATATGTTTCATTTTATCTGTCTCCTCTTCAGTCCCTCCTTTTTGTATGTTCTTTGTAAGTTAAAAAAAACAAGGTTTTTTGTCACATACAGTCTTTGTAATGTTCACTGTAAGGTCTGCATCCATAAGTATCTAAGAACAGCAATGAATTATCTATGACAAGTAGAGTCTCTCAAGCCTGTGTATTACAACAGCATAACACTTCCACTCTAGAGAAAAACTAATGAGAGATTAAAAAGGTAAAGTCTATTGATTCAAAAGACTAACGATATTGCTAAAATACTTTTTATCATCAAAATAAGTAGCATATTGTTAAGATCCAATAATTTTCTGGAGAGAAACAACTCAAAACCTTAGCAAATACGTTCCTAAGGATTACTGTCCAGAACTGCAAGACCAAACGTGACCTTTGAATACCACAACACTGCCTCATACAGTCCAAGGAATGATGTAATCTCCTTTCCCAGCCTTCCACAAAAAAAAAAAACAACACCACCAAACCAAACAAAAACCAAAAAACAAACTACCAAACAATTTTCTCTTTGCTCAGGCTTGGGAAGAAAGTATGTTTATCACTAGCTGGTAGTAATAGCAAGGAAGAACAATTCTGCAGGAGTACATCACACTGGCCAGTGCCACTGGAGCAGAAATTTCCACTCTCCTTTGCTCCTCTTCTCCACAGCAAGCAGGGGAAGGCATGCAGTATATGCATGTCAGCATTTATTCCTGGACCTAAGGCCAAATGCAGAGACATAGAAAGAAGGAACTAAAAAGATGTCTGATTCATAGCACATAAGACATTGCAGCCCTCTGACTGTTAGAACCTAACATAAGAAGAGAAACAGCAAAGTGAAACTAAAATGTGAAACCAAAATTATTACATTAGTGCAGTCTAAAAAGAAAATCTAGATTAAGTGAACTGCACTTTTAAAGTGACCTATTTGCAGGCTGCAGTTCATTTATTCATACATCTGGCAAGTGAAAAATTCATCAAGCCAATAGGTAACAACCAAAATGAGCAAACGTGTTCAACACAGAAGCGCACTACATGAAACCAATCACTAGAGTAAACTTTGGGGGGTAAGCTCGTAATCTTGATTTTGTTCCCTGTATGATCACCAGAGCATATGAAGAACAGTCCATACAGGGAGGATCCAGCTAGTTCCCCAGTCGTGCCCAGAAGGAATCCATTTATTAATCAAGCATAGATTTATTGGGAAGGATGGGGAACTTTATCACTCCAGTCAAACTCCATGGTTGCAGCAATGCAGGTGCACGGCCTGCCATCCCCTGTGGTCTGTAGGATACCTTTTACCAGACCTCACCCAGCTTCCCAGGTCTCCCATGGTGCAAGTTTTATTGCTGTGAGAAAGAAACGCATCATAGTGTTCACATGATCTTTAAGAGGTTGGTTTTTGGTTTTTAAGCATATCTTCCCTCATTTCCCCCAGTCTGACAGATCTGCTAAGGGGCAACTGCATCCTAATGCAGCCTGTTAACAGTCATAGCTCTTCAGTTTAAGTGCAAAAGGTCTGGCCAAGCCTGGAAGCCCAAATCCTTCAGTCAGTCCTGGCAAAAGAGTGTCTCCTTAGCTGTGACTGCAAATCACCTTCAATAGCAACCCCATTCAAACTGTAGCCTCAATTACTTTTTTAATGTAGAAAATACATTTTCAAGTAGCATATCAATTAATCACGAACAGTAGTTGTACCATTTATATCATCACATTGTCTTACACTTTTCCTATTAAATCTAATGAAATTCTGCGATGAACTATACAGCACAGGGTTAGGGTCACATTCTGATCTGAATTTAGGTCATTGTCTTTTATGAGTTGCAATTATAATGGATTCATTTATAAACTTATATACCCTAAACTCTGAGCATTTTTTGTTTTAAATGATAAACCCTACAGCAAGTGAATTGAAATTTTGCTGCAAGAGGTGGATGTATTTGTACGATACATTACACAAGACACGCCAGCTCAGAGAGGCAGGTGGCTCTCTCTCAACCTGGAATTATATATAGCATCCATTACTGACATGGAGAAAAGTACAAGTGAATCACCAACTACCAGAAAAATTTATAGCAGGAAAACACCTGCCTTCCCACCTGTTTCTTTGCATTCCTTTGTGCAGTTAAAATGTGAGCTTTGTTTTAAATAGCTATATATTAAGATCCTTAGATTAGAAGTAAGGGATTGTTAAACAGGATAAGAAGTAGGAAATAACTGAAAACAGCAGCAGCCCCTTGAATTGGTTCCAAGACACCTTTTTCTTATCCAAACCCAAAGTTATTTTGAAGCTTGAGGTTCATTCCAATCTGAGTTATTTTGTGATTTCATATGGTTACTCAAAATGCAGGAGAGAACTCTGGGTGACCTTCACCTGCATTGCTGAAGAAAAGTGACTGGGTTGGGTTTTTTTTTCCCTACTGTCATAACATTCTATTGCTATTTGGGAAAAGTACAAAAAAATACACACAGTAGGTGTAGAGTTGTTTTTTGGGTTTGTTTTGTTTTTAAAAAGGGAAAATTGTGCAATTTTAAAATATTATCTTCAGCATATCAGTGCTCTGTTTCTTGGGCAAGGAAGCCAAGAGTCAAGAAAAACGTGAATAAAACAAAACACAATCAGCTATTTTAAAATAAGTGATTGGAAATTACAGATTTTTTTTTTTCTTCATCAACCTGTAATTTCAATCTATGGGACATAGCTGTTGCTAAAAGCACTCAGGAATTTAGGCAGGATAAATATAATAAGCAACTTCTCCTCTTCAAGACTGAAAAGTGACTGGTAAATTTGCCACCTATTTCATATGCAATAAAAGGAGAACATACAGGCATAGCAGAGTCACTGCATTTACTTTCTAATTAATCTCACAACTCTCTTGACTTTGGCCCTTATTTAAGTCATTACATCCCTAACAATAAAAATGTCATCATCTATATTTTTTTATAACAGAGTACTTGAATATGGGGCCTTAGGTGGTTCTTTATTGCTACAGCAAAAGGAATCTCTACATAATTTTCTATAAAACTTCAAGTACACACTATAAAATAGTTTAGGAATGACAGATTTACAAAGTAGGAGAAAGTGGCAACAATATTACATGCATTAAATAAATCTTTCTCAACATTGATGGACACTATCTTGCCATGAATTTCAAAACTGCATATTTGGCATATATAAGTTGAAATAAAAGATGAGTTCTTTCAGCTCTTTCCAGAGATGTATTTTCAGTTATCAAATTCAGTATCTTCCATATGCAGGAAGCAGGGAAGGGAAAATTTTAAAGAAAACCAACACCCAGTAAGTGCTGCAACTGGACAATAAAGCTCTGCATCTTAGTTTCTCTAACTGTAAACTAAAGGTAACAGTTACTAAACTTTGGTAAATTGGTATATAAAGATTGCTACTGACCAGGGATCATTTCACACAGTACAGACATAAAACTATCTCCAGGGTAAAACAAAGCGCCTATTCAATGAAGCACAGCCATACAACATAATACAATCTTATTCCCGGAGCAAAACCGGGAAAAAAGCTATTTTCAATTTTATTCTTTTTGAAAACAGGATAAGTAGACAAGGAGCTACGGGAAGTCTGATCAAGAGATTGGCCTTAATGGTTGCATTATTGCAGAAAAACCTACGGTTTCTATAGGGCTTTTAACCTGTTTTTACGTGAAACTTCCCCATACACTTGCAAGGAGCAAGACTTTCCCGTACACTAGCACCATGCTAAAATATGGTTTGTTGAAAATTCCAGAAGAGAAATCCCTCTTGTGAGCAGGATTATATTGGCCTGCTTAATTTTTTAAAAAGCTTACAGCAAAATAGCACAAGACTATATGGCTCCTTACACCATATTAGTTTCAAATTCACTAGCAATATGAAGAAGAAGGTTAAAGACTACTATGAAAAGTTTCCAAACAAAATCCTATAAAATAATGCAGTTATCGGTATTATTTTAATCACAGTATGTTGACAGAAATCTTTAAAGATCTCCCTGAAATACCTCTTCCTTGAGCAGACTCCTGTTGAGGACATTTATTCTAGAGCTGATATTATCCAAAGAGCTAGCCTCAAAGAGGAAGTTATTCATTCTTTAATATTGCCACATTTAAACATAACAAGTATTTGAAGAAGAACGGGAAATCTCCAGTTCCCCCAACTCTTCTATTTAATGTTACCATAACACAGAGTAGATGACTATCTTTGTATACTCTCCCTAAAAGATTAATTATAAGACTTTGAATAAATACTTTGAAAAAGACACTTTTCGCATATGAATTGAGTATTACGTGATTGACTTTGTTCAAGTTGTATGCTATAAATCCATGTAGAATTTGAATTCTAACCCTTTTGAATAAGTTACTAATAATTTTTAGTATTACTGCAGTACTCCAGGTCCATAACAAGCCTCTGATGAGCATATACATACAAAGAAGGTCGTGCAAGAGCTTTCCATAAGCATAGAACAACCCTTCTCTGTGAATTGTCACTTCAAGATTTTTTTAAAGGATCTAAAGTGCACTTCCATGTCAGTACAGATACACTCACGGAGGTTTCTTTGATGCACTCTCTAGTGAGATTTTTTTTTCGTTAAGCTATTACAGTAATATTTTGGAATCAAGTCCTTGATTTCCACTTGTGGCAGTCAGCAACATGAAGAGATGAAGCAACGAAGAAAGGAAATTCAGTACAGGCTATTTTGTGTAAGGATGTAGCAAGGATAGGCACTAATTCTTGCTCTTTCTCTCTCCTTTCTCCTCATTTCCCAGTCTTCAGCAATGAAACAAGTAGTCATTACCAACTGTTCAGGAAGAACGTACAGCATTTCACCGATATAGATATTTGATCACATTCTTTACAAAGTTTTATTATCTTCGAAAATGCATGTCATTTTTGTCCAAGGGCAACCTCAGGATTTAGTAGTTTCCTTCAAAGGTCCTGCACAAGCAAAGACACTATCAATACACTCAGCAGGTGTGCTGATTTTGGCAGTGCTAGGTTAGTGGTTGGACTCGATCATCTTAAAGGTCTTTTCCAACCTAAAAAATTCTATGATTCTGTGATTTCTCATGTGTAATACAAATGCAGAACCTAGTTAGGAAAAACAAACCAACCAACCCTTACAGGAAATATTATTCACAGTCCCAAAGATGCTCTAACAAATATTGTAATGGAGATGCATATTTATAAAAATTTAAGGGCAGAGACTACAATAAAATCTCTTTTGCATTATTCTTGCTTACCATATAAATACTTAGGAAAAATTTAGGGAGAGCCTCTATACAGAATCAAGTCAGTGGGTATATACACAGTTAAATATTGCACATTCATACTTTCAGAAAATAGCAGAAAGTTTCAGAACAGTGGTCAGATGAAATGCATGGCAGGTTTGCATTTTTTTTATTTCAGTGTTCTCAAATTTTATATTACACGAGCTTTGAGCAATATGAAAAGGGAAATAGGGATGTTCACAGAAGCCGCTCAATTGTAACTTTTCTTAGTACATTTTTCTTCATTTGTGTACAACCAACGCCACTTAAATGCTTTTAAAAGAAGACTGATCAGCACAGACAAGAAGTACAGCAAATAAGATGCTGGTATTATATTTATTTACATTTGCAGTCATTTAAAGACTCAGCTGCACACGCAGCAGCTGAAGAGTCTGGAAGTCAGGATGCAACTGGAGCCACTTAGTTACCATCTGAAAAGCAGTCCCTCGTTCTTTATAGGAGTGGTACAGTAAAGAGATTTTTACTCTCATCATGCTTGGGAAGTGTGGATTTTAGAGAAAACAAGGATGCAAGAACAGGACAGTAAAATCAGAAATGTTGGAAGGGAAGCTTAGAGTCAGATTTCCTGCCTGATGTTTGATCCATTGCAGAAAAAAGGGCATTGGACTCTGAACCAGATCAAGACTCAGAGCAGCAGCAGCCAATGACTCTTTCTCTAGACAGAGAACCCAGGTTAGGTTTGCAGCCTCTGCTTTCAGATGCAGAGCATCTTTTCAAAATGTCTACCACTTGTGACATGTTTTCAACTTGCATTATTAATCTGCTCTTTCACGAAGTTCTAGCCAAATATCAAAACAGCACAAGGTCTCAGAAACTGTCCGTTCAATGTGCACTTTCACATTGAAACTTAGAGCTCTTTTGATTTTGTCTACAGACTATTTGGCAACTGGGAAAAGTAGATCTTTAAAGAAAACAATAGCAAAACAAACTATTTTTTTCCACATAGATAAGAGTAAACTCCAGCCAGAAAACACAAGCATATGCATACAGCCAAGATAAATAAAGCAAATGCATCAAGACCAGGAGGTGGTATGGTACCTTACAACTAAAGTTTATCAGAGATTCTGCAGGGCACTAGGCACACTACGCAGCTACAATATTTGGGCTTTGTCCCTCAAGAAGCCTGATTCAAGAGACTAGGATTTCTAACACTCCACATAATACCACAACAATTGGGGAAGGAAAGGAAAAAAAAGTAGGGGGATACTAAAATACAAAGTCCCACATATTTTTTCATCTTGCTTTACTTTGAAAGAAAAAAAAAGGAAAAAAGTCTAGCAGGCAGATCTCAGCTGCCATTACAATCCTCAGAGGCAACAAGTTAAAGTGTTTGCAAACAACACTCCTCTTCCTCTCCACAATGATCAAGCACTGGAGCAGCCAGTAAGTACAAATGCTTGCAAAAAGTACGATTTCACCCTAATTGAATAAATCTTCTGCAGTGCTGTTAAGGAGTTCATTGCTATTGTTTTCAAGTAGTTTGTAGTTATTTGATCTTATTTTCTTTAAGACGATTATCAGGCAAAGTTTAATTTTGTAATTTGTAATTTTGTGCAGGGGAAGGGAAGTGAAAATGAAAGTGTGTTGTCAGTTCAAAAATTCCCCCATTTCTGGCCAGTCTTAAATATTTAAGATGTAAGGTTGGGATGTAAATGTGTCATACCTGATTCTGTGTATCTAGTTCAATTCCTTAAAAACTTTTCTCTGCAGACACAGGGTTTTTTTCCACAGCCCAACAGGAAGACAGCATGTTGGAATATAAAATGAACAGAATCATTAAAATGAAGACACATTCTGAAAACAAGCTCACCTTGCATTCCTCATAGCATACTGGATGAAGTAGTGGCACTTTCAGAGAATAAGTTCTATGTTAGCCACCTAAAATGCATTTTCATCTAGGTTGTTTCACACATTACACACACACACATGCTCCTTCATAACATTTTCAAATGAGCTAGCATGGCTGGGGAGATAAGCCTACATCAGGACATAAACAGCTTCAGATAAAAAAAAAGTGAAACAGACTGATTTAGTAGCTAAAGGTTTCTAGATGGACACTTTCACACTCATACTACTCATCTTTAAGGATGCTTTCCACTTGGGAAATTATACTTCTGTGAGAAAAGATGAGGTATGAGTGCAAATGAGTACAAAATTCTGCTGTCTCTGCTGGTTTACAAACCTGGCATTTCTGTGACAGGCACAGAAAAGTTCACAGATAAATTTCTTTCTGAAGATACCTGCAATGTCCCACATTTTTCTCAGACCATACAAGTGCATCCATTTTTCAAAAGAAATATCAAAAGACCTTATCCATCTGAAACTGCCTTCTCTGCCCAGACAGTATATTTTTATATATAAAAATATATATTTATAGTATACATCACTAGTCAAGAAAAACACATAAATCAGTGTCACTAAGCACAGTTCTCTGGCTGGTTAGTTTGTTTCTTAAAGATTTGTACAGCCCCACAATCAGAGAACAAACAGTTTTATTACAAGCAAGCTCAATTTTTATTGACATCACTATTAATACAAAACCTGAGAACTCCTAGATAATCTTCAGCTGTTATAAACTAGTATAGATCCAATGGAATCAACATAATGGTCTTACTCAATACCCTCTGAGAATCTGGCCCAAAATGACAACAAAGTAATAGTTCAAAACAGGCATGCATTTCTGAGTCTTCAGAGAGTGGTTTTGAAAGTTGTGAGCATTTGGAAGCGTGCATATATATATATATTAAAAAAAACACCCAACCAAAGACACCCAACACACACACACCTCCACTGCAACATTTTGATTATGTAAGATTAAGAGAAAACACTATTCTAATGCCAAACTGCCACATTCACTCATGTACAGCTGATTTAATGCAATATGCAAGCAAAAAACTACTGCTTGAAAGAAACTAATCAAATTCAGAACATATTCAATGAATTCTTTCATATGAAAGCTACTTTAGGATATATGACAAGACTTGAAGGTTCATTTATTCATTACTAATGAGAGAGATGGGATTACTCAGACAGGAAGCAGGCCACCAGGTATTATACCTCAGATCCTACTGAAATGCCTGAAAGGAAACATGGGATACAGAGAAGCTTAAAGTAAATGATTGAGTAAAAAACACTACAGCAAATGTCCTAAGCACTAAAACATCCTCCTACCCCACCATCTACCAAAAGACTTGGAAAACATTTGTATGCAACTTCCTGCACTCCTGTTCCTTCAGCCCCCAGGAAAAATTCAGTTCGTTTTTCAAGGTTGCATCTTCTCCAACCATAATAAAATTTTATAATTTTTTTCAACATTGCTACTTACTTTACCGATGTACACTAAGGGCATAAAATATTTGCATGCCATGTAAGACAAACCTTCTCCTTGAAATTGCCCAAAAGAATGAAGTCAACAGTGAAACAATACTGTAACAGAACAAGGGTGATTTCCCATACTGATAGAAAGTCAAACATATGGGAAAGTCTTAAGCCTAGGACCTCCTAATCAAATTACAGCAAGATAAGCTGCTCCAGGATCAACGTAGATGTGCATGTTCTCCTATGAACTCATTATTAGTTTAAAATCATTATTACTACAGGGAACTCGCTCCACTTGCCCTTATTCCCAATTCTCCAGGCAATTTATTGCCCACATCCTGTACCATATGTTGCCAAGTACCCATATGCCAGAACAGCCATCCATACCCTGAAGAGGAAAGAAAATGCCTGCTACATCATGTATTCAGTCCACTATAGCATCTAAGACTATCTGCTAACATCACAAAGTAGTTGGGTTTCTAAAAAATTAAAATATCGGAAAAGTTACACTAGCAAAGAAGATATGCTGACATAAAAAAATCTGAATTACAGATGACTAATGTAGGCACAATGTTTACTAATAGACAATACATTGAAGTTCCATAGATGACCCTCTCTTGGCAGCTTTTAGACTCTAATCAAAGAGAAAGGTTTGACGGAATTCTGGTAAAGTTTTTACTGCTACTTACTGGCAAGGTAAGTGTTTCAAGTCTCTAGATTTAAATTATAACAATTCACAATTAAAAAAACCACATAAAGGTACAAATGAGAAAGGTAAAAGGATCGAGAAAAATAAAATGTGACTTTCTAAAAATTCTCAGAATTATACTGTTTTGTTCTTGCACATTGTAGTCTCAGATCTTGTTAATGAAATAGTAACCATTTGTCTTCTGCAAGCAAACAATTTAGCTCAAACTACTTCCCCTGCTTTTAGAGAAAACGTTAGTTCACTGTGGCTATGGATACTTTAACAAATAGTTTGATAAAACAGGACCTAATCAGGAGATCAAAGCAGCTAGTGAAGAGGTCCAGGTATTGATCTACATTATATGATGATGTTCAAGGGTTTTGCTTCAAACTCTACTTAGTCTCATCCCCTGGACTGAACATTCCCATCGTAAGCACAATTCAAAGCTGCTCAAATGCCAGGCTATTAATTTGGACTCTTAAATCTCCATTAGGTGTCAAAGCAGGGTTCATGTGCAACTAGAACAGAATTTTTGGGTTTGTTTCTTTCAAAAATAACCCAGTACAAGCACACCAGAACTGTTCTGCAGATGCAACCAATGTCCGTAAGTATTGGACAAATTCCAGAAAATGTGATATTCCACTAGGAGAAAATGTAATTAACTTGCATATGGAATAGCTTTTACTACTAGCTAATCAAAAAAGTGAAGAGCCATTTGAATAATAAAACTGCATGTGCAGTCCAGAAACAGACAGAAATTGTTATGTATGTGTACGTACAACAGTGGACTGCTGTCCTCTGAGGATGCACTACAACAAGCCTGCTCCCCACACTCATGACATAGCTAATGGCTGTAGATTCTCACCCATTCACTTACTACCAAAAATTAAATGAGGTATAGAATTTGGAATTTTGTTGCCACTCTAAGCAACACAGGACTTAAAGCTTTAGGATTTGTTTCATGTAACAGGTGAATACCTTTTCAAGCGCCTGATTTATTTCACTGGACACTTCAAGCAGCGTCAGGTATCCTAGGCTACATTAGAAGGAAAGCCAAGGAGGGCTGACTGAGCTCCCTATGGAAAGTATTGACACCTGTGAATATAGAAATATTAAGATCAATTCAAGCAATTAGAGCCATTGCTCAATAGATGTAACCAAAGGGAAACCATTGTAACTTAGAAAATAATTAGTTGTAAGATAAGAAGCTCTGGAACAATCTCATTTTAAACAGCTCGGCCTTGGAAGAACAGATGCGCAAAGATAAGAAAGTTACAAGGTGATCACAAAACCAGCCTTGAGGGATAAGGTATACGTGATACCAGGACTGAGTCTGGAGACCCCTTACGACCACCCGGAGGTGCCAACAAATATGTGCAAAAGACATTAGCATATGCTAACGAGTTCCCAGAAAATCCATGAATGTGATACACGCTACTCGGAAATATAATGAATATGTGTATAAACACTTGCTAGTTTTGTCTTTTGGGTGTGCACGTGAGGTGGAGTTATCCCCCGTGCACCCAGCGCTGCAATAAAGAATGCCTGCTTTCTAAAACTTCAAAGTAAGTCTTAGAGAGTGAATTATTTTGCCGCTTTCTGGTAACAGTACAGCGGTTCCTGACAGGCAACTTTCTGCAAGACTTTTTTTCCCCCCCTTCTGCTTCAGTGGTTATTCCTGTGGCCAACTTTTATACATGCTCATCCATTCTACTGTGTATTTCTTCACTCAAGTATTTTCTCAGACTCTTTCAGAGACTCCTCAGCTTCTGGCCTTTCTGTGGAGTTTACATAAAGCCAGCATGCCTATTTTGGTGTTTCTTATAGACATATACAAGCCTGTAAGTTTGTTTGGGTTTTTTTTAGTGATTCCTTGATAGAATCCATCAGTGACTGGTAAATGCTATTGTCTGTGTTTAACTTTACAAAAAAAAAAAAGCAGTCACAGACTTTCCCATAGTATTCCAGACAAACAGAACTGAGAAATAACAATAGTTCTAAATTTGAAGAACTCTTAAACCTTTGCTTTTGGTATGAGTGTTTTGCTGGGTTTTGTTTGTTTGTTGGGGGTTGTTTTTTGGCAGCTCGGTGGTTGGGGTTTTGCGGGGGGGGGTGGTGGGGTGGTGGTGTTTTTAAAGAAAGATTGTAGGGAAGCACCAAGGCTCTCAAGCCCCACCAGGGAATTTAACCACGTAACTACCACTGAAGCTAAAGATAATTGCCTGTCCTTAAACTTTTTCTTTTTCCCCTCTAAACTATCATCCCTAAGCCTTGAGCTCAACCCTGCTGCTTTACTCAGCAAAACAGAACAATTGATCTCAAACGACTCACATCCAAAGCCCTCAACAACCATTCACCACTCAGCTACATAATAAAGTTGATTTCTCTGTCGCAGAAGAGCTACCTGCAGCAGTAGAGAGTTTGGCTTAGCGTCCAGGCTTTCAGTCAAGTATACTCAGCCTGCCTGTAAACAATTTACCAGCAATATGAATAAGTGATGGTGGACAGGCCAAGCCTGACAGAGGCTACTGGAAAAGGACTGATGAATCATGCCCCCCAGATAAGGAGAGGCAACCAATACAAATAAATGATGCTTTTAAACAAGTTACGTGCTACTACTTTGCAGGCTACCGATTAGTTCAGGAGAAACTGTCTCACAGCGGACCTGGTAGGGGTGACACACTGCAGGAAGAACAACCTCTTTGCACAGTAGGTAATGTTACTTTCTGTGATTACTACACTGGCTCGGGAGTAAGAAAATGAAGTACAGACAGTACAGTTCAAACAGCAAGAAAATGTAAGGCGATTCAAATACAGCAAGACGATTTCAGCTACTAGCTCCTCTGCAGTTACTAGTGCCTCTCTGCTTATGCACAAGCCTTCTGTGGTCTGCAACATGTACCAGTATTGACCCCTACATCTTGCACTGGGTAAGCCATTGCCTCTTTTCCAATTGTAGAGTAAAACTTCTTTAGTTGCAACAGAAAGATTAAAGATGGTGTTTTCAACAGGTGCTGCTGCTAAATTTACCACCTTCAACCGCCTCTCAGTATCCTACTGAAGAAACACTTAGGGACAGCTGCTAATTCATCTTCCCATTAATTTAAAGGCTGAGGAAAATGATCACATAACAGTGTCAGCAAACCATTTATTTCCCTAAACTCATCTATTCCTTATGTCAGCTCTGAGAACTGATATTACATTTATACACGATGGCTGTTAAAACTGGGGCTTTGTTACAAAGCTGCATCACTGGCACCCTTTACATACCTTTGCAAAAATCATGTAGGAACTCTGATTCAGGGAGAAAAATACAGCAAATTGATTCCCTGCCTCATTTTGCATGAATAGTCATTTACATAGATGTAAAGAGGATACAGTCGGAATTGACCCCACTCTTAAACCAATATAAAAATAGAATGACATGCTGGGGAAGGGGGGCAATATCATTCCTGAGGTGCTTCTAAGAGACACATATACCAGCATATTCCCCTACAGCAGCTCAAGTTCTAGCTTTCATCAGAATTCTTTGGTTAGGACTCAGTTTTTCCATTCATATGGGCTGTAAGAATGGGGCAGATCATAGACAACACAAGTGAAGGAACCTCACAAGAGAAATGCAACATCATCAAGGAAAAGTCATTATTTGAGCTTGAATTCTCACCTCTGTATAAACATAGTTCATTCTCAACAAGCACGCATTCAGTTGTGGAAAGTGCTCTTTGTTTCTGCCAAACACTGAAACAAAAGCTCACTGGGGGAAGTTTTAACTAGTGCTCTCCACACACATGCACATTCTGCAAAGTATCCATCCCCATTTGTTGAACATATAAAATGCTTTTTGCACAACAGCTGTAAGTACTGCAGCCTCATCTGGTATTGCTGTAACCATTTATGTGTTCTCTCCTAGGAAGGAGGCAGAGTTCAGTCTCAGAACATTAAGGCTGTTAGCATGCAATAAAGGAACCAAAGGGACTATCAGTTCCTTTGTGATAATAAACTTGTTCAATGACTACATGCTTACCGAGTTCTTTTCCAACTTAAATTGAAATTAAAAATAGGACAGAGCAAGAATGAAACAACACATTAGTGTTGACAAATAGGGCACATCCCATGAAGAACTATATGCAATACAAGTACTACATATTATCAGGAACTACAGCCAGGTGACGAGGCAATCAATCCCATATGCCAAGCTTAGAGAATAAACTCTTAAACCATAGCACTTGAATTTTTAAGTTATGAGAAGAGAAACTCAGCATTATGTGCTCTGTGTAAATAAACATTTGTATGTAAGTGAGAGAAATGTGATCACACCTTGGTCAGAACCAAGTTATATCCTATTCCTTTCTAGGGGACAACAGCATCTATCAGTGAACTAGCTACAGCTAGATTGCACCTGGGATGAAAAGACCAGCCTCAAAACCCTAAAAAAATTTTGTTCTATTGAATACATTTATAAAAATGTGTCAGAAACAGTCCTGGTCTAAATGGAAAGAAAATGATCCTCCACTGCAAAGCTGCAACTATCACAGCGACACACACCCAAGGGAACTTGGGGGATGTCAACACTAGGAATGGCAATGAAAACGCAGACTTCTCAACACTCACCTATTTAGCTTGCTTACAGTTTACAGCTTTTGAGTAATGCCTGAACTCTTTACAAGACATTTAACTAAGCATCCAAAGTATCAATTTGTTTCTTTCTTTCCACAAGAGAAGAGATAGAGGAAATTTTTCCTAGGTTTTGTATCTATGGGAATGGTAAGCCAAGAAATTTTGCAGAGAAGACATTTTCCAGTTTTTCCTCAGAACAGGATTCCATTTTCTACAATAATGTACTATTTTCTGTCTCTTTCTTATCATAGATTTTTATGCTGCCTCTACAAAAACAGAGTAAAAAAAATATATCCCTTTCAGTTAAGTTCAATCTCAGTGTGTTGCTCTGTCACAAAAATATTCCCTGTGCAGGTCTTTTAGAAATATGAGTCTCAGTGTATCAAGATGTATACATGATTCCTTCACTTCATCATTTTCAGATATTACCACTTAATATATTTTGCAGATTTTTCAGTCACCTCTCCCCCTCTTTTCCAGAAAAAAAAAGTTTTAGTACCCCTTTTGACATTTGGTCATGGCGGTGCTGAGCAGCTTAAACAATTACACCAGAATTAAATGCAATTTTTCTATCTCTTCTTAGTGCTGGTCAGGAAGACAAGAACAGTTACTGTTGCCCACTTAATACTTCATGTTATTGTAACAAGGATATAAAAGGACTTAGTCTGGCCAATGTTTATCTTAAATACAGAACTGTTTTCCCAACCCAGAAAGAAGTTTAAAAAAAAAAAAAAGAGAGAGAGAGAGAGAGAGAGAGAGAAACAAGGAAACTCTACATACCACTGAAAGTACTATGTACATGAATACCAGTATCATCTTTAAGATGTATTTATTCTGTGCTTTGTCTTTTGCTAACTCACTCTATATTCAGAGTATCTGTATGGAGGTACTTAAAAGGTGGATGCAATTTTTATATTAGAAAGCTTGACTGAAAAGGACATAATCATATGTAAAGAGTTATAATCCAGAGACTGCATGAGACAAAGAACAGATAGAAAATTGTTGTGTCAAACAAATTCTGTTATTGTTTTGGGATTACAAACCTGCAGCTAAACTAATTGTGCCATGATGGTTAAGGTTGTAAACCTCTTTTCCAGTGGATTTATTACTAAATAAAAAGTTTTTCAGGGGCTGAAACCTGGCATGAAAGACTGTATTTATCTTTAGCGACTTTGAAAAAGAAATTCAGTTTGTTTTAATAGAAGGGAAGAAAAAAGATTGCTAGTTGGAGATACATAACTTTCCACTGCCAACCTTACCAGCATTGTGCATATTCTCCATATTTGTAAAAAATATAGGAACAATACTTTGTTGATGTAGCTTTGTTTCAATGTTGAAAACAAAAATCCCATGCAAGCCACCTTTCCTTGTTATGGAGATTTTAAGTTTTATATAGCATATGTAATGATTTTTCCTTGGATATCCAAATATAGTGCCACAAACAGGCCCTGATTATACCCTCTGGTTACACAAAGGATGAAAATAGTCTATAAATTACCCAACACATGTTTTTTAAAAACCCCTCTTGCGGTATGCATTTATTTCTCAATTGTACTAATTACAGTTAGAAAAATATTCAGCCTAACAAGAAGCTGTTCAAAAGCTGTAATATGGCAGCACCAAAAAAGATACAGAGTCAAGAGAAAGTTGCCTAAGTAGACTGGGAAGTATAGTGAGGCATTAACATTAATTGTAGCATCCCAGGGAATCTGGAATGGCCTAGAGCAGCAGCCTGGCTCCTAGTGGTAAGCTCTCAATTGCAACCACATCAGCAAAACTCACTACACAGCTAAGAGGCTGGAAGCCAAGAATTCCAAATATAGAGCAAGGACTAAAACATTTATTCTGGGATAAGCCTGCTACCTCATCACACAATCTCTTTATCTAATAGACAAGACAAACCAAATTTAATATAAGAGTGAAGAACCTCTGTCAAAGATTAGACAGTGCACCATCCCTTAATATATCAAGTTATCAAAAGCTTGTAGTCTTTGTATTTCACAGAATTTACTGCACATTGGACTTCAAGAGGTAGTCAGGAAAGCAGCATGTCTTTTAAATAATTTGGCTAGTCTTCAGGTATTTGACAGTAGTACTGAATCAGATCCCACACAAGCCTCACACCAACATTTTATCTGAAGTTAGATTCAAAACATCTTAGATTCAAACTCTCTCTACATTGGTGATGTCAAATTTGGCTATATTTTGGGTTTTCTTTAATATTGCCAGCCCTGCTGACTCAGATTAAATAGCCAAATTGGCTTTGCTGTCATACTCCTGTATCAACCAATAGCAAAGGTCTGAGACTCAACAAGGCACTTCTGCAAATTCACTTTCTTTAAGAAACACACATAAAATAGTTTTCTGAATATTGCACCTCATGGACACCTGTGCAAGTCTAGTACTTTCCATGAATTCAGAGGTACAATAGAAAGCTAGTACACTGTTCTGCACTGAAACACAGGAGCAAAGATTCTGGCACAAGTAGTCTAAAAACTCTGGTTAGCTCTTCTGCAGCTGTATCACTTGTGTGTGCCAAGAGGAATAAAACTAAAAAGAAAAATTTAAAAAATCCTCTATGGGAGTCAGATACAAACAAACAAAAGGTCTGAAATGTAGGAGTTCGATTTTAATAATGACACTCCTTTAAAAAACCACCTCTAGATCACCAGTTTGAGCTTTGTAACCTATCTATTGGAACACAGACAGACGGAGGTTACAACTCTTAAAACTGTTTCAGCAAAGGCTTTGCACAGCCCTTTCTCCTTCAACAAAATTCCTTCCTAAAAGGTTTTTTCTTGCACAACTAGATAAAGCTTTGGCCTTTTTCTAACTTTTCTCTCCTCTATTTCCTTGCTGTAAATACATATTTGAGACAAAAGAAGAAATATTAGAGAGGGACGACTGAACAGCAATCACTACCTGACTATTGCTTCATGTGAAAATGATTTTACAGAGTCAGACAGCGCCTGTGCTCTTGAGTAAATAACTGGAGCCACGCCACATCGCATAGGAGATTAATGGTCTTTATGAAGTGGAAAAAGACCCAGATGAGGCAGTTGTTCTATCAAAAGAAACACGCGTTATTTTTGCTTCAGGATGGCATGCTAGAATCTGTAAACCCCTTCCACTTCAAAGGGCATTCAACCTTCACAGTTAGGACATGTGTGTTCAAGACTGTTCAAATGAAAAATCTCACACTGTCTCTCCTCAGCCCTGTTTACCTGCCTGGTGAGTCTCCTTCCCATTCAATACCCTTTTGTTGTACAGCATCTGCTCCCTATGCTGAATTAAGTTTAAGCTTGTGAGTCTGCTCAGTCAAGCTTGGCTCAACTTCTCAGAAACAGCTCTTTGTATTGTACCCTTGTGCATTTATAAAAAAGTGCGTGTCCACACACACACTCTTCATAGCTTAAAATTTAAAAAAATTCTCCTATTCATGTCAAGCACTGGCACACAACACAAAATTCTCCCTTTGCTGTCAGAATTTTCTTCTTCATTTAACTGACACATGCTACCAAATTAAGTTTGCACAGGCAAAACACTTTTTATTGGAGAGAATAAAATGACAAATTATTTAAAAAAATTCTCAAATTAGAATAATTTGTAACTATAGCAAGTCAATCCCATATTAAACAAGCATTGCTTCTGCAGCATATTCCCTTGCAATAAAAAAATACTATAATCAGAAGAATGTTCTTCATAATGAATAGAGATAATTTTCAAATTGTTACAGCACTGGACCATCAACATCCAGAGACTTCTGGTGGATATTGGAATCCAAGTCTTTAGTCATCTACCTACAGAAACACTATTTAGAGCCACCAACATTAAGAATTCGTTGTACTAGTACTATTTAGAAATACAGTAAGAATTTATGTGCCCTGAAAGCTTCCATTCGAACAGAAGAAACATCAGTTTTGAATTTAACTGTTTTTTGAAATACATGTTACACATACAACAAAGTAGTGAGAAACTGACATGGACCTATCCATATGTCTATATTGTAAAGACAGTTTGCATATACAGGTCCACATTGCACAGTGACTAACTCTGAAGTAATTTCTTTATCCTCTATGTCTCCAAGCTTCTCTGAATAGCTGCCATTTTGTTTTCAAAATCTTACTATAAGAGAGAGTTTCTCTGTATCTTCAAAAGCAAACTTTTTTTATATAACAAAGACTGAGGGGGAGAGGAAGTGGGCCTTGCTGTGCTTATTGGAGGCTGCCAGTGAGGATTATACACACAAATGTGTTGCAAAAGCTTTTGGAGATGAAAATATTATTATAAAACTCCTTCCTGGGAAATGTAAAACAATGCATCTCTAAGTTATTTTCAATGTAACAGAGAAAAAAAATAAATATTTGTTAGTTCTCATCACAAAATTCCCCCAAGTTGCCACAACCACAAACTGTTCAAGAAGGCCTTTATTGTCAGGTAGCAGCAGGACTGGGGTGCCAGCCAAGAGCCAAGCATGACAAGGTAGGCACAGGCAGCGTCCCTGCTGATATGGGGCACAGCCCCACAGTACCTGAGCAAGGAGAGCAGAGATGGCCAGAAACAGTAGCCAGAGTCAGGCACACTTCAGTGGCTGCTGCTCAACTCCATACCAATGCAGCAAGGGTTCAAGCCAGGAAGTCAAGTCAGCAGGTTAAGATAAGGATCAGCAAGGCAAAAGACCAAGCACAGGCAACAGAGCTCAGGCAAGCACCACCAGACTGAGCTTAAAAACCACGCCCAAGCAAAACCAGGGAGGTCTCCAACATGGCTGCGCAGTAGTCTTCTCACAGCAGCCAGATCCAAGGTTACACAGCGACACGACATCAAAGCTGGCTTTGAGTACAGGCAGCCAAAGCCTTAGGACAGGGAAACAAGTTGCACTTAGGCCCTGACACTTAGTAATTGAAAGCAGATGTATTACAAAATCCACCTTAAGTTGGCAGCACCAAGTCATATCCACCAAAGTATTAATTATTATTACATCCACTTCCCTAATTCTTAATTAGCTTGAGCTTCTGGATGATGACAAATTTTGAAATGCAGCACTAAGGACATCAGAGTGACTGATAAGATGCAGAGAGCCATGAAGCCACATGCATTGAGGCTCTGGAGATCATGAGAAACTGTTTTGCACTGCACAATTAAAGTCATTATCAGAATTTTTTTGACATTTTGACAGATTTTTTTTTTAATTGACCTGACATGGCACATCTAGAAGACAAATTCATAATGGAGAAAGTATATGTATTATGTACACAGACAGAGAACTCCCTACATATATCGGTTGTATAGTACCCATTTTTCTCTTGCTGCTATAGCTTTAAATGTATAACCTTAAAATAGTTTTTGTCTTTAGTTGGTATTAGTTAGCTAGGGGTGTAGCAAAACTTTTTGCTGATATAGGACATCAATTTGTATCCTGAAACATTAGTCTGCCACGGTAAAGGTGCAAGGAATATGGATGGCACTGACCAGTGTTTGTTCTGCCACCAGTGCTTCAGTTAGAAATCAAACACCATTCTTGATCTATAGTAGATGCTTATTACTGAGTTACAACCTTAGTATCTGGTGTGCAAGGTTATTACTGCTAAAGGGTACTAAATCTGCTGTGGGTCAGTGAAGAACTGAAATTACAGTTACAATTACTCCCTTCCCCTCTGTGTATGCTGCAAACCAGGTAATTCATGCAGGTAGTTTAAGTGTGAGCAAGAGGATGCTGAGACAATATTTCACACATTTTCAAGAAGTGAGATACAGATGTTCACCATTGCAGCTGAATTTGTCAGGAGTAACAATAGAGAGGGAACACTAGGCTGCACTCTGCCTTTGGATTTGTGCTCTGAAGAAAACACATCTTTCATTTTTTACATGCCACAGTATCACGCAACATTATTTTACACTGGAAGAATTAGTACTTTGCTAACTACATTAAAAAGTCACTAACTCAGTGTTATTAAGCGCTCGTTTAAAGTAACATTTGTGATCTGCCAAGCTACTTAACAGCATGCAGTAAGAAGTTTTAAGCCGTTAACAAGCTTGCCGTTATATATAATATGGAGGATGGGTTTAAATAAAAATCGCTTTCAAGTAGCGGAATGATTAATCATTGCTGTTCTCCCCTTCATTTGTATTCTTAGCAAAAGTTGTCAACCTTTGTCCCAGCATTAATGGTGAGTTTTATGTGACTGTACCTGGTATTCTTAAGATTGATTAATTAGCAAGGCCGCATTTTATTTGAAAGTGCGGAATGAAGTCACATTTTCATTCAGTTCCCTAGGAACTAATTATAAGGTCTGCTCAACATACATCACAACAATATCTCCTATATGGCACAAGTAGTTATTTAGGTACTGTAAATATCCCTCCAAATACTTAAAACTGAACTGCTTCAGCTATTTTTAAAAGTTTCTAATGAAAGTGGTGCTAGCCTCTGCTGGGAAGTTCCAAATATTGCCTGCTCAGGAAAAACACCAGGTACTCAGCGTCATGAAAATGTAAACACTATAATGGGAATTTATCACATTTACCTCTGAACCAGCACAAAGGGAAAAAAAATAGAGAGAAAGACAACATATTGGTAAAGATTACACAACCCTTAAAAAAACCCCCTGAACATAAATGTTTAACAACCCAATGATGTTGGGTTTTTCCTCCTTTAGCTCCAATGCAGCAGTCAATTCTTTCTTTTCTCCACCCCTCAGTACTGCATCAAAAATAAGAGTAGAATATGCAAAAGCACATCTTTCAGAAGAAAAATCCTTCTTTCAAATCTCACGCTGTTATAGTTGAATTGAGACAAACAGAGTCCAAAGTAAATTCAATCTGTATTTATTAAGGTAGGAAAGCAAAAGCAGCGCTGGGCGGCCGGAGAGTCGCAGCTCCACCAAAGGCTCGCCAGGTAGAAAAGCAAAAGCAGCGCTGGGCGGCCGGGGAGCCGCGGCTCCGCCAAGGGCTCGCGAATTCAAACAAGCTAAGCAGCCCCCTTTATAGGTTGATTTTCGCGCCTTTCTGCTTCTTCGGTTATCGTGGCTCCTCCAAGTCTGGGTAGTTTGTTACAGAGATACAAGTTGTCATAGTAACATAGCACTGCAATTTGCAACATTTTGGTTAAGCCTCGCCAAACAGGATGTTCTCTGGTGCAGCATGGTGCAGAAAGATTGCTTTTTCTCATCTAACCCATTTTGATCACCAAATTACCTCCAATTACTTATTACAATCCCCCCTTTTTCTATTTATAAGTAATTTGTTGATCAAACCTAGACAACACTTCACAAACCGCGTCCAATTCAGGATCCTTGCTTGGTATAATTTTCATCTCCAATTCTGACTATCAATAGGATAACAACTTTTATTGTCCCCACGGTTCGGTACCTCTCTGCCTTCCTCGTCTACTCTTTAGCAGAGAGCAACGGGATATTAATATCTTCTCGGCAGCAGCAGGTAGTCTTCAGGGGAATTTAGCTGTTATCCTGTTAATAATTTAGAGTTATCTCTCAAATATATTTCCACCTGTTTGGTTGTTGGGCCCATTTCTAGGCAAATCTTATAGCACACTGTACAATAAGGTTGTCTCTTAAATGAAACACAGGACCATTTACAATTTAAACATTGGCAAACAACCCAACATAAATACCCGGAAGTAAGGTGTTTCAAGCAGGGTATTCCCCAGAGATCTATTTTCACAACAAAAGGGAAAAACCTGAGGGATTCCTATTAGTTTGTATAGTCCACCCCCCCATTTGGTCAGGTATCCTTTCTTCACTTCAAGGTGACTCGTAGTGTATTTGGAACCACTGATCTGGAGTGATTCATTTACCGGTCTCGTTTTTTTTTATCTTCATTCGGAGGTCTCCTGGTTCCGATGTTACAGTCCACCTTTCTGGGAAGATAGGTCCCTTAATTCTGCTGGCATGAGTCCACCCTTTTTCCGCTGTTCGTACATGTGTATCTGTGGTAAGTAGAACAACAAAGGGTCCTTCCCAACGAGGCGTCAGGGAGGCTTCTTTCCGAGTTTTGATTAGTACCTGGTCTCCAGGCTGGATTCAGTGTATGGAAATGTCCAAGGGAGGTCTTTGTACTACCAAACCTTTCTTTCTTAGTTCTTGTCTCCTTTTTGTCAGTTCTAAAATATATTCTGTTAAAATTTTATCCTCGACCTTCAGGTGCTCTACTAATAATCCAAAGTCATAAGGCATCCCATACAACATTTCAAAGGGGGATATACCAGTATCTGTCCTTGGTTGAGTTCTAATGTAAAGCAAGGTCAGCGATAGACATTTAACCCAATTCAATTTTGTTTCCACCATAAGCTTGGTTAGGTGTTTCTTTATTTCCCCATTCATTCTTTCTACTTTCCCGGAACTCTGTGGGTGCCAGGGAGTATGGTATTCCCATTTTGTACCAAACAATTCAGTTGTTTCTTTAATTATTTTGGACGTAAAATGTGGGCCTCGGTCTGAGTCAATTACCGCAATAGTTCCATACCTTGGAATAATTTCTTCCAAGAGAATTTTAATAACTGTCTTTGCAGTAGCCCTTACCACTGGAAAGGCTTCTACAAAGTACGTAAGGTGATCAACCAAGACTAATAAATACTGATATCTCCCAACCTTCGGCAATTCAGTGAAATCCACCTGTATTTTCTCAAAGGGTCTTTTAGCCAGTTCACGACCTCCTTGAACCTTTTCCGTAAGTTGTCGTTTATTCACTTTGTGACAGGTTAAACATCCCTCTAAAATCCTTTTAGCTAGACCGTGTATTCCAACACAGGCATAGTTTGTTTCGAACTGATCTACTAAAGCCTGAATTCCCCAATGGGTTTTATGGTGTAGTTTATTCAGTATTCCCCTAGAAGAATTTCTCTGCCATCTGGTAGCAGCCATTTATCACCATCTTTTTTTGCTCCAATTTGTTTTAGTTTATCCAATTCCTGGAGAGTAAAAGCCTTATCTATTTTTAGCTTTTCTGGCTCTTCCCTCAAGGTCTGAACCATTAATAATGCAGCCCTTTTTGCCTCTGCATCGGCTAGATTGTTTCCTCTTACTGTGTGGGTTAGTCCCTTCTGATGTCCTTTTACATGGACTATGGCTATCTTTAGTGGACCCCTTAAAGCCTTTAATACCTCTTGGATTAGTTTTTCATGGACTAATCCCTTCCCCTGGGTGTTAATTAAGCCTCTCTCCTCCCAAATTTTTCCAAAAGTATGTACCACCCCAAAGGCATATTTTGAATCGGTATAAATGGTTCCAATTTTATTCTCCAAAAGTTTTAATGCTCTTAGTATGGCCTGTAACACACACTTGTGCGGACCAAGCTTTACTTAATGGTCCTGATTCTTTTATCTGAAAGGTGCACCCATCCATAATAGCATATCCCAATTTCCGTTGTCCTTCAACCACTTGTGAGGAGCCATTCACAAATAATTTCTCTCCATATCGGACTCCTCGAATGTTATGGAGGGTGTATACCTTACTACCAGTTAAGGCAGTTCCTTGTAACAGCACTTTTGCTGGAGCTCCCGCCACTCTCCTGAACAATCCCTAATCCACTTCAGTCAAAATCAGCCACCTTAATGTAGCTAAAGCAGGCTGATTTCGAAGCAGGCTGGGACACAGGAGGGTTAAGAGACATCCAGCCACACGCAGAGCTCCTGCAAAACCAGCGCAAGACTGCAGGAGACCAGTGTGCTCAGCCATGGCAACAAGGATGTGTCTCTCTCCCTGACCTATAGAGCAGAGGAGCTAGGAGGGACACACACCTTCTCCTTTATCTCAGGGAGCTGATAAAGCAGTTAGGGAAACAACCTCGCAAAAGCAAAGAGCAGCATACACATGAGCAAACTTGCTTTAGTTCACCTCCCAAGGTGACCTTTCCAACCTCTTCTACCAATAATGCAGTGGCCACTATTGCTTGTAAGCAAGGGAGCCACCTGCGGCTTACAGGATCCAGTATTTTAGAATAATATCCTACAGGCTTTCTCTGTCCTGCCCACCCTTGGGTCAGGACCCCATAGGCTGTCCTGTTTTCCACATTGATAAAAAGTTGAAAGGGTTTACAGATATCGGGTAAACTGAGGACAGGTGCCTCTACCAGGTCTCTTTTCATGTTTTCCCAATGCTCATCTTCAAGGGTCCATTTTACTAACCCGTTCTTAGTTATTTTTTCATACAACAATTTTATCTTACTGCTGTAATTTTCTATCCACTGTCGCCCAATACCCTAATAATCCCAATAACTGTCTTATCTGTCTTTTATTAGTGGGCGCTGTTAGAGACAAAATTCCTTTCACTCTTTCAGGATCTAATTTTGTGTCATTTCGTGAGCCAATGCCCCAAATATTTTTACCTCTTTTTCAGTAAACTGCAATTTGGACTTAGAGACCTTCAATCCCTTAAGGCCTAAAAGCAAGATAGTCTCTACATTCTTTTTCTAAGGGACAGGCCCAAAAAGCATCCTTTAAATCTATAACACTATACCATTTATAGTCTGGACTTAACCGATTAAGTATAGTGTGCGGGTTAGCTACCACAGGAAACCGGGTAATGGTACGTTTGTTTATAGCTCTCAGATCTTGTACTAAGCAATAGGACCCATCCGGCTTCTTTCTGGGCAATATGGGCTAAAAGCCTTTGGGCCAAAAGCCTCTCAATTATTGGCTGTAACCCTTCTCTCCCTTCTCTGGGGATGGGATACTGTTTTATCCTAATTGGCTGGTCTGGGTCTTTTATAGAGATCGTGATCGGTTCGATATTTAATTTTCCCACCAATCCTGGGCTATACCAAGTTTCTGGATTAATCTTGGCTTTATCTTCCGCAGTTAATAAGCATATTTAATTTCTCCTGATCTACTTCCAAATTGATTCCTAATTGCACCATCAGATCTCATCCCAAAAGATTATACTCAGCTTCTGGGACCAGTAAAAATGTTCCCATTCCATATTTATTGCGGGCTTCTATTGCTACATTTCTTATCAGGGGCACCTTGAAAGGTTCCCCCTTTGCACCAATTCAATTTTATCAAGGGGTCGGTAACCTTAGGGGTCCCCAGCAAATAGAGCCCCTGACCCCCTAATCTTCCTGCATTCTTTTCCGACAATTCCTCTGCAGATGTCCCTTTTTGTGACAATAAACCTGCCAATCTTCTATTTTCTCTAACTTTTTCCGTATATCCATCCAAGATTTAGTTACAAATCGAGTTTTCAGCAGGGCTTGACCCACTTGGCTATTGGGGTCCAACCCAGAATATAGCTGCAAACTATTTCTCAATCTCTCCAGCCATTCAGTGGGGGTTTCATCTTTCCTCTGTTGTTCATTAAAGGCCTTATTAATACTTTTCCCTCTAGGTACAGAATCTCTAATCCCCTGAATTATCATATCCCGGAGATCAACCATGTTATTTCTATGTGCAGGGTCTTGATTGTCCCAATTGGGCCGCTGTAGGGGCCATTTTACATCTCCGGCGGGACCATGCTGATGCCTCTGATCCCAATGTCTCATGCCTGCCGTTTTAATCATCCCTCGCTCTTCATTTGTGAACAAGATCTTCAAAATAGACTCCATCTCGTCCCAAGTGTAAATGTTGGGTCCGAGGAATTGATCAAAACGTTCTGCTACGCCTAATGGGTCCTCTAACAAGTGTCCCATTTCTTTCTTAAATTCCCTCACATCCCCGGAGCTGAGAGGTACAGATACAAATCCGACTCCGGGTTGTGCCCCCCCCATAGCGGTTTCCCTTAACGGATACAATAAATTTTCCTCTCTTCTTTCTCTAGTTTGACTTCTAGTTATTATTCGATTAGAAGGAGGAGCATCTTCCCCAGGGTCTGGGGGTGCTGTTGGAGGGAGATCCGCCTCAAGTTCTTGTGGTAGCAGAGGAGGGGGAACATAGGGTGGGGGAGACGCTGGAGGTTCGTCTATATCCCACCTTTTCTTAAACAAATTAGCGGTCTGAGCCATGCCCAGAATCCATAAAAAGGCATATTCATTCTCCTCCTTATTAAATGTTCGTTTGTTAACATATATATTTAATTGTCGACATATCCAATCCTCCAAAGATCCATAAATTGGCCAATATAAATCTTTTCTTATCTGTTTTCCTTCCCATACTTTCATACAATAATGGACCATTTTCTTCCTAGGCTTCCCTTTTCGAGAAGGGGAAAGAATTCCCTTTTCGAGAAGGGGGACCATCCCAATATCGAATCATTGGGCCTAACGGGCTATCTTGGGGTATGTCAGGGAGCCCACCCCCACCCCGTATCTCCTGCATGGAAACAGAAGCCTTACTTTCCTCCTGTCCCATCTTCCGAAAGTGCCTTCTCTCACTCGAAATTCACTCGCTTCCCTCCGTTCGTGGCCCACGCCCTCGCGGACAATGGGAACCGCACTATTAGGAGGTCCACACTCGCTTCGCCCGGCGGACTACTAAGCCCAGTGGACGTCTCAGTCACTCGCACTCCGGGTACCCAAACCCGACCGAACGGAACCGCAATATACTTACTCACTCCCGAGTCTTCATCCGGCTCTTCGTGCACAAAAATTACGGGAAATGCAGGATCTCTTTTCTTTTCTTTTCTCTTTTTTTTTTTTTTTTTGCTTTCCTATCTCAGTTCGGAAAATCCAGGTGAGCTAAGTCGGAATCTCCTCCGGGACCATCCGAGGATGGGGCGCCCTCCCAGAGTTGAAGTCCGAGTCGGCTGTCTGGATCCGAGTCACGGCACCAAATTTGTTATAGTTGAATTGAGACAAACAGAGTCCAAAGTAAATTCAATCTGTATTTATTAAGGTAGGAAAGCAAAAGCAGCGCTGGGCGGCCGGAGAGTCGCAGCTCCACCAAAGGCTCGCCAGGTAGAAAAGCAAAAGCAGCGCTGGGCGGCCGGGGAGCCGCGGCTCCGCCAAGGGCTCGCGAATTCAAACAAGCTAAGCAGCCCCCTTTATAGGTTGATTTTCGCGCCTTTCTGCTTCTTCGGTTATCGTGGCTCCTCCAAGTCTGGGTAGTTTGTTACAGAGATACAAGTTGTCATAGTAACATAGCACTGCAATTTGCAACATTTTGGTTAAGCCTCGCCAAACAGGATGTTCTCTGGTGCAGCATGGTGCAGAAAGATTGCTTTTTCTCATCTAACCCATTTTGATCACCAAATTACCTCCAATTACTTATTACAACGCTAGCCTCCTCTTCCCTACGCCAAGGCTAATGGGGGGCAATGGCTCTGACTCAGTCATTGCTGTTCATATTCCAGTAGATTTAGGAGTGGAGTCCCATCATATTAGACATACAAAGACATTAAAAGAAGTTTTGCATAGCAGCACTTACAGCCTAAAAAGATTAGGCAGCATATGGGAGAAAGAAACCATTCATTTGTACCTGGGAAACCAACACACAGAGGTTACCCTCAGTAGTACAAACTTCTGAAGTCTGTAACAGAACGAGAAATTCAAGTGCCATGAAACTGCAATTTACCACTCAGAACATACATGCACAACAAACACTAAAAACACAGCCTTGGAAAGTTGCAGAGTGGCTGCAAAGTAGCTGAGCAGTTACACCAAAGCTCAGACTACTTTTTTTTTTTTTTTTTTTTTTTTACTCCTGGAGTTCTCAGCTTGCTTAGGCTGTGCTCTGATTCACAGGATTTGACCCCAAAGGCAAGTTTTAGGAAAAAAAAAAAACACCACACCAGCAAAAAGCTATTTGATTGGCTCCAAAGCTCTTCTAAATTGGATGACACAATGCATATCAAGCAGTAGAACAGCTTCCATAGCAACACACACTCTCTCTCTGCTTAGTTATTTCTAGGGCATCTGTCACTGACTCTGTTCCCTGAAAACAGTTGCAGGGAGTGAAGGTTGCTTGCAGACTTGTAAACAGCCACCTACATTATTTTAGAAGTGCATCTGTATTATTGTCAGAGTGTACCTTGCAAGGGCAGGCAGGAGCAAACTGCTGTTCCAAATTGATTATAATACAGATTTATATTTCCCAGTGTCTCCCAAAGACTTCAGTGCAGACTACAAATATACTACAAAACACCCTGCAAGAGCCAAATATTCTAGATTAAACTTTCTGAAGTTAGAAAGATTAATTATACAAGACCATGCTGGCTAGAATTACATACCAGATATTTCCATGTCTAAGCAGAAGACAAGTCTTTCCACACAGGAAAACATTCTTAAATATTTCTAAAATCTTCCCCCAATCCTCTTTTTCTGAAGGCATATCAAATACTTTTACATATTAATTTACCTCATCTTCACAATATAACCAAACACATTAACACTATAACTTGAAGTCCAACATACATACCAAATCACAAAAACTTGTGCCATCATAATGCTTTAGTTAAAATTATTGTATTTAGTCTTTAAAGATTTTCTTGTATTAGTCCACAAGTCATACAGTATCAGCAGCAGTCTTGATTTTCATCACCTTGGAAACACCACTACATGCAGAAAAAACAAACACCAGGAAAATAAATATGGATTTATTATTTGTAATACAATAAAGTTTTGATTCTGAATTTTCTATTTAATATTTTTAAGGAATTTTGCAATAACTGAGAAGAAAAAAAATCCCAACTCATTCTGTTAATTCTATGTCTGAGTAACAGAAACTGTGACCATGATTTTGAAGATTATGAGCACAGACAACAAATGAGGTCTGATGAGCACATACCACTTCCCTCAACAACAAAACCACAGGACTTCTGAAAAAAGATGGACCACGTTTGTATGAAATGTACTTTTAATGTTAAATACTGCATCTAATAGGAAAAGATAGAGGGTTTTTTTTTTTTTCCATGTCTGAAGGAGAAAACACCAGTTACTAGTGTTTTAAATAAGAGCTCTAGGACATGTCAAACACTGAAATCAATAAGAATTAACACTATTTAGTTCACAGAAAAAAAAAAAAGAAAAAGGAGTAACTGCTGTTCTCTTGCCATTTAATATTTCGCTAAAACAGACAGACTGAGAAGTTATTTAGTCTGGTTTTTAGTAAACAACACTGAAGGAATCACCAAGTATACACATCAAGTGCACAATCAGTAGTTTAAATTTTTTTGTCTTTTGGGTATTTTGTAGTCCACTACCATATTCACTGAAGAAGGAGTCTCTGGAGAAGAAACAGTGTTCTGTATCTGCGATAACAAATATATTAAAAAAAGGAAAAAGGAAGAAAAAATACTTAATCTGAAAAAGAAAACTCATTTTTTTATTACCTACTCTTTGTCTAAAACAGCTAGCATGTGTTGACCTTCAGGGTATGCAGCAACCTCTATTTAGTTGTAATGGCAGTTGGAAAGAACCAGAATTTGATGAGACTTGCAGACAGCAAAACTTTGTAGGACTCTTTGCCAATGTTTACTATTGCAATGAGTTTAATAGCTTTGCTCACACTTATGTCAGGGTTGCTTATGGTCTTGGATATAGCTTTCAGGGTTCAGCAAAAGGGAGAACACCTACAGAGTTAAAGAAAGTGTGGGAGATCTGGTATGAGGACGAAAGGGAAGTATCAGGGAGAGAAACACTTTTAAAATAGGTCAGAAAAGTCTCAGTATGGGTACATGCTAGTAGTCTTTACTAAAACTGCAGAGTCCCTGAGTTAAAACTCCTTTGCTATCAGCAGAAGCTAACGAAACCAGCAACAAAACACAAGTCTCATCTTATTCTGACTGCCAGCCAAAGGAAACAATTGCTTGCTGCTGTTTTGTTAGCTCCAGAAGCAAAGGTTTTTTTGCAATGGTTCTGTTCTCACAGACAAGGTAAGTGAAAAGATCTACTTAACCAAGTTTGAGTGGTTGGGGAGCTCCCAATACAAACATCACGCAGCCTAATAAGCATTGACGAAATTGAGGTAGAAACTGTCGCTGATGAGGTCATTTGAGTGTTTTATGTTGCATATTAGCAGCACTGCACAAACTCAGCCTAGGTCGCTACTTGCACCTGTGCAAAACAACCCTTCATTTACTCTGAGAAATGTGCACCATGCAGAGCCATGGAAGTGGTTGCAAGCAGAGGAAAGCTGTATCTGGCAGGGTCATCACAGTGACTCAATGCAAACTGAGTGCATCTGCAGCATCTTCTGAGAGTCCTGTAAAACCTGCACCTTCTAGCTTATTCTGAATCCTTAACTGGAATTGCAAAGAATTGTTGCTATTATCTACCCTGTTTTGAAAGTACAGTCAAGCAATATTACACATCCAGCTCTAGGATTATGGCAATCATCCAGAGTAAGTTAGAGAAGCTATCACAGAGCTGTAACAAGTGGAAGCAAATCATGACAGTCTATCTTTCACCCATAACATATGTCCAGCTTGTTTTCTAAGCTTAAAAGTAAGCCAAATTAAATATTAAAGAGAAAGGGCCAGCAACCCATAGCAGATGTAGAAGGCTAAATCAGTATGTATTAGCTATTATAACTCACTAATTGTTATTAGGAAGAAAGGTCTTACTTATTTCTCCTTCACCAGAAATAAATTTTGTTGCTCTCTGTGTGCAAACTTTGCCGCTACTGTAACCCAGCAGCAAATCAGTTCAAAGGACTAAATCAGCAGAATATCAGTCAATTGGGGCTGGGTTTCTGTCAGTGTGGTTCTCTGCCCAGGCACGCTGCAAGGTCAGAGTAGCATAGGAGACAGTCCAAGATAAAGGGCAGGAGCCCATAGTGGGGCAGCAGGCATTACATCAGCTTAGCTCTAACATCACACATATCCACAGCAGGATTCAACAGCAACTGCCTTATATCAAAAAGTAGTTAAATAGCACCAGACAGCAGATCAGAAGCATTCTGTCTCTTTGGGAGGAAAACATGTGGCTCTTCCAAATGCCTACCAGTGGCTTTAGTATTGAAATGTTGTTTTTCTTTCAAAATCCAGTATGTAATTCTTAAGATTATGCTAGAGATAGCAACAATAACAAATCCACATCAATGCCTAATGGGAATGCTCAATGAACCATTTTCATTAACTGAAAGTCAGTCTGTGCTCTTTCTAGCTTGGTTATCACCAATATGCATCTCTAAAGAGAGACATATTGGAAGTTTACTCATAATTAAGTGTAAGGATTCCAGACCAGGAAATTCTCCAAATAGTCTCTATATGTCTCTTCTTAAACCTCACTCAAACTCTAAAATAAACCTTTGCATGCATAAGTTTCACACTGTCTCTCAGAACAGGACTGGGCTTCACTCCTAACTAATAGTTTCATTGCTATCATGAAAGCCAGAAGAGAATCCCCTCCTTTTACACTTCTGTTCTTTGGCAAAATTAACAGAAAAAAAACAGAGGAAAAAAATACACAATAGCTGAATCCCAACTGGAAAATAAACTGCCATAAATCATTGGTACAATATGAAAGCTAATTTAAATTTGCTCATATTTCTGGCAGATGAATGTTCTGTGTCTACAGCTACGAGTGCTCGAAACTGTACTGTGAATATCCATTTAAATTTTTAAATCTGAATAAGGAAAGTGAATCCAATTCTACCTACTTTCATGCTGTGTTAGCTTTAATTCACTCAAGAAGCAGAGATAACAGCATATACCTTTACTGGCACACAATTTACTGGCAAATAATTTATCTGATTTTTGCATCGGTGGCACAAAACAACTGCAACTAAAATGGCAACTTACAAGCAGATAGCAAAACATGTATCTGCTGTAAAGTGCATCATGTATGTAAGTGGACAGGGTAAAGGACAAGAGTGGAAAAATATTTTCTCCAATTACACACAGTGAACCAGGTCACAAAAAGATTGAAACATTCTAATTCTCACTGAACTGACTGAAACTTCCTTCAGCTGTCTCAGGATGATGTCAAGAAGAGAACTCCTATAAAAAAAATTTGCAAGCATCTTAAAAAATCAAATTAAGAATTACATCATCTATTCACAGTCAATTAATAAGCAAGAAAAAAAGAGACAAAACATCAGACAAATTAGTTGAAATAATTCTCTGCTTTAAGGAAATGTTTTAAAATTTCCAAAACCTAAGTGTTTTCAATATCTCATTTTTAATGCATTTGCAATGTAGTATTTGAGAGAACCAGAGTAGTGTAAAGCTTTTTTCTACATTTTTTTGTATACTTAGACTAAACCAAGTTATCTCATTAAATAATGTGACTATTGAAACCCTAATATTTCTGTTCTGCAGCTACACCACAGGTGTCAAAATCAAAAAGTATGCCAGCAGCACTAGACTCAGAATTGGTACTTTTCATTTAAAACTGATTAATCAATATAATTTGATTTATGCTACCAAGACCCTTATACATGCGGGTGGTCTATACACATGAATTTAATATGTATCTGGTGGTTAATGAGTGTTTTAAGTTTTATTGTAAAATAAGTGTTAAAAAGATACAAGAATATACTCCAAACAAATCAGCTACTTATACTGACATTAATTACCTAAAGCTACTTAATCCTCAGTTATTGTCATATTCTTTCAGATATGTTAAAGTATTGAGATTCCCAATTGAGCAACCTGAGTGCATTCAGCTACCTAAAATACATCCAAAGTATTCTATTTTTCAGCAAATATATGTTCTATTAAATACTTTAGGATGATGGATAAACTCTCATGGATGATGGAGAAGTAACGTGATGAATATATTCTCTAGTGAATTGCTATATAGCAATTAAGCCTGGTCACTTTTAAGCATTTATTGAAGACTCACTAGTACATTCGACATTGTCCTCATGAGAGGAGAAAACATTGTTTCAGCTCTCAAAAGATGATGCTTTCATATAATGAAAGAACTTTATTAGAAAGATATCTACAACACCTTTATGCAGTCAGTTACCAGTCCAAAGCCAAGATAAAGTTTAAGTACAATAAATAAATATGGGTTTTGTTACATTTAAAAATAAGTGTTGCAAAAAGAACACTGGCACCCCTTTATTTCTGTTGAAAGTAAGAAACAGAAAAACACATATACAAGACTGTAGACTTAAGTCCTGGGGCAAGCTTGGACTGATAGGTGCAAAAAGGAAGCATTTTTAACTGCTACTCAATTACAGGGCAGATGATGGCTCAGTAGCATTCTTCATAATCAACTGCAAAGAAATTAAAACCATCAAGGAACAAAAACAAAGGAGAAACACTGCCCCGAATGATAAAACAGCACTTTACTGCTGTATTTGTGTTTCAGTAACTTTTGTAACCCACTTTGATTTGGGGGCATCACACACAGAGGAACAGTCGAACTAATGACAACATTTAGAGGACACAAAACCGAAGAAAGATCAAGTTAAATCAATTCAAGATTCAGGTCACCAGTACAAAATGGAAGCAACAGCAAAAGTCATCAATAGTCACAAAATTGTCAGGCGACAACGAAACTGAGAAAGGACAGCCTTAAACAAACTGTCAAAGAAATTTCATATTACCAAACTGTAAAGATGAAAGGGTTTTTTCCTCCAGTTAACTTGAACTGAGATAGATGAAGGAGAATGACTGGAACTAAAAACAAGAGAGGGACAGAATTCAGAGACAAAGTTATTCAAGTTGCCACAGACTCAGCTGAATACCAATATTGCTGGAACAAGAAACAGACATTCCAAATGACAGGAAAATTAGATTTAGAAACAAGAACACTGAAAGAAGCAGGATAAGAAAGCGGCATAAGGAAAACAGACATTTTCATTATGTTTTCTCCAAGACTATATTCTTCTAGTATTTTGAGAAATGAAAACTTCAACAAAACATCAGTTAGATCCTTCTAGTAAAGCTGTCCAGAAATAATCAGTGTTTCTCAGTGACCAACTAGAAATATCTAAAAGGACCCTGATATTCATAAGGTCATCAGTACCTTAAGTAAATATTTGGGGTTTATATTCAGGCACTCTATAGTCTCCACCAGTGATGTTTGTTTTTCCAGATCAAAAATCCAGTTGTAAAATAGTTCTGTATCTATCAATAAGAAACAAGAACAAATACAGCTTTGCTATGCCTTTTTGAAGAATGGGTGAACTTAATGACCTTGTTATATAAAAATAATTTGGCAGATATATCATGTAATTTATAATATCCCCCATCTTCAAAATGAAGTTTAAATCCTCCCAAATACACATATCATCAGGGGCTAACATTTTACAGCAGAGTCTAAGATGTTACACTGTCACTTCTCAACTGACACCGTGGATAAGATCAGCACCGCCACAGAAGAGCAGCCATATAGCTACAATACCCCCATCGTTTATGTTGTTAGTGCCTATGCTTGTCACATTTCCCATACTGTTTCTGCTGTAGTTCAACAGACAATGGAATACTTTTACATGCCATGACAGCAGATAGAACCTTCCAGCAATTTAAAGAATTCATACAACATTTAAAAATCTTCAGATGATCAATATGTCTAAAACTTATTTTACAAAGGAAATATTTAGAGAGTAGGAAAGAAAGAAACCTAAAAGGAATCTTACATTGTGATCTCACATTGCAGGGTATGGATGTGAATTCCTGTAACTTTTGAACATCCACAGAAAAAGAACTTGAGACCAAGTGGCAGAAGATTAAAAAGTCATCCTGAAAGAAAACTTCAACACTGATCTCAAAATAAAAAAAAAAAAAAAAAAAAGCAGTTTCTTAACATGCACTCTGGTTTAATATTTCACTTCTGCAATGTTCTGCTTCACCACTAGTCAATGATGGAAATGAGTCGAAAAGACTCTTTGGCATCCATGTCTTGGGTTTTTTCTGTGTATTTAAGAAGAAATGACAGAGCTGATCATTTAAAATGTTATAATTAAGTCCTGCAGTCACCAGATGTACAGCTGAAAAAAGAAGTGGGATCAATTCTGAAAATTACTTCATGGGTAAAGAGAAAGAAAAACTGGTGAATAAACAGAGGAAACCATTAGAAAAAAAGTGTAACCTCTTCTACTCAACTTGAAGGGTGAGGGAAGGGAGGAAAGGAAGCAGTATCATTTTGTTTGAATAATCTCATTTCCTGTAATGCCCTTTTCTATGAAAACATAATTGCAGGTTTAATGCAAGTTGTGATTTAACTCATTGCAAAGAATCGGTTTTCTATATCCTTTCCTGACCCCACCCCTGATTAAAAAACATAATAGTTGGAAATGCACAGAATCAAAATAATTGATCCTGGCTGGTGATGCTCATAAGTTTGACAATTATCACCTTAAGCAAGCAACCATCGGAGGTACTTACTGCTGAGTGACACTTAAAATAAAACAATGAGATGAGCGGTGACATCAAGTATATAATGGTTTCAACAGTCATAATTTGTAGAACTTGTTTGAATATGATTAGAGAAAAGGACTTCAGCATGAGGCCAGATATAAAAGTGCAATTCAAGTTTGGTCATGAAAATCCCTCACGCTCAAGGAAACAAGAAGCATTGCTCTAACAAGCACATGAAATTCTACCATAGCTGCTCGGCTCTGGCCTGCGTGCCCACTCACAATGCTTCACTAGCAGTTGTAAAGCACTACTGGGTTGAGCCTCTCTCCAATTATGCTCCCATCTAGCCGTCATTGTAGCTCTCTACCTCTTCTCCCTTACCCTTAATAGCCCAGACTATTGTAACCAGATCATTCTACCTGCTACTCTCACAGTTGCTGGCCAACTTAAAAGGATTCTCTGCATACTTCAAAAAATAACCAGCTACATAAATTAAGACAAATAAATTCTCCTCTGCTCCCACATGGTAATTACATGCATTTTATAACAGCAAACAACAGCCACAGGTTTGGGTTGGGGGGGGGGGGGGGGCAGCAGCAGTTGTGGGGAAACAAGGCTTTTACCTTCACAATTTGGAATGAAAATGGTTGTAAGGATACAAGCTAAAATCCAAATCCTCTATGATCCATTTCTGTAAATGTTTGAAATTTTGAATCAAGAGAGACATCAAAATGAAATAAAAACATTTAAATGTTTGAAACATTAAAAAAATCTACATGGTCTAATCATCACTATTTACTGTACCATCGTCCCACATTATGCAAATAATTACTAATACCCTTGGCAGTATATATTTGGGGATACAATATAAGAGGCTGATTCATCAGAAGCAGCATCACTGATCAGAAGCAGCATTACCCATCCTAAGACACTGAATTGCCTACAGCAGAAGTGGAAGTGCTTTCATCCAGACAGAGCTCCAAAGCATTCTCCATGTGACACCACTGCCTCCTGCAAGTCTTTTAGTTAATCATACTTACTGCTGAAAACCAGGGAGGAGCTCCAAAGGATAGGAAGACCCCATGCAGATCTGAAAAGCCATGAAAGCATTCCACACTGACTAGAGTGGGACAACATATCGAGTCAGAGCAGGCCTGATTGATACATGCTGTATTTTGGAACCCACCTTTAATAGCTAGATTGTAGAGCAGAGGGAAATACCACACAGAAGCATTCAAGGATGGGGAAATAAACAGCACCCATTTTTCCAGTAATAAGGTGTCATCAGGAAGATGCTATTCTGACTAAACATAGATCTTTCAAAGTTAAAAAGAGAAATTGTAAGCAAAAAAGGCTCAGTTTGGGGGAGGGGGGGTTGGTGGGAGGTTTTTTTGTTTGGGTTTTTAAGGAAAGTAAAGAAAAGGCTCCAATCCAGGAGTCACATTTTCTTTAGCAAAGACTTCATTTGTCGTTTATCTTATTCTGAACTCACTGAAGTAGTGTAGAGGCTGCTGTGAGCTACAGCCAACTAGATCAGAGTCAAAACAGAACAAAGGAAAAACTGCTAGCTGTCCAACAGATGGAGTGATTAACCACACTAGGGGAATCCAGTAAAAGCAAGTGAGAACAACTAGCAGGGAGCATGGCTTTCAAGGGCATCTAACAGGAAACCTGACTTTTTTGGCCTTTTCTGTATTTCTAAATTGGTATTTTATTGCAGTCCTTTCTTTTGCTTCTTACCTCTTTTTATTTCTGTTATTTCAAATTCTTGCTTTACTGTTGCAAACTTGGAAGAAGTGCTTATTTCTGAGCTACAAGAAAATGGAAAATCCCTTAGGTTTCTTGGCAAGGGTTGAAAATTATATTAAAAATATTTTAATAATAAGCCCTAAAAATTGAACTAGGTCCCACATTACTGTCAGTCAAGACCTTGATTTGTCTGACCATCTGCTTATTTTCCTGGTCTTACTGTCATACATCTATCAAACAAAAAAATACAGTCTTTTGAGGCACCCTATCTGCAGCTCCTGCTAATTTCAGCCTAGATTTATGGAGATTAAATGTTTTGGACATCAGATAAAAGTGTGTCCTAAAATTGATAACTGAGCAAACACAAAGATTCACAAATACAGTATTTCATACTCATATTCTGGCAATGGAGGGGCATGTGTTTAGGATTATTAGATTTACAAAAAAATTACTATATAAACAATTGCCTAGAGTACAACTCATCATGTATCTCAACATTTCTCAGCCAAGCAGAAAAATATTCAAAGATGTAAAAATTTCTGAAATACAGTCAGGTTCTTATGTGTTAATCAAAAGTTTAGCCTGATTTTAAAAACATTAGAAACTTTTGCAGAGGGTTATTCCATAGCAATACTTATGTTGCACAATTTTTCAGCAGACTATTTGAACACAGTTTTGAAGTCAGGCTACGGTCCATCAAAACAGACACTGCACTGGGAAGCAGACTGCTCGGATTCTATTCTAGGTGGAACCTCAGATAAATCATTAATCTCTTTCCTTTCATGCTCATCATCTGTTTTGTCTACTACAATTGTAGTAATCACATGTTTCTGCAATGACAACGTACCTTCCAAACTGGCCAGAGTCCATATTTTCTAGTTTGACATTAACTGTAGCAGTAAAACAGGTATCAAGTGTTGACACAAAGGCAGAAATCTGTAGCTGCCTGGCCATCAAAAAGAAATCTGAAGGTATGCAATATATTTAATGTACTCTGCTGCAAGATTTGGAGACATAATCCTTTCTTAAATCTGTGCACATACAACATTATTCTGTGTTGTATATTGTGTATCTCATGGCATTTACAAGCTCTGCAATTCAAAAATTTCCAAGTTTTCTATAGGATAGTCTCTTTCTGTTATGTCAGTTTTACTGAAAAAATGGAAATTATAGTCTGATATAGAAAGGATGCCTACTGAAGAGATAAAATATGCTTTATAAAAAAAAAATCAGACTTATGTGAGCTTTATATACCATCTAATTATCTGTCAAAGCAATAACCAAAAGAAACGTCTCAAGACAGAACTGAGATGTTGACATTGAAATTGTGAGAAGAGACAATGGTTCACTAGGAACAAGGACAGGTTTTGTCAGCATATGGTTCTCCTCTTACCAGATGTTGAAACAAAGTAGTCCAGATATCTAGCAAGAAGAGAATGCCACAAATACCATCCAAATATATAAAGGAAATTCCAATGTTAGCAGATTATCATATATATGAGAAATTGTCCCAGATGCAAAATCATCACATAAAAGGAGTAGCAATCTTTGTATTAAAAAAAGTCAATGCCTTTTAATTTGAGAAAGAACCCTCCAAATAATGGTATAGATGGCAGCATGTTGGCAGATATAAGGTTCTTTTTCTCCTGCATGTAAGATTTGCCATCCTTCTGCCTGGGAAGAACCAATCAGAACAACTCACAGAGCCTTTCATAAACTTTTGGTGCTTGCCACCAACTTTTGAGGTTGTTGAGACCCAAGTAATTGTTTTCCAGATAGCAGATGCTTAAATGTGCCCATTGTGACATATTGTGGAGTGTATTTACGAGTAACTATTGGGTTACATAACAAATATGCATACAGTTTGCATCACATGAGGGAAAGTAAACACACTGGTTCTGTGAAGTGGGCATATTGAGGCAGCTTGCGTGGTAACAGAGAACAGACCTTAAGTGACCTTAACTGTCCAATGCAAGAGCTGGATACCACTGGTGTATCCACAATACAGTAGTAGAAAGGTAAAAATACCTGTAATCTTAGATCACACTAAATGACAGAACTGAGTTTTCTGTGAAATTATATTCATGAAAGGATACTACAATAAAATGAAAAGTTAAAGAAAGTTGTAAAGAGCAGGAGCGAGCTACAGCCTGCCTTTTTGAATATGCATCCCTCCTACTACAAGCTGGCAAGTGAACTTTTCTCCCAGTATGGTGTACCACATGCATGTTTTTCACTGCTGTAGATTCCTGGAATAGCTCAGTATACAGTAAGATATGGGGCATTAGCAAAGGAAGAGAGGAAAGAGGTCACATTCACAAGAATTCCAAAGTATCTTGAATTCTGTTTAAAATGCTGGCAGTTTATATTCCTGGAACTGGTCCTGCTAATGAGAGAACACAGAAGCATACAATCCACTTCTTATCTTATTTTTTAAATAAGCATTCTTTACCATAGGATAAAGTATTCCCCTTTATCACAGCAGACAGTACGAGGATTTTGTCCTTTCAGAGGGTGTTAGCAGGGAAACATAAGTTTAAGGAGTTGATCTAGCCTCCTGATGTAAGGTTTCCCCATTACTTCACCAGTTTACTACTGAATCCTAATTTCCTACTAGATGTTGTTAAGATATCATATACCATTTAATCACACATGATATAGGTAGGTATTGCAAATTTGTATTACCAACTTCCTTTAAATGAAAATGTACTTATTTTTCAATGAGAAATATATATTATCATGACTGAAAATAATTTAATCTTAGCAATTTAGATCTAAATATACAATATTTAGTAAATAGTGTTATGGCTATCTGCAATTCAGGCATTATATCAACTCAAACTTTTGTTTTTCATATGATCATCATTTCTGAAAAGGAAACTGCATAGAGAAAAGGTAGCTCCCTGGAGGATTTTCTCATTTTTATAAAAAGCTAATATCTTTCTTTCAGGAGAATATGAACAACATAAAAAGTCTGTTTGAAAGAAATTTTGAAGTTAAGTTGACATGAGTATTTGGGAAATTGATCTCTTATCCATTGTGCATAACATATCAAGGAAGTTCAATTAGCGTAAAATGCCAGCAAACTCATTTCAGGACTACTTTTATTTCAAGACTATATTATTGTTACATATATTTTATAGCTTCTGGTTAACATTAATAATGTGGTGAAGCATCCCAGTATGCAGTAAACATGTTGCAAAACAGTAAAACTAACAATAGCTGCCTTGACAGCTAAGTGAGGACTGATAGGCTATGTGGATAATAGTATCTTTAACAGGCTTCTTTCTATAAGGAGATAGAACTTGACATCAAATGAAGCAGGTGTTCCCACTATCTAGCTCAGATTGATTTAATCAGGAACATTTTGCAACAATTATTTGGCTAAAACAGAATTTTAAATTCCTCTAACTTTCCTGCAGAGGGAGAAGCAGAGCACAGATGCTAAACAGAAAAAGGAACAAAACTGGCAAAGAGGAGGCTTAACAGAACATCATAGGAGAAAAAGGCCCAGTGCTTTGAAGGAACAGTAAGAAAGGAAAAAGAAGGAAGATCAGAGAAGCGCAGACCAGACACACTGAAAAGAAGCTCATCTGGAGCAGTCAGTCGATCAGTGTCCACCCAAGAACTGTATTTCCAACAACCACATTATTTGAAGCCTTCTCTTCCATTATGTACATCATCGCACTGGTGCTATTAATGTATTCCCATTCCAACGCTGAAAATACATTAAAAGCATTCTTAAGAGTCAGTGAAAAAGCAGGTTAAAAAAATGTTAGTTTATCCTAAAACAAGTTGTTAAGGATAAATACAGAATATAGATTCTAGAAGATGTGATAGACCATTTGGGTAATGGATTAGTTGCAGCAAGTAAAATGTCTTAGGTGAATTACATAAAAAGTGGAATAACTGATACATAAGCACACACATATACATGCCTTAGAATACATACACTAAGAATAAACACAACGGGCAAAGAAAACAGGTGATGTTAAATCACTTTTTGCCAATAGCAGGATAACATGAAGATGGTGACAGTCTACAAGAGGGTCTTCTCTTAGCAAACGTAATGGAAAGAATAGGCCAGAGAAATGAAAAAGGAAAAGGTCAAAACTCTGTGCCATGATTTTTAAGAAATACTTTCTGTCATTTACTTACAGAGCAATTTTCCACATGTGCCTGAGGTAATCTTCCCTAAACAGTTAATGCAACTCTATAGATATGTAACTTTTGTCCCCTCACAGGGGGATGGGGGAGAGAATCAGGGAAAAAATAGGTAAAACTCATAGGCTGAGATAAAGACAGTTTAATGTGACAGAAAAGGAAGAGAATACTAATGCTAAAAGAATATACAAAACAAGGGATGCACAGCACAATTGCCCACCACCTGCAGACCACCAATGCCCAGCTAGTTCCAGAGCCGCGGTCTAAACCCCCAGCCAGCTCCCCCCAAATTATATACTGAGCATGATGTCATATGGTATGGAATATCCCTTTGGTCAGTTTGGGTCAGCTGTCCTGGCTGTGTCCCCTAGGGGCAGTATGAGAAGCTGAAAAGTCCTTCACTTAGTGTAAACATTGCCTAGCAACAACCAGAACATCAGTGTGTTATCAACATTATTCTCATCCTAAATCCAGAACACAGCACTATACCAGCTACTAGGAAGAAAATTAACTCTATCCCAACCAAAACCAGGACACTCTTGTCTTCAAATTGAAGATTTGAAGACAAATAACATTGAAGCAAATTTAGGAGACCTACTGTAATGATAACAGAAATTTAATATAGAACCTATGTTTAAATGAGCTTAAGGGTTTGCATCATCAGTTGCTGTTTAAAGTGTTTTCCACATTATTCTTTGATGACTGAGGCTGTGTCTTGCCATCAATAATTAAAATACACAAATAAAAAAAATCTGATTGTTGTTCTTTTGTACATAATAATCTACATATTAAGAATCTATTGATATCCACTAAGCACACCTACCATTGCCACTCCAGAAGCCAGTTTTACAGAACTCCAGCCAAACTGTGTTAACTTGAAGGAGTACTCCAGCACTGTGAGAGAAAGGTATAATGATGCAGAAGTTAGAACATATCACAAAAGAGATTTAGCTTTACATTCATGAATGCTTCTGATTTTCTCCTTCTTCCCCACTCCCTAATTTCTTAACCATGGAAAAACCATTAATAGCAACCATCGTTGCAGTTTCTTTATACATATCAAGAAAATGGTCTTTTTAGCACAAATATATAATGTATTTTTACCCTATAAGGCTCTCCTTTAAGAAGATTCACCATATTTAAAGAACTGATGATAAAGTCACAGCAAAATGTTTGTGATGGAATCAGAAAAAAAATAGAATATTGTTTGTGATACGATGTAATAAGGCACATTGCCCATGCTTAGGTGTAGGTGCAAACATTTTTAGTAACAGTATTTGTAAAGCACACAAAAACAGAACTTCTAAAGCCATCATTAAAAAAACCAAACCAAAACCAGCCAAACAAAAAACCTTCCCAACTTCAGAAAGGCAGAAACAATAAATTATGCTATTTTCTGAAATACTGAAAATATCAAACCAGTCTGCTACCTGGTGATTTTAATTCTGCATGTCAGAATTTAGAACCACATAGAAAAGCATTTGGTGTTTGTTGACTTTGAATAATTGAGATTTCTTTCTTTTGGAATCTGAGAAACAGACTCATTCATGTGCTTTGTTCCTGATCTCCATTTTTGGCTGGCACAATTTAAATAGTGCATGTCTCACTGACAAGTTCCTTCATGCTGACAAGAAAGTAAGTTGCAGATTTCCTTTTTATTTTTCAGGTCTCCTTATGCTTGTTTAATGAAGCATAAATATGGATGGCACCTTCCTCCTTACATAGTTGGAAACACACAAAAATACATTCAGCTGCAAAAGCACCTCTTTTTTAACCAGTTTTTTTAATAGCTCCCTTGGTTTTCATTATTATTATAGACTTATGCTTCCTTCATGCACATGAGCCAGTCAATTTCCAAAACAATCTGTCCATGTAAACCCATCACACTGATTTCAGAAAAAGTATAAGAAAAAACATGCAGCACTCAGAACAAGAAAATCCTTTCATGTATTAAGGACATAGAGATTCATATTATTATTCTTTTACTTCCTTTCCACTTCTTATTAGAAGAGTGTTCAGTATTAAATTTATATGTTGCTCCTTCCTCTTTAACTATAATTAACTGAACAAGAAGTCTATCACTTTGTCCTGCATGGGATCAGCCATACCTAACAAACAACTCTACCAAAACCTTTCCCAACAGATTTCTAGTCCTATTGCCAGAGGACACGGAAAGAGTTCATTGTTTTCTTCACAGAAATATTACGCACAGCATTTTAGCAAAGGACATCCCTGTTTATTCATTTAAGTATCACTGGATGCTGCAAACTAGCTTGTAACATTCCCCTGCTCCTATTCCATCTCCTACTTGGTAGGTCATCCTCCTTCCTTCAGCTCACTCGTGCCTTTTCTATTGCTTTCTTAGTATTGCAGTTCTTTGTCTTTTTAAGGCTCATTTACTCAAGTGTTCTGGAAGTGGAGAGAAAGGAGTATATAGCTGGAGTAACCAAGAAAAGACATCTGCCAGCAACAGGCAAACACTGACATGCAGGCCACACACAATACCTGACTACACAAGGTATTCAGATCAGTTTGGATAACATGACAAATTTCACTGATACTGACCAGGCAAACCTATTTCAATACTGATATCCAGACCAACTTTTTTAATTTTTACAGCCCTAGTTGTCTGCAATCTCTAGAGGCATTATTCATCAGCTACTTAGTACCTGCTCTTCTTGCAGATTTGATCATAAAACTATTAAACACTCTCAAATCCCTATATATATTCAGATTCAGGAAAAAAATTCCACATTAATGGCATGCTTACATACCTACAGACACAGACCGCCAGGCATCAGCTCCACCTTTTCTCAAGATCACTCAGTCTAAGTCCCTTCAAACCAGCAAGCATACCACAATGTAAACATGATACAGAGCCTGTCAGGGAGCAGCACAAGCAGTCCTGTTCCACCAGGAGATACACCAACAGGTAAGGGTGCCCACAGCACACACCAGGGCAGCCACCTCACCAACACCCAAGCAGGGCAGGGCTGACCAGAGCTTAAATGGAGCTCCAGGTCAGGGAGCAGAGCAGGTGGTGCAGGTCCCAGGTGAGGTGGATCAGGGCAATTAAGGGCTACCATTGTCAGTGGTCCTGACCTACACCTGCTGTTTTGGCTACAGTAGGCTTGTGTCTGGCCAACTCAGAGTGTAGAACCATAGAAGCACAGAATCGTTTAGGTTGGAAAAGATCTTTAGGATCAAGTCCAACTGTTAACCTAGATGCATAACTCTACACCAGTTTGTGGTAAATATCCATTTTATTAAATAGAGGAGGTATCCATCATGTTCTCTGAACATGATGTGTATTTTGACTTGTGAAAGAGATTAATTTAAAAAATATTTCTTTGTAGCACACTGTGATCTCTCTCTACTCTTTAAAAGGATCATAAATATGGTTATTAATAAAAGTGACTGAACTGTATACCTTATAGCTTCTTAAGGAAAAATATGCTAGAATTTCAACTTAAATTTACTCATTGCAGGACCTCATCATACATCAGAGACTATATGTTATCACTTACCATTACAGGCTACAAAGAATTTGGTATCTAAGCTTGTAAAACTGATGTAATAATTCCAGGAAACAAACAGATTTTACAAGCTAGAATCTAATCACCTTAGAATGATTCACTCTCAGCAGAAAAATTCTGCTTTCACAGAAGTGAGGAAGAAATCTTAAGAAACATACATGCATAATTTTATTTGGGCATATCTGCAAGCATTAATGTGTATATATGAGCATATGTAACATTTCAGCTTGTTCACAGGTGCAGACATATGGACAAAGACCTTTATCTGTTAGAAAACTAGGTGGTGGTAACTGTGCAAATCAGCATGTGAATCTTATTTTACATATTCTTGGACTGTATCTTTTACAAGTTTATAAACCAAGATCATAGCAAATTTCAGCCTTAAGTCATGCAAGCAGCACTGTAATATACTCATGCAATATGGAACTAGTATAGTTCTACAGTATAAACTGTTTGTTTTTCAGTTCACACATTGATCCAACAAAGGGCTCCTATAAAAATTGTCTTATCGTATCCAATTAAAAAATTCAGCAACTTTAATCATGTTTGTTAGATTATAGCTGAAATAATACATTGAATATTGCAACTGTCAGAAAAAAGTCAGGAAGAACACAAGCATGTCACCACCATTTAAAGGAGAAAATTAATTAAGCACATACTTACTGTTTCTATGTGCAAGGACAGGAACATAGAGAAATTTAAAGTATTTATATATATTTTATATACAAGCATACAAATAGGAATTTTAGATTCATGCCTTTCAGATTCATACTTTTGTTTTTTCAACTTTTTTTCCTTTGGAAGGATTAGAAAAGGGAGACAAGACAAACTACAAAACTTTAAACTCATTTTTATCTGTTCAATATATACCAGAATAAAGGAACATACTACTAAAACTTCTGTTCCATTCTTAACACAGGCTTTTTTGTACCTATTTCTTAAAACTGTTTTATTTGTAGCACTACGTGCTTTTTCTAGAGTTTACCAGAGACCAAACTTCTATGTATTGAAGAATAAGAAACTGCTGCTATACTTTCTCGTATCACCAACAGTTTCAATAAACGTTTGTTTAAAGTGTCCCACCATTTTCATAAATACAGGCTGTACCACTGCTCACATAAATAGAAGTGTTTAACTAGAAAAGCAAGTTCTGTGTTGAAAAAAACCACCAACAAGAACAAAAACCCAAAATACCACACATCTACCTTTAGACTGCAGAGAATTTAATAAAAAATACAAAGCTACATTCATCTTGAGTGACTCTAAAGCCATAATCCATGTCTGAAGGCATATCCATACTTCAGCTAGATTTTACTGTACTAAGAAAAATGAAGCTTCCCGTTTCAAGATTTAATAGTCAAATATTTTATATTTAATAGTGAAATATGTAGTGTATTTCTTTTGCAAAGTTCATAAAGAGAAGTTATTAGGAGATGCTGCTAAGCCGCCGGCACAAATATCATCTGCAAAAGATGATCTTTTGATCAGATACTTCTATTTTTTAGTGTTCTGGCTTTGTTGATGTCGTTCGGAGATTCATCTAATTCAGAACAGGCAGGTATGTATATGCCTGCAGGAGAAAGGGAGCTCCTCCACAGCTGCAAGAAGAGAAGCATCTGTAGCTGACATTGGTTATGTATCCAGAACATGAGTATAACCAAAGTCCATCACTAATGAACAGAAAGGGGAGTTTCTCCAGCCTATTTATTCTTCTTTATTCTTGGCTCAAAGTCATTATTACTCCAAGTAAATGCATATTAGAACTGACTTAAATTGTTCAAAGCAGCTGCCCCAAATTTTTTCTATGGAGACATGTATAGTTATAGCTGTAAAAACAGAAAATGGTAGCAAGTAAGCTTGACTATGGAAAAAAAAGTAGGTTGAAAAGTCAAATCTGAAATCTTAACAACTTGGTTTTGCTTAATTCCTTCTGTGTACTAAACTCAGACACAGAGGTTACATCTCTCCTAATATTTTCCCTCATTTCAGCATTTAAAACCCTCATGAATTCATATGTAAAAATTGACTGGCTTGCAAACTTCTTCTAAAAAAAAAAGGAGCTCAGTTATTCAAGTAATATTTTTTAGCAAGATACATGAAAACAATTAAATGTTGATATTGTGACTGCCTAGCATCACTCTAATACCACTGGTACACTCCATGGGTGTTTTTACTGCACAGGAGATTCTCTAATTTGAATGAAAAGACATAATTTTAATCAAGTTGATATATTTGCTCAACTATTAAAAAACCCACGAAGCCCATCCACTTATCAGGGTGCCAGCTTTCTTTAATGGAGGATATTCCTATCTCCTATATTTAATTTACTCTCTTATTTTCTCTTTCCTCATAAAAGTAGTTTCATTCACATGTGCAAAGAGCTCAGGATTCTATTTTTTCTAATAAATTCATCAGTGAACAGGGCTCTGCTCTTCTTTTTGTTCTCATCTGCAGGTTGAAAAACAATTATCCCAGCAAGGCTGTGAACTGAGAAGGCAAGGAGAATCTCCTTAAATTGACTCTTTCACTCCCTTCTCTTCACAAGCTAAGCCTAAACTTCCTAAGGATGGCAGTTTATGTCTGCTTCCTGGTAATGGAAACAATTAATTAATCAAACATGATGGGTTGGCAAAATGTCAAGACAAAAAAAAACCCAAACAACAAAAAAACTCCAAACAAACCCACCAACAAAATGTTTTATTCTTCTACCCAGTGCAGCAGAGAAAAATGTAATGACTAACCACAGAAGAGTCAGCACAGCACATCTACACACTTGTACGTTCAAAGAAGGCTCATTTTTCCTGCCAAATGCTACCTTCACAGACAATATCTTCAAGCAATCTCTCCAACTCTTAAATACAATATCCCTCTCTTTTCAGTTATGAACTCTCCTTTGTAACTATTAACTTTAAAATACTTTATTTTAAACCTCTGCACACAGAGTCCACAGGTTTAACATCCTTTCTGGATTAAAAACTACCATGTTGTAAATGTGGTAGTCTGCTCTTATTTCTCCATTTTCCTTTTTGCATTTGTAGAATTTTCAGTCATAATTCACCATATTCCTGCAGTTGTCAAGGAACTGGAATACTTTGCAGAAGCATGGAGTTCTGTCTTTTTTTTTTCTTTCCTCCTGCAAAATCGTTAGCTATAAATTACATTGCTCTTTAAATTAAAATAGATTAGCAAAACCAAACAAAAACTCCAAACAGGTGACTGTACTACTGACAAGAAAATCTAGCTTCAAAGCTAGTTTCAAAGGCTCTCAAAGTCTCAGACCTGATGAACGAAAGGTTCATGTCAAGTGTTTCAGACATAGCTCTTGGTTCAGATAAGCGTTTGCATACCAGGCATTTTTCTGAACTGTTTTAAGGAACAATATTCAAAATCATGCAGTATTGAGCACATGCACAGTGGACCCAGCTTTGACCAGTACATTAGACCAGGCGACTTCCCGAGGTCCCTTCCCACCTGAAACATTCAATGAGTCTATGAATTTGATTATAAAACTCACACTGAATTCAACAGGAATAGTGTCAAATCAATACTAAATATATATTGCCTGATTGTTAGAACTATTCAGCATATTCTAGCTCTCAAATGATATTAGTAAGAGCAAATGGTCACTTAGCACTTTAGAAAAGTAGACCACCTACCAATTCTCTTAAATATAAGCTATTTTTAAGTATTTGTTATTTAAAATGTTGATCTTCATATAAGTTCTTATCAAAATATACCTAGAAGGATTTTGTGCATGTGCTATTTTCTATTTCTGGATTGAAATAATGTTTCTCATCAGAAATATCTTGTCAGGTGTTTCCTGTGTCATTGCCATAGTTCAAAAAAAATGAGGGCACACCTAAAATGTCAGCAAAGAGTTTATCAAAATATACAGCAGAATTGCCTACAGGAGACAGCCCGTGCATGTCTTCTCCTGCCCCCTCCTCCCGCCCCTTACTTTTCTAGACTTGTATCTCTTGTTTTGTAGAAGTAAAGCACTTCTATCTTCCATTTTCCTCATTTTCTCCCTCCTGTTCTATACCACATGGCTATAATTTTTCTATGTGCAGGGAGATTTTTCAACTGGATCTCTGAAGCTGAGATTTGGCTTTCTACAAAGAGGAAAATAAAATACAGAAAGGAAGGAGAGAAGATCCAATTAATTCAAGTTGAGTGAACAGGCAAACAGGTACTGCTAAGCAGGAATCACCCCTCGAAAAAGTCATATATTCTTTTGATAACAATTAATTATACATTTCAAAATATCTAAGCTCTAGTACTCTAAACAACAGGCAACAGCATTTCATTTCAAAGAAAGGAGAACATAGCAATATTCACTGTATAAGAGAATAATATAGATGAGAAAGCACATCTATGAATCAAAGTAGAAAGCTAACCAACCCCGCAGCAGATTCTTCCAGCCAGCCAGAGATATAAAGGACAGAGTTTGAAGGATTTTTGCATTTACTCAAGCTAAAACATTCATGAGCCTGCAATATTAACACACCACCACACTGATTCCCAGAGACAGAGCCCTGGTACTCAGCCGGGACATTCCATTCCAAGTTGACACATTTCATTACGGCTTCATTGTATTTACAGATCATTTTGGGGCACATCAAGGACTCAACTACAAAGTTTATCAAGTATCTGCTGTACAGTAATATATATTCTACATCTGTGCTTTGTGGAAGAAGATAGATTTCATACACTACATGTCTTCTAAAGAGTGCCTATAAACTGTGAAAGAGGAGTAAATTCTAGAAAAACAGGAAAGTGTTGTGGGACAGAGCTATTTTCTAAGCCTTAGCCAGCAGAAAAGGAACTCTAGGTTCACAGTGGTAAACATACAAGAAAAAAATAGAAAGGAGAGAATCTAAGAAGTCTTTTAATCCATTAGTCTGCAAATTCCACCATTACTGTGGGGTCAATATAAGTGAAAAATCAGCCCTGAGACAAAATTCCTCCCACTGAAGGACAACAGAAAAACTAGGGCTTCTAGATTACATGTAACAATTAAAATTGTGCCATTTTATTCTTTCTCTATTCTTCCTTCTCCCTCTAGTATTTAACCCAGTCCAGAAATTCTCATTACAACTAGTGTTAAGAATAGTTATCCAAACTCAATGCCCACTGGGCAGGGTGTTGTAAATCAAGTATATTGCTTCAAAAAAAAAAAAAAAAAAAATTGAATAGAATAAACAGATGCATTCCTCTGGCAAAAGCTCCCTAAAAGTTCTAGAAGTAACTTACAAAATTACTGAGTCTCTTTGTCACAGCATTTACACTAAAGTAATGCTACTTTTGGAGTAAAAGAGAGATCTCTGTCTTCATCCAAAGAGCATATTACACAATGACCACAGGCATCCCTGGGGAGCCTACAAAGAGCACAGTAGGCATTACTCAACTACATTGCTGTTGCAAGTAGAGCCTGGCTGCACAACGTTGATCCACAACACATCAGGCTTGTCTTAAATTGATAAGGAGTACACTTCATCTTGGCTTGGATATGGATATTACAGATTATCTACATTCGGAATAAGAGTTCTTGGCCTCTGTTCGTTTCTGTAGTATTTCAGGAGTAATTGATGTGTGAACTAGTGGAAATAGGCCAGGGAAACTGAAATATAACCCCGCATAAGCACATATAGTCAGACTGCAAAAGTATGGGAATTCTACATCTGAGTCCCAAAATGAAATTAACTTCCTATTTCATTTACAAGTGAATAAGCAAGCTATTTCATTCCAGTTAAATAAACTGTTATGTTCCAATAACATAAACATTCAGCTGAGCCCATGGATACTAATATGCTTGGGTACCATAGTGCAAGGCAACATAGTGCGTCTATTTTGGTGTCTGTTTACTGGATACATAATTACAAGCAATAAGTGCATGAATCTTTCCCTCCTTCTCAGAAAACCACCTTTCACACTTTATTATCACTTACTAAAGCCTACTGCTGGCTTGATTGAAGTGTGTAGGCTGCACTATACTTACCTGCAAATAAAGCACCTTCATTTGGTTCTTAAGTTACTTCAGAAGCTCTCCCTGTTATTACATGAATCCTTTTCATATTACGAATTTCACACACTTTACTGCTTTTGTGTTTCACTTAAAATCTTGTTTATTGGTGGCACAAAAGTAAAGCTTGACTAGTAATGCCTGCCTTTTTCTTTTCATGCTTTCCCTCCTGGGATGCAATTCAACTCCCATTATTGATGTGAATTATTCATTTCTGAAAATCTTTCAAGTATGTCTGAAAATCTTTCAAGTATGTCTGAACCAAGCAGGTTCTTACATTTGCTACCCTTGGAAGAAGGGGAAGAATCATATTACAGAGTTTCCATCCTTTGATATATATGATTTAATGACAGAATATACATAATCATGTCTTTCTCAACAGATATTGTTGAGGTTAAAATCTGTATCTAGATGGACTACTGTGCCTAGCCAAAATCTGTTTTCTACCACAGGTTCACAGGATCATTTCTTATGACTTCTTCAAATGTAAGGCTGTTCTTACAAACTAGACTGTCACACCTCAAAAGTCTCAAGACTAACATGTAAAAAAACAAAGTAGGTAAACCAAAATATCTATATGGTTAAGTTCATTTAATAGAAATTGAAAACACATGGATTTGGGACATATGCTTTATTATTACTTACACTGTGCCTACAATATTTTAATTTCTTTGAAAAATAATTCATTCCCTTTAGCTGCTTTCAGAAATGTATAATTAGAGACAACTGTAGTAAGTTATCTAATATCTAACCCTGTAACAGAGTTTTTATCCACAGACTGCAAACTCAGTAACTATATGATCTCCCTTGTCCATGTAATGTTCATAAAAGCAGTACTTTTCTTTAGTCCTATTTTAAAAATGAGACAGGTCAGTTCACAACAATAAAAAGCATGTTAGAGTTTAAGATTATGTGAAAACATAGTTGTCATCTGCTATCAGCTATCTCCTTCAGCTTTCCTCTTTTGGTAAAATGTTTGCCACAGGAAAAAAAGTAGGTGGACAACCAACACTGCTGGAATTAGGGATTTTTTTTTTTTTCAAAATTGGCTTGTGTTAGGTAAACAAACTGAAAGACTGCTAAACAATCTAGTTTTTATCCTCCAGTTCTCCAGTAGTGAATGTGATTTATATATCAGCTTGTATATATCCATACACATGCACAAACCCAAAATGATGAGGATTCTCAACACTGTGACTTACAAACTGTAAGTTGTGCACAGTTTAGTCATGTGAATTTTTCTGAGTTTCAGTTAAATCCAGGTTACTGCATTCTGATTGCCTATTTTGAAAATTAGAAAACTTTGCTTTCTGTGCTAGTTTTGGAAGGAAATAAATTAGACAGATGTACTGCCAGCCTGCCAGTTCTCATCCCCTCCCTCATAACTTTTGAATGAATTGGCTATTTTGATCAAATTTGACAAAAGGACCTGGTCTCACAGATATGAATTTCCAACAAGCTTCCATGAGAACTGACAGTTGAGTAGGAGATAAAGACTGACATGAGTTTTCCCCGTGAGGAAAATATTGCTGTGTAAGCTCAGCAATTATCTATTATGCTTGACATACCTTCAAGTCAATCATTGTGTATAGATCAGCCACACAATCCACTTGCATGTAATTTAGAAGCAATCATAGGTCTTCTGTTTCTCACCCAGCCACAAGCTAGGGAACAAAGGAGTGGTTGGCAATATATCCTGGAATCAGTGGAGAAGCTAGGTTTTAGCAATGAAAAGTGAATGAAGAAGGGAGCTGTAGTTTGATTTGACATAATCTCATTTGAAACCAAGCTTCAGCATATACACTGTAATTAGATGAATTTATTAAAGTTTGCAAAGTGTTTGTAATCATTAACCCCCTATAATACAAAACAATAAAAAAAGGAAAAGATCAGAAAAAGTCAGGCTTACTGTGATTTAACAAGGTTGCAAACAAGTTGCTATTTATATTTTCCAGTGTTAATTCAAGTAGGCCAGTATCCCAAGAGTGCTCTTGAACCTTTTTGTACAATCACCACTTGATCTAGGAGGACACATGTAATCATACCCTTTTTAGGTAGGTCAACACTAGCTCTATCAGTAATTACACAGTTGGCACTTGGGCTGTTAGGGGCACATCCCAGGTTATTAACACCTCAGTAACTTGAATCTTTTAAGCAGAGATTCTTGGTATGTTGTGGAAGAACTCTTTTACCTTTCCAGGCCTTTGTCTGGATGATCCTTGGCCCACATTTAACTGAGAGAATCCCAATGTTGCCTGCTCTTTGCTTCTGTTCAGTTCTCCTGATACCAGCCTGAGCTCTGAAAGTTGTGAATGTGCTGTGTTTCCTGCCAGTCTCACCAATTCCACACAAGGAGGAAAAACACCACCACATACACAGACAAATTTCCCCACTTACTCCTGTTTACTTTCCCTGCTTATTCGGAAAAAGGATTACATTACCTTTTATGCAAAGGCATAGCACCAGGACCTCACATTCTGTTATTTTTCTACTATGAATCCTTGATCTTCTCCAGTCATTGCTTTCAAAGACAGTATTCCATTCTGTTGATGAAGTACTTTACTTACATCTGCTCAGACCTAATAAACACTCCAGAACTGGAAGTCCATCAATGTTACTGAAAATACTTGTTTGAATTATCATTTAGCAATCATATCCCTCCCTTGTCCAGATGTTACAGAGCATCAAGGATAAGAAATCATTCCAAAGAAATCTGCATTGCAGTCATCATCAAAGTGAATAAATAAAGAAAGCCGATAGGACACCACACACTAGGCAAATCGCTGTGATCTTCATAGAGAAAGGTAATGGATTTATTTTTCATCTTTTTTAAATATAGCTTTTCTTCCAGATTCAGAGGCCTTCATGTTAAACTCAGTATTTTTAGCACCCACATGACCATCAAGAATTGAATTGCAGCAGTTCCTTAGCATCTGAGTAAGAAAGCAATGATAGATCACTGTGATTCTCTTGTCCTTGTACAGCAATCAAAGAATCATTTACTAAAAGACTGAATTGCTTCCAAAAGCAGAAATCACACAGCTCCATCTTGTGGAAGATACGATTCCTCATGATGTCACAGCTCAGTTCAAGTTCTACTGTTGACTTCTGCCTTTGTTAATGATTTAGCTTTAGATGTTTTACCTACAAGATTTTACCTACTGCAGATATTTAATGTGTAATTTACACAACTTCATCAAGAGCAGAAACAATCTGCCTTGCATTTTTATTTATATTCTCCTGTTTCATTTTATTTCCCCATAACATTCTACCAATCAGGTCCATCCTTCGACAGTTCATGTTTGTACCAAGTGGTGCAGAATTAGCTACTTAATTTTCTTTTTGTCCTCTTTCTTTGTCCTGTAAAAGCTTGAACACCTTACAGAAGCATCCTCAGTGAACATGAAATAGATTAGTACTAAAAATATTTGATTTTCAGCCTAGTGGTACTTCTTAGTAGGAAGCATTTGCAATCCAGTTTAGGTGGCACAAAAGTGCAGAGCAGCAGAGTTTGTCTTATTCATGTAAATCAACACAGAATTCTAATCTGTAATGTTTCCATAATCTAATGTCACTAAAGTAAACCAAGTCATAACAACTTTTGCCTCAGATGAACTAGGTAACTTTCCACAAGATCATGAAGTGTCTTCCTGGATTCTGGGGACAACTGTGGGATTAATCCTCATTCCTTTGTTGCAGTCTCATTGTCCCACTGAGTGCTTCGGAAAGGACTGTACATCAGAAACAAACAAGTCACCATATGCATTTCACAGATGCTGATTCTATTACTGTTGTGTTGTGAAGTGTAGTCTGTGTCTTCCTACTTCCTCCACCCTTCTGCGGTAAGATAAGTGTTGCAGGGAGAAAGAGCTTTGTAGTCTGCAGCAAACACAAGTTTATATTTATTCTTTGTGCTTCTCTTCAGCAACTTCTTAGATAATTATGGGACCATTTACCATAAAAGGTAAATTCCAAATTTAAGATGATGTCAGGAATGCAAACTAAGACTTTTAGAGTGACAAAAACACTAAGAATTTGAAAATTTCTGAACAAAAAACCTGCTAGGCTCAAACATTTAGTCTGTTCCCACATATTCATTATTTACTCCATCACCTATATTAGTGGCAATTATTCACCAGGTTTTGCACTTTCTTTTCATTCACCGTACAGTACATACAGTGACCAGGTCACCGCCATCAGATTCTCAATGAACAACAGAAAAAGAATTTTAACAAAAGAACCAAATGTTATGAAACTCTGTCTTTAATAAGAACAAGTCTCAAAGATAAGAGCAAAAAATTAACTACAAATTTAATACTAATAGAAATTACTAAATAGGGGTTAATCAAATTGGAAATGAAAAACCATAAATCGTTCAACTATATAGTATTTATACATAAACTTCTATGCCATGCTATCAAGAAAACTTATTTTTATATTTTTGGCTATACATTTTACTTAGGGAAAGTGTATTCAAACATGTCTCTCAACAGAGGTCTACAAACCAAAATCCATCAAAAAAAATTCCTTGGTCTTTAGTATGTAACTCATTGTAAAGACTTCACAACATATTTTGATGTTTGGAAAAATACTTTGTGTTTGGAGAAGAAGGTATTTTACTTAAATTGCAGTCCAATGTAGTACTTCTCTATCAGATTAACCCAGCCCACATTCACTGAAGTTTTCTGAAAAAGTAGCAATTAACATGATTCATGGGACTATTCACGGGTGGCTCTGGGAATATATTTCTCATTAATCTACAATTGAAATGCGTGAGTGGTCACAAATGACCACAAACATTCCCTCAAGTCTTTTAATTTAATTAAAAGGATAAATGATCCTAAGTATTTTCATCTTTTTTAATTAGTTTTAAATTAATTTTCAGTGTGAGAGCCAGAAGTCCTAACAGAAAAAGTAAGGAATTGAGCACAGGAGCTTCTGCTGATCTTCAGACATATCAGATCTGCATGATGACTGTCAACATGATAACCAAAACCACCTGCTTATTAAAACACTGTTTTGGACTACAACAGTCAGAGGCTGTCTGAATTAACACATATAGGCAAAAACATGCAGTAGAAAAAAATCTCCTAAGAGTCATCAAAAATCTGTATTATAAGCTAACATGCCAAGACTCAAGGGGGAAAAACAGAATAGTATCTTGATTCTTTCCATACAAAGCACTATTGTCCCCTATTGAGACAATTCATCACCACTTCACCTTCCTGAATTCACCTGCCGTACTGTGAAACATTTTGGCAGTCCTCTCTTTTGGTAGAAGTCAAAACAGTAACTCTCTAGATATGACTGACAAGAAAAATACCTCATCTCTTCTGCTAACATTTTTTTTATTGTATGAAATTTTAGGAACAGTATCAACTTGATTTCTTGTTATTAAGTCTTGAATTGATTTTTGTTTCTCTGTGAACTATTACTATTACTCTGAAACACTGAAACCCAAAACCTACAGAAAGGATGAAGAAAAAGAAGGGAAAAGACTTTCCAAGGTTCATACCCTACCCCACCAATAGCTGTCAATCCTGACAAGAAACAGCTACCTCTGAACGTAGGTGGATGCAATAGTTCATCCTCTTTATCCAATCAGTCTTTGGACCGTATTCCAGAATCTGCCAACAAAGTTGCCAATTAGCGCCAATCATGGCAGGTTTCTCTGTGATATGGACACATTCAAGAGAAATTGGGCTGATAGTATCAACCCACTTTGCATCTGTATCTAAAGAGTCTTTGTATGACTTTGTAACCTTCAGTTACTACCAAGATTAGCCATGTTGAAATATTAATCTATAGATATGAAAAATATATTCCTCTATCATAAAACAAGCTACATTGTGCAGTTTATAGTTGGAAGTACTCTTAGGCTTTTCAAGAAAGTGCCAAGAGACTACTGCTAGAAAGATAAAGCAATTTGTTCAATAGGGCTACAATTATTTCATTCCCCAAAAGTAGGGGATTAAAAATTATGTTAATTAGGATAAATATTAAGAAAGTATTAAAGCATGATTACAAGACAAACTAAACAACAAAAGAGTTGCTGAATATTACAACTGTTAAAAATAATACTTTACAGTGATACTCTGTGTTGCGTATGGTGCTTAGAAGGTATACACTTACACACTGGCTGCCGGTAATATTCTAGAACATTTAGTCATCCTTAACCCTATGTATTTTCATTACTTCGGTGCACACCATTAAAACTCAAATGTTATTAAAATATGGCATTAGAAATAATTTCATATTTCCTATTTTAAATTGAAAAAATATATGACTAAACATTAACTATGAGGCAGGTCATTCTAGTGAAAACAGGATGAAGTACAGTACAAACATACTTGAATCTGCTGTGTTTCACAGTCATCCATTTATCTATTCCTTTTCCAATATATGTGTATTTTGAATAAGGTGTTGAAAGTGTAATCCTGAATTCCCTGGTAATCTAAATGGGAGATTTGGCTGCAGAAGGAATCAAACATCAGACTTAGGGCAGAGAGAATTAAAAAGTAAAATACCTAGAAGACTTTGCAGGTAACTGTTTTAATATAAAGGCTCTTGTTTTATTATGCATGAATATGAGTATGATTCTTTGGATTCTAAAGTACTTTAATCAATGTTCAAGGGTTTTTAAGAACCTCATTATATATCTCTTTTATAGGATTATGAACATTTGCAAATGGGGTCATGTAGTAATGCTTCAAAGGCTAAAAAGGTTAGATCAAAACATATTTTCCAAAACTCCTCAAAATTTTTCAAAATCAGAAGCCCTAGCCAATATACATTGCCACATTCAAGCATTCTCTGTGAATTTTAGCAACATCTTTTTTTTAATGCATATATAACTGTTCTCCCTCCCCCACTGTTTTCCTACAATGACCACATCTGCACAACTTTATCCAAAAGTAAATAGTAAGAGTTTCATTTAAATAAAATTAAAATAGAGCTACAAAAAATAAATCTACATATATTACAGACTAAATTGATTAGTTTAACTTAATTTACCAAGCAACAGTGGGATAAGGATAAAAAAACCCACTTGGATTATGATTGAGCACCTCTATGGCAGTTTTGTAAATACCCCTTCTGAGGATTTTTCATTTCATTAGAGGAACAAAAATAATCAAAGCTGAATCAACAGGGATTTTATAGATTTGTAAAAGTATCTTACAGTTAGAACTTCAGTTTTCTAAATGTGTGTACAGTGGGTCACTCAATATCTTACACAGGTAAGTTTATTTAGTGTTCTGGTATATATACTTGGAGCCTAAATGATAACCTGAGCTCTGAAATGAAGAAGTTGATACTGCATTTACTGAATACAATACTAGTGATACTGAGTTTTATATAAGATAAATAAATTCAGAAACTCATAATACATGAATTCAACTCCCAAATCCAGATATAAAATGTCCGTTTGGTTTAAACTGAAAGCTTGATGTTAAGCTAAGAATATTTATGCAGCCTATTAAATACTGAAAAAAGGCAAAAAGTTTTAAAAAAATTCAAGACTGGACTGTCACTTCCATGTTCTAGAACTCATTATCTGTGTAAAAGACTGAAAGAAGTTGGGTGCTCTTAACATTATTTCAGATAATCTTCAAAATAATCTGTATTTCAGACAGCTTTTGATTGTTCAGCAATATCAGCATCAGTTCATCCCCTATAAAGGTAAGGAAAGTAGGCAGAGCAAGAGAACCCCTTGGCTTAACCATGAGCTTCTGAGTCTGCTCAAAACCAAAAGGGATGTGTACCAGAGATAGAAAAGTGGACGAATACCCGTTGAGAACTATAAGTGCATTGCCAGGACATGCAGAGATGCAGTTAGAAAAGCAAAAGCTCAGCTCAAATTGAAATTGGCCAGAGATGTCAAAAACTACAAGGGTTCTTCAGGTATGTAAGCAACAAGCAGAAGGAAAATATTGGCCCACTATTAAATGGGAGAGGTGAATTAGTCAACAACAATGCTATAAAGGAAAAACTGCTCATTACTGAGGAGAAAAACAGTGGTCCAGAATTGCTTGATGGATAATAATCCCAGAGAAGAAAGATTTTTGTCAGGATCCATTAAAAGGCAAGGTAAAATAACCAAATTCAGGAAGTCTCATTTCTTTTCAGTTCCCTAACAACAAAGGACAAATTGCTAGAACAGTTATCTTTAGAATTTGGGAGGCTAATAAAGCATTCCCATCAGTGTCAAATAACACACGAAAAAAGAAGTGCCTCAGAAGTGATGGGGTGCAGTAATCAGAATTGACTCAACATAGGAGCACAACTAGTTTTGGACAAGCCAAAGGAAAAAACAGGAATGTTTTAAATTGTCTCTCTTAGGGGAAACAGTCCTTTATTATATGTGTCAGCCTGTAGGCTGACAGAGCAGAGAATCTTCTGTAAGGTGGTAGGTGAACCTTAGGCTCAAATATAACTAACTTTTTTCTTTTTTTTTTTTTTTTTTTATATTTTGTACTTGCAGAGGAAGAATTGTCAGGTTTATACACAGACATTGTATGCAAAAAGCTTTCCAGTGGATATACATGTGTTCACGGAGGTGTGTAAACACTGGCAGTCAGGAACATAAAAGCAGCCAACCTAGATCAGAGCAAAGGTCTGTATCTGACAGTAACCTTTTGTGGATGCCTTCCAGAGGTTAGGTCCTGGTATTTCATAGCTTTGGGTGTTTTTTAAACCCATGTAAACTTCTTACATCCACTGTCTTCAAGATGAAAAGGAGGCTAGGAAGTTGAAGGAAGCAAGGCAAGAGGTTTGGAGCAGCAAAAAGGAGAGATTACAAAAGGACAGAATAAATGGGATAGGACTGCAAAGAAAGAACAGGATTTGAGCAGCAACACTGCTTGAAAAAAAGGATGTGAAGGGACTTGGGGCAGAGATTTTTTCCATCTGCAGCTCTCCATCTGTAAGTGACAGTACTGGGGGCTCTCTAGGAAGGTAAGAGCCAGCATTAAACACACATGCTGACAGCACAGAAGGGGCGCACTGTAACCTACTGCAGCCTAAAAAAGCATTAAGAAAGGGGTACAGTGAAATCCAGAAAGAAAGTTAGTTCAGACCTCACTGGAGATATTTTTGAATTGTATGCATCTGTATGGGATGTCAGACAATCCACCAATTAAAGTATCATGTCTTACCTTTCTCAGCCATGCAACCCTAGATATGTATTGTCCTTTGTCTCTCACCCCATGTGTATCATATTCTGAGAGGAGTCCGTTCTAGTAGTTGTTTTCAGAAGTAAAACAGGGTTTTTAGAGCATGGAGGTGATTGAGAAGTTCTGTGAAAAAACTCCAGAGGGGAGACAGTGGTTAACAGCACAAAGAAAGATGGGAGGGCAGATTTGGTACATTAAGAGTGTGTCAAAGAAGTCATAGCAGATGAAACAATACTTATCCATAACCAGCTATTAATGGTAGTGAAATTGCACCATTCATTTATTAAAATGAATATGCTTGACTGTAGATTTGTCAGTCTATATATTTTGATTATATGCACCGCACAGCTCGACAGTAAATTACTGCAATTAACTTTGATTCTTTAGGATCCACAGGAGTAGCATATGCACATCTCGTGGCAGAATCTAGAATTCAACTCTGAATTCTTGTCTAAAATGTTTGTGCAAAGCGAGTGGTTACATTCAAAAGCACTCACAAACTTCAGCAGGAATTCTACAGAGATCTAAGGCAGTGCTGGTTTCTCAAATTTCTCATAAGAATAAAACTTTAAAAAAATCCAAAGAAAATTAAGTATATCTGTCACAGTAAAGTTTGAAAAAGAAGCACAGCTTGAGTTCATTTTTTAACAAACACCTTAAGCATTCAGTCACCATTTTTCTATACCAAATACAGACATTTCAATGAAAATCTTAGCTTACAGATAAAATGTTTTTCATGCTGTTCCTTTTTAGTTTTAGTAACACATCCACTGTGAAACTAGCACCGTTCCATCTGTGAAACTATATACAGTCAGACATTTTACCTCATAACAAATCTGCATAGCTCACTGTTTTTTGGCTGTATGAGTACAAGAGAACTTGACACAAAACAAACTGCAAATAATCAGATGTAAGATGTAACTTTCTAGAAGGAAGTTATACCCATAATTTTATTAAGAGAAACCACAAATCAAGTGTCAATCGAGGATTGGGAAGGGAAGAGAGGACAAAAGAGAACTAGGGGAACTAGAGAGATTACACAGTAGAAGATCTGCCAGGACATAGGAAGTAATACAACAACTAATCCACTGAATTAAATTTGACAAAGTGTGAGAAGAGTCAAGACAGACGTTTATTTCTGATCATGTATGATACATGATCTTCTGTTCTTGTTTTCATAATTCCTCTATGCTGAATTAATATAACTTACAAATTAAGTGTGCTTTTCTTCTTTGTAAAAGTTACTGTGCAGAACAATTAACTGTTGCTATATCACTACAATATAATTTAGAAAATGATACATATATAGTAGACATAATGGAGAATTGTGTCACAACTTGGAAAGCCTGTTAATAGATCATTCAAGGGCAAAAGGCAGCACAGAACTGGATCAAATCTACTTATCAGTACTCACTCTTTTGCTAGTCAGTGATCAAACACAAAATAAAGGATTTTACAGATGTCACCTGACAAGCTATGACACTACTCACTCCATTTGACTCTGAAGAACAGCCAGCAAAATTAAGCATATCCGTACATCTCAACCACTCGCAGCTCAAACTATGATCTATCCGCATGAAGACAATGCCTTATGAACTGAAATGGCTATGGCACGCCTACACGTTCCATTAAGTCACAAATGTGGGGAGATAATAATGGTATTCATTTTAAATTGCCAAATTATTCACTATTGTTTTGGCAAACACAGTAAAGCCATGATTAAGATAGCCGCTCCCTTCCCCAAAAAACTCAATAAGCAGCTCCTTAATAAAGTTATAACTTGCACCATTCATCTGGTAAATAAAAAACCTTGGGAAAAAATGGAAACAATGAGAAAGCAGTTCCATGCATATTCAAATAGTTGTAATTGCTATGGAAACCATCTCTAGTAATTCAGTCTTTGTCTCAAAGCATCAGAGGCAAATCATGATACAATGACAGCAAAAGAAAGTGTAATACTGCCTAAGACTTCAAAGTTCCAAATTCAAGAAAAAATTAAACCACTGTGTAGGAAAAGCCTTACCATTTTCCCATCTTCCAGGTTCTTTTTGGAGCATATTTATGTGCATGAGCTCTTCAGTGTTATTTTCTGCCTGGGCTTCCCAAATAGTTGCTTAAGTAGCACTGAGGGCTGGCAGAATCGCAATAGTTATTGCAAAAACAGGATACTGTTTCCTTAGTCTATTCTTTAAGTAATCATAACTTTAACCACCCTTCACTATTAGAAATTTTGGAAAAACTGAAAATGTGAACTCTATTCAAGCAATGCCATTCATTTTCAAGCTCCAAGATGACTGATAATAGGGTCAAAGATGGTAACAGGATCAAGGATTCAGAGATCATCAGTGATGGCAATTAGCTTTAATGTAAATAAAGGTGGGTAAAATAAAAAGCTACTATTTTTAGACTGAAAAACCTCCAATTATTTTACAATATTATATGCCCTTCATTTCTTTTATATGAAATATTTTCAATTTATTTTATTGTATTTATACCACATGAATGTGTTAATGGTAGTTCAGAATATTTGCAACATTTCATCTCATTTCCTTGCAATAGTCTGCTTGCTGATGAACCAAAGGTGATCTCACAATTGTTCTTGATCAACCTCAACACCTATTTTTGAGTTTCATTGTAACCACTTTTCAAATTCATTTGCTGAATAAAAACAGGAAATGCAATATGCATCTCTCTACTACTCTAAATTATGTTGAAAAATCATTACTACTGATGCACTAGCCTTTATTCTTTCTAGGTACATAATTTCCAGAAAGAATACCATCTCAAATATTTGAGAAGTAGATTGCATTTCAAACACTAACCACTCATTTCTCTTTTTTCAGGTACATCCCAGCCCATCACACTCTCACAAAGCAAAAGCCCACAAACATTGATTTATCGAAGGTTTACACTAAATCATTAATGCTGTTGTTTATAAGCAACAACTTATGCTTTTAAAAAAGTTACTTTATTTGAAAATTCTACACACCCATCTTGTGGATCAATATTTGTGTAATACAGATTTTGTTTTACGATCATGTGAACCTTGCCTTTCCTATCTTTTTTTAGTTAGTCTTCTCAGCCACAGAAACCAACCAACTTCCCACAGAAAACAAACTCTAGGAAACACCTGTTTTCCACATTACAATCAGTCAGAAGTCCAGTCAGATGTGAGCAAATAATCACATTTTGTCAAGCAAAGCATCAGATGCAAATTTTGTGTTAGCATTATTCTGATAATATGAAGGCAAATCATAACTATTCTCACATAATATCATTTGGTTTAGTATTAATCCACCAACATTTTTTTTCATGAATGTGAACTGGCATGATGTGAACCTTACAGATAATTGTGTCATACGATCACAGTCTTTTTTTATAGCTTTTGTCAGATGTAAAGCTAGATTTATCATACTGCCAAACCACACCCTAGGCTTTCATAGAGGATAAAAAGTGACCAAAATATACAGCAAGTTACGCACACAATTAAGCACACTTGTGTACAAGCCAAAATAGTGGTTGGTTCTTAAAATTATTTCAGAAAAAAAAATGTTTGTTTATAAAACATAAAAAATTGTAACACCAATATAGCAAGGATATTGATTTTGCTTCTCTAAAATCCTTCACTGGGATATCATCGTCAAAGTTAGCAAACTCATGTATATAAAAAAAAATTGTATTGGTCAAAATGCCTCAAAGGAAATAAACATGTAGTGTTTATTCTTTCTAGACTAACAGAATAAAAAAACCCAGACTGTTCACTGTGATTAATAAAAATAACTTTTTTGTCCAAACAAATACATTTAAGTAAGCCTCCTAGGTATGGAAAAAGAAAAACAGACTGAAGCAATCATGGAAATGCACAGGAAAGGCAAACTGGGGTTACAGCATGAAGTTCTGGGATGACAGAGGAGTATACCCAAGAAACTGGGAGTTGAAGATGGAAAGGTAGCAATGGAGAATCTGAAAGAATGAATCATTATATCATGAGACTTTTAGAAGCACATATTTTTCTGCAGAGAACATATTTCTATTCAAACTCAAGATTCAAGAAATCACCACTAGAGCTTTCTACATGGCAGCACTCAAAAACCTAAAAGAAAAAATTACATGTATACTTCCATCAAAGAACGTAGTCATTAACTCAATCTTGCGCCAGTATTAGGGTTAGTTTCCTACTTTATCTGATATATTGCCCATACATCTGCATCTGAAAATTTTGGGGTTTCCTTCTCAGGGACTTGCCCCAGCCCTCTACAGACTGCTTTAACAAAACTTTATGTAGCTTTAGTTCTGTCTTATATCATGCTTATGCTGCAGGTTTAAACTGCATTTTTATAAAGAATCGTTTAATCCATACATCTTTAACATCTGTATGATATTTACTTACATGGTCTCATATGTTTAGAATTCTGTTTGATCTCCTGGCTGGAAAGTGGTTTAAGTCTTTTTTCAAGCCTCACATATAATGAGATTTTTTATTTGTATAATTCCTCATTAACATACAAAGATTATATCTCTAAAACAATGTACTTGTTTTCTTAGCAAGAAAAGAATTAAATGATTGGGACATCTGTAGGCCTCACACTTTTAAGGATCTAAGAAAACGTTCAACAATCAGATGAGATTTTTGAGTGTTATATTTGTAAAACATTTTATCTGACTAACCTCCAGACTCCATAGAAACATACACTCCAGGACAAAAGGCAGCATGTAAAGTTTAAAAGTGATTCAAAGAACTCTAGGAGCTCAGTAAAGACAATTTACTATTCAGGTCTAAAATAAGAAGCCAGCTTCAGTCTTAACCATGAAAGTATTATTGCTGCTTCATAATTAGAGGTTTCCTACAGGCTCTGAAGAAGGTAAGCCAACAGTTTTCTCTCTACTTTAAATTGAATTTAAAACATCATTAAAAATAGAACAGATCACACATTCATAATACTATCTTACTAAGACAGAAATCTGAGAGGTGTGATAATTTGGCAAAGCTAATTTTTCAGATACAGTTACTGAAAGTAAAGAGTAGAAAAGACATATTGATTTGAAATGCAAGTAAAGATGTAGATTCCAATTTTGATTTTTGTATTGCCTGATAAATCCCAGGAAACTCATTCAAGCTTATAAATGCTCCAAAGATGTTCAAGATATTAATTACTAAAGAAGAGGTTCGTTTTCTTGATATGTTTCTAGGAAATATGATACATTCAAACTAGGATGTAAAAGCCAACAATTACTGAAATAAAGAGAAAATATCACAATCCCTGAACTGTCTCCTTTGGAATAAAACAACACTGATAGGAGATAGCATTATTTCTCACTTTGGACTGCCCAAAATGAAAACATTCTAAGAAAATAGTGACATTGTACTGTAGAGCTTCTATACATCATCTTTTCAGTCAGACAGGTTTTTTTTCCTATAAGCAGTTTACCATCCTCTTTACCTCACTGGAATATGTCAGCTAGGCAGATGGCCATTTTATTTACTTAGAAGTCCTGTTTTACTTGGTGTAGTAGAAGCAGGGATGAGACTTTTCATTTGTTCAGAAATCTAAGTCTCTGTTCCTAGAAAACAGTTATCTAAAGTAAGACGTCATTTTCCCGGCTTCCTTGAACAGTCACACACAGTGCATTACAGGAGCATTGACATCGCTGGGCAAGGCATGAATTGATGGTAAAAATTTCAGAAGATCAAGCCTGAACTTTGAATCCTGATTTCCTCTGCTTGGTTGCCATCCATGTCTGGATAGCACTAAATTCTAGTAATTATAGATTTGGTCAACTCAGTTTTTAACCCTCAAATTCCCCAGAATATATTTACTAACTCAGGAATTACATAAACAGAACATTGTACAACAGTGTAAAACTGCTGCAATTGCTGTCTTTGCTGTATGTATTCTATAACCAAACGCTTAGAGAAATGGAAGATTTCACGTAGCAGGAAAGTTTGCTTCATGTTAACTTTACGTTCTCTTAAAAAGTCAAGGAGAAGTTACAGAAGTATGAATCTACCCCGTAGAGAAAACCAGAATATTCCTTCAGTGAAGAAATTGCAGTTGCTTTCAGTTATTAAGTGTTAAGTAAGTTATTACAAATATGATCCTACATCAGCAGCAATATCCTGTTTCAATAATAGGCTACAAGCATGCTAATTAGAAATGTCTATCATGTAAAACAATATTAATACCACATTTACAATTTTCAAATTAATATGAAAAGGTTTTTAATTGTCATGTTAGTACATTTCCTTGCTAAACTACTTTTGTATTGGAGAAACAGTATATTTGGTAATATGCCTCAGGAAAAACATCTGTATAAAGCTGACACTTCATACTAATTGTAAGGTAACAATATTTTACCAGTGAAATTTAGGAACAGTCATAATTTTGTCTCTTGTTTGTTTTACCCACAGGACACTACTCCAGCAATGTCATTGGTCTATGCTTTATACAAAGTTATCTTGTTCGCTATACACAGCAAACACTGGTTTTGGAATACAGCTTTACAAACAATTACTAAATCTGGTTTACCCACAAAAGTAAATATGTTTTGGAAAGAAAAGTCCATGTCCTTTCTCAACATGGACTGATGAGAATAACAGGCTGAGGTGCAAATTAGCTCCTTAATTGTCTGTTTTCCTGGTGCCTAAAAAGCATGCTCTTCAGAATGCTGCATCAACCTTCTCTTACACATTTTTCTCTATGAGATCTTCTGCAAGCTGTTTAGCAAAGTAACGACTTGATAGAATATTTGGTTTGTGAGAGTAATTAATATTTTCATAAAGCTCGAGTTCTAATCCCTAAATTTTGTAACTACTCTGTTGAAATCAGAAGGATAAAGAAATATTCATTGAACTACATGTTCCAACAACTTATGTTACCTATCTGCAGTTCAGATGAACAATTTTTAAGAAATAACATTGCAAGATCACTTCTTCACAAAACCCCACTTCTAGTAGCACTCAGAACATGATGTTTTTCATCAATATTTTTTCACTTATGGTCAGGAAACGCAAAATCTTCAACTAAAACTGCAAAACCAGATTTGCATTGCCACTACTACACAACAAATCTGCATTGGTCACAACCATGCAAATGTTGGCACATGTGTAATACCGTCTATATACATCTGTGTTGAAATATTCCCCATTGCATCATCAACTGCTGCTTCCTTTGTTAATAACAAAGTAGTTAATTTGTAAAAGTACTTCTATTAAATGAACAGCGAAACATTTCTGAGTGAATATGACCACGTCCCTTAGAAATGTATGATACACTTGAACATAAGTAATGTATTAAAACACTTCATCTATCTGACATTTTAATATATTGCTACAATGAAGAAACCTCCTTGTATTTCATAACTTTTACATCTAGAAACTGTTAAAGTGGAATATTCTACATGGTCACCACATATATCATTTATCTAAGATACACAAGTAGAGGGGAAATAATTAAAATTAGGGTTGTTCAGGATACTTAAGTACAAACTGTACATATCTTTAAGCTGCCTTTCATATAGTGTTTATACAATGAAGTAAATAGGTCTGTTAATGCATTTTTAAAACACACAAATAAATGACTGTCTTGGGAGGTTGATAGTGGGCTGTACTGACCATCTCACATAATCTATCAGCTTGGAAGCAGCCTATAATTTCTGTTTGTTTACAATTTTATATGGAATGAAAATCCTAAAGTTGTTCAAAATGTTTATTACATATATATAACAAGTTTTAATTTGTTTAAAATTAAAAGTAAGCCTTCATTGCTGAATGCAGAAATGTATTGGCATGTACTTCCCTGAATATCATTCTTCTTATTCCAAACTTAAAAATTACATATCATATCTAATTCTACGCTAATTCTTAGACAAATTTTATTTACCCCATTCCTATACAAGTTGTTCTTGCATTTTTATGAATACTTTTAAAATGTTACTCTATTTTTTTGCAAAGAAAAATTACATAAAAATGAATTGCAAGATTTAGGCCTAAGTTCTGCCCATCTAAGATAACAAATGACAGCCCTCTATTGGTTAATAAATATATAACCACAAGAAGTACGTTTCACAACAATTTTACATTAATACTATATTTAGCCAAAGTAAAAAAAAAAAAAATATCGTACAAAATAAAATCAGACCACAGAGATGCCTCAGATATTTTATGTGGACCAGAAGAAAACATTATTTCTAATTCATGCAGGAAACAGCAGGTCAAGGAAATGGCTGGTTCCTAAGTTATCTTAGGACAACTCTATAGAATACCATAATTCTTCGAAGAAGTAGCCTTATTGGACTACAGTATTTCATACAGTATTAAAAAATAGTAATAAATGCTAATGATAATCATCATGTTATAGTGTAAGATTTTATTTTGGTCAGTAAAATTACCTGCAGGCCACAAAAATGAAGTGTCCAAGTAAAAATACTGTTTTTCTGACACATTTATGATCTAAAATAAGTTTAAATGCAAATGTCAAAGAGCTTAGTAGCAACCAGCTAAAAATGAGAACCAAAGCACGATATTTGATACAACAATTGGCATTATGATCCAATTTGCAAAGAAAAAATATTCAGGTATCAGCATAAAACTTCAGAAATGTGACACATGCATGACAAAAATCAAGAATAGTTCTCGTATTTTATTAATATCTGCTAGTTTTTAAAGACTTTTTTCTACTTTGACTTGAGTCTCTGTACTGCATGTTAAAATGCAAACATATATCATAAAATAATTTTAAAATTTCTGAATAAGGGAAACTAATTAGTGTAGAGCAATTTTAAAACAGAATATAACTTGGCAACACTTGAGTCAGGCCCCACAAACTCAGGCTTCGCCTCTCTCATGCTCCAGTACAAAAGAAAACAATTAATAAAATAGTTGGAATGTAGAAACAGGATAAGAAAAGCCACAAATTAGGGAATAGTCCTTGGGTATGAACTAGAAAAAGACACAAAGCTTGAGGCAACCTGATAAAGGGGGCCCAATATGCCAACAAGCCTGGGACCATCTGGGCAGGACGCATAACAAGGTTGCTGAGCTTGCAAAACGGAGACAACGAAGAAGAGGTCACCCAACTGTGTACACTGAAGAAGAGGAGAAAGAGGAAGATTTGAGGAGGACGACCCCTGACGACCACCTGAGAAAGAAACTGCGCAGGCGTATCAGGACATTAGCATATATTCATGAGTTCCCGGAATAATAATGAATATGTATTAAATTTATCAGAAACCTAATGAATACGTAAACTCTTTTGTAATATAAATCACGAACAATTTGTTTCTTGTTGAGACGCACATTCGTGGAAATATCCCGGTGCGACTCTCAGCGCTGCAATAAAGGATACCTGCTTAATAGTCACATTGGCTATCGAGTGAATTTTTTTGATTCATTTCCTATATTAATTTAAAAGATTCTGTAGCATAATCCTGACCATGTGGCAAATTTACAATTAATGCATTGTAAAGTGCAGCTACATTAATAGTGTCAACTTGAATAAGTATGCAGGAAAAGAACATGTTAGCAGCCGTACGCTTTATCTTCCCTTACTTTGAAAAAAACCAAACAAAAAAAGAAATGCCACTGCAACTACCAACATATGACAATGCAAAACAAAGAACTGAAGGTATGTATTTGAATGTATCAGACAGTTCACCCAATGCCCTGATAATGGCATTTTACCAAAAGAAGACGATATTGGGGGCAATAATGGGAATTTATACCCAGTGTAAATAAAAGATTTGAAACATCTTCCACACATTCACATTATGGAAGAAACCAGCCGTACACTGTCCCTCTGCCCAATAACCCTGCAAAAAAAAGCTGTCAGTCCTCCCACGTCGCTTTCTCAGAGGGTGATTTTGACCCAGTTGAAGTGGCATCCAACTCCCCTGCAGTAGGCATGGAAAAATCCCTTATTTTAAGAGGGGCTGGAGACAAGTTCACTTGCTCTTCACCATGCTAAATTGTAGGGTAACTCTAAGGAGTGTCCTTCATTTTCAGCTGCTTCTGAAAGCAGGGCTGAAGAGTCTCTCACCTCTGTGGGAACAAACAGCCTTTTCTGCACTGACTGAGGTAAGGACACTAGAAATGAGGTACCAGCAAAATGCTGAGGTACTGATGCCTTGTGTGAGGAATGCAGGCTGAAGTTCAGCCAAGTTTGGTTTTGTTGCTTAAGAAATGCAAGTAATTAGTAACAAACAACAAATAATTTATAATAAAAAAATGAAAAGACCCCCTATCTCGTGTTCGCACTCAGCACGTGCACGCGCGCACACACACAAAAGGAGGAAAGGGGGCTCCAGCTCGCCCCAATACGAGCACCTGTGGGGAGCTTGGAGGGAAGATCGGTTCCTTCCCCGCCTCATTTTCCACGCCGGTGCCTCCCGGGATCCTCCTCTCCCGCCGTCGCCCTCCGCCCGCCGGAGCTCCGCCTGAGGCACCTCGCGCTCGGGGCGGGAAACTCCCCGCGCTCGACGCTGGAGGACCGCATCGCCTGAGTCCGGCAGGGGGCGACGCGCGCCTCAGCAGCGGGAGGGCGCGGCGGCTGGCGCGCGTGCGCCGCTCCCCCGGCGGCGGGGGCCGGCCGCCATGGCGGTGCTGCTGGAGCACGAGAGCCAGATCTTCCTGGACCTCTTCCACCAGGACGGGCTGGTGGTCTGCGCCCGCGGGCTCGGCATCGACCGCTTGCTGCTGCGCTTCCTCCGCCTCTACTGCGAGCCCGCCAGCCTGGTGCTGGTGCTGAACACCAGCCCCGCCGAGGAGGTGAGGGGGGCTCCTGTCAGCGGCATCGCGCCTGCCCCGCCCTTCCCCCTCACCGGCGTCGCCTCTCCGTTTCGGCGGGCGCGTCCCGGCCGGCGGCCCGTCAGTGTCCCGGCCCGGCGGGAGGAGGTCGCCGCCCGCTGCTCCGGGCGGGTGGGTGTGCGGGCTCGCGGGTAGGGGCAGGCGGCGGCGGGAGGGGGAGCGGTGGTCAGGCCAGACGCGTTCGGGGCGCATCGCGGCCCGCACCTCTGCTCACGCGGCACGATCGGGTCCTGATCGTAACGGCTAGAACAGCTTGTATGCGTAACTCGAAAGTAGCAGAGAACTGTTACAGCCAACGAGCAGAAAGGAGGGAAACTTGCTGTCAAGTTTGTCCCTACTTGTCCAGAAAACGCTGCTCTGTTTTGGAACCAGGGAGATTTCCCGCCATCAGGGAGGTGAAGTTTTTGGTAGTGACCGTTGGTGAATAAATATCACAGCTGTAGTTTGTAAGATTAAGCTTGATGTGTATGGCCTACCTGCCGTAGTTGTCCTTGATAGCAGGTGAGTGGACTAAAAGATGCTCTCTTCCCATTTCTCTGTTCCTAAGTGAGTATTAAAATTGTCTGTTCTCTGAAAAAGAGCTAGTAAATTATAAGAAAAAACTTAAGCTCCTTTGAGTGACAGTGGCTCGTATTTGCTTTAAGTATTGTCTAGCTACTACTAAAAATACATAGATTTTTAAATCACTTGGGTGAGTTTGAAACTGAACAAAGTATCCCTAAGAAGAAAAAAGTCATGATAATTCTGACTTCCTTAGGCAATATCTTATACTGTCATGCTTTTGAGATGTTTTGGACAGCTCCTCAAAATTCATGGAGTATGTATAATTAAGGACTTTTGGCATCCATTTCATCAGTTGCCACAATTAAGTCTTATGTTTTTACTGTATTTGGTTTAGGAGTATTTTATTGATCAGCTGAGGTCAGATGGAGTTGTTCATCTTCCTCGGCGTGTTACCAATGAAATTACAAATAATACTCGATACGAATTTTACACACAAGGAGGAGTCATCTTTGCAACAAGTCGAATCCTTGTGGTAGATTTCCTTACTGACAGAATTCCTGCAAACCTCATTACTGGTAAGAGTTTAATGGAATAAAAGTAAGACTGTTCTGTTTGAAAATACATAAAGTTTAATTCTGTATTAAGAGTTATATTTACCAGTATTGACATTGAAGAATTAGTCCCTTTTTTCCCCACAAAGACTGAGGTAAAAGGAGCAAAAATGTAGTTGGAGGTTTTTTGGGGGGATTGGGGGGGGGGGGGAGGAGGCGGGGGAGTTGTTTTTTTTAATGGCTTTCTTTGCTCCAAACTTGTTTGCTGTATTTAATCATATAATTTGATAACATCCACATTATTTTTAGGTAATGCATTTGTATGACTTTCTGATATCAGTAACTGGCTGGAAAACAAATCAGCAGTTAAACCGTGCCATTGACATTGAAACATAAAATTCAGGCAGGCTTTCCAAGGAGAATAATTGATTGCACTTGGTGAAATAATGTCCAGAATACTCTCAGTAAATGGCCTATGACTGAAACTGATTTTAGATGGTGTGTTTTATCAACCCTGCATGCTACCTATTTTTTGCATTAACAGATTACTTCTGGTGACTTGTCCCATGAAAACATGGGAATATCTTATTAATCTTTGTCTTGACACACCTTGGACGCTATCTAAATAGCAGTATTATGAAGTAATGCTGCTCCTATCCTTGTAAAGATTTTGGGAAATAGCTTTTGACCTTTTTTGTTGTTACATAGAAGTTATGCATGCAAGATGTTACAATTACCTTTTTATTTTCATGTTCTTTTCCCCTTCTCCCCGGACCCCCTGTTGTTTTTATGTTCTTGTCTAGGCTGGAAACCCTGTTTAAAGCCTGGAGAGATAGTGAAATCTAAGAGGCAGCAATATAAGACTATTTTACTGTTGTCTAAATGTTAATAGCTTTTTAATGGCTAAACATAACTGAATATTGAATGCTTAGAAGAACGTAAGTTTTTGCTTCAGAAGCTGCATCGCCTTCATTTTAGTCAATGTATGACAGGCTCTAATCTGTAAAACATTCTGAACAGTCTTATGCTAGAGCCAAAGGACACCAGATCTGTCAATTCTGATATTTCTAGATTAAAAAAAAGTGAACAAATTTTCTGGGCAACCTACTTTAATTTCTCTTCTTCCCCTTGATGCTTTCCTCTCTGCCTTTCTGCCCTACCAGATAAGGGTCGGGGTGGGGGGGGGGGGGAGAAAAGCAGAAAGCAGACCTCTGGACTTTAGTGTATTTCTTTTCATACACATAAAGATCTAAAACTTAGTGCTGTCCGTGATGACAGAGTTGTTACAGTTTTTGCATTGTCACTAGAGGTCAGTGTGGCAGCAGCTTTGATAGACTTGCTGCCTCATTTAAAACTTGAGTAACACATGGTTCTGTTGGAAACATATATTATCTCTGCATGAAATTGTATGACAAAAACAAAAAAACCTTGTAATAGTGTTTCTTGCGAAGTTAACATAGCAAAAAAAAAAAAATCAGTAAAGTGTTTCCAGGTATTATAAATGGTGTTTATAAAATAAGTGTGGAATCACATGTGAATTAATATCTGATGAACTCATAAATTCAGCTAAATGAAGATAAGAAATTATCACTGCAGTAAAGAGGAATTATTCCTGGTGATTTTGTCCAAATAGAAATAATGTACTTAATAGCATAGTAAAACTGATGCGACTTGGTATAGTAAACAGTGGCAAGTTTTTTCTGCCAAGGCTTAAACGGTAGTATGAACTCACTTAATAAGCAGAGAAATATTGACTAAAAGTAAGAAGGTATTATAATAAACACATAGTCTTTCTGGTCTGCTACAAATTCTGTGTCTCCTGTGATGTCCTTCAGAGTCACATCTTGACAAACACGAAGATGTTCAGAAATACATATACTCATTACTATGTGCTGAAAAATTTGCTTCATAGGAGAGATGTAAAAATATCGAGATAGAAAAATACCTTTTAGTGGATTATTCCATGACTTGATCATGAATGGCTAGTAGTTATATGGAAGTCTTTTTCTTATAGCTGCTTTTTCATTTACAAAGCAAAGGCATATTAAAATCAATGACTGAGTTCTGAGTTGAAGACACTTGTTATAGAAATTAAATGCACTGTAAGTTTGTCAGCTTATGTAGGCACAAGGTACAACCCATGATGTTTGATGTCCTTTGCTTCCATGTTAGAAAAGCATTTATTATTCCACTGGAAGCTGTGAACAGATAGAAGTACCACTTACGCCTCACTTCACTAGGGGGAAGAGTGAAAAATTGTAATGTGCTATTTAATACAATCAAGCGTGAGAAAAAATAAGCCTTGGTTTTAACAGGTCTTGGCTGAGTGAACTGTGAATTCCAGAAGTATTCACCCCAAATGCTTAATGTACTTAAACTATCGTTTCAATTCTCTCTACTAAAATGTGCACAATGAATATTTTTTTCCTAATGCACGCAATAGCCATGAAGAAAATTGGTGGTGTAATCATACAGTTGATGGTACCTTCTGTCCTCAAGTGTGAATATGAATATCAGAAGTGGGGGAAAAGCAAAATAAATGTTTTCAGAAGTTCTTTGATTATGTAAAGACTTGAACTGTTACTCATAAAACATACTTGACAAGTCTGTAATTCCAGAATTTCTGTAACAAAATAATTCAAATATCACAATCTCAAACATATCAAACTTGCTTTGTTGTAATACTGTGTTATGTCTTGCATTCACTTTTACTCCTTTTAAAAGGCTCAAGATCAAGTTTTGCCTTAGGAGTAAAGAATTTTCTAAGCTAATAAGTCCTGCCACTCAAGTGCAAGGTTCCTTTTGCTAAAGATGCATCATTAACCCGGTCCTGTTATTTGGGGATTCCATGGTACTGAAACCGAAGAATCGCTTGGTTTGAACCCCTGAAAGTTTGTTCAACCATTGCTTTAGAAGATTTAATTTCTTACTATACTTTATTTAAGAAAAAACGTTAAAAGAATAAGACAGTTTTGAGGGAAAATCTGCACAAAATTGGACTTTTCTTTACTTTTTTGTAACTTGAAAACCTTTTATTTTGCCAGGCATTTTAGTATACAAAGCACACAGAATCATTGAGTCCTGTCAGGAAGCGTTTATCTTGCGACTTTATCGCCAGAAGAACAAGCAAGGCTTCATTAAAGCTTTTACAGATAATGTGGTTGCATTTAACACTGGCTTTTGCCATGTGGAAAGAGTGATGAGAAATCTTTTTGTCAGGAAACTTTACCTGTGGCCAAGGTAAGGCACCTCTTTACTTCAGTGGAGAGTTAAACTTTTTTTTCTTTTTTTTTAAAGATGAAGGATATTAAAATGGGTTCCTAAGAAAATTAGGTGTATGTCATCACACTGCTAATCAGTGTTCCCTCTTGTATTCCCACACAAATTCAATTCAATTTCTGACAGAAGTAGTGGTTTTAAAGATGCTAAATTTCTGTAAGTATTTTTGAAAATGGACCCAAGTTAAATCTGTAAGGGGCTGAACTTTATGGTAAAGCTGTCCTTTTAGCCAATAGAAATCACAGCAGAAAGTGACATTCTTAATAGCTTAAGAAAAACTTCACTTATTAATCATTTAAGCCATGAAGTAACAGGAATACAGTCTGTCGGTTCTGCCATTCATGAATGTATTTGTTTCCAGCTGTGATGAAACTCCATGAATCTCTTTCTATATGTTAGATTTTTTTAATCTTCTTTTACAGGTATGTTGTGTATGAAGAATATTTCTTGATGACTGATAGAAACCAAATTGCCACGTTTGTGACATGCGCTAAGTCTTTCAGGAGCAGAGCCACAAATGGAACTAGGCACTTGAGCCGATTGCTAGAGCAGGGCAGTACTCTAGCCTTGGCCAGGAGGTCTGCCCATTTGTTCCTTTAATCCAGACTAGAAAGTGTTTCACTCGTCTTAACATACTGTTACTCTGCATTGTAAACTCTGTAACAGTCTCTGAACCATGAAAAGACCTAGGGGTGCAGCATGCAGTAACGAAAATGCCCACTGAGTTTCAGAGGTCAGCAGACATTGCATTCTCTGAGCCTCATTCTGTTAGTAAAAAACATCTATATACCTGTACAGCCAGACTGGCTGTAAGGGCAGCGCTTTAACAAGGACCTGCTGCTTACAAACAGAAGCTAGGAATGTCACAGAATCTGCTAGTGGATCCATGGGATTCCAAAGGATTTATGATCCCATTCCAGTTTATCCCTTATGAGATTTTTTTGGTTTTACTTTAATATTGGTTATGTGTAATAATGATGTAGAATCTAATGCAGAAATTTTCCATGGATCATTCAGGAGCACTATAGGCTCACGTGACTAGAAAGACTACAGTCTTGATTGTAGAATAGATGGTTTTCTGAGGCTGTTCATAAGATTGCGATCTTCACATCTGTAGAAACTGATTTTTTTGCAATTAACTTACCTGTTTACATTCAAAACAATTGTAATTGTAGTTTGTATAAACTTTTGAATAATTATAGGTCAAGCCAACCATCCATGTAAATCTTAATCTGTTTTCCTCTTAGATTTCATATAGCAGTGAACTCATTTTTAGAGAAGCATAAACCTGAAGTGGTGGAAATACACGTGTCGATGACCCCTGCTATGCTTGCTATCCAGACTTCAATCCTGGACATTTTGAATGCGTGTCTGAGAGAACTCAAACGTTATAATCCAGCTCTTGAAGTAGAAGATCTATCTTTAGAAAATGCTATTGGTAAACCTTTTGACAAGGTAACCATTTTGCTGTGTCTAACTAAAGGGATGTAGATCTTCAAACTGTATGTCATGCAGACAAAAATATTATTTCTAAAATAAATAGCCAGCAGCAACTGAGTATTCTCCCATGACATGTTTATTACTGGTACAAGGAGAGAAACTGTATTAATCTGTAATGGTGATGTTATAGTTGTCAGTAGGGTTTTGGTGTATTGGTACTATTGTTCATAGAATCATAAAATCATTAAGATCTCTAAGATCATCAAGTCCAACCGTCAACCCAGCACCACCATGTCTACTAAACCATGCCCCGGAGTGCCACGTCTACGTGTTTTTTGAACACCTCCAGGGATGGTAACTCCAGCATGTCTCTGGGCAGCCTGTTCCAATGCTTCTTCCTTCATTTCTTAAGTCCCTGCAGTAAGAACATCCTGATTCATGGGGTTTTGTTACTTATTAATTATAAAGATGGCTGAAATTTCAGTTCAAAATACTTTAGAGATAAGTATGCAGTTATTCCCCCCGCCCCCTTTTTTTTCCTCTTGAATTTCCTGCTTGATTTTTTTATTTTTTCCATTAGGAGAAGCACTGTATATAATATATAACATGCACATGCATGCATCTGTTGTATCTTTTATTAATTATTTGTCATTAATTGTGCGTGCATTGTTATTTTTGGCACATCTGCAATGTTTGGCATACATACGCTTTCTGTAGGGTAAAATCATAAACTTCAACCATCATAGTGAAACATGGTTATTTGTTACCTATGATTAAATATTGATGTGAGTCCTTCTGGGCTTTAAATATTTGTAGGGTTTTTTCTTATGCGCTGTAGGTTGTATATCTGCATGGTGCTCATGTTGAAAATTAAATGACATTATAATGTTTTTTACTTTACCTAAATAGTGGATACTAAAGGCACAGGCTGATACCAGTAAAATAAGGTGGGTTTTTTTACCCATATTTTATTGTTATATGGAAAGGAAAATATGTACTGAAAGCATTAAATGATATACATCTGCTAATCGCTGGAAGTATTTACATAAAGGCATCTGTATTATGTTAACTTTGCAAAAAAATATTATCTAATGATTATCTCACCATAACATCTTCAACTGGGTATGTTTAAAAACTTTGGGAAACTAGTGGCATCCCCTGTAAAGGAAAAAAAGTGCATTCTCACCTTGATTAGTATACTATATATCTGATATCCTGAACTTTCTGATTTATATTTCTAGACAATACGCCACTATTTAGATCCTCTCTGGCATCAGCTTGGAGCTAAGACAAAATCTTTGGTCCAGGATTTGAAGATACTACGTACTTTGCTACTGTATCTAACTCAGTATGACTGTGTCACTTTCCTTAATCTTCTGGAGTCACTGAAAGCAAGTGAAAAAGCTTTTGGTGAGAATTCAGGTAAAAACTGAATAACCATACAAGTTAACGCATGAAACAGTGAAATGTTGATATTTTTAATTAACATTGCCAAACACATGAAGGTATCTAATTAGGTTTTATATAACCAGCCATAAGGACGTAGGTTTTTATTGACAGATAATGCTTTCATCTTCCCACTTAACTGCTGTTACTTAACAGTGTGAGATTTGCATCACACTTCTCTCTTTTCTTAACCTAGTAATTACATAGCATGCAGGTAGCACAGGTATTCTAGATGAGAAACTTGGGGCTTTTACTGGAAAGGGTTGAAACACATACACATTGCAAATGTCAAACTACTACTGCTTTCTTTCCCTCTTTAGGTTGGCTGTTTCTTGACTCCAGTACTTCAATGTTTGTAAATGCTCGAGCTAGAGTTTATCGCATTGCAGATGAGAAACTGAATCAGAAAGGCAAAGTCTTGGAAAAAAGTGATGTAAAGAACGAAAATGGTACTGATCATTCCTAATTTTAAGTTTGAGAGTGTCACACGATTTCAAACGCTCTGCATATTACTACTTGTGTTCTAGTTCCCTACATGATCTTACACAACTCAAGATCTCAATCTGTTAGCTGGGATAAGTTGAGACGTAATCTTAGTTCAAAAAGCGTATAATAAACAACATAAAATGGAGTCACAAAGAAGTAAGAGGTTCTTCTAAGCTTGCTCAGTTGATCATTGGGAGAGCTTTTATGGAATTGTTCTTGAATTACATTGGTGTTTAGCTTGATCATTTTTATTTTATGTGAAGGGATAGGAGGCTGCCGTTGTTTATATTAAGAAAAAATATATTCAGGAGTTTCAGAATTGAAAAATGAATGAATATTTTAACTTTTTGCTTCACTAAAGCACTTATCCCCATTTTTAAATGTTTCTGTAAGAGTGTTCTCCAATCCGTCAGCATAACAAGTTGCATATGTAGGCTGTTGAATATTATATTTGCCAGCAACCATCACGCTATTGACATCTAACTACTGATTTAAAGCTCTGAAGGATATTTTGGCCCTAAGAGCTGCTCAGTACAATTTTATTTTGTTTCAGAACTGAAAAGGGAATTGGTTCTAGAAAGTAACCCAAAATGGGAAGCTTTGAGAGAAGTACTGAAAGAGATTGAAAATGAGAATAAGAACAGTGAAGACCTTGGTGGTCCAGGTGAGAGAATACTAAATAATGTACGTTTTCACAGTAGAGCTAGTTTTTACTTCTACTTGACTTTTGAGAGAAGGAGCCTAACTCTTTACTGTAGTTTTATTAAAGAGCTATTTTTAAATTTAATAATTTGTGGATTTAAGGAGTCCATATGTACTATGGACATAACTATTTAGTTATGTAAAACTAAATAGTTTTACATAAACTCTTATTTAGTTCTTGCTCTAAAAGAGAAATGCTGTTGGCTACTATGCAATACTGTTTAGGAAAGAACTTGTGTTATTACAAAAACAAAAATCACTTAAATTTCAGTATTGTACTGATATCTTAATCTCAAAACCAATAAAACTAATAGCATGGAAATTTATAATAATCAAGTTACCATTCATTCATTTCTCAAGTTCAGGTTCAAAAAACAAATAGGGAGTCTGTCTTATGCCCTTTTCACCTTACACATTCTTCTCATGCACCTGTAAATTTGCTTCTCCAGGAGAGGTGCCTAAATGGGGTAGAGAGTAGAAGGCAAGTGTGTTTCTAACTAACTGCTTTGCTGCCTTTCCTATTTTAGGACTTTCATCCCCTTAAATTTCACCAAGTTTTATTTTAGGAAATAGTAAGGGTAAAAAAGTGCTCTTTTCTTCCACCCACAGTGTTCTGACTCTGGATAAGAACTAGCTCTCTCACCTAGTGTTGTAGGAGTTTATCTGAGTCAGCTTGTGGAAAATTGTTATTCAAGGCCCACAAATGTCAATAATACTGTGTGAAACATGTATTTTTTAGACTCTTTAACACAGCTGACAAAGGCTGAAAATTAGAATGGTCTAAATTAAGTTCTCATTCCACATTTTAAAAAAAAAAGTAGTAGTTGTCCAAGTATGTTTCAATACATGCTGTATCTGCCTCATTTCAGATGGTCAAAAGGAAAACCTGACTAATTTAGATGTTGTAAGAATAAGGAATGCTGAACTTTCATTAACCTTCTCTAATCTTGTTTTGTACGTAACATCATGCAATTTAGACTCCCTGAAAGTCCAGAGCAACTGTGACAACCAAATGTAAAGGCAGACATGCTTTTAGGATCATTAAAACCAATTTGCTCAAGAGATGTCTTGTAGCTGGATAAGAAGTACAGCATAACAGATTATAAACATGATACTGTTTCTCAACTGCAGGGCAAGTGCTTATTTGTGCCAGTGATGACCGAGCTTGTGCACAGCTCAGGGAGTATATTATTGCTGGAGCAGAAGCTTTTTTAACAAGACTGTATAACAAAACCTTCGGAAAGGATGAGAAAGCTGGAGAAGTGTGGATTAAGGACAGGAAAGCCATCAAGTCCAAAGGAAATGCCAGGCCAGACACAGGGCCTCAAGCCAAAAAAGCCAAACTCACGGCTTCTTCAAAACAAAATAAACACAAGAAGCAGCAAGACCGGACTATAATCCAAATGATGGGGAAGACTGAGGAGGAAAAGAGAGAGGAGTCAGAGATGGAAGATAAGAAAGAATTAAGTAGTAGCCAAGAAAGCAGTATTGAAGAAACCATTCCTGAAGATTTCCATGTGAACTTACCCTCAGACTGTTACTATGGTATTTTTAAGAACCCGCTCACAATTATTCATCCGTTGCAGGGTTGCAGTGATCCCTATGCGCTCACTCGGGTACTGCATGAAGTAGAACCAAGATACGTTGTATTATATGATGCCGAACTAACTTTTGTTCGGCAGCTGGAAATCTATAAGGCAAGCAGGCCTGGGAAGCCTTTAAGGTAAGTTGACTTGGTCGGTCTAATTTTAATCTTAAATGAAAAAACAAAAGTGCACTTTCAGCAGTCAAGGCAGAACGTGCATCTAGTGATTTCCTTTAGCTACCTTTTAATTTCTGTTTAGCCCTCTTCTTAATTTTAAACAAAAGCATAATGTCTGGTTTAACAAAAAAAAAAATTTACTTCCCAGCAGGTATTTAGTCCCCTAACAGGAAAAAAAAAAATCCTGTTAAAAAAAAAAAGTTTATTCCATCTTCTACAAGACCTCTGCTTAGATGATAATAATGGCAAAACCCATCTCTATATGTATGACTTTTACACAATAAGCTTAATTTTGGATTTAATTTTCACATTTCCTGATGCCTGGTCATGCAGACCAGTAATTCAGAAACTGTAACAGAAAAACAAGTAAAGGAAACTGCAGTAAAGAAAATGAGAAGTATTTGCAGTTATGCTTGGTTTTAATTTTAGCTAACAGAAAGATTTCCGCATTGTGTGTATATAATTGATACATTTGTAAACTGCAAAACTCACTTCTATGAATAGATGTTACAGACTAATTAAAAATATAGAACACTTAAAATTTAATATACTATGAGGTTTTGCATTATCTTTCATTTATATAGCTGCCTGATACAGCATTTCTTGAATCCAGTAAACTGTAGTTATACCTGTACATCTCTGAAAATAACTTATGGCAGTTTCTTAAGTCTTAGAATAAACACACTTTATTTACTACAGTTGAAACACACTTTATTGGCATATACAATTATTACCTTTTGAATTATAATGCTTTATACTTTAACCACCTTGCGAAAATTATTTGCATAAATTTAACAGAGCGGTTGTAACTTTCCAGTCAAAGATTTGTATATATGCACTGTAACTGAAAATCAAAATCAGTTTGGCAGTATTTAGCGTTTCTGTACCCAGTGTCAAGGTAAGGACTCTGTAGTGCAGATATAAATGACAGAACTCACAAAGTATATTGCATGAGGATAATTACTGGGTTATTTGTACCATTTATTTTTAATTGACTAATCGCCATGTGTTGTATCTACCTCCAGCATCACGTTCCCACGCTTCAGAGCAGGAAAATCAGATGCAGTCATGCAAGTAGGGGGTTAGGAGATGCACTGTATGAAAAAAGTGATAGGAATAAAATCCTATCAGTCTGTCAAACCATACCTCAATTAAAATATATTGGAAAAAAATTACTGTGCTGAAAAGCTATAGACAATTAATTCCTTAAGGTAATTATTAGTTCTAACGTGTTCCATATAAACCCCTATTTGCGGAATAAAAGTTGATTTGTTGGTGTGTTCATCTCTGAGATAAATGACAGCTTGTTCTTTGTAGAACCTATGATTTCATTGTACAAATATATCATTTTAAAATCTTAGATTGTGTTTTTTCCTAACGCAGGATTATTGCAGATTTTTTAGTTTGTTATAAATATTCTGCTGGGAAGATTTTAAAAACAGTAAGAAACTAACTTCTCCGTTATACTTGCTTTGTGTCTTGACTGAATGGCTGACTGAAATCTGAGTCCACTCTGATTGAATCCCAGAATTCCAGTAAGCATATCTGTCACTGGGAAAAGAGGGCACACCAGATTTAAGAATTTTTGTTGCTGATTTTGGAAGATGCAGTTTTTTCACTTGCCTTTTTTACGGCAAATACTAACTTCTCAGGCACGTACTGTTACTAATCTTAAATATTGGTTGTGGGTGGTTTTAACTTATTATGAAGTTTTGTGATCTTTTTTTCTTTTTTTATTCTTTTTTTTTTTCCCCCCTCCAAACCCACAGGGTTTATTTCCTCATATATGGAGGCTCAACAGAAGAACAGCGCTATCTCACAGCTCTGAGAAAAGAGAAGGAGGCCTTTGAAAAACTCATTCGGTAATAAAATCAGTGTACTACCTTTATTATTAATGTTTCATTTGATTTCCTTATATACTTACCTTTTAAAAGAGTGAAGTCCTTAACTGTGTGAAGGCTTTAAATAAACTTCTAATTCACTTGCTTTTCAGATGTTAAGAAAATTTTCCCACTAAGAATCAATGACAAGTCAAAACCTTCCTTTTCAAAGTATCTGATATTTTACTTACTAATTTTAGGGGTTTTAATATGAAATTTCAAAGGCTAAACAGCACCACTTCTATTTTTCCCTAACTGTCTATGAATTTCATTTCTTTAAATGTGTTTTTGTCTGCAAGTAATGTTTCTTTTAAGGTATTTCTAAGGCTTTTATGACTTAAGTCATTTTAGGGAAGAAAACAATTGTTTTCACAGACTATATAAGACAGTATTTTTACTGACAGTGTCTTCTCACCAGGTTATACTGCCCTGAGAAGTTAGAATAATAAAAAATTAAGATGCTAAAAAGTGCTAACAATTAAAAATATAGCATCTAGCCCAACAATCTGGAAAACCTAGTCAATTGCATTTCTGATCGGGTTTGCATTTAGTGTTAAACTATATATAATTTTACACCTATGTCCTGGTTTCAGCTGAGAGAGAGTTAATTTGGTACCTAGTAGCCAGTATACTGCTGTGTTTTGAATTTAGTATGAGAAATAATGTTGATAACACACTGATGTTTTAGTCGTTGCTAAGTAATGCTTACACTGAGTCAAGGACCTTTCAGCTTCTCATGCCCTGCCAGTGGGGAGGCTGGGGGTGCACAGGAAGCTGGGAAGGGACACAGCCGGGACAGGTGACCCCGACTGACCAGAGGGACGTTCCAGACCATATGATGGCATGCTCCGTATATAAGTGGGGGGAGTTGGCCGGGCAGGGGATTGCTGCATGGGGACAGGCTGGGCATGGTCAGCAGGTGGTGAGCAATTGCATTGTGCATCACCTGTTTTGTATATTTGATTATTATTAATAATGATGATAATAATTTTATCTTCCTTTGCTGTCCTATTAAACTGTCTTTATCTCAATCCACAAGTTTTACCTTTTTTTTTTTCCTCCTTCTTCCCCTCCCCCCCCATCCTGCTGAGGAGGGCAGAGTGAGTAAACGGCTGTGTGGTGGTTAGCTGCCTGCTGGGTTAGACTACAACAGTCGGACTGAAGGGTATTAAAGTATTGTGATCTGTTTTTCTCACATAACTGCAGTTTTTAGTGTGTGTGCATTTGCGGTTCCTTAGAGAGAAGGCCAGCATGGTTATTCCTGAAGAAAGAGAAGGAAGAGATGAAACAAACTTAGACCTAATACGAGATGCTAAACCTGCCTCTGTTTCCACTGACACACGCAAAGCAGGTGAGGAATTCCTGAAGTTGGGCTGGCAGCTCTAAGCTTTGAGAAAGATCTGTAACTATTGTTATAGTTATAATAAACATAATTAATTATTTTTTCTTTGAAAAGAAAATAATTGGTTAATGAAGTATTTTACCATTAAGACAGATAACCATTTGGATTGTTTCTGGGAAGCTTGTTGCTTATGAGACTGTCTAGTATTGCTTGTAGTGAGGTGAAGAGAAATTAAAACATTAAAGCTGAAGTCTACAGATAGTCAAAGGCAGTGTTGTCCTTGGGCTGGTAAACGTTGGGGACTTTTCATGTTGGCAAAACAGACTGCCTGGGTAAACAACTGCAGATTGTGGTTTTTGTCTACTTTCTTTGCAATAAAGCATCTTTTTTTCTTTTGCGGTTCTAACCACGTATTTGTTCCTTTCTTTTGACATGTATACTCTGTCTTCATCTTTACAACTCTGTCCCTGGTTTTCTTTGTCATTTTTGTAATCCTGCTTTCCTTCACCGTATACTCTCTAATCTTTGCTATTATGTCTTTTGTGGCCTTGATGCTGCAGTCCCTTCTTGTGTCCTTCTACAGATCTATAAGAGGCTAAAATATAACTTCTGCAATAAAATGCCATATTTCTGTGGCAAACACATGGAAAGAACAAGGATCGGCTTCGGTATCTTGTTTTGTGGGCAACTTTTTAAAGATTTTCCTGATGCATTTAAATAATTTTCATCTACTGCTTAATGTATTTCATTGTCATATATTTGAAGTTTATAGCAGGTAGTGTGATAGTCCTATTAAACCGCAGAGGATACTCCATAAACTACAATATATAATTTGGCAACTGATTTTTGTCTAGAACAGTGAAAAATTAAATAAAGTCTGGATTTACTATGCTGCTGAATTTGTGAAGATCTGTGAGATGTGATGTCCATCGGTTAGAGCAGCACTGGCAGCACGCAGGAAGACTGTCCAGCCAGAGTCGGAGGGCGTAAGCATTACGTTAACTGTATTTATTTTGCTCTCTAGGTGGACAGGAACAGAAGAGTGTTCAGCAAACTGTAATAGTGGATATGCGGGAATTCCGTAGTGAGCTTCCGTCACTGATTCATCGTCGTGGCATTGACATTGAGCCTGTTACTTTAGAAGTGGGAGATTATATTTTAACTCCTGATATCTGTGTAGAGCGGAAAAGTATCAGTGACCTGATTGGTTCCTTAAATAATGGAAGACTGTATACACAATGCATTTCTATGTCCCGTTACTATAAGCGACCAATTCTCCTGATTGAATTTGATCCTAACAAATCTTTCTCCTTGATTCCACGAGGCTCTCTACATCAGGAAATTTCCAGTAATGACGTTACTTCTAAACTAACCCTTCTTACACTCCATTTCCCAAAGTTGCGTATCCTGTGGTGTCCCTCTCCCCATGCTACTGCTGAACTGTTTGAAGAGTTAAAACAAAACCATCCCCAACCTGATGCAGAAACAGCAATGGCTGTCACAGCAGATTCTGAAATTCTTCCTGAGTCAGACAAGTATAACCCCGGTCCTCAGGACTTTCTATTAAAAATGCCAGGTATTAATGCAAAAAACTGCCGTGCCTTAATGAACCACGTTAAAAGCATTGCAGAGCTCGTGACGCTGTCAAAGGACGAACTCTCCAAAATTTTGGGTAATGCTGCCAATGCCACGCAACTCTTTGACTTTATTCACCTGACCTATGGAGAGGCAATATCTAAAGGAAAAGCCAAAAGATGACTAATGAGATTGTTCAACATAGGGCATAGATAAGCTTTTCTTGCACAGTACTTTGGCAGAGTGCACGAAATATTTTAATAAATGCCCTCTAAGATAACCAGCTGTTTCTCACTAATGCTGTTCCATCAGTTTTAACATTAGAGTTAATTGTTACTGGAGGCAAGTTTCAAGAGGAATAAAAAACATTTCTAATGGAAAAATGCAAATGATATTTATTCTTTCTACAGCACTTTAACCAATTCTATAATATCACTGAATGAAATAAATTTCTTCACCAAGTCCATAAGAATTAAGTGCGAAGACTAATAAAGGTGAATTTTTTTGAAAGTTGTGATGTCTTGTTAAAGCTAAAAATGTACCATATTTTCATTAATATGTGTGACCTGCTGCATGATATATCACTTTGCTTTTGCCATGTTTATTAACGTCTTACTCTCTGGAAACTGCCAATTTTCCATTGACAGTGATGGAGCTATTTGAAATGCATGATGGTCTTTTGTCAGGAGTTCATTTAAGAGGACATACCGGGACTCAGTTGTGATTTTTAGGTCATCATAAGCCTTTGTCACAGTAAACTATAATTGTGTGGTATGTTCTACATTATATATGCTTACTTTACTAGAAGTTATACTTTCTCTTTTGACATTCCAAAGTCAGTACAGCTCTGTCTTGTAGTTTATGCAAAGTGCATTCCTTTGGTCTAGACTGGGTAGAGATTCTGTAGTGGCACAATACAACTTAATTCTCAGAGGAGTGCCTTACTTATACTTCTAAGATACTTTATTTTTTTAATCAGTTTTGATAGCTCTTTCACCTCATTTACTTGAAAGTGAAAAATCTAGGTATACCATTGGGACTATTCTTTTATACCGGAGCATATTCCCTCTCATAAAATGCAGTAGTTTTCCAAGTAAGGTTTTTCAAAAGTGCTCATAGTTCTTCCAATATTGCCTTCTTTCTGTGTCCTATTGCACTTGCATTTTAATGTCTTAAATAGGCCATTCATCAATAATTTCAGTAAAGCTGTTGCCACCTGGAAGATAAAACTTTTAGCATTCTGTGTAGCATAAAACCAGGAGAAGTTATTTTTCTTCTGATGGTTTGCGAATGTGTATATTGTTAAAAACATGTATTCTGCACTGAACTTTGATACAACTATGTAACAAACTGCCATTGCCAAAAGGGTTGGTCCTGCGTCGTTACATGCTAATGTATTTACATTAGCTATTTACAAAATCTTTATCTACAGTGACTTGCACGAATGTATTTATACAATTCTAATGCTAACAACAGATCAATATAATCCCCATCATTAATGGAGAAAGTGTTGATTTTCTGTATTCAGGTTCAGTAAAAACTGTACTGTGCACTTTCAGGTTTAACGTTTGCTGTGCATTTTAAGTGTGAATTATGAATTTCTTAAGAGTCTAGGACTGATCTGTGGCCGATTTCCAAAGTGAAGAGTTTTCTGCAAATGCAAATTTCAGTATTAAATACATCCATAACAAGATTAAAATTTGTTAATTATCTTGATTCTCCTTTGGCTGTATTGATGTTAACATTTTTATTTTTAGTGTGTGGTTTATCATCCAGATCTTAGGGTTTCTATTGCCCTACATTCTAATTTATGTCCTTTAATATAAAAAAGAAGTCTTTCCGTGAGACTTTTGCTTATTCAAAGCAATAAGGTCAGAAATGTTCAGGGTTGAGAATGCCTGTGAAGTGGTGCTAAGAGAACCGAAAATCAGAGTAAGAACGTAAGTGTCCTGAATGCATGGCTTGTAGAGCCTGATTCAGAGAAGGAGAGCTGAACAACCTCTGACATGTGTTGTTCATGCGTTTGCATCATTAAGATGTGACATGAACCGTAGGTTGGTTGGTTGGGTTTTTTTCAGCTGTACTGCATCTCGGCTTTGTCATTGCTGGCTCTTTGCTTAAATTTGTATAAGGTGAAAATGAAGGGTGTGTGAAGAGGTTATAAAGTTGTAGCTTTGTGTTGTACACTAGATCAAAGTCACATAATGCAATTAAATAATATTTGCTAAATATTTAGATTAAATTGCCTTTTGTTTATATATGTGGAATTTTTATAAGGGTGTTTTTGGTTAGGTTTTTTGTTCAACGCAGGATTTGGCTTTTTCTTTAAAATAACAACAAGTAACATTGTTGCACGTTATTATTGTTTATTTGTGATTTGGTATTTTACTGTACTAGGTTAGGTTGCAAGTGAGTGGTGTGTCCTTCAGGGGCAGTGTGTACAAATTGTGAACAAAGGTGGGATGAGGTCTTGTCTCCTGAAACCACTTAACCCTGAAATAACCGAGCCAAAGAGTCTGCCTGTGTGCAATGCAACGAAGCGTCTGGGTAAATGATGAGAATCCTTAGGATGCATTCCCTGGCCTTACGGTGTTCTTTAGCTTGCTTTCATCAACGGTAATGAAATTTGTGTTATGGTCTTGTCACTGCTTGATGTTTTAAGTTTGTGCTTTTTTTATTAAAAACAAGCGAAAAAGAACCTGCCTTCAGTTTGGGAGTGTCTTGGTTTGGGTGTATGAAAGAATTTAAGACTACACCTTTCAAGGTCACGGAATACGTGAAACCAGGTGTTTATATGCTTTTGGGAAGTAAGTCAGCAAGTTGCTTGCTTATGCAGTTTGTCCTAGGCTTTGATTGCACAGGGTTTCTTCCAGAATTAACAATAAATCCAAAATTTCTTAGAAACAAGTGCAGCTTATATTAGCAAATACATTTTGCACAGGATAGAGTATGATGTGGTTCCTATGTTTAAGTTCTCTGGATACCATTCCTACTTGCAGTGACACTTGCAGTTTATAGCTACAATTGCAAAGGAGAGGTTTTGCTTGCTGTGTTGTCTGTGAGCAGTTCCCTAAGCAAAAAAACCTTTACCTTCAAAATTACTTTCTGTGCATGAACATGCACAGTAGGGCTCTTCTGGTACCAGCTGTATTGCTCACTTCCAAATTTATGCTTACAAAACTTAAAGGTAAGCCACTTGACCGGAAATCCACACCACTTATAAAATATGCAGCTATCCTGTAAAAGAACAGTGACTTTTTTTTAGAAAGTACAAAAGTTTAAATGTGAGGATTTTTGTGATTGTGAGGCTTTCTCATTTGCAGAGTGATAGTACAATCACAAATAAATTTTTAAAAATAAACACTTTTGTCTCTAATGCTTTCCTTAGTCATCCAGAATTCCAGTTCTATGACTGTAGAATGGAATCCAAAAGCAAACATCTGCCAAAAACCAGTTATTAAATGAATACATTATTTATATGCCAAACAGCAAGAAATGTAACTGACGGTGGTTAAAGAAACTTGTCATGTGTGGGCTTACAAATTGACAATTTTTATTTCAGGCTCCATAAGCTGGGTGCTAGCGGGGTTTACAATCCTTTTATAAGGGCTACTTTAGGATAAAGTTCTCCTTAGCTCTTACTCAAAGATAGTCTAAATTAAATTAATATTCAATTGATCTATTTTGTACAATAAGTGGTTTTAAGAAATGCAAGTAGGGTCATAAACCAAAAAGTTCAGAAACTATTGCTCCAGGATTTTGTAATACTAATTTATTTCAGGTGTTGACTCTTTCTTGACATAATAGCAAGAATTTTTCATATTTCCAGAATCAACTCAAACTAAGCATAAACCCTTTTATGTTTTTCATATGAAGTCCTTTATACCTACTTAACTGTGAGCTACCTTCTCACGTTGAAAATACCCTCACTGTCATAGTGAAATTTGACCCAGAATGTAGGTGAGAGAGAATTCACAGCTCCTATCCCCTCTGGCTTCAATTGATGAAACACTGACCTTTGAAATTGTTCATTTCTTAGCTTCAGCTTTTCTTAAGACTCTTTAAGGGAACCAGTATCATCATGACTGAATAAAAACACTTAGCTTTTTTCCCCACTTACTTGATGCAACTAACATATATATAGAGATATATAGATATATGTAAGGGAGGCTCAGAAAAGCTGATACTAAATAAGAGGGACCTGAGAGGCTTCTGTAGAAAAGAAACTCTTTAGCACTATTATCATCCCTGGTATTTTATTCTTGAAATCAGCCAGTGGGTTCTGGGGAAAAAAATTTACTCCGTTGTCAAAGTCCAGAGAGAGAGAGAGAATGTACAAGGCTGACTAAATGTTTTGATAAGGTTGTACAAGGAAATATTCAAATGTTTTAAAGCTTCAGTGCTATTTTTTATTTTGCGTACGAAATGTTAAGAGTTCATCTGCCAGAGTTTTCAATACAAATAGGCTGGCTGGTTTTTTACTTGAGTTTTGTTCTGTATTTTGCAAGCTTCTCTGCAGTAAATTAAAAGGAAGAAATAGTCTCAGCTACACAGTCTTGAAAACAGAAGAAATGTTCAGTAGCTTGGCTAGCCGATACTTAGCTACGAGATTAATTCTTTAGTCTTACTGAACTTAGTGTAGTAGCCCTGGTTACCCTTACTGCTATGGTGATTTGTTGTCTGAATAGAAGATGTTGATGCAATATATCAAAATGGGCCTGCATAGGTACTAATTTTAGTGAGATTTTTTTTTAGAGCATGGAAAAATTCTGTTAATCCACAACTCCTATAAAGCAGCCTTCCTAGGAATATTAAACTGGGGTTAAATAGATACTGTTTTCTTAGCTTGCCTTTTACCATAGTTCTGTTTGTAAGAGCTTCCCTCTGTAAATAAAAACAGATTTCATTTCTAGGGTCCTTTGTCACTCAGCATTACTTCTTTTTTCCTTCAACTTTATCATCGACTATCAAAGAGAGTAGGCAAGTTATTAAACAAACTGGAGTTATTATTCAGCAATGCAATCTTGTTATTGAGCTCACAGCTTCTTCCTCAGCTCTCAGAATGGCACTTACACCATTCTCATTTTTATTTTTTTCTTTTTGTGTATGAAAAGACAGTGGTCAGGTGGCTAAACAAAGTTTTGCAATCGATTTGCCTTTTTCAGTGGTTACCTTTCTCACATAAGTTTGTTCGGCAGATCATAGTAAATATTCCTTTTATGGAGACTCAAACCCACACATAAGTCTCTCTCTCTGTTGATGAGATGGTCAGGTTTACCATGAAGTAGGTCCAAAGAACACTAAACACAGTTTCAGAAGCAATTAGCTAGCAATCACAGCTGGGACTACTGATTAAAAGATTTGGGGCAGGGGCCTTGCAGGATTATCAAGAATGCCAGAGAGTAAATTTGTAATTTTTGAGGGCAGAATTTTCAAAATCACTACTAAATCTATCATACGCGTACTATAAATTTATGTAAGTTTTATTTTTAAGCCACCATTCCCCACTGCTCCAGCTTCTCCTTCATAACTATAGTTCAACTGAATTCAAATTCCATCAACGCTAACACAGAAAGCTTGCAAGTAGATGCTGGAATATGGCAAAATTGGATTAGCAAGAAGAGAAAGAAATTTCCATCGGGCGATTCAGTGAAATCCTTCCAGTTTAATCTCCCTTTAGTGACTCCTTAGTATTGTTCACAGAAACGTACCAACATTCCAATTTCAAATGCATACAGCACGATGTCCCACGTGATTCAAAGCCCAGGAGTTTCCCTAGCGAAATTGGCACATAATGCCTAAACTTGGCATTGCTGCATTTCAGACCCTCTAACAATAGGCAGCATAGTTCTAATTCGAGTTATTTGTGCAGAGCTACTCAGTTCCCGTTAGCGTACGCAGTAGGACATGTTCGGAACATCATCATGGGTGAATGGAACGTCACAGGGCTCCGGAGCACCAGGAACGTGCAGCTGCAGTGGAGGTGTGTGTGTCACATACCCACAGCGCCATTCGACACTAACATCTTACAGTTTGTCACTTTTTTCTCATGATGCTGTGTTTATGTTATTCTCAGATTCTCCATTTGACTTTAATCTTTCTTCTGCTTTTCCTCTGGAATTTTCTAATTTATTTCTCTTTTGCTTCTGTAATCCTAACGATGTCTGTCTATATTCTTCTCCATTCGTTTGCCTTCAGGAATGCTGCTTAAATATTGCTGCAGTTCGTGATGTCTTTTGAACAGAACTAACACAGAGTTCTTTGCAAGACTGGCTGCAGCGGAGTCTTGTCCAGTACTTAATATCCAGGGGCTTATACAAAAATGTATTGTACTTCAATTTCATTTTGGTCTCAGACTTGAGGCACGTCACACTTGGAAAACTGACACGTAGAGAAAACGCAGAGCAGCAGGTTAGCAATTCTTGCGACACGTAATTCTAATTTTTGTCTTGGATTTATTTTTTTTTAACAGATTAAAACCAGACAAAGTACAGATCCAATAAAATTATAGTCAGTTGCTTTTATAAATTATTCTCAGCCTCGAAAAACTTTCAAAGCATTTTTTACATACAACAAAATTCTTGGAATCTTATGCATAGATGGCAGAAGTTACAAACTTCCTTGTGGCATTTATATCTCATGGCCCTTTTAACACATTGCAGTAATACCACTGTCAAGTTTTCAGAGCCTGCAAAAAACCCTCATATTCCATGCATAGTCTTTTATATCAGGACTTGGGAGATCTGCAACAGCAAAAATATTAATGCCATGTGTCCTACTTTCATCTAAATTCTCTTTAATGAAATCCCCCTATCTAGCTCTTCCCGTTGTCAAGATAAGCTTTGTTCCTGCTTCACCTTTAAAATCTGTGAATGTTAAGTGTTGGAAAGAACTATGGTCTTTAAAAATCAACATTTATTTGTGTGAAACTGTTACACGATTCTAACTGCCAAAGCCTATGTAATCCCCTTGTTTCATTTGTTACAGATCCATTCTGAAGTGTATCACTCCACTTTTTCTATAACTTACAGAATGTCATACTATATTTCTAATGCTTACGTACCACAAGCATGATGTTATGACCACTAGTTGGAGACGAGAGACGTTCTTAATACAGAGATAACCAGTGTGTAAATGGTTGGATCACCTGCAGCTATACCACATCAGCAAAAATCTGGAGATCCTTCAAGAGCCCTGCCCATACCAAATATGAAAAAATACCTAGAAACTTTTGAGACATGTCCCATGCAAATCTTGGTGCATTAGGTACTATCTATACAGAGACTGAAGATGTCTCAGCCAAGCCTTGAATTGCAGCGATAAATCTGCTGTGTTACAGTTCATATAACTATTACAGTAAATTAGGGTTTTCTTAAATATTAGCATTGTATTGCGTATCACTAGCTGACAGAAGTCATAATCAAGATTTTTCTTTTTCACTTTAATATTTAATTGACAGAGGGTTTGACTTATCACATACTAAGTCATCGAGATTTTTTCCCACAAAGTGTTACTGATATCTAAATGCAGTGGTGGTTTGTTTGGGGTTTTTGTTTTGTTTTGTTTTTTCCTTTCTTAGCCCCATCAGCTGCTTAGGGATCCCTGATGTATTTCTAGTGGCTTGACTAACACATGCATTATTACCCAAATAGAGGAATTTCAACTGATATCCACCAGGAATCTCTGACCGGCCTTCATTCATTATCGACTTTGCTGAGAGCACAGAACATTACACACATGCATTTGCACACACGGACACAGAGTATCTCCTGTGTTGGGTAATATGAGCCTGCACATCTTCAGTGTCCATGTCTCTGAAAATGACCCTGAAAAAGTAAGCTAAGCCCATCCCTGTTTCTATATATAAAACTGTTTGTTTAATTGGTGGACTGCACCAAGAATAAATAATGAGGTAATTCTGAAGATCAGTCCCAGAACAGTCAGCTAGGATTGTTTCTGCAAGCGAGAGCTATCTCTTCTCCTTTGTTGTTTGGGGGGTTTTTTGTTTTGTTTTCTTGGGGGTTTTTTTGTTGGGGTTTTTTTTTTAATGAAATGGTTCCATTGTCTGAAGGTGGACAGCTTTTTATCTAAATGCAATTTTAGGAACAGTACACTATTTCAAGAATGAAGCATTCTGCACATAAGTAAGGTTTTTGGAGTGTTTATTATTTACTGAGTGTAAAAATTGTTAGAAATTCAAATCCTAAAACTGACTGAATCAAGGATTCTAAGTATAACCAGGTTGGAGATTAGGTTCCTTTCATTCAAATAAAAGAAAAACAAAACAACTTTCAAGTACACTCAGTCAATTACGGAAGACCACCGTCAGATTTTTTTTTTTCCAAGGTATTGTACAGATCTTATTTACTTAAGTAACAACAGTTTAAACTAGGAACTTAACGACAAATTTTATCTTGGAAAAAAGATAAAGATTTTAAAGAGACTTAAACAGGTATAGTAATTCCTTTTTCAACTTTTTTTTAATTCTTTAGCTGTAATAGATTATAAAGGCTTGATAATAATAGTAAAAAAATCCCTTCTGGTTTTGCTCCTATTATATTTTGCTTTGTTTCTTCTAATGTATCAGAAGTATACATGGCTCCTCTATGTCCTGGTCTGTGCAGCAGCAAACAGATGAGGTAAAAAGTAGCATACAAAGTTCAGAGCTAAGTAAAACTACTGCATGGTAATGGGTAGGCTTGCTCACAGGCTTGCTGGTGATTTCTTATATTAGTACAATAACTGTCTTTTTTAATTAATATGGCCGTAAGTGTAACAACTCGTGTAACTTGACCGGCTATGGTTGAAAGAATACAACCTCTAGTAAAATACCAAACAGACTCCATGACGACAGTGCTGTGCCTGTTTGACAGATTATAAATTAAGAGCTTAATTCCATCATGCACTTGGTGATGTATTTATTTTATCTCACAATAGGGAGCTAGAAAAACTAAAGGCAAAGGGATATGCCCAAGCTGACAAAGCAAGTCTATGCTGAAGCGTGACACTGCAACTAGCCACTGATCAGTTTATACCTTAAAAGTCTTATCTTTCGTATCCCTCCATATGCTTTTTCACTTCTGAGATGCTGTTATTTATTACCAGTTTAAGGTAAAATCCTTAATTTCAGTAAGTGTCTAGTGATACTCTAAACAGCATACACTGAAGTTTCTCTTGATTCCTAGGACTGATGCACTGATTCACCCTAAGCCAGTCTCAGCCACATGCAGCAATGTTCTGCCCCCTCCAGTACAGCTTTGGGACCCAACGTGACACCCATATCCTGTGGCACTAACTCACCAATAAAACCTTTCTAGAAGCCAATTTCATCGTACCTCCTGGGCTGTCTCTAACTACCCTGTAGAGAGGAAAACTGGGGATTAAGTGGTAATATGGAGTCAAGAACCAAGAAATTACTGTTTCGCTGCTAGACTTTTTCAGGTGAAGTCCTTGTTCAAAGAGTGAGTTTCAAATACTACAGAGAAATTCAGGCTGTCAGGCAGGATCCAGCTCAGACCTAGAAAATCTGGATTTCTAAGCAACTGTAATTAGCTTGCCCCTTACTGTTAGAGTTACACTGCTTAAATCAACACATTCCAAAACATGATCAGGGCCAAATCAGTTATGATCTGGCTTTATTTATCTAAAAGGCTCATGTGGACTTAATTTGCTATTGTGTGTTAAGAAATAAGTAGAAAGGATTATGAACACGTTTGGCCTAGAGACGAGAGAATGCAGCCATAACTTCAATTTTGAAATGTCTTATTTCATCATAAGCTTAACTTTCAAAGCTGACATGGGGATTTTGGTACATAATGCCTCATTTTCAACTAATTGCATCTTAACTGAACATCCAAGCCTTCAATTTGGAAGCTCAAATTAGCAGCTATATGATGGGGTTTTTTTCAAATGTGTGTAGATGCCAGCTGGAAGATCGAGGCATTTTATAAGTACTGTATAAAATAGATTCAAATAGAAATGAGAACTCTTTAATCAACTTTAGCCAAGGATGAGGGGAAACTGTGGGCAAGAAATGGTTATGCAACCCAGGAAAAAGGAAGAGAGGAAAGTCTTTTCAGCAGAGGAGACTGTGTCGTATCCCCTCTCTTACATTAATACTTTTGCTTTACCTCTTTGCATTTGAGAATTTGTAAAAACCTACGCTTGCTGCACTAGCTATCTATTATTTAATTATTTAGCAGTTCTTATAATGTACCTCTTTAGGAGTCAATAGTCTTTCTTAAATGCAGGCAAATAATCCATACACCAGACTATTTTATTCTAAATGGGGGGGGGGAGAAGGGGGGGAGGCAAGAAAATAAATTCAAATGTCAGTAAACAAGATGATTAGCAAATAAAATAAACACTACATTAGATATTTAATTGTTTACAAATCAGCAGCTTAGATTCAAGCTCTATTTCATTTTATGAGAGTGCATTATAAGACTAATTGACCTAAGAACAACTAGTATTTCCCAGGCCTTTTTCATTGCTTGTAAAGGTTAAACTTAGTTCTGTAACTGTGCTTATCAACATCTGCTCTGCCTTCCAAGCTATCTGTTAACTTGGGGAGAGCACAAAATCGTTGCTAATACTCAAGGATTTCCCAGAGATACCAAAAATTAATTCATTCATATTAAAATAGCATTCAAATATCTAGTTTCCAAATATAGCATACATAGCTTGGTCTCACTGTACCCATTATATGTAACAAGTAATATCACTCAGCAATGTACTCATTTATCAGACTACCTGCTCATCAAGACTATCCCAATTTGTATAATTACACATCCACCTTAGTTCCCAATTAGCACTATGCCAAAGAGGTCTAAAATTCTTAATACGGGCCTGCACAGTCTCCAGGAGAAGAACATGGGCTTCTTTTCCTCACTGGAAGCAATATTTGATCATGAATAGCTCGTAACACTGCACACTACTTGCCAATGTCTCCACACCACATATGGTTCAGAAAGCCCCTAAGGTACAACCTGGGTAAAGCACTTTTTTGTCCAGTGTCAGAGAAATAGCATGAGGCAAGTCAGATCTCTGGTTCCCTGCAGCATGGTTATTCATATGTACATTGATTATAAAGTCACAATCAGCACTTTAATAACACTACTTTTCATCCTGAATCCCTTAAAATAGAATCATGTAGCAGATATGTGTACAGATTGCACTTCTTCCTAACTGCACTTTTTTGTAACTCTGTAAAGCATACAATCACCTGCCTCTGCTACATGAGATTATTATGCTAGTTGGAAAAAAAAAAAAAAACCAACAAAAAAATGCAAACCAACCATGAGGACCCCTGTAAGCATTGTTTTAAATAATTATGGCATGTAACATAAAGTATATCTTTCTTACAAATCATATAGCACGATGATGGTTTTTACAGTGCATTCTTTCAGAAATGTTAAACATTCATTACTTTTATTAGTGCCTATTTACCTATTGGTAAATGCTGTTCTACTTTCTTTGTAACAAGGATTATCCTTTCTGTTTAAATGGACTTGTATGCCACTGAGGCATACAATGAGGGAGGTAGTAACTTCTAGGCTTTAAAAACTCAAGTCTTTAAACATGCTTTTATTAAGTGATAAGAATAATCAATATATCATGACAGTGTTTACAAAAAACCTTCTTATAATCTGCTGGTTTATCCCTAATCAATATCTTGAATAATTCACCCTGAAGTTTTCTTGGCTCTGCATGTAGAAAAAAACAGTATCCTTACCTGAAGGTGCCTTGCTTTAGGGCTAAGAAGAAACAAAGAAAAATGTAACTTTAATTAAATAAACTCCCATGCTACATTGTGTGAAAATTATATTTTAAAAGTTGAAATTCACCCCACTGAAGAGTACAGACATCTCATCAAATACTTTTTACCACCTGTCAGGCAAGATTTCATCTGGTGGCATATACCAGTTAAACATGAACACAAATCACTGCTTCCTTAACTATTTATGCAAATGAAATTTTCAGTTGGGTATGAGATGCTTGTATTTTAAGCCTACCAAATTGTTTAATGTCTTGGTCAACATAAGTCTTGGTTCACACAGAAAGCATATGCAGATAAATAAATTAAACACTACTTGCCAATTTATAGTACTGTATTTATGCTTCTACCCTGTGCATGCTGAATGATGGCAGCGGCAATGGGAATGTTACACCTTCCCAAATGCCACAATCTGAGAATATTTCATTAGCAATATTTATAAATATTTTTTTCAATCTGGGATCTGATCAATTTCCTAAGAAAAATCAAACTTAGAAGCAAAAGCAACCCTGTGCTCTTGGAAAGCATAAAAAAAGACATATGAAGTCAAACTGTTGGTGAACTAGGTGTGAGAAGAAGTTGCAGAGGAGGAGGAGGTGTAACAGCAAGGGTTGGTGGAGAATGGTGCTAGCTGAGACAGAAGTGTGTGCTTAATAAAAAAACATCTACAGAAATTGCATAGTCTGTGATGTCATTCCTTCTTTCCTTCCTAGGACACCTTTGTGTCCTATTCCATATGGATCAATACACATTACGTACAGCATCGTGGGACAGAGAACTGAAGAAGGCTGAGCTCGAGCTCTGCAGCTGAATCACAGCTGCATCGGCATGAGTATGGGTGACAATAAAACTGGGTTACATGACTGAGCCTGTCACATAGTCCTAATCCCAAGGAACAAGTAGAGCAGGGACATGAAAAGCATGGTGCTTTAAAGGTAGGATGAAGATGAATAATTAACTTTCAGAGAGTGCAAAATGATCTGATCACCTTCAAATTTTCCCCATCTGTTGCTAAGCAGCATACTTTAGTCACAAGGTTTGACTTACAAAATGAACAGCAGCCTCCGCACATTTTGCTATTTTTACATTTTAAACTGTTCTTTTGCCAAGCTTTCATTATAACCATATTTCAAAATGCTCTAGAACAAAATAAGATGAACATTGAGATATCCCTTGGGAAAAGGCCTCAGTTACTACCTGGGTCAAGTAGCCCATGGACTCTCTAGTCTCCAATAAGGAATTAGGAGAGCCTCCATCTCCCACATACCAAAATAAGTGCTTTTTGCCTCTCAGGCCTGAGCTTTACATGAGAAATTGAACTTGCATCATGGAAAAGGCAAGAGTATCATACATTTAGTTTTGCATATTCATCATCAGTTTCAATCTGCATAAACAAAATCCCAGAATTTTTCCCGTGGTGGTGGTGAATTAATTGTATTAATTCTTTCAATATGCACTAAGGATGTTGTTCCAATGATCAGACATCCATTCAATGCTCTGGGCATTCTGACAAAAATTAAAATTAAATCAACTACCTCTCTGTATGACAAATTATCTCTCTCATTCAATTAGAAGTAAAGGGCTGGCTGCCAATGTTCCAAAATGAAATACAAAACATCCCCACTGTAAATACCCTCTTCTTAAATGCTTTGATGCACGACCAGAAATTTCAGAAATCCTCGTTCCTGAAGACCAAGAGAAGCAATTGACAAAGAGTTCAGGAGCTTTAATAAATTGTGGGCTACTAATAACCCACACTTACCTCCCATGTGTCTGCAATTTAAACACACTACACTGGTAACTTGGTTAAACAAAATGAGTAATCATTTTAAAGTGCGAATTGACCATCAGCTCCATCTTCTTTGAATTCACGAAATGAACAGATCATAAAGTAGAATAACAATCACAGTCCTGTGGAGTATGTGGCCTGGAGCAGAAGGCGCCTTCTAAGGAGAGAAAAGACATACTGAATAGTTACAGCAGGTCTTTTTGTACATTTCTACAGAAAACGCAGAAGGTTTCTGCAAGGTCTGCTAAACTGACACCAAGGTGATAAATTACACTATTTTCTTGCTAGTCTCTCTGCTGGATAGCAGTAAATAAGACTATAACTACCATCATTAGGGGCCCTTCCCTTCCCTCCCCCCCTACCCGAGTCCTCTGCCAAACAACAGAATACATCTTCAGCTCTCTAGAAAAACATTTCCCAAAGGGATTTTCCGAAAGCTTCCCAAGTCTCATCGGCTAACTGTAGCAGTCTTTAGAGCCAGACAGCTAACGACTACTTTGCATACAGCCACTGGCCCAAATCCACACACATTAGTCTACGTCTTTTTGTGTCCTTCCAGATGCCTCAGGACTCACAGAAGCAACAATTCTACCTGGCCCCATCACCTAGCTATACTCTGCAAACTTTGAGTAGCTGCATTGTTCTGCCACTGTTTAGGCCACCACTGTTTTGGTAAGGAGTATTGCCTATTGAAGATTTTTGTTTCATATAAATTAATATATGGGGCAAAATAGCTTTAACAACCTGGGCATTTATATTCACCTACTGACTGGGAATAGCTGTGAACTTACACCCTACATCTACATGAGAATATGTCCCAAGCCAAACTTTTTGCAGTAGCAAGAGTCAACAGTGCCTTTCTCCCTCTTTTTGGTATACCTGGAGGAAAGAGAAGCAGAGACTGTTTTACCTATCTTTGTTTACCTCTTTTTCCCCCATCAGCTGCTGAGTAAAAGGACAGGAAGCAGGCAACAAAACCTGCAGCCTAGGGGTAGGCAGACTCCCATTGCCAAATCAATCTCATCCCTGCAAGCCTCCAATTTCTGCAAAACTGCAGGACTATGGCTGAGACATGAAAGAACTGCAGTCTCTGGCATGCTTCCTGGTGCTCAAAGAAACCAACAGATGAGGAGAAAAGAGGTATGAGGAGGCACCAGAGATGGAATGCACATGCGTTCAGAGGTGGGGCTGCATCTACCCATCAGGGTGGGCTGATACAGGTGATACAGGTATCCCATAGGAAGAAATAACAAACAAACACACCCCCCCCCAAACCACCAAAAAAACCCAACACCCCCCCCCCCAAAAAAAAAAAAAGGAAAGCGCTTAGGAGGGTTAGAGGAAAGAAAAGAATGGAAAGATTTGGATAAACTATATATCCAGACTGCATTTACAGCTGGCAGATTGTAATGAACCATTTTTACTGAGCCATACTTGACTCCTGGTTTCTGTTTTTTAGGAGATAACGTAACATTTATACAGCAAATCAAAAATTTAGTTCAAAAAATATGAGAAATAACTGTGCATGGTAATATTTCAAACACTATAGATACAATTCTGTTCAGGTATTATCGAAAAAGGTATCTATAGAAAGACTTTAGGCAATCGGGTTATAATTGATGACAATGACTGCTTCTTAAACAAAACACTAATATAACGACCCATGCATTGCTATCACTGTTGAAGGCAGATCAAGTGCAGACCTCAGTATTTTTCATAGGTTAAGAAAAGATTCAAGAACAGTATTCTAGTTGTATTTATTTCTACTCTTAACTTTGAAATTCAGAAGATTATAAGTATTTTCCATTTTTCAGAAATAAAAATATTTAATGAAGTTTCACCTTTAATGTTTGCTGGTTGGTTTGTTTGCTCTTTAATCTGGAGAAAGTAAAAACATAGGTTCTAAGCTTTCAATCTTTAGTATTATTAACATTCAACCATCAAACACAAATTAAAAAATAGAATTTAAATGTTATTAATAAATATCTATTTCTTGTGACAGACTATTCAAGCTTCAGTGGAATACTGAATTTACAATTAATATAAACAATTGCTGTTTGTTAGTACTACAACCTAATGTAGTAACAGCCAATGTTCATGAGTTACAATTATTTTCTCAGATGTAACTCTAAGTGTAATATTGTTTTCTTTTATGAGAACCCACCGATGACCTTGCGAGAGCTCCATTCCATCAGGTCAGCATGGCTACAGGTAGCAATGGAGACTGAAACTGTTTGCAGGATCACTGCTTCCGGACATCAAGTCCCCTCTGTATAATCACTGGGCTAAAATCATTGTACATTTCTCTAGAGAATACAAAACAAAATTGGCAAAGATAAGGTCAGCCTACTGTTTCTGTAACATGGCTGTTTCAAATTATAATGATTTATATACTTACTTAACGTACTAATTTGACCAGTTATCCAGTGGGAGATTTTGGGTTGGTTTTTTGTTTGGGTTTTTTTGTTCGTTCTTATCTATTATGCTGATAAATGCTGTCTTTTTCTCTTTTAATTTGTCATACAGAAATAAGAAGCGGTACTGTGGTTTACACTACAAGTCCATCTAGACCAGCATCCTCCCTCTTAAGAGTAGCCACAACCGGTCACTTCACATAAACATTCCCATCCTTTGTTTCCTATCGAACCTAAGGAGTTGTTCACCTCTAAGAGCCTTTGTAGCAGGAGTGTTAAAAGCTTATTCAACTCCAAATAACACTGTATCAACAAGTCATCTGATCCACTTCCCCCTCAGTTATTTGAAATAACTCAAAAAGACCTTTGGAGAAAGGAGTAATTTTTACATTGCACAGCATGTTTTGTCAATTTTATTTTGATCTCAGGCCTTTAGTGAATACATTGGAATATAATCATTACTATTTATATGACACTAACAGAAGCCATAGTTCTCATCCTAGTTGCAAAATAGTTTGCTCAATTGTAAGCTAACTGCACCACTACTCTGTAATCCTGCAAGTTACACAGCAAAATTGTGATATTTAATCAATGAACTCTACCAAGAAATGAAATATCCCTCATCAAATACATAGCTGACATTTGGCTTTGGGAGCCCAGGCTAATAATTGCATTTATTTTTTCTGCAGGTAGTCCAAATTGTTGAGGATACAGCCTGCCAAAAATGATGAAAGAGCACAGATGATAGATATTTGCAAAAGCTAAGATAGTCCCTACTTAGGGACTTACTCAAAGAAATAGGGATTTATCTCTTTGGAAAGTGAAAATAGGATAACCGTGCCTGTTACTAGAAAGTTTCCTCCATATCCTCCTTTTCCCTCTAGCTTGGACATGATCAAAATTTTCTAACAACAAGCAATTTTCACAGTCATACCCTGTATTTGAACTTGTCTTGAGCTTCAGTGTTAATTATTCTTTTGTGAAATGTAGATAGTCCATAGATATACCAGGAAAAAATGAAACTACTTTCTGACAAAAATACCTGGAGCAGTGAACAAGTATTACAATATGCTTTTCTCAGCATTTGAATTCTAGTAACGTGTAATTAATCCTCTTGAAGGTTAATCAGTCAATAACCATTCATGTTGAGCAAAAAAACTTCATACCCTATGTACTAATTGCAACCTGAACAGAAAAAAACCAAAGTGGTTCACTGATGCTCCTGGGTAAAGGCAGATTTACAGAAATTCTCTGAAATGTTTACTTTTTAATCTCATGTGCAGAAATTGATTTTATGTGTATGAATATATATATATATATATGGAGTACTGCGTCCAGCTCGGGGGTCCCCAGGACAAGGAGGACATGGAGCTGTTGGAGCGAGGCCAGAGGAGGCCACGGAGATGAGGCGAGGGCTGGAGCACCTCTGCTCTGGAGACCTCAGGCTGAGAGAGTTGGGGTGGTTCAGCCTGGAGAAGAGAAGGCTGCGGGGAGACCTTAGAGCCCCTTCCAGTCCCTGCAGGGGCTCCAGGAAAGCTGGAGAGGGGCTGGTGCCAAGGGCAGGGAGTGACAGGCCAAGGGGAATGGCCTGAAGCTGCAGGAGGGGAGATGGAGATGGGATGTGAGGCAGAAATCCTTCCCTGTGAGGGTGCTTAGGCCCTGGCCCAGGGTGCCCAGAGAAGCTGTGGCTGCCCCTGGCTCCCTGGCAGTGTTCAAGGCCAGGTTGGATGGGGCTTTGGGCAACCTGGGCTGGTGGAGGGTGTCCCTGCCCATGGCAGGGGTGGCACTGGGTGGGCTGGGAGGTCCCTGCCCACCCAAACCAGCCTGGGATTCTGTGATTCTATGATTTTCAGTGCTTCAATGACAGTATATTTCCAACATGTTCTAAAGCAGCATTTAAATTTCTTAACAGCTTCAAGACATTCTTATGTTTTTAATAACAAAAAATAAAAATTATTATGTTTAATATAATTCATTTATATGGCATTTCTGTTTGTAGAGAGGTGTAACTGTATGATACACTTTGTCTGAGTGGGTGCTAATTGTGGTTGGCAAGGTTACCTATGAATAAAAGCTTGTCTCTGAAATAGCATAAATTTGGCTATGTTTTAAACAAAGTACTTCAGTTATTTGTGTTAGTAGATAGTCTTCAAGTGCTTTCTTGAGAAGCATGTTACAAATGAACATCACAATGCCTGAAGATTAGGATAACGAAAAAACACTACTTGAAAATGAACACTAATGTATTTTAAATTGTTCGCTAGAGTTTACACAGAACGTGGTTTTAGTGAGTGGTGTGTATGAATTCCCTCCCCAGAAAGCTAGTGTGATTCTTGTATATAGTTACCAAATATTTATATATCAGAAAAAGAAAATTAGACTAGAAGACCTGCAGAATATAGGCACTGTAAGACAAAGTCTTTCCATGGTAAGTTATTATTGACAATTAGTCAACTGCATGTACTGGTTATTGCATTAACAGCGGTGAAATTCCATGTTTGTATGGAGCTATATACAGGCAGGAGTGACAGAAAGACATTCTTAATATTTCTGGAAAACAGCTTTTCTTTATCAATTCCTATATGGACTTGTTGGTCTAGAAGACATATAATAAACCCTCTCTCTTCTAATATGCTTGACATAAGAACTGCTGGAAAGCTTTTGGAAAAAAATTCAAATTACTTTGAGGTGCCATATGTAAGATTTTTACAGATACATCTCAGACAAGTACACTAATAATTTTACTACTACTGCTTGTATTTGATATGACTTTGAAATGTGTAAAACCACACAAAACTGTATGGGTGAATTTGATAATTCTTGTGCTAATTTAAAATTAATTATGGAATATTTTTATCATGTGGTTTAAATAATGAATGGTCTTTATTAACAAATCCGAACACAGTGTTTACATTTCCAGAACAATCAATTTTTTTGTATAAGGCCTATACTAGAACTGAAAATCATCTGTAGTTTCTGAATAATTTAAAAAAGTCTGCCTTGTTTCATTAAATAAACAATTCTTCCCTAAAATATACAGCTTACAACTACATAAAAATTTACATATTTGTTATAAATCACAATAAATATTTTTATTTGTGCAATAATTTGGATATTAAAATACTGATGTTGTATCATTTGTCTGCTTTTCATGTTTAGTGGTTTATAACAGCAGGACACTATTTTGAAAGCAACAGAGGGAGAGTTAGGTCCATCTTTTCAAACAGCAGCATTACCCCGGCAGTTAAAATCATTGTACTTCTCTGTTTCTTATGCCTAATTCTATTGTAAGAAAGGGAATATAAAGTTCATTGTTATTCTTGGAGGCTAACGCTGAGTGCTCTAGTTGAACTTTTCTGTACTACGAAGGAGTGTTGTACATGTTCGTGCCCAAGACAGGAAAGGTGGTGCTCAAAAGACAAGAGCTATTGTGTGGAGCTGGACAATTTCCATAGAGTGATTTTATGGGAGAAGCTGTTTTCAAGTAGTTATTTGCTGCTTTAAATGTATCTTCCTTTCCACTGGCTAGTATCACCATGTTGTTTTAAAAAGCACAAGTACCTTCAAAAACTATCAACTGTGTTTAACGGTGAACCTTTTAACACACCTTTGATGATTTTTTTCAGGTTTTTCGTATTCTGTAGTATTCCTTCTCATGGAATACTCAAGGTATTGCATAACATGAACCACACCTATACTCTTCTAAGAAATACATTGACTATGCCTTAATACATGCGACAGTTGAAATAACTAGAATAATCTAGACTGCATTGTGACATTAAAGAGATTTTACACCTCTTATACAATGTTCTTGTACGTGCTTGTTTTCCCATATTCTGTACACTCTGTAAAGAGGTAATCTGCATTTCTGCAATAATTATGTAATTTCAATTCTTATGTACAAGATAGAAGTATGTTTTATATGTTACTGTCACCTGAAATCACAGCTAATCTTTTCATGTTTCTGGTTTTTAAATGTGATGGCTAACTTAAAGTCAAAAAAAGGTGAAGAGAGAGACCGAACTTTGCCAATAAAATCTCTCTGTAGCAAAGGGATGTCTTGTGTTTTCAGGAAAACAGAAAATACAGAATTCTGTGTGAATGTAAACTAGTCCAAGAAGACTAATACAGCAAATATTCCTGTTATTCAGTGCACTTAAAGGAGAAAAAAAAAAAAAGCATAATTTCTTTGGCCTAATTATCTGACATCTCATCTTCAGTATCATTCACACCCAAAATTCTTTGCTAGAATTTACATTATAAATCTGTTTTCCCTCAATTACTTTCAGTTTTGTGTGCACTATTAAATTTGTAGGTGAGGATTTATTTTGTTGGTTTTTAATTATTACTTTTCCTAGAACTCTCTAGATTAACTTTTTTACTCCCAAAACATTAAAAAATTAGAAGATACTATAGGAGAGGGCAGCACCAAATATTTAGTCATTTTGAAGGACAATATAATATACACATCCTAGGCATGTTCATTGGGATGACTTGATGAAGCCTCCTTCATTTGTCCTTACGAGAATAAATGTAAAAATAAGAGATGTAGCTATGTTCGGTTAAATCCCTGGTTTGTGTTAAAACATAAATACTGCTGAATAAGAATCAGTTTTTAAATGTCTTTAATTAATCCCTACAAATTTCTGACCATGTTAAAAACATTTCTTCCATGCAAAAAGGCCCTGAACTAAAGACATTCCAGTAGTCGTTCCACTGCACAGCTCTTTTTAACTGTATCACTGTCACCTACTTCCCTGTTGCATACATCTCTGTTACTTTTTCTGTTGTTTTTGTTAACAGCAATAGCTGACTGATCTTATATAATAATTTGTCCTGAATTCAGAGTATAATTTCTGTCAGTTTGAAAAAATGATGGACACGATAGACATCCATTGAATTTGTATGTTTATCATTTCTCTGCCTTAGCTTCAAAAGTTTTAGGACCTCCTCCAAATAACGTAATGGCAAAGCAGGACTGAAGATCTTAATCTCTGTGCTATCATACAGCTTTTTTCTGTTTTCTTAGAAAGCTGAAATTTCAGATATAAATTGGTTTTATTCAGTTGCACCTTAATTGTTTTATAATCCTAATTTGATTAATGAAATGCTACACATTAAATTGAGTACTTATTTGCATTTCTGGTTTTAACAGCAGACTCACATCTGCATTATTTTATTTGAAAGGTGATGGAAGTAAATATGGAGCAAATTACAGGTTTTAACGAGGTCTTTACACAGTTCATTGCTAAGTTTCCGGGTCATTGCTGGTTTTAGTTTGTTTCTGAAATTCAATAAAATCTGATTAGCTAACTGTAATCTAGAGGCATGTAAGAGATATGTACCCTGTTTAAAAACAAAACAAATAATAACCCTTCCAACTCATCTAAATAATTTGAACAAGTAATTCCTTAAATGTCAAAGCTTTAGACTACAATGATATCAGAATGTTGTTTAGCATCTTAAAACCATAAGAAATTAAAAAGGGAAATTTTTTTTTCATGCATATATGTGTTCCGTTTGCCTGCGGTATCACTGCTGAACAAATGAAAAACTCTTTGGAGCAGGGAACCATGTTTCGCTTTGTTACCACGTAGCATAAGGACACTGCAGTCTCCTAGCAAGCTCCGGGACGCTAGCAAACTGCAAATAATAGAAAAGCTGTATTAGACTGTTGCACCTAGTGGCAGCTCAGCTCTTAATCTATGAGCTAAAAAAAAAAAGAACCCAAACCAAAACAAAAGCAGAGTTGCATAATTATGGGCCTGATGCAGTGTACTTATGGAATAGTACTAGCTCAGTAAAAGTCTGTTAGTCAGATATTCACTCTGTGAGCACAATGTTGCACAATACATGCAACAAACTATTCTGTGCATGAATGCTCATATTCTGCTTGCAGAATAAATGTGTATTTTTTTTCTATTGCACGTTGTCAAGCATACATCATCATTTTTTTAAAACCTCTTCTAAGAAATGCCTTTTTTTTTCCCTCCTCCTGTTTGGTTTGATGTTTGATCGAGTTCAGTCACCTCAAACATTTATTGCTAAGTCTGAAGGGAAAATACAGGAGTCCCATCTTGTTTATGCGTGTTTGCCCAGCCGAAGTTTGAAGCCGTACCGTGAGTTTTGCTTCGAATTTCAAATTCGTGCGACCGCAGCACCTGGAGGAAAGCTCCGCGGGAACCGCCCCGGGCCGCGCCACCGCGGCGGGCAGGCGTGCTCTACTCACCCCGGCCTCGCCTCAGCGCTGCAGAAATCCCGCCTAGCCTGGGGCCCCACGGCTGGGCCCTGCCACCCCCGACCCGAGCCACGGGGTCAGTCTGGCGCGACCGTCCCGCCACCAGCCAGGCGCGTCCAGCGCGGAGGTACCTGAAAACGGGGTGGGGGGGCACCGCCTCGGCCGAGGGGGACAGGGCGAGGGGCACTGTGAGGGAGAGGGGCAGTTTACCTCAGGCCCTGGGGAGGGACCCCCGAGAACGCTTTCGGAGCCGCCCCTCGGCGCCTGGAAGGCGGCAGCTGGGACAGGCAGCGGAGGGACAAGACGGGCAGCGAGCGCCCGGCGCCCCCCAGCCGCCCCTCTGTGAAGGGACGCCGACGGGCGCGAGTCCCCGGATGCAGCCGCCCCGCCCCTTCCCGCCCCCTCACCCCCCGCCTCCCACGTGCGTGAGGCGGCCGCAGAGCGCCAGCGCGCGCGGCCTCCCCGCCCGCGGGCCAACCGCCGGGGCGCGCGCCCGAGGGCGGTCCCGGCCGCAGAGCTCGCGAGAGGACATGTCCGCGGCGGCGGCGGCGAGCGAGGGTGAGCGGGCGGCTGAGGGAGCGAGCGAGCGAGCGGGGGGGCGGACGGTGCCGCCGCCCGGCCGGGCTCCTCCACGCGGGGTCCGCGGGGGAGCGCGCGTCACGTGACGGGCGGGGCGGCGGCGGGATGGCAGCGGTGCCGCGCCCGCGGGGTCGGGCCGGCCGCCGCCGCGGTGGGGGACGGAGGGCGGTGAGCGGCAGCCGCCGGCCAGCTGCTGCCGCCCGGCCCCTAGGTAGGCGGCTGCACGGCCCCGCCCGCGGGCGGCCGCCCGCTCCCGCAGTCAGAGCCATCTTACGGCGGCTGAGGCGTGTGGGAGTGTGCCTCGCCGGCCTGGCCCCGCGCCAGGAGGGGCGGCCGCCCGCTCGCCGCGCTGGTGGGGGCCGGGAGCCGCGGCCTCCCCCTCCGTGCCAGAGAAGGGCAGGATGGCCGCAGGGCCGGCTCCTGGGGACGTGGTGGCGGCGGCGTCCCCTCAGCCCTGCCGGGCCTCTCTGTGGGGGCTCCCCCGCCCCGCGGGGCCGCGCAGGTGGAGGCGGCCCGGAGCGAGAGTGCTGGTGCCGGCACCTCTCGCGTCGTGCTCCGGGATGCGTCTCCCCTGGAGCTCTGCCCAGCCCGGCTTCTGCCCTGCTGACGCTGATAGATTTTCCTTGTGTTCCACTGCAGTCACCGATTTTTTTTTTAATTTTTTTTTTTATTACTATATTTTTAGTAAGGCACACAAACTCCTGGGTGAGGTATGGGGCCTGGGGGGAGACAAGCTTAACTGCGGGGCCTGGCCTTAAAAACGCGTGTCGTGAAATGAAAGCTTTTCCTCCCTCAAAGCAGGGGAGACCTCTGGCCTTGACCACCTAAATCATGCGACTACAGCGTAGGTTCGCTTACCTGTTGGAAGAGCAGCTGCGCTTAGCCCAGGGACTGTTCGAGGGTTTGGCTCCTTACTTGTCAGATACATAGATTTTAGGTGTCACTCGGTTAATCAGTTTTGTACGTGAAATAACAAGTGCATCCGCAGCAATTACATGTATGCATCTGTATCTCAGATGCACGTAAATCGGTTAACGCTTATGCGAGTGACGTTCTGCGGAATGGACGGAGCAAGGTAAAGAGGTGTGCTGCAGTGCCTTTCCTGTGTGTCAGCAAATGCATTTGCCTTTATTCCATTTATATGGGTTTTGTATTGGTTTCAAAGTATGCAGTGCAGAAAACTGCTGTTATGTTATCAGTGCAGCTAAGAGATAATACTAGGACTTCATGGCTGCAGCAGGCAATATAGCTGAATGAAAAACTACAGGATTTAAAATAAAATAAAGTGAATAGTTTAATCATGAATCAGTTCATGTGTATTTCACAAACAGCACCGTAAAAATCTCATAACTTTGCTGTCAATATGTCTAAAAGATTTAGACTAACATCAGTCAGCTTTTACGAAAAAGAACCAGCTTGCACCGTCCTGTGAGTACGGCATGTTCTAAAGTTCATGTTTATGGGAAGGTGATTACTCTTTTTCCTCACACTACCTCTTTCTTTTCATGATGGAAAAATGCCCACGTTTTGTATTAATTGATATTTTAAAGCTCTCAACAAAGCCACAGCTAGCATTTAATAAAATTATTTTCTTAATGTATGACACTTTATCTAGTTCCTTTCTGAAGTTTTCTTTCTTGTTCAATTAGTTAGGGCAAATTACGATTTTGTGGTATAACTTGCATTTAAAACTTGACAAAGTGCTGTCTGGTAATCACACCAGTTATTAAGAAAACAAAAACATCTGGAGGCTGAAAATCCTTAATACGCTATTGGAAGTACGAACAACTTTTCACAATTTAGCTGTATTTGGAGACATGTAGAAAACTGGACTTAATGACACAGGTGAATTTTTAGGAGCAGTCATACAGTAACATGAAAATCACCTTAATATTTACCATTTCTAATTTGTGGGATTCTGTTGAATGACTTACTCAAAAAAAGCTTTAAACGTGGAGGTTAATACACAGATTATCAGCCAAATTCAGTGTTTATATGTGAAAAATGTTCAATAAATTGGAGTCCTTGCTTGTTAGCCTAAATATCAAATTAGATAATTGATGAAATTATGAATTAATATGATATTGGATAGGGAATGTACTTAGTTGTGGCACTTTTTTGAGGGTTTTTTTTTAACAGTGTTTAGATTACTGGTCAAATACTTATTGGAAGGAAGAGGGAATACCTTTTATTGTAGGCCATTTCTTTTTTTAGGCCTTATTGGCGGTTCCGTCTTGTAACCTCTTCCTCTTGTGTGTTTTGATGTTGGTTTAGTTTTTTAGATGTTTAATTGTTAACCTCTTTCACTGATATGTATAGAAACCATAACATCCCCTTCAGCCATTGCGCATGCAGTCCTTTAAAAGACAAAACCCCACATCTGTTAGGATTCATCTCACAACAAATGCAACATTGTGTGGCTGAGCAATGCATGGGACCTTTTGGGCGGTACCTATGAGTTCAAAGCCAAAACTGGAAAACCTCCTTAGTATGGTATGAAACGTCATTCAATAAATGCCAGCCTTAAAGATAACTGTGATTTTTAATTTTTAACTTTTCTAAATTTAGTACGCAGTAGGTTGCCATTGACATAATCATATGTGTCTCTATATGCATGTATGTATACACATAGTCTAAAATATACTAATAAATGAAGTGTTGATGATGGAACAAATATGTTTGAGTTGTCACAGCAAAAAGCCAAAATGTGGTTGTGAACAGTTTCCTTTTCTTTACAAAGGTTCCTTCATATTAGAATCTATAGAAAACGAAAATATATTTCTGTTATTAAATGAAGTTATAGTGCATAGATATATAATTGGCACTTAAACTTCCAAGTGCTTTGAAGACATTCCAGCTGTGAGGAATTATGCAAGCTGGGCTTGAAGGAACTAGGACTGGTTTTATATATTGTAGTTGCGTTAATAGGAGTGGAAGATGCACTTCTAGCGCTGTTATTCTTGCCAGAGGTAACTGGAAAGACAAATAATTAGTGTGTTAGAACTTGAGTAGTAATATGAAAGGTGCTAAAAATGAGCTTAGAGCATACTGAAATTAGTTTAAGGATTTTTAACTTAATAAGGTACTTTAACATCACATAACTGCAAAAACTGAGAAAGAGCCACTCTTGTTCGTAACGTTTTAATTTCCTAGGTGGAATAGAATATGTAAGATTTAAAATAAAGGATCCTTGTGACATTTTTGTGATTGTTGTTTTTCCTGTCTTTACTTTCCTTTTGACCAGCAATGTGCTGAAACAGACACTGTAGAAGGAGGCTAGAAATACAAGGTAAGTGCTATATCTTAAAACAATTAAAACTTTGTAAATACAGGGTTTTTTCATGAAGCTGTTATTTTTTAGTGAGCAGTGCATTGCTTTAAATTGTGCTGTTTTTATAATCCTGTTAAAATGGAAGTTTTTCCAAGACACATGTTCTCATACAAACAGGAATTTGAGGATAATGTAGTACCTATGTTACATAAGCTCAGAGCAAGTTATTGTGATGTTTTTGCTTTGCCATTTGATGTGGTTTTTAATAAATTCTTAGAAATTTGACTTAATATTTATAAATATTAATGTTAATAGTAATTATTATTTATAAATATAAATATTTATTTCTTATGTTGGTTAAATAATATTTTCTCTTTTTTTAAAGGAGTGTCACGCTTGAAAGCCTTCACAGATTATGTTAGACTTTTTCTAAATGTTAATAGTTTTGATATTGGTAGGTAAAACTTTGGCCTATATAGCATTTTGGGTTTTTTTAACAATTATTCTGCAGTGACTCAGGCTAGTATCAGCATAACGCCATAGCACCTAACAGCATTTCCAAACTACCACCAGACCCAATGTATTTTTTGATTAAATAAATCCGGTTCTAGATGAGGAAACTTCTTTCTCGAAGGGAGTAACTAAATGTTTAATGGCTGCTGATAGAATTCTGTTTCAGTGGGTACTAGGAGAGAACTCGAGTAGCTTAGTAAAATATGCAACTTAGGTTATGTCAACTAAAACGTTCTCAGTTTTGTAACTGTGTGCCTCTGATGTTCAGCTGGTACCAAAATGGTGAAAATTCTGATCCTGCCCCCTCCCTCCCCATCTTTTTGTATGGGAAAAAGGGCTTTGTTGGGGGAGTGGGAGGGGTTGTTTTATTTTCAGAATAACTGAGACAGAATATCAAGCTTAAAGGCTCCTTGATAATTTCTACTGGGGCCCCTCTAAGATGAAACAGAGCATTGGCTTCACCTCTGCAGAAAAAGCTAGACACTGCACACAACTTTCATGGCTAAGAATGGAAGGAACAGCAAGATGTACAAAACATTCTGGATATGCAGAAGGTGGTATGTATCTGGAGCACCGATGTATTTCAACAAATCCCAGAGCTGTAGTGTTAGGCAAAAAATTAGCAACTGGAAGCACTTAAAAGGTAGGGGAGCTACCTTTAACCTGAAGGTAAGGTGTGTTTTTGGGTTGCATTCAGGGTGCATGAAGAAGAGTAGGTTTGATTAGACTTGGCAAATCAGTTCACTTCATGTCCTGGTTTAGTAAATCTGCAACCTTTGTTTCTTACTGTGAATATATCTACAGCTTTTTTTTAGCAGCATGCCTAAAAAAAAAAAAAAAAAAAAAAAGAGATCAACAACTGACATTAAGCCTATTTGTTCTTAACAACCACGAATGTTTCATGTTTGCTTCTTTAAGTGAAATTATTCTGTGCAGCATTGAACATAGTGAACCAGTATTCCTGGCATTGTTTCTTCAGCATTTTTATCACCTGAAATTTAAGAGCCTAAATCGCACAATATTAATTATGGAATAAAACTTTTTCAAACTTTTCTTCTGTGGTAAAGATTGACAGCTGCTGTAATACTACTCTTCAGTGTTGTTGAGGCTCTGTTGAAGCCCCAGCCGCAAAAATCTTCCATATCCTGAAACTCCAAAGCAAATGCACATTACAAAATTTATTAAATAGTGTTCAGATTACTGTTATTAAATCCAGATGTTAATGTAACAGTTTTGCACTTGTGCAATAGACTGAATCTCTGTGACCATTGACTCAGTAGACAGTATTTTAAGATTTCATATTTGGGTACTTGGCTAAAGCCATTAATTAAATGTTTGAAAACTGGCTTAAACCTGGGCATGACGCCAAAAGCAACAACGTGAGAGAGAAGTCATAGTTAAGCTCGTTTTTGATCTTCACACCAACTAATAAAACACAAATTAACAAAACACTAAAAATAAAGACAAAAAGACAAACCTCCCTGTTTTTTCTACCCTTCTCAAACTGTGAATTTACAAGATAATTAGCCCTAATTTATATTCCTGAAAAGAATGGACAACTGTATTTTTATTTCCATGTTTTGTTTCTAATGTTAGAAGTCTGCTGGAAGGCTAGGGAACAATTGCTGAAAACTTGATTAAGAATTCTAGATACATTAAAATTACTTTGCCAGTCATCCATTATTATAAATGTAAAAGAGCTCATAAAAATTAAGCAGAGAAACTCATTAAAATAGAGTTCAAATTGTTAGTGTGTTCCAGTCAAGTCCGGTTAATATCCATACATAGTTCTTATGTCTCATGAAGTGGCAAGTTTCCCAATATTTCGTATTAAAAAAAAAAAAAAAATTACAGAGACATAGAATTCCAGCTATGGACATTCTGTCTAATTACATTGCTAGTACAATCCTTACTTTTGTTGCCCGTTTTTACAAATGAAAATGTATTGTTTGGTAAAGCTATGATCCAGCAAAGCTTTAAGCATGTGTTTACGAGACTCAATGGGTTGCACAAAGTTGAACGTACGCCTAAAGCTTTTCAGGATTTAGAACCACGTGTAAATAAAGCTTTAGGAAAGTAATAGTTGTGACTTAACATAAGGAAAGAAATCTGTGTATGAGTGTCATTGTGGTGGATATATTCCTTCTTCCATCACAGTGTTATCGAGGCAGTCAATTTTGTGTATAGGTAATCTCTGAGATTGATGGGTGTTCTGTGTAAATTGTGAATTATGGTCTTAGTGTTTATACTTAAATGTTATCTGAGAGAACATGTGATGTCACCCTTAATCTCACTTTTTGTTTTAAAACGCTGCATAAGTTGTATGCGTTATCAATATTTTTGTATGTTGTGAATTAGCCATCTTTCTCAGCACGTTTCATTCTTTTATGTAAATAACTTTGGAAGTGTGACAGCAAAGGAGTCTGTGCTTTTATAATCTTTGGTGGTAATCAGGCAGACGAGGGCCTCGGAATGTGTGTATTTTTAAAATGGAGCTTACTGAATATGCTGAGATTACTATATAGAAATTAACGGGACCTTCATGTTCATTATGGATGGTCTGAATTGTACCATTTGTGTATTATTTTAGGAGGTTTTGAATGGACTAATAAATCTCTCTTGACTATTTTGGAGCATTTTTTTTTTTCGTTATGATACCATGTTACTTGGTAGGTTATTTGCTGGGATTGTGTCTTGAAAAAATATCATCTTAAAAGTATCTTTCCAACTCAAGACAGGTAACCAAGGAAATGCCTTAATGTTTTTTGATATGTAAATTGTACTCTTTGTACAGCTATACTCTCTATAAATATACTTAGTATATTTACACATATATTTACACACAGTTTACAAGTCTTTAACAAAAGCCTTATAAATATACTAAGTATATGTGAATTAGGAAATAATTTAAAAAATATTTTTGAATCCGCTCTTGGCACCATTTAGTAGTGATGTGTCAGATTTTCTATAAATTCAGATCAATAAGTTTTTTGCATGGCAGTATGCTTGTTCACACATTTTCCTCTCATGGTTATACTTGTGCTTGCTTCGCATCCAACAGAAGGAAATAAATTTATGTACGCTCCTAGTAAGAAAATTCTGAAAATAGATAAATTCAGACTCTTACTGATTTAGTGTCACTGTGCAGCAGCATTTGCTATGAAATTGAATGCAAAATTGACAGTCAAGCTGTGTGTTTGTATGTCAGTTCTCATTTTTAAGTTTTTCACGATTACAAAGTGTGGGGGGGTTTACTAAAATTGCAGAATTTAATGCTTGTACTCCAGAGGAGTAGATGAACTCGTACTGATTAATGTATTTTTACAAACCCTGAAGTAAGGTTTTTTCCAGATAAGAAATCCAAAACTTAAATACAATTTGCAAATAGTGAAAGTGCTAATAATATTTGCTATCACCGAATACTGAGGGACTGCTCCAAAAGCAAAGTTGGACAGTTAACAGGTCATTTGTCTGGTACTTGCTGTTATTTCATTAAAAATTGCCAATGTTTCTCTGGTTTGGCTTATATAATTTAGGTAAATACTGAGAATGATCACAACATCATCACACAACTGTGTGTGAAGCTACAGGAATGACTGAAACCCTCACCATTTTCTAGTTAATGTATTACATGCTGTAATTGTATTTGGAGTACAGCAGAAGGATTTTGATGTCCTGTTTATGAGGGTAGTGCTTACTGTGTTTCTAGTAAATAATTAGTTCAAGAGAAGTTGCTACTTTACAGTCTTTATTATTTCTGAATTTGTATGGGTTATTTACAATAATGCTTCTTTACGTTAACGTCAAATAACACAGCAGCACTCAAATACTTTCACTTGATGTAAGATAAAGGCTTTATGGAGCAAATGGTATCAGTTTCCTCAAAGTGTAAATCACCTTTATGGTTACAGAAACTATAAATCTTCTAATGTGAATCAAGCTTTAAATAAATTCACTCTACGTCTGTAGATGGTTTCAACCAACTTTCTTTGCTTTTATGAATTACACAGTGTAATTGGTGATTTCTTCTGGAATCGGATCAGCATGGTGAGGCAAACTGTTCTGGCTTCAGTAGGTCCAAGTTGAGTGGTTAATGACTCCCTCCTTCCTCTGCCAGATGTTCCACCCTTCCTCTGTTCTGCCACTTTAACCATTTGACTGCTCTTTTACCAGGTCCTGTAAAATATGCCTGATTTTAAAAACTCATCGTGCACACCTGGGAAAACAGAAAGGTGGAATCTCTGGGAAAGGGTGAAATGCAGATGGTAACAACCTACTTCAGCCAATAGTTCATCTTTCTCTGCCCTCAGAAAGTTCCGAGCAGGAGCAAAGTTGGGCAATAAGAAGACAAACTAGAAATCTGAAATGGAGGCTGGATAGAACATTAGAAGGTACTTACATACCGTTCTCTCCTTTTCTGCAGATTAAACCAGACTGATAGTTGACTGGAGGCTCAGTTCTAGGCTCTGTGACATAGGCGCAGTTCTAAATCTACTGTTTCTCAAATATTTGAGGTGGTAATGGGGCCAGAAGGTAGTTCAAAAGATAGAATTCCATAGTATCTCTTTTATCTGTCTGTGGGTCTTGCCATCTGTACATAGGCTTTTGAAAGCCTAAGCCAAGCCTTATGCTGGCTGGCTGAGGAACATGGTCAAGAGAAGAAAATATATGTTGAGGAAGGTTGGTATACAGAGCATTTTTGATGGGTAAAGTGGAAGCTGAGATGGGAAGTGACTTACTGATAACATGGAGGATAGAAAAAAAATAAATCAGGAAGAGGAATCAAGAAGGAAAGCAGGTACTGAAATGATCTGGGGAAGAAATGAACTATGATCTGATGATATAAAAGAAATAATGAAAATAAGTAAAAAAAACCCAACCCAAGCAAGCAAACAAAAAACCCCACCAAAAAACCCGGGCTATAGTAATTGTATCTGACCAGATAATATCTAATGAATATCTTGTTTTCATCAGATTGTCAGTAGTTTTCCAACAGGGGTTCTAATGAAACTTTGTACTTTTTTGTTTGGTTTTTTTTTTGCAAAAATATTTTTAACACTGTTCAAGAAATGTATCTTTGAGGAAAGAGTGGCATTGCATAGATTTTATAGCCCTTTTTTTACTGACCTGTTCATGATTAAATACATTGTGTGTTTTAGTAAATGGATCTAACCAAAGTGTTTTGAAACATACTTACCCTAATACATTATATTTGATGACTGTTAAATGATGGAAATATCCTACATATTAGAAGGAATACTAAAGCAAGTATATATTCCGTTATGCTGCTGAAGACCAAAAATGTCTAGCATACAAATAAAATTATTATGTAGGAGAGAAATTATGGCTTGAAGTATTTTTAGGCTCATGAGTTTGTAAATTGACTGTTATTCTAGTTTTGATGTGTTCATGAAACATTAAGTAAGAGCTTTTTCATTACCATTATGCAGAAGGGTATTGGGAAAATACATTAAAAGTATTTCAGCCTGTGTTTTAAGGATTTTTTTTTTTTTTTTTTGCCTTACTGAAGCTCATGAAGTTTGCTCCACGTTTGAAGTACATTTTCAGCTGAGGGGAGAGAACTATTCAGCCACATAACTTACTGAAACATGATTAAGATGATGCACGTTGTCTGTTGGTGGAGCCTCTCGTTCCACCCTATCAGAGATTTCTGCCTGCTCATGTTTCTTCTCCTAAACCATTTCAGTTCATGTTAGCCAAGTTAGCAAAGGTAACTCGGTTCAAACTCGTTAGGCTGATGGAGCGCTCTGTGGATAAGGAGCATCTATGCCAACAGCTGACCCAGCAGTGCAGACAGGATCATCATAACCCGAAATTGGGTGGTGAAAATCATCTGAGGGACTGGTGATTTTGTCAGTCCACACAATTGCAAGTGGACTTGGTGGTTCTAACAGAAATGTCCTATATTTAGTCACTATACCATTGGACCTAATTAATCAATAACTATTTATATTCCAGTGGTGGCAGGTATTCTATGTTGAATTGAGGAATAACCTTTAGTAAGAGCTGTTTAAGTTTTGTAATAATAAGACAGTGTTGCACAGGAGCTTTCTATATTAGTACAGCAGACTTCAGTGTCTCTTCCTTTTTAATTCAGAAATATCCTGTTCTTTAAATTGGGAGTGGGTAGGGAGGGGTTTACAGACAGTCTGGTTTTTTACACTCATCAGTGTGAAATTGATTCTTTGTGTTACTACTTTTGTCATAAATTTCTGAATATTATTTTACTTAAAGATGATCTTTGGAAATAATTCATCTTAGTGAAGGAAACAATTTTTTTGCAGCCAGGCTTTCTCATTTTTAAGTCCACACATGTGAAATTTATATCTTTGAGTACAAGAGGCCTTTTTTTCTATGTTTATTAACTTTCTGTTGAGTGGTTCTGAGATTTTTAAGTACTTCTGAATGCCATTATTTCTTTCTTGATCAGCTTATTCTTGGTTACTGCCATTTCTGCATAAACAGAGGACTTTTTTCTCTCTTTGATAACTGAGGGAGATGAGAATGATGTTTGTTTCATAAGGGGAAGGTTTAATGGCGCTTTTTTTCACTTCAAGTTTTATTAAGAGAAAATACCAAGAAATACAGAATTTACCACTGTTAGGCATAGAAATTTTTGCAGAAATGTACTGTAAACAATTTTATGGTTACCATCTATCTCTATTTATTTTTAAACAAGCAGCTTTGTAGGGAATGAAATACTGGAACACACAATGGTTTAACAGATAAGAAGGCTTCTTTGAAAGGGGCCTTAGGCAACGTAAACTCTCCTGACCCAGAGTTTCTGCCTTCTTAGTCGTTAGCTAATTTCAGCGTGGAAAATGGAATTCAAGTTCATTTTAGCTTTGGAGATCGTGAGAAATTGGTCCTTAAAGCACTGAGGGCATGGACTGTGGATTATAGCATTATACTGTTTAGAACATTAGAGTTTTGAGACACCATACTAATAGCATATTTTTTCTAGTTATTTTAGAATATGGGTGTTGATCTGGGGATTAAGCTTGATCGCTTATGATCTTGGTTCTGTATTTATAAAGAAACAGTAAGTGATATTCCTTCCTGTGATCTTATCCTGTTCACAGAGAGTACTATTGGCCTTGTTAGTGGAGATGTTCTTGATTTGAGAAGTAAAAGTTTGGCTTTCATTTAGTAAAGAATATTATTTTGTCTTTTAATAAAAATTTATTTATTTTTCTTTTAAAGTTATAATATTATGGTTGTGGTATATCTTCATGCTTAATTTTGAGTGTTTAGGAGGTTCGGGGTTGGGGTTTTGTGGTTTGGGATTTTTTTTTCCTACCTGAAAGTCTGTGCTTAAATGCATGGAATTTAGCATTACTTTACTACGCATCCTTATTGTATCTATAAAAACCCCACTGTAATTCTTGAGAGGATACTGCAAGGTGTATATTTATTACAAATGATGTAATTGCATTCACATTCTGATCTTTTGTCACTGTTGTAGAAAAAAATAGGTCACTTAATACAATGTGGGAGATGAGCAGTTGAGCAGTGGTTCACTGCTACCAAATGTAATATGACACTTTGATCTATTTGCTTCCAGGTAAGGTGTAATAACTTTCTTTAACCCTGCTGTATCGGTAGGCGTAACTTGCACAAAGCATTAGTTGAAGACTGAGGAGGGAAGAGGTCATCTTCCTGAAGCCATGAATCTAAACGTTAGCTGGTATATAAGTGATGGAATGACTGTGCTCTTTCCCTTTTAAGTGCTTTTTAAAGTTTGTAATATAAAGTAATACTTTTAAGCCAAACAAACATATTTGCCCAGTTCCAGTAGCAGCTTTGGCTATAAGAAATGGGAAGCATATTGACCTCATTCTGACTCTAGGGTAATGACAATTACAATGGTGAATAACTTATGTACTGAGTAGAAGAGTTGGTAATAGCACAAAATGGTATTATGGGACTGCCAAAATTTTGTGTCGCTGCCTCTTTTTAGTTGAGAAAGATGAGCACTCGTACCCACACAGCATGCACGTGATGAATGCATGTATTTAATGTACGTAGCTCATTGCTTTATCTTTGGGAACGCTAGGGGAGCCTTCAAAATCTTATGGATGTAGCTCACCCAATGGTTTTGTCTAAGCAGGACAGCAGCACTATACAAAAATAGTCTTAAAATTTCTATCACCTTCTTTAATTAGCCCTTAATTGTACTTTTGTTGCTATTCAAAATGTGTCACATCATCCATTGTAAATTAGATTGTTGAAAAGAAAAGATGGTCTCATGAACTTTTAAGTTAGACATGGTAATCATTTGGTACTAGGCCTCTGTTTTCTTTCCAGTTAAAGGAAATAGGAGAGAGGAGAAGATTAAATACTTCTAATAACTTGCGAAGTAAAACCAGTCATTTGGGACCATTAAATACGTATCATAATGCTCTGCTGTGCTTTTTACAGGAAGGTTATGTGATCATAAATAAGAAAAGAGAATATTTTCGGTGAACTATAAGCATGTAATGTAAATCAAATAAAAAACACATGGTAAATAGCTGCTGCTTAAGATGTACAGAATGTTGATTTTAATCTTTTTTCATTTAAATATTAATCTGTCAGCTTTTTAAGTTTTTCTTTTGTCCATTAGTGGGTTATACTTTACAAGTTTTAGTTTCAGAAGTTAAGAGCAACAAGTTTACTGGTTTCCATGGGAGCTGATTCAAGTTACTGTTTGCATTGTTAATATCTGAAAGAAGCTGTGTTGGTACAAGTCAATATGCAGCAAAGGGTTTGTGAAGGAGAGGTTTTCCAAGTTGTCCTAAGGTTATGAGTAGGGACAACTTAACTGAGTATCATCTGTGTGTGTGCACGGAGTTGCAGTTCAGACATAATCATTTTGATATTTGTAAGATCCCCTAAATTGAAGTTGCCAGTAATCCCTAATTATGCTACATTATTTTGAATTCATGTCTAATGAGTATTTAGTTTATTGCTGAATGTGAATAATAAGTGAAATTCTGTCCTATAGAAGTTGATTGCATCTTTTTAAGAGGTCAAATATCAGTCTTTGGTACATCAAATATTATAATAAAATTTTGCTAATCTCGGTAACAGTGTCTGGAAATAAAAAGAAGTAAAGTTTACCTTTTTTGAGAAATTTCATTATAGAAACGATTGTGTAATGTTCAGTCATATTTATGAAGGAAGGTAGAAAGTAGCATGTTCAACAGGAAACAGTCCTGCAGTTCCTTCCTCTTTGACTTGAATCCTAATGCTTTCCTTGCTTTGTTCAATTCAAGGGCTTGGTTTACAGGCAGTAAAATAAACAGAATAGCACCTGCAGCTTAGTCATAAATGGGATACATCTTGAAGTAGCTAAGCAAACAAATGAAATCATGGAATAATTTAACCTTTTCTGAAATGCCTTAGATGCTCTACCAACATTCATTTTTAAAATAGATCAACGTTATGGCTATCGAAGGACTCTGAACACATAAAGGAATTGTTAAAGATTATGATCAGATTTATTGATAAAGGTTACTAATTGATTATTTTCTGAACTGTCAGAACACCTCTTATAAAAAGCTCTGTATGTTTTCTCTTCCTTTTTTTAAATAAATGCTCACTTCTAGGACATGGCACTAAAATCTTAAGAAATTGTATGATGTATTAATATAAATATTTGACCCTTACTCCAGACTTAAGCTATCAAGTGCTTTTATCATACCAAAATGAACATTTGTGTGTTGATTTTTTTTTTTTAATATGTTGTCAACTTCAATTACATAAATAGATTCTGCTGGCTACACTGTTTATGTCTGCTGGCCACAGAAGATGATGGAGCACATGTTATCTTAGTAATTCCTTCCACAAAGTTCTGCCATAGTCCAGAAGAACTTAACTTGCTTTTTGGCGGGTAAATATGCAAGTTGATCGTGGAATTACTTGAACAGTACTGCTAAGCACTTCATATTAAAATTGATATTAAGAACTTTTGAATGTTTTTAAATGGGAATTAAAATAAATTGCTTCTGAAATGATGTGTCACCTGATTTATTGGAAAAAAGAGATTTAATTCAAATATGCACAGATCTGCGAGGATGAGAAACTAGAAGCATTGTTTCTTTCTCTTGCTATATTTAGGTATTATAAAACTGACATTGTGTTGTTTTCTAAGCTGAGCCTAAATTTATTTGCTGCCACTGTTAATACAGGCATTTTAAATTTTAGTAGAGTATTAAAGCAATTGTAAAATATTGACAATCAACCTCATGTTCATAGACTGAAAAATAGGAATGTCATCTTTAGATTTTTCTGAGCATTTGCAAATGACATATTTCCATGCACAGTGTGTGCATGAGTGTAACATCTAAACAAGATATTACTTCATCAAAATACTTTAAAGGTAAAACATGAAGTTGTTTATTTTAATAGAACTAGTGAGGCTATGTGCTGTAACAGCTCTGTGTTTATTCAATCAAGTTAATCCAGCTGAATGATTTAGCGGTGCCTCAATATGAGCATTGTTGACTAAGAATATCCACAAGAAAGAGGAGATTAAATCAAATTATGTCTGCTGCTAAGGTGATTAAAAGTAAAAAAATGTTGAAGACTGTATCTGGATGTCCTTTACTTATGACAAGTCATAGGACAAAGTTTATCTATTATATTTTCAGGTGTTGTTGCCATAATTCTTGTTGCTACTGAGTGCTCAGGTAGCAGCTGTTAGGAGGGACGAACTTAGTTGTAGATGAAATAACATATCTTCTTATTGTGATTCAGAGTTTTCAACATGAGTTAAGTCTTTATGAACTTTCTATGACAAACTACTGTACTGTAAGTTAAGCACAATGTGTCTTCTACTTATAAAGCACTGTGTCAGTAGAAGGTATATTAAAAGATGTTCTGGGTTATCTGGATGGATTAATAGTTGCTAGCTTTGATGCTTGGTTTCAAATAGCTCGTACCACTACCTAGGTGACCATATCTGTCTTTGACATGATAGGGTAACAAAGCAGTTCTTACTCTTTAAAGAAGGAGGTTGTTGACCATGTATTATCTTTAAGAGGCAGCTAATGCTAGACTCTATCGTTTGGTCCATCAGACCATTTGTTTATTCATTTTGGTGCATGCTGGAAAGTTATTTTCATAACTGTTTCTTAAAGGAAGATGGTAGATTTGAAAAGTTTTTTTATGTAATTGGTAAACAATTTAAACATTACTTCCATCTGAAGAGATTGGTTTCGTTTTAGTGACTGGAATATTATGCATGTTGAACCTTGGCTTGCTTTACTTAAAATATTTGTAAGAAGTTTAGCATCTTGGATAAATTTTATTATTAATGACCATTTTAAAGCCCACGAAGTGTGAACGCAGAAGGTAATTGTAATATATCTACTTAAAACATTTTTATGAAACCTTGAAGTATTTAAACAGTAACCTTCACAACATTCCTATGAGTTGTATCCTTTCCACTGAAGGGTTATGTCAAGCCCGGATGATTTTTACCCAATGCTATTTGAATAGGTTAGTTTTGAGAAGGCTGTAATGTGAAAAAATTAAGTAAATCATCTGTATGGCCCTACACAGCAACAGGGTAAGCTTTAGCTTCCCCAGGCTTTAAGGGAGGTGTGGGAGGCTGCCTTTGTTCATCACAGACCCACACTCTCTGCCTGATAATTAATTGGCACTTAGCAGGCCACATCTCCCATTACAAATAAGTTGCCTTTTTTAAATTTTTTTTTTTCCTGGAGATGGTACAGAAAGGAATGTATCATCTAGTATTCTGTGAACTCATCCCTTGCCTCTGTCCAGATATAAGTAATTTTCTATACTTTACCTAGTTCGTGGTGTGTGTTTGCTAGTGTAGCTTACTTCTTTTCAGGCTTTAATCAGTCTGAAGACTTAAAATTTAAAGATTTCCTTCTAAGAATTAGTAGAGTATCAGTGTAGCATCGTCATAGAAATATGCAAAAGTGTTAAATGAGTTTCTAGAGGACTTCTAGTGTCTGTTCAGTGCTATTAATTTAGCTAGAGTAGACAGTTACAAAAATTTAATTTCAGTAACTTATTAATAAGAGGAAAACATACCTGAAATATTAATCAGTCCAGTCTTAACTCCATGCTCCCTTAAGAAGCATGTCATTCCAGTTGCTGGTATGGCGAGAAGCCTGACAGGACCTCAGTTCTGTCATGTATTTCTGCACACTGTTTTTTAAAGAAATGAATAGTAACAATGAGTTTCTGATAATGCGTAATCCAAGATGATTACTCATAGTTAGTCAGCCATTGGTATTTCTCATCTTTTTCTGCTTTTGTCTAATTACCTTTGTAAAAATAGCTGTATGATTTAAGTCCTTGTTGCTGTGTTTTTTACCACAAAATTTATCTTCATTAATATATCAACACTGTATTTTAACTGCAGGATTGCAATTTTTCTTTCAATATAATCATTTAACGTCAGTTTTAATTTCTAAGTTCATATATCGTATCCAAAATACTTCTAATGAGAGGTTGTGTGAGAAACTAACTGCAGAAGTCGTAAGCAACACTGAGTTGTCAGCAGTGTTGATGCTGCTTCTCTTTGGGAAAAGGAACAGCATCATACTGTGTGAAGTGGAATAATGGAAGAGCTGAATATTTTCAAAACTTTTTTACATGAAAATTGTCTTTTGGTCTTTTAATCCACTGTGGAATACACGAAATGAGGGGGCTAAGTCTCAACAGTATAAGTGTTGTTCTTGCAACAGGGGCAAACTTAAGTGGAGAGATTTTCTCCAATCAGTGAAATAATGAATGTCAAAAATGAATTTGATGAACATATTCAGTTAACTTGTTGATAATCTGGGTGATTATTAATAGCAACTACTTTCCATGTTTGTTCATTTTGTACTTAGTCATATATTCATCTTTACTGGTTCTAAATGCTATTTATGCTATTTCAGTAAGTGCATTTGAAACCTACTGAGAAAATGAAAAAAGAAAAAAGCCAAAAGAAATTTTCTGTAACAGTTTATTGTTAAAATTGCAGTGCTAAATGCAAAAGACTTTTTTTTTTTTTTTTACATCTTTACTATTTTAAAAACAGAAATATGAGACTTGGTGTAAGAGGTTGGTGATTTGGAGGAATAGCTTTAAGTGGCTTTTAGATACTTTGTAAGTATTTCCAGAGCTGCGGCTGCTATTGTTGTTTTTGTTGCTGTTATTATTTCAGTGTTGTAATGAAATGTAAGTAGACTTTAGAGTTTGGGGAAAAATTGTGTATGGACCTGCAGAAAAAGGTATTCAGAACAATTATAAAGGGAACCCCAATAGCTTTTCATGTAGGAATTTTATAAGATCTCAGACATATAATAGGATGTAAGCACAGCTGAAATGAAATTGTGCATATACGATATGTGCTAGTGTCTACCAAATAGAATACGCTGCATTTTAGAGGTCAGAGAGAAACCATTATATACTAGACTAAGGAGCATTATTGTCTTTGTGGCAGACACCTAAATTTGGTATTGCTCCAGGAACTAACTTGAGATGCAGCCAACCCTACTATTTGTTTCTTAATTTTTTTTTTTTACTGTTTGCTGATAGGCAGCATGTCAAGAGGAGTCATCCTTTAAAACACTGCATTTTTTCCTCTCCGAAGCAGGTATTTCATCCCCAGTTCTTCTCTCTGGGAAATGAGTCTCTTAGTTACCATATTGTTCAGTGAGCTACATGTTCCTGTGTATTTTGAATGTTTATGTCCAAGTCTTACTTGTGTTGATCCTGTGGGGGGGAAAAAAAAAAAAGGTACAGAGCATTCCAAGGGTCTGACCACTGGGACTCAGCTAATTTGAAGATTAGAAAGGAAGTTTGTTCTAGGTATATCTGTGCACTTAATAGAGCCAGCTGCATTCTGAAAGCATAGTTGTTGCCCTTTTATGAGATGGAGGAATTTCCAAGTTAGTCTTGTATTGTGATTTAGCACATTATCTCAGATACAAGTCATTAATGCCTACTGTTCAAATTGAGGGAATATTTGAAACCGTAACAGTCCTCTAAATGCTTATTACCACTCCAGCGTTAGAGATCATCGTCCCCACTGTACAGATTTTCAAGTCTTTGTAGGCATGGACAAGGAGATCCAAGCAAATGACCTTTGTTGGCAACTCTTAAGCTAACCTGCTGGATGCGGTGCTTAAGCTTTTTAGATTTTTTTTTTTTACTGTTTCCTGACACATTGCAAAAAAACAAATGAACAAAAACCAAACAAAACTACACCACACCAAACCCAGCATTTTGCAGTTCTAGTATTCTTCCTGCTAAAGATTCTGGTGTATTACAAACTGCTATCTCATTTAAAATTTTACTGAGCTCTACAAATGGAGGAACTTAAATCTAGGTGATTTGACTGCTGCTGTTCACACCATGATTCTGTAATAAATTCTGTACAGGAGACTGGTATTGCTAATACCTAATCCAGTGTGAATATTCATAATTTGATACTGCACTGTGTATAGCGACCGGAGTTCCCTGCAGGTGTAAATGAGTGAAGCAGTGTTAAGGTCAGCCATTTGACTTGGCCAGAGTTTGAATGCGCTGTGATTCTTGAACTGTTTTTTCAAGTAGATTTCTAAAATAAAAGCTGGTTTACTACGTAAGTGTCATCCAGATTTCAGTTTGTGCCAAATAAAATACCAGTTCTAGTGTTTCAAGTGGCAGGGAAGTATGTATTCCCCCCTCTCCAAGATTTTTCTGAGAAAAAATACTTTGTCTTTTGAAGATAAAATGTTTAAAAATAAAAGAAGCGTTTGTCTTCAGTAGTTAAGAAAGATAGCAACCACCTACAATCTGTGAGATCACTTACATAAGGCTCATACACTGTACAGGAGTTCTCCTTTGCCGGTACTGGAACACTGTTTCTGTGCAGTTGTCAGATAAATGTGCACCAAAGCCTTGCTTGCAGTGCTGGTGCATATTCTGTTTTGGTAATTTATTCCAAAGGTAAAGCAGGAAAATAATTTTGTTCTAGTTTTCACTATACCACTCTTAAACATTTTGCTGAATTCTGTGTAAAAAAAAAAAAAACCAACAACAAAACAAAACAAAAATACCCCCAAACCTGAAATCTTTTGGGACTGTTGGAAGAATGGAGTAGTTCTGGTTTAGTTGCTACAAATAAAATGGTATTATACTTTCCAACACTTTATAAGTAGAAGTGTTTTTCATACCAAATAGAATGATGGTTCATACAACTTAATAAACCTTTAGATGTTTTAGTTTCAAGGAAGGGAGTGGAAACCCCTGAAGTGACAACTGATTTCTGTCTGTCAGATTAGCCTTGTATAAAATGGTGCTTTCTTGGATTATACAGAGTAGAATATTGAGACTTTAATAGTATGGATTTTTTTAATTGTATTTTTTTCTGTACATGTTTTTGCTGTTGAGTTTCAGTTGTGTTATTAATACACTTTTGTTTATAGGTCTACTTAAGTCAGGGGTTACATAGATAATGGTTACGATCTGTAAATGCAGATGGCAAATATGAAATAATTCTTCAAGATTGAGGGGTATTCAAATAGAAAGGGGAGGCAAATGTGATATCTTTAATATAAAATGTGATAGTATCATGGTACTAATGAGATAAGTTTCTCACTTTTGCACATGATGGCTGGATAAAGTTTTTATTGTACAGGGTTTGATTTTAATCAAGGTGAACTAATGTTTTCTCCTACTGCTTTTTGTGTTTGAATTGCTGATGTCCAAACAATCAGTTATTTTAGAGATGTCAGCATGAAATACGACTTTTGAAAACTGAAGACAGATGGGAGATGTTCTGCATATGTTAAATCTAATTTCATGTGAAGTAAATGCCGCTGGTTGTAACCACCAGCTGATGATAAAGCAATTGTATGCGTCTTCTCTAGCAGTTAAAATGAGTGTGCTAAAAATTAGTGGTGGTTTATTATCTCATACATACAACAGTGTAAAAATAGGTTGTTTATATAGAGATGTCTCTTTTTAAAATTATTCTTGGCTTTTTTTTGTTTTGTTTTGGAAGGTTATTTACAAAAATTGTTTTTATGTAAGTTTCAGAATTATTTTGTCAATCAATAAGGAAAACGTTATGCCTAAGACAAACTAGTAATTTCATGGATGCTAAGTTGAGAAGTTCTTTTTAGAAAGTTGAGCAGCTGAATTCCCCTTTAGATTCTAATGAAGAGAGAGAAGAATCAAATTAATTATTCATATTTCATTATTGCAAGTATTCAATTTGTCATCTTTATAGTATTGTTTAGATGTTCTGTTCATTGATTCAGTAAGGAGCTCTCATTAATCATAGTGTATCTGAGCCAGATCTTGATGTATGTCACAGATATTTTTTTTGCCCCTACAAAAAAACCCTTATAAATGTTGGGTGGAGGTGTGTGTTTTCTTTTTTTGAGGAAGGTCAAGAGAATTCATTGTTCTAAACTCAAAAGTACTTCCGTAGTCTGATACAGTAGCAGTTCATTAGTAAAAATGAAAAGAAATGAGAGTAAAATGTGATTTGAGATATGACTGAGGAATTTGAGGAATTTAGACTTTCATTCAAAGATGATGTAGCAACTAGTGTTTTTCTAGTGTTAAAGGATCGTTTGGGAAAATATCTGGATTTTTAAGAGCCTACAGGTAAAGGGGCTTGCAGCACCCTTGCAGCAAAAAATTGAAAGAGGGCCTTCTGCATGCAACAGTGTGTGGTGACCTCATCCTGCTCTGTCCTTCAGTATAGACAACTGCTTGAGGAAACAGAAAAGCCATCGGCCATGGTATATCAATGTGCATGCGACAACCTGTTCTGGTTTTGCTTCCTGGAGGCTTGTTTCTGTGAAATTCTGTAATGGTAAAGGATAAACGGTAGATGTTTAGGCTTGCTGCAATTTTTTTTTTTTTTTATGAACAACTTTTCGTGCTTAAAATTGTTTATCCGAAAGATTTAAGACAAGGAATTTGCAAAATCCGAGACTTTATTGTGAATTGGAAACTTTCAAACTAGGGTTACGGTTGTGCATTAGAGAACTTTGGTTTTAGAGGTTTCCTAATGGTCAGGTTTGTGTGCTGTATGAAACCATAGTAAAAACTGGGATCTGAGAGTTGCAATCAGCAATATCATCTGTGTTAGAGCAAAACAGCAAGAGGTGACAGAAGTGATGAAAGTTAAACTGGTTTAATTTAAAGCAAGATATTTAGTTATCTGTCATGGGGAAAAGAGTTAGCCAAAGCTAACGTGTGGCATAGTAACTGTTAAACCTTTAGTACAAGAAGGTGTTTCTATTAATTTCATATGGATTTAATGGCATAAATACAGCTAATGTGGCTTAATCTCTTTGAAAAGTGACTCCAAGGCATAACTCATAGCTAACAAATTGTGGATAAAATTCTGTGAATACAAGCAGATAAGCAGCTAAATTTTCACTTAAATTCTACTCTGAAGAGACTTGCTTGGTTAATAATGTACTTAATTTGTATGGGTGAGTGGGAGTTTGAGGAGAGTGTAATGTCAGGAAATCGAATGAGAGCTGGGTAAATTATGTTTCTAAAAGCTGAGAACAAAGAAGAAAATCTTGCATAACAGTAAGTTAATGGGTCTTCATTTAATGTGAAAGCACCAATTGGTAACTATGGAAAATAATGAAAAATATGCACTTAACCATTGTAATTGTTCTACTGAGGTATATATCAAGCAGTACTTGCTTATATTTCGGATTCCTAAATTGGCACTTTCAGCAACATGATGCTTTACCCCTTTTTGTAGTGTAGGCCGTTGTTTGGTAATCATGATAACTTTTTGCCATCTTGATGTTTTTTAAAATATCAAGTAACACTTGAAAAATTTTGGATATGGTCACTGAAACACATGTTGCATTTTGTTAACCTTTAAATACACACCCCAACATGTGCAGTATTTATATTCAGTGTACCTGAAGTTTGAAATCTAAGGTTGAGTATGGGCAGCAGTAGTGTTTCTTAAGAAAAATAACTAAAAATAAACAATTTGTAATAAGATGACATTTCTTTACTTTTATGGATCTTCATGGATTGTTAATATTTCATATTGTTCGAGTTTCCAAGAATCCAGGGATGGACTTAATTGAAGTCCATATTGATTTATTGAAATTTTAATGACTTGATAGAATTCTGTGAGCTGTAAAAAGCCTGTACCAGTAATTCATACTCTGTTTCTCCTCACTGTGGATTAAGAACCACATTAATGATAGTAAGGAAGGAAACAATAAATTGGGGCTTTTATTCCACTCTGTATTTTACAATAAGTAGCTACTATGCAATAAAATTAATTTGAAAAAATTAACAGCAAAAAGCCTTCCTTGCCAGAGAGATTAAAGACTAACTAGTTCTAGTATAGTTCTTCAGGGGTATGAAGCCTTGTATTAATACCAAAGTGGATTTTTGATCCAATGGAAAGTTGTGCAGTGCTTCAAAATATGAAAAGCCGTTTGTATGTTATCATATATTAATTCGGCATTCTCTAATATAAGCTACTGAGGAAAAAGAATGTTTTGCTGATAAACGGGCTGTGTCACTTGCTAGGAGGTAGGGCACAGGAGCCTCCGGACATCCATATTGAGAGCTAACACTGTGTAACTTTTCTGTCAAAGTGAGCAGAGAAACTGTCCTGCTTCTCAGAACCAAATGACTGTTAAATTGCTTGTAAATACACTGCTTAACTGGTTTTTTGCAAACCTGTGATATTTGTGGAACTTTAGTAGATAATGTATATATAATTTTAAAGTTGAATTTTGTGTGCAAAGGAACTGACCAAACCCAAAAATCGAACAAAAAAAGTAATGTGTCTACATGATATTTTTTTTCTTTATTAGTTTTATCAACTGTAGTGTGATTAAGAGAATGCTTGCTCTCCCTGTCTCCAGACGATTTAACACAATGGATCACTCGGGGACAGCGGATGCTGAGGACGACTCTGGATCACTACCACGGCTTGCTCCTAGTCCTCATAGCGAAGCAGTGGCACATGAGTTCAAGGAACTCTCGTTACAGCCCAATCAGTACTTACCTCCTCTCAATGAACGGAAGAATGGTGAGTGCAAAAGTTACTGTTCTCCTTTTCTCTACGTTGATTAAATGCTTTCTATGGTTTTCAAATGATCTTTGTTTGATTTCTTCAAATAATGTTAATTGACTGTCCTCACTTGCTCTTCCCAAACCACATTATGTAGAGTTAACGTGCTACAGTGTTAGCTAGCTAGCTGTCCTGATCGGCTTCGCCTGTTATGGCAGCTTGTAAGTCTGGCTTTAAAACATCAACTGGAATACCTTGTTGAGGCATATAGAATAGAGTTGTTTATATTTGAAAATAGTTTTAAAACCATAGCTAGTGTATAATAGAAGTATTAATTAAATAGTTTTGAGAGTTGTATTATTATCAGACAAAAAGGGAGAACAAGAACAGTTTTTTCCACAAAAATAATACAAAATTGAAGTTTCACATTGTATCCCAGGAAGTTTCATTCACCACATAGTTTAAGGTTGAACAACGAAAGAAAAATAAGATTACATTTTGGGAATCTTTCCAATATCTTTCCTCGTTGTTGATGTTGGCATGGCAACTTAGCATAAAAGTGTTTCCACTGTTACAGTAAGCATCAGGAAGAATTAGGTCTGATTCCAATTGTAGGTTCATTTTTACTGGGGAGAAGGCAGGAACCTTTCTTCTTGTTTTTTGTGGTGTGTGTTTGTTTTCTCACACTAATATCTTTGAATAATGAAGATTTGTTTTCCAGTATTTGTAATAAATAGTGGGAACATTGAAATTATGTAAATGAAGTATTTGATTTTTGAAGCATTTTTTTAAAATCAATTTAGCTACAGTTAGCTATTAATTCAGTTATAGTCATATAAGCATTATTTAATAAGAAGAAAACTATCTGAATATCCTGGCTTTAAAGCAGAAAAAAATCAGGATATGTATATTACTAGGCTGTACCTGTATCAAATACCTGCAGACAGGTCCAAGTCATGGTATTCTCTCTTTTAGAAAGACATGGAATGTTGTCTGTAACCAAGATGCTCCTGTTTACGCAATGAGGGACTAAGTCTATGTTGCTTTGTGCGCGTACCCTCAGTATTATATGCACTCCAAGAAAGAAAAATGTCAAGGGAAAATGTGGTAGGGGAGAGACTTAGGCTTAGCTTATATAAATGTTGAATGACAACCTCTTTGAATACTTGACCTTGTCTTTTACAATTACTTCCTTATTTTTTTCCATGTATGAAGATCCTGAAATAGAGAATACCATGTTAACAGATATAATATATTCAAAGTATTTTAAACTAAGGGATCTGCAACTGATTTATTAATACTTTAGTTCTACATCCTTGAGAATTATTTTTTGTAAGGCAGAAAAAGAAATTGTAACTTGGGAGACATTGGGTTTTGTTGGCTACTGTTTGATGTTAAATTGGTAATAAGTATGTTTATACCAGAAGCTTGTTTTAAGATAGCTTACATTTTACCATTTTATCAAAGAAGCAACAGAAATATGTATTTAAAGAAAGCTATTTGGTAATAAGGCTAAAAATGCCAACACTAAATTCATAAACCTCATGGAAGAGAGAATGTAGTGGGGTATTTTGCATCCTGTGTGTAATTATACCTCTGGAAAATTTTTTTGTGTTTTAATCTCCTGTAAAACTGAAATGGATGACATAGGTATCTATGAGTCTAAATAAGTGAACCTTTTCATTTCTGAAGGCTACTACCACAAGAGTGCACTAAATTAAATAGGAAAAATTCCTTCTAAGATGGCAAGCTTGTCAATTTCTCTTTTGACGAACCTTGCTATGACTGTGTTAATTACATATTTATCCCTTTCACTTAATTTCATTGTTTTGTTATCTCCCTGCTTTTACTAATAAAGATAAATTGTCAAACAAGCAGTAAAATGAGGTAGGCAGCTTCAGGTGCTAAACTTACTAGTGTTTGCTCTTTAGCTTTTCATTTTTAGTTCTTCTGTGTTGGACAGTTGTTTCTTTTCTTAGGCATTCTTCCCATAATTTGAAAGTATTTTTGTGCTTTCATGAATTAGTGAAATATTTTATAGGTAGGTTTTGTATTGTCTTCATACATAATCTGCTGCTTGTTTATTTTCCAAAGAAAAGGCAGCAGCAAGAGATTTTAATACTTGAGGGCTCTGGCTTCTTGAAATAACAGAGAAGATTTTCATAAATAAAGTAGTGGGGGGGGGGGGAAATGAGTAATTTGAGAAGTTGCCTCTCACTTTTCTGTGCCAGCTGACTTAGGAACCATTACGCTGTTCTTCTTCTCTTCATTATTTATTATAATTCCTCTTATGACTTAGGGTACTTTTGAGCATCTGTCCATTGTAAGTATCAGGCATCCCACAAACATTTTAATGTCGTCTTTGATGAAGAGATTGTATGAAGTTCACGTAATGGGCCTTGGCCTCACTTCATCTGTGTCTTTTGTGACAAGACTAAGTCATCTGGCTGGGCTTGGCCAAAAGGTTAGGCCTTGCTTTCAGGGCCATTATTAGCCCAGCCTTATTGCTTTTGAAAAGGAAAAAGCTCGACAACCAGCAAGGCAGATTGAGAAATCATATAATTGGAGGAATTTTTTTGAGGAATACAGTGTGATAGACATGATAAAGAAGTGTTTGATGGATACTGCTATAATTTCCTATCCTTTTCAGTTTTATAGATCTTTCTAATGTGGTTTAAGCATCCTGCCACTGAGAGAATGCTGCTTTAGTAATATTTGAATAATTCCTAAATGAACTTAAGAGGAGCCTCCGCCTCCTAGTTCTTTTCCTGTCCTTAATGTGGAAGATCTGACAATTACTGATTTTATGCTGGCTGCTTTTGTTGCAGGAAGAAATGGATGTTTGTGTTCAAATTGCTTTCTCAAAACAACAAAAACCCAAACTATTGCTCACCCATAATTTCAGATTTAGTAATTTTGGTTAATTTGGTTAAAAATAAATTTTTTGTAGAAATTATGAAAGAAGAAAATTTGTAAAAGTAAAATTTGAACTTGATGGGTTCATATTAAAAGTAGCTTTAATACTTTTTGTCTTTGCTCTTTACCAAAACTGGATTTCTTCAGGAGTATTTTAACATGTCACTATTTTATAAAGTCTTAAGCACAGGAGATTTCAGTACACAGAAGTATAGTGGCACTTAATACAAAAAAATTCTGAAATGCTTAAGGGCTTTTTGTTGAAACTTTTTATGCAGGAAGCATTATGCTTACTGTGAGCTTTGGTACTGATCCTTTAAACCTTTTGTTTACTTGAATGAGTCTTTCGGCAGTAGTCCAGTAGTCGGCTGAATTATTCTAGTATTGTTCTGCATATTGTCATTAAACGGGCTTGCACAAGTTAGTACAGAAACTGCATTTGAAGCTTTTCCAGTGACACTAGAAGTGTGGGAGGCTTATACTTGGGTTTGGTTTTGCTTTACATGGAGGTAATCACAGCAGAGTAACAGAAACAAGCAATGAAATTGCAAGTGCGTGCCTGGTGAGCCAACAGTCATTTGAGATGTTACTACTTTGTCTTTTTTTTTTTTTTTTTTGTACATTTTACTCTTCTTCCCCTGCCCAGTCTGCCCCTAGAGATCACAGTCATACAGCTAAGCTAGCATAACGTTCAGGTGAGGATAGCTCCGTATTTTTTGGCGCAAAATCGAATGGGTTACATTAAGCTCCCGTGAGTCGACAAAGGAACACTTACATGCTGTGACAACTCTGTTGAAGAGGGTGTAACTTCCAGTAGAGGATCAATAACAAACAGTTAGAGGGCAAGAGCATCTCAAGCTTCTTCAGCCATTTACCACATGCAGGTGTTTACTCCCTGACTAAATACAAACAGATAATTTCTTTGGGGAGTGAGGGAGAGAAGGGCAACATATTCTTGTCTTTTCAAATGTCATTTTTCAGACAGATGGCTTCCATCATAAAAATTCTGTGAAACACAAATACTAACCAATTAGTGCTTCGTATTTTAATAGCAGGGCAAGTAATGGGAGTTTTCAAGCTGATAAAGGTTTCAAGCTGATGTGCTAGATAAGGGTTTTATTGCAGGGCTGAAGTACTTCAACTGAACCATCTCTAAAGCAAACAATTATTTGGGGTTAAAATAACAAACTGTTTATAGAAGGTAACTTTGTGTATGTATTTGGGTGTAATAACAAAGAATCATCTTTCCAGGATATTGTATGTTGGTCTTTTGGACTGTTGCAATTTTAAGATTCTCCTTTTTCTTTTGAGCCGTTTTCAAGTTAATGGCTATGGGCAATACTGGATTATTAGTGAAATTGATTTGAGTTTCTCATTAGTCTGCATCTTTCTGGATAATTAGGCAATACGTGCAATGCATTGATCATGTAAACGTTTGCCCTGTTTATTGCAACATATTATTGTGCCTGTTCTCTGGAGGCCAACTCTTGTTCCACTTGCCAAAAAGCAGCAAAACGTACCTTTTCATTGGTTCTGCTTTTCACACTGTCATCTACTGAGTGGACACCAAAGACACACCTGTGATTCTGGAAGTCTAGTGGCAACCACTGGTGCATAGTCCGTGTCTGTCATGTGAGCAGTTGGACTCCTCGCGTAAATGGAAGTTGGGAAACACAGTGCTGTGGCCTTAGGAGGCTCTTGGGTTGCATCCCTGCCTGAAGGCTCCTAGATTATATATGCTGTATTTGCTTTCTTAGTCAGACTGCTGTCCTTAGGAAGGACAGTGATTGGGGGAGAAGAGACACAAATGAGGCCTTTCTTTGGGATCAGGAGGGAGAAAATTGATGACTAGGTGTTGTTTAGCTGGACTGCAGTGGAGGAAGAATGACAGAGTAGTAGGCAGCATGGCACAGCTGAAGTACTAGTCAGAACAATATGCTACCCACGCACTGTACCACAGTTTCACGAGCTTTCTGTCTGAGAGCCAGGAGGTGGTAAGGGAGAGAAGGATAGGCTGTCTGCTGCTGACAGCAGGAGGGTGGATGGGAATGATGCTGCTTGCAGCCTTTTAACCTGCTGTTTCAGAGCCAAGGGGTGGGAAGGGATTGCACATGCAGATACCTTCAAAAAAAAGGAAATGCAGCATGAGCAAAGCTTTTTGCATGCTGAATTAGTACTTTCCCAGAATTGGTGAGCATGCCACTTTAGCTGGTAGAGGTAGATGTGAAGGTCTGGGTACCAGAAGCCGTGCAATCATAGCTGTTTCACCTGTAAAATGAAAAGGTCCTAGCTTCTATGTTTTACAGCAATCTCTCTTGGCTTTGCAGTGGCTTCCTTGACTATCCCACTGTGCCAGAATCTCCTTGTGACAGTGGCTACTAGTTTCTGAAAAAGAGAGACATGTAAGTTACTCTTGTGCAGTCATCATCCACAGATGAGAGCCTAGTTATATTCTCGTAAAATGTATAGAGGATGGGTTTGCTCCTGTATGGGCTATTGACTGTTCTTTAGCACTCTGTAGGCCAGCTTCAGCTCTTTGTCTTGGCTATAAATAATTTCAGCTTGTGAGCGTGCCTGTTCTCCATCCTCTACATTGTGTGGAGAAACAGTTTTGTTCCAGCTAATGGCAGCTAATGACTGTCTGCTTTTCTAATCTCAGAACTGGAGTAGATACAGGATTGCATTCTGGTTCTGTTTGGGGTTGTATATCTTGTACTGGAGGAGGCTAGAAAAGGTTGCAATTTGCCTACCATGGCTATATGCTAGATCTCGCTCTTTGATGGCTAGCAGCTAATACTGTACAGCAGAACTGAGTTAATTGAGAAAAGAGCTAAGTGTCTTGGATGTTTTGTCAGGAATAAAGCCTTGGGACAGCAATCATCTTAAAATTAAAAGCAAGACTGGTAAAAATCTCTATTAGAAGAAATTAGCCCAAAGAAATGAGTGCCTCTGGCTGCATGAGAACCATGACATTCAGGAGCAAAGACCCTGAGGCACTGAAGGTCAGATGAGAATGACAGCTTCCTATGGGGCCATGAGGGCTTGTGGGGAACTGTAGTCAATAAAGGTGAAGATGCAACACCCCCTCCACCTCCCAAACCAAAACAAAACCCCCACAACTTCCCCCCCCTTCCCCTCCCAAAAAACCCACAAACCAAACAAACCCAAAATGAAAACAAACACTCCATATGGTGTATATTGAGTCCTCCTAAGGGACCAGTTGAGCCAGCTGGGAGACAGTTCTCAAGATAACTGAATGAAATCTACATTACAGTTAACCTAATGATATTACCTAAATAAATTTGATGAACCAAGGGAATTTTTCTGGCATCTAAAAAAGTAGTTGTGGGTATATTAGTTTGCCTGTTATCGCTTATCTTCCACTCCCTCATTATGTAGCACTGGTAACGTGCATTCTTGGCATAGCTTTATGGCTTCTGAACAAATTCTTCATCCTCTGTGCAGTTAATAGATTTGAAGCTGCAAATTTGATACAGGGAATGAAGTGAAATTTGGGACATTCTCCTCGTATCTATGTACAACAGGTTTTTTCCACTCTTTTGAGATCTGTGATTAGGTGTATTTTTTCCCTGTCCAAATGGTACATAGGTAGGTTACTGTGCTTAGAAGTTATTTTCTTGAGAGAGTTTGGAGAGATAAAGTGGAGAAAAGATGGCTAGTGGGAAGACTAGAGAACAACAAATGGAAAACTTGGTTCTGATTAAAGTGGTAGATTGGCACAGAAAATAATTGGAAATGTCAACTTAAATTCAACAGTTCCATAGTCACTAAGCTGAAAGCAATGAGATCTGGAAAACAGCATACAGATATTCAGATTAACACCACCACCCCCACAACAAAAACAAACAAAAAAAACCCAACAAAAAACCCACAAAGTAAGTATATTCTAAAAGACCTATCTAGATATGGAAGTAGTGTAGAATTTATATAAGTTTACAATAGAAGTGTGTGTGTGTATAGTATAGTGTATATATAATGTGTATGTGTAGAAGAATAGTTGCCCAGAGAAATTGTGGAATCTCCATCCATGGAAATATTAAAAACTGACCGGGCACTCCTGGGCAGCCTGTTCCAGTTAACCCCGCTTGAGCTGGGGCTTGGGCTACGTGATCTCAGGAGGTTGCTTCCAACCAGCAATTCTGTGATTTGTCTTTCTATTAAGGTTTTAATAGTCCATGGAACATCCAGTGCAAGTATTCTCCTAAATAATCCTTTGTAAGAACACACAGCATATTGTAATTAATATATATTTGTCTCTGTGTTTTGGTGGGGTTCTTGGGGTGCTGTGGGGTTTTTGGGGGAGTTTGTTTTGGTTTTGTGGTTTTGGGGGGGGCTTGTTTGGGTTTGTTTGGGTTTTTTTAAACAGTGTCAGTAGAAAAAACAAATGTCTTTTAATGTGTGAATTCTTTTGGTTTCCCTGTAAATATTTGAATGTTGTCTTATCTGTCATGAGATGAGAGCGCAAACTGAGTAGGTACTGATTTCCCAGTAAGTCTGTCTTTGTCATTGGTACTGCCAGTTCCCACAATCCTAGCATTCCCAGGGCATCAGTCAGTGTCTACAAGGAACAATTTTCAAATATTAAAGCATGTGAAAAAACATACAGGCCAAAACTCAGAGCTCTCTAGAGACTGTGACCTCTCAAATGGAATATGTTCTGACATTTTCACAGGCTACATGAAAGAATTCCAGCAGGGTCCTTCCATTTGGTAAACTTCTAAACAAACATTCTGTCATTTAGTTTGATTTATAGATTATTATTTTTTTTTTAATTATCTGCTCATTGTGAAGAGATTAACATGGGAGATATGACCTGTGACTGACTCAATTTAAGGCATCTGGTATATATGAAAAGATCGTTAGAGGGCTTGGCATTTGAGTGATTACAGGAGATATGGAAACTATGTTTTTCTTTAAAGAGATCTCTTGATCAGACTGTCTTATTCTGACTTTTTTCTCCTGAAATTCCTTGTGGATAACTAAATGCATAGCTAGAAAAGAATATTGAGTTAATTTTAAATTCCACTGTATAATTGTTTTAAAGTGTTAGAGCTAAATCCTACCTATGTAAGTTATCGTTGAAATGATAGCTTGTGATACAGCTACTACAAGAAGGTAACGTAGCGCAAACAGAACTGGTAACTGATGTGCAGTACTTATTATATGAGCCTTTTGCAAATCAAAGGTAGCATGGTAGATGAGCAAATATTGTCCTTTAAAAAATTGCATTTATAAATATATATATGCAGTTAAACACATATATAAAAGTATATTTTAATGTATATTACATATTAAATTTTGAAATATTTAATAACTTATTTAGGTGTCTATATGGGCTGAATGGTAGGGAATTTTGATTTAAACAGCGAACACTGCCAACATATGTCTTCCCTTAAAAGGAATTTGTGCAGGTTTTAGTGGGAGAAGAGGAGTAGAAGATGCAGACTTACAAATTTGATCTCACTGTATGTGTTTGGCATTTTTCTGGGAAGAGTAACTGATGGTAGGTGGTGACCATAATTTGAATTGTTTGGGTCTTTGTTACCACAATGGTGGAGAATATAGGCAAAAGTCTCCAGTCCTTCTGAGGTAATTCCTTAGTTACAGCATAACACACAGTGCTATTTCAAAAACTACTCACATTTTTCAGTTGAATATTTGAAAAAAACAGAAATATATACTTGACCTTTTACTAGCAAAAGAATATGAAGATGAGAGACTTATGTTTTGGGGATGTATATTTATCTTAAATACATGCATAAGACTCTCTGTATGAGATTTACTGCTGAGTTGTTTGACAAATGTCTTAAGTGTTCAAAGCAAAGAACATAGGTACTGGTATAGGGAAAAAAAGGGTTTTTTTCTTTTACCAAAATGAGAAGGCAGAATAGAAATCTATTGTAGGTGGCAATTGGGGGGGGCCCAAAAGGGGAACAAACAAAAAACCCCAAAGCAAAAAACCTTAATGGTTTGAGGTAACATTCTTACTGTTTAAGGAAGTAATAGAATAAACGATAGCAGGGATTATTTAAAGTAATGGTTTAGTTTGTGTAGTCAGAGCGCTACTTTCCTATGTGAAGAAGTGATTACACAGTGATGAACTGGGTTATCCTAACGCAATAATAAATGACCAAGAAGTTCAAGTGTGCGTAAAGCCAAGATAAAATAAATGTTTGAGTAAGTAAGCTTTTTTCCCCACTTCAAAATTTTGTGGTAGCGAAATAGATTAAATACCTAAGGCTGTTCTAATTTAAATTTTTTTTTATAGAGTTTAAATTCATCTGTAGGGGTTTTTTTTTAATGGGATTTCAAAAAAATGAGCTCCATATGATGTGAAGAATGGTAATGTACTGTTAAAGCAATTGTTGCTTAGTTACTTCATGTTTAATGAGGTTGTAAAATTGCTCACGGTTTGTGATCTCACTCACCATATCACTGATACTTCAAAGGATAATGGATCTGTTCTGTGTGGCAGACGAACAGGCCCTGTGGAGGGTACAATATTGCTGCATTGTTTCCTCCTGTACATTGTGATTTTGGCGAATATGTACTAGTTCCTTCCTGTTTTTAAATAGTGCTTCTTCTGTAGGCTGAAGGTTGGCAGAACACTTCAAAGTCTGTGTTGCAGGAGGATGGAAAGAAAAACCATTGATTAGCTTAGATTAAAAGCAAACAAATGTTTATGAAAATCTTGTGCAATATATTGCTATGAAATGAGATGTTACTGGATTTTGGTTTATGGAACTGACAGGGATGTTCCACTCTGAAGCCTTTTTTGTTCGTTTCACCCACTTGTATACAATATATACAACTTAAACTGAAATTAAAATGAGAGGTACTTCTACCCTCTGAAGAGTATGAGAATTCCAACAGATTTGATTTTTATTGAAACAAAAAGCTTGTTGTGTATCTTTTACTTTGGTTTTCATACACTGATGCTGTTTGTAATTGAGTTTAAGCCTGTAGTTGATAGATACAACATATACCGCTTAAGATTTTCTCTTAGCTGAAAGAGACACTTTTGTTGTTTGATAGAAACTAGTGTTTCAGCCACAGTTTTGTTTCTAGCTCATTACAGGTTTTTGTATGGTCCTTGGTGTCGTTTAGCTATTTGTACTGTTAAAAATAGCTCTTTGGAAACAGGTATATGTTCAAATCAGAGAGGTTATACATCCAATATTTACTTTATAAATGAGTATTCTCTTTCTTTTATTATGAAACCTTATGTATTTAAGTACACAGTATCAGAAGAGATGAAAATTTAGCAATTTGAAAAAGTTTTTTGGCCTGTTTTTTAATAATGCCATCAATTTCAAATGGCAATCCAAATTCCAGCTGCCTTTTAGAAACTGACAACAAAAGCATTTCAAACTGAGTCCAGTTGAAAGACCCCAAGCTTTTTTTGTTTATATTTTTTATTTCATGGGTTGTGTTCTATTTATTGTATAAATGCTAAAATAAAGAACAGGCTTTGAAGAGTAGTCAGAGAACAAACAAGTTGCTGTTGTTTCAGTAATACTGTAAAGGATTTTTAGTTATAGGATCAAATGGGTAATTTGAATGGGAAAGTATTAAGTTCCCACCACTGAAGTCTTTCACCAGTTCTTTTAAGATAAACGTGAAATCAGTATCCTTTAAAAGCAACAATGACAGTAACTGCTGCACAAAGCAGTTTTTATCTGTCAGAATGATGACCTTGGAGATTGATCCTATCCAAACATAGGAAGTATGTTTAAAGTATCAACATGGTGTTGGTGGAGGATGACAAGGCTTCTGCTATTGTGCAAGAGCTTAAAAAATTACTATCTGAATTTAAAGTGCATAAATAAATCTAAGAATTAGGTATGGTGCTTTAGCAGTCAAAGGTAAGAACATACATGAACCGTTCTAGGAGAGTTACAAATTTATTTTATTTAGCAGGGAAAAGGGAGACCTTAAATGGCAGGTGGATTGGCTCTGGGGATCACGAGAAGGCAGTTTGCCTTGATTCACACGGGACCTGCTCGTGGTTGGAGGACACCTTCGTGCTGTTAGTTAGCAGATGAATTTAGTACTTGAATGTGCTAATCAGTGTTTCTGTTCCTTCTAGTACAGTTCTTAGGAATGTGAGAAAGTCATGAAAACATGCACTTTCCCATGTTACAGTGCTGCAGCTACAGCTGCTGAGCCAGCAGTTGTGAGTTGCCCCCAGGTGCCTGTGAAACGGTCTCAGAATTTTAAACTTTTCTAGTAGACGTGTTGAGACATGGTGATTATTTTTTCTTTGAAGCCTTATCACTAAAAATAGTAAAACTATAGTGTTGATCACTCAAGTAACCAGTAGATCCAAATTATCAGTTGAGCTTGGATTAATGTGTATTCAAGACTGCTGGGAAAATAAGATGTTGTTGGAATATGAGTCTTTTTTCATGATGTGGGGGATAAATGTCATTCTTCATGCAGGGATTTAAGAGAAACTGTTCCCTGGGCAGAATGTCCAGGCGTTCTCAGTATTGACAATCTGAACAAAAACTATTTTCTTCTTCCAAGGTATCTTTTCTTCTTCTTCAGCTGTTACGTCTGCCTCCACCCCAACTATTCAATATTGCATAGCATTTATTGGCAACTACCGTATTTGGTTACATAGAAAATACACAGCATCATTTTGAGCATCTCTCCTAGCCTGCACAAAAATTTCATCATTCTTACTTTCCATAAATTCTGTGGTTCTTGCTTTTCTTCATAAAGTTATTTGCAAATTACCATTGAGATTTTGATCGACTTCTTAAAGGTGTTTGTCGTGGTTTTACCCCAGCCGGCAGCTGAGCACCACGCAGCCGCTCGCTCACTCCTCCCCATCAGGATGGGGGAGAGAACTGGAAAAGTTAAAGTGAGAAAACTCATGGGTTGAGATAAGGACAGTTTAATAGGTAAAGCAGAAGCCGTGCACGCAAGCAAATCAAAGCAAGGAATTCATTCACCACTTCCCATCACAGGCAGGTGTTCAGCCATCTCCAGGAAAGCAGGGCTCTATCACGCATAACGGTGACTTGGGGAGACAAACGCCATCACTCCGAACACTGCCGCCCCCCCTCTTCCTCTTCCCCAAGCTCCTTATAAACTGAGCATGCCATCATATGGTATGGAACATCCCTTTGGTCAGTCGGGGTCACCTGTCCTGTCTGTATCCCCTCCCAACTTCTTGTGCACCCCCAGCCATCCCGCTGGCAGGGCAGCGTGAGAAGCAGAAAAGGCCTTGGCTCTGTGTAAGCACTGTTCAACAACAACAAAAACATGTCTATATAACAAAAACATCTCTATATTATCAACCCTGTTTCCAGCACAAATCCAAAACATAGCCTCATACTAGCTACTATGAAGAAAATTAACCCTCTCAGCTGAAACCAGGACAGTGTTTTAAAATATTAATCTGTATGTTAGCTTGTATTGAACTGGGAGGTGAATTTGAAGCAAAATACTAGGCTTAACTCCAAGTGGCTGAAGCATAAGCATATTTGTTTCTGTAAATTCTCTGGAGTTGGGTACCCTTGAAAAAGGGGAGGAGTGGATAGCAGGAACTCTATGCTACTAAAGCTTATCTTTCTGAACAGGTGAGAACATTCATGAAGGCTTAAACTGCTGTTACCTAACTGTGATCCAGCATTCACTTGAGCACTGGACACTTTTAATTTATATAAACCACTATAAACAGATAGGAACGGATAGAACTACCTTCAGAACTATGACATTCGAAGGATAATGTATTACTCCTTGGGTTCTTTGATTACACGCTTCCTTATCTTGATTTTTTTTTTTTTAAATTTCAAAATACTCTGTTCTCTGAATCATTTTGAAATTGCTTCAGACCAAAGTACTGATTTTTCAGAAAATGTGTGAAATGCACTGTGCCCTTCCCATACAACAATTTCTGCTGTTACATATTGTTATACTGTTAGGATATAATTAATCCATCCAAATTGTTGGCACCAGAAAAATGTGGAGCTACAATCTGGTATATCCACAACTGTGTAGGATTCTACTTATTGACTGTCTCCAATTTTCATATAGATTTCTTAAGCAGTATGTGTTTATATTCTGTTTGTCTGGATTTTTATTTTTTTTCTGAATGTGTGGAGTTTCTCAACAGTAATTTTGTTTCTTATGCATAGTAGATGTTCTGGCTGCAGGCAGTGAGGAAGTTAGTTTGATTTATGAAGGAGCTCTTCCACAGTATTTTTTTTTTCTTGTGTTCAGTAAAAATCACTGCAAAAGCAGATGTATTGGAATAGCCTGTAATTTGTATTTAAGCAAAACCTAATTTAAGCTGATAATTTTTATACAAATGATGTGCAAACAACAAATGTTTAGGCTGGGAGAGCTGCTTCAAATCATTTATGCTGCAAGAGTTTTTCTTTTCCCTGTATTTTCAGCTCCTTAGATGTCAACAAGTTGATACGGCCTAGTAAGTTCATGTCTCCTTTCAATCTGCAATTCTGAGTAGAGCAAGGTCTCCCTTCTCCCAGCAGTAGGAAGATAGGGAGAGACCTTCAAGTGCTGCTGGCTGCCCCGGGCAGCCCCATGCCCCACGGTATCAGTTCCCTGCCCCAGGAGTGCATCACTAAGGTGAAGAGTCGGTGTTGAATGATTGTCTTGTGGAAGGATCCAAAGAGGCAAGATGATTATTTTTTTTTTTTTTCTAGTTTCTGCTTCTGAAGTTCTGCATTGGATGTTTGTTATTGTATATTGATCTTTTCAAATCTGATGCCATAAAAATGAAGCAGTTTTTCTGAGTGGAGATATGCTTTATAATTTCAGGCTGAAGGATTAAAATATAACGTAGGGATGTGGAAAATATGTGTAATTACGGCATTTTTAGGCCAAAGGGAAGGGAAAATGCTCCTGCTAGAGCTACTTGTTGACATGTAGTGGCTACTTAAAATTATGTATAGTTTATTCTCTGTAAGTACATGAAATGCAAACTAGTCTGCCGTTCCCTCATGGCCAATGCCAGACAGTTGGAGGGGATCCCTTTCGCCAAAACCTTCCAGGTTGACACTGAAGTTGATGACTCATGTAAGATAAGTGGGATATGCTGGAGAGAATGGCAGATCAGAAGCTGTGGGAGGAAATACTCCTAAAGCTGTTGGGAATAATGAGATGTGTGGCTGTAATGCAAAAAGGAAAATAATAAGGTATTTGGGGTTTAGATATTTACAACAAGGAACAGAATCTCTCTTATACTTCTCTTATACTGCAAGGAAATTTCTCTGAAACAAGACCTGGGGCTGGGGCGGGTGGCAAGGTTCCTCAGCATAACTTTTTCAAATGCCAACGTGCAGCTCTGTTTACTGGTGAAACTTAATGAGTAATGAATGTGCCAGTCAGGCAAAAATAAAGTATTTCTGCTGCCTGCAGCAGTGTTCAGAGCAGTGGGGGAAGGGAGAAGGAACAGGGGAAAAGGGAGAGAGTCCTCAGCAGTAGTCTGTCTTGGGTATCAGTGAATGCTGCTCCTTCAGCAACTGCTGGATTTATTTTTAACTGCTTGACTCATTCTTTGTCAGATGATTGACCATCAAGCCGCATATTGTAACACGAATGTGCAGAGGAAGCAAGCGTAACTGAAGGAAAGGGGGGAGTGGTTGTCTGGGAAAAGAGGTGGGATTTGGGAGTTCTGCTTCACATCCTCTGTGCCTGCCGTCTCAGTGAGTTACAGGCTCCAAAGCAGACTGAGCATACTGCAGGTCAACCTAGAAAGTGAAGGATGATGGCTGTTTTCGGCTGCAAAAAGATGAAATTGCTTGTTTATTAGGAGGAGGGACCTGGAAGCAGTGTTTGGGACAGCAGTGTTCTGCTCGGTGACAAATTAATACCTCTTTTTCCTGTGCTGGATGTTGCCATTCTAAAGGATTCTCATCATGATCGATAGCTCTAAGAAGCAGCAACAGGGCTTTTCCGAGATTTTACCTGCAGGAGACGTTAAGCCACTGAAGGAGAAGGAATGCCTTGAGGCGAACAGCCAGAAAAGTCTCAAGGAAGGTCAGTCACTTGCTGGTTGGGGGACAGAAAATGCAAAAGTACTGGGCATTTGTGGTGTAATGCTGTATGTTCAGGAAGGATTTTTGTACGTTAAATTGGATATTGTTTTCCCTCTTAAAATGTCTAAAAGCTACTTTTAGTTTTTTCCTGAAACTATTAAGATAACGATGATAATAGCTTGATAGAAATTGTAATACGAAGAAAAATGAGTAAGTACTCTTTTCAGAGTAGCATTTAGTGCTCAATTCATGAAATACTCTGAAATTATCCTGTAAATATTGCACAAAATGCTTCAAAATGTTGCTATTGAAATAAATATAATGAAATGAATGTCATTAAATATTGCAATATTAAAAAGAAAACCCCACAAACCTTTAGTTTTAGACATGTATTACTATCTCATTTTCCACAGTGCTTTTCTCAGCTGTCTTTCTCTAGAATTCCCTTCTCCCCTCATGCTTTAAATTAGATTTGACTCTGCTTTCCAGATGTATGCTTTTCAAATTACGTTATGTCTCCTTAAAGAATTGGTTTTAGATTGTGCATTAAATTGATGTAATGCACAAGCATTAGTTTGTAAAATAGCAATAGTCTGAGGATATTTGGAATGTTATTTAAAGCTGACAAATGGTGCTATACCAGATTCATCTGAAGTAGTATTCGTTAGGCAGTGGCAGTAATACTGCTGAGACATGGACACTGTTTTATTCCTTCTAGCTGGCCGGTGTTTAGGAGAAGGAAGAGACCTCTTGAGGTCAGCTGCCGGCCATGCACAGAGCAGTTTAACTGGTGTATGTTAACATACCAGGCTCTCTGCAGACTCAAGCTCCAACTTCTTAATCAGTCAGAAACTGTATTTGTAGTAGACAAAATTCCTTCTCTCCCTTTATAGCGCTCTGCCTTGGCTTTTACTCCAGATAGCTCTGGATTGTCTGGTGATTCAGAGATTTCTTCCTGGGTGTTGTGACAAGACTGCTGGTTTTCCTCTTTCTACATGAGATCATGTCTTTCTCAGAATTTAAATGCTGGGTTTGATTTGGGGTTTTGTTTGTTTGTTTTTAAACTTGGATCTTAATAATGTTTAAAACAGCAAAAGACAGCCCGTATTCATTATTGAATCCAGTAACTGACAGTTTATTTAAAAAATCCCTTTACTTAGCTCTTTTTTTTTTATATATATATAAGGTACAGATACCAAAGGTTTCTTACTGATTGGAAAGATAGATAATAACAAGTCGAGTGTTGACGCATGGGGCTGTGGCTGAGCGCGTAACGGTTCTGCTTGCTTTACAGCAGGAAGGTACTGATTGAAAGACAGTGATTGAAGAGAAAGGGCCAACAGTGGCTTCTTTTTCATGGTGTTTGCTTTGCACCTCCAAACAGGCCCAGTTAAACCTGAGGCTGCTACCCCTGAATCTCTGTGGGGCAACAGTAACAAAGAAAGAAGGTGACCAAGTTGAGAGGGACAGAGGAGTGAGCATACTGTTGTGGGAAATACTGTAGGAAAAAAACCCCTGACTAATCTAAGCTACCAAGAAATAAAGGGGAGAAAGATGTGAAAAAACAAGCGTGGTGGACAGTGTAGGTAGGCTAATAAGTAACCACGGTAATAATCTTCATTCTTCTTTGAATATGTCGGTTACGTAGAAAGTGGATGAAAGAATGTACACTACAATAATGATGGTCTGTCAGAGTAGCAAAAAACCTGCAATTATGGGACACTCTTCCACTCTAAATTCATGAATATTTTAGAGTTTAAATTATTCAGTGCATAAAAGAAGATATAATTGTTTTCCACAATTGCTATCTTTGCTTCTTTTTCTCTGTTTTAGTACCTTTTCTCCATTTTCACTTTTCCCCAGTGAATATGGTTTATCCTTTTATCCATCCTAAATTTGGCAGCCTATAAATTAAAATAATGAACCTCTTTTTGAGAGTATGGACGGCTACAGGATCTCCTCTTCCAGCCTTTCCTCTTTCTAAAGTTTAGAAAAAACAAGCATTTTCCATCTTGTAGTGTATAGAATGAGAACATTGCAAATCTGCTTTATTTGCATCTATAGACACTAAAACAGAGCTTCACCTTTTCGGTTTATAATATTACACAATGTGTAGTTCGGGTATTTTGTAGATTTTTAAAAATTCAATTGCAGTTGTTAATTTCATCCTATTTAAATAACACTGTAGATAACATTAAAACACTTATTTTACAGAACAGCATATTCTAAATTAGCTTGTGGCATTCTATCTTTTTTTTTTCTTTCTTTTTCCTGTAATTCAAATGATGATGTGACTGGTTCTGCCACCTGAACCATCAACCATCTTTTGTTAGGACACAAAAATACTTAGGAATACCATCTGTGAATGGCTAAAATTGCAAAAATGAAAAATTTAATTCTGTTGGCAAACCCAGATGATGTACATAGAGGTCAAGTAATTCAGAAGGTGCTACAGCCTTTACTTCACAGTCTATTTTGCAGAGTTTGATAAATCTAAAAACCTAGAGATAGTACAGTGTGCTTATTTCAGCAGTGAGTACCTTGAGAATGAGAACAATGAGAATTGTTAGGTGCAGTTCTTTTTTTACTTAGTATTTCTTTATAAGGCAAGAAACTTTTGATGAAAACACAAATCTCAACACTGTCTTCAGCAAATTAATATTAAGGGCATTGGAAGGTTAGATTACAAGGATGATTTTTTTTTTTTCTTTGCTTAGACTAATGAATATTCTTAGAAGATACACATTATAGCATCATATAGCACAGGAGGAAATCTTCTTTACCCTATTATCTTATAAACAACTCATATGTGATTGTTACATATTGTCTGTTGTGTTAAAACAGTTCTTAATTTTATCTGTTTTATCAAAATTACCTTTTGTATGACCAATAAACAAAAATACTTTTTGGCTCTGAGGCTAATACAGTGGTAACTAAACAGCTGTTTTAGAAATTCCTGTGGCATTGATTTCTAATGTCAAGTAAGTGGCCAAAATATTTAGAAAATTCAAGTGAAAATTCTTGAATGAAATCAGGACATTCTGTGTACAGTTAGTAAGAAGGAGTTAGTATCATCAACAATGCATACATTAGGAATTATATTTAAGTTGCAGATTAGAAGGTTTCTAACTCAGTAGTGAAGTGAATTTAGGAAGTCTTGCCTTGTATCTTAAATTGGTTTAATATGAACTCCTGCAAGAGCGTACGACTATGCAGAACCCTTGAAGACACAGTATTAAATTGGTGAAACAAACCAGTACGGTGCTATCCCAGGTGGGATCTAAAAAGAGATTGGATCCCAGTTTGTTCATACCATATTTTTCATATATTAAGCTGAGCTTCAAAGTTACCAGTTGCCTGCAGGTTACTGTAAGTAAAAACTAAGCAGGGAGGAAATTTTCTTTTCACCTTGAAACATAATTTCTTTCCTGGATTTGTGTTGCTTTTTAATTTTACTGTTTTGGGAGGAACTGGAGACTGGCAAGTACTAGAAACAGGATACAGGGTGGAATGAGTGAAGCACAGGGATTTTTCAGGTGCTTGCTGGAAATGTCTTCATTCTGTCTAGTTAATAGATTACCAAATTTAGTCAGGAAGGATTTCTTCCCTTCCTCCCCTGCAATCAAATCAATATTGCATGAGAATTGTTTATTTAACAGATTTCCTGCTATTGCTGGCATGTCGAGTACTCTTGACCTCCACTGCTCTCCTGAGGTGGCATGTTAGACTTAGAGATTCTACTGTTGGTTTACTGGTTTTGTTGGGTTTTTTTAAAAAAGCTTTAAGTTTTGTTATATGGTGTTCAGAGGTGTTTTTATGACCCCTTATCAGTGGCAGTCTTATCAGGTATGTTTCTTGAGACACAGATAATGAGAAAAATATCGGAGAAAAAGTACTATGCCTGTCATCTTAGTTAATAAAGGAAGCACTATAAATTCAGTGTACTGATCCTGTGAGGCTGTGTTAAATTCTTAACTTCATGTATCTACCATAAACAGTCTCTTTAATGACAGTGGGATAATTGTATGTCTTACAAGTAAATCAGCACTTATTCTGCAAAATTTTCTTTATCAATGTAGTACTTAAATGAATAATAAATATATGGTAATCACATTATAATAGACATATTCTTAAATGCTTTGATAAACCAAGGCCGCAGTTTATTAATTTGATTTTGTATGTAATCTGTATAGAATGGGAGCATACAGTGGCTAACCAAGAGTTCTAAGGAAACCTGCTATGGCAACTAGAAGATTTCTTAAAGGTTTTATAAAAGGTTAGGATTAAGGCTGCTCCTGCCAGCAGTAGGTGTAGTCTCATCCAGCCCGACCCTGCTTACTGCCAGCCTCTTTCTTGTGTTGGCGTTAGTAATTGTGCCGCCCTGAAGTGAGTAGGATCAGTGAACAGGTACTACTGAAGACTGTTCGTTTCAATAGTGTTAGTTTTCAGCAGATCAGAGCGCTGCCCTGACAGGCGGCACCTCTGCCACTGTTGGTATGAAGCAGCTGGGGTTGGAGGGAGGAAGAGACCATTGTCTTTTCATCAGTAATCCTGTCCTAGATCACATTAAGTTATGAAACCACGCTCTGAAATCAGTGTTTTGTTGCTATGCTGGAAGTTTCTTCTTTCCTTTGACAGAGCATCCAACACAGCATGTATGTGCCTCAGCCTTTTAATGCAAAGTCTGTTTTAATGCAGCAACGTCGCTGTCACTGTAAGTGATCCGACTCATCCACTGAGCAAACATCTGCAGAAATCTGGTGATGTTATCTACGTAGCAGAGTTGACACAATGCCATTGCTTACATCCTAGTTTGCAATCAGGCATCTTAGTGTAAATCCACCTTCCTCAGTGTTTTGAATTAATATGTAATCTTGTGAGGTGGAGGATCTGCCTGAGTATGCATTTTGTTTGCTGGTTCTACTGTGCTTAGGAAAAGCATGGAAAATGGAGGTAGTGCCTTCTTAAGAGGGCTTGGCTGGAAATCATCTGTCATCATTCAGTGTAATACGCTCCAAATTATCACAAAGCAAGTCTGCAGTAGATGCAGAATTTGATCGCAAGTTTCATGAGTCCCTTGATGGCACACTTCTTGGCTGATAGTAGTATTTGAGGAAATGCAAATTATTTTTTAAAAAATCAGAAGACTGTACTAAACTTGCAGGTTTAGAAGATGTAATTATTGTTAATATCCTTAAGGTATGCAATTTTACAGAATACTTGTAAGCTTTAGTTTTTTCAGACTTTCCACCCAAGATGCTAGTGATTTTTTTTCTCATTGTAAAGATTTAAACAGAATTGTGAAAAGTATAGATTTTGCTTTTTACATGTTTGTGTGTGTGCATATATATATATATTTTTTTTTTTTTTTTCATCCCAACAGACATTCTGGTAGTTTGTTGGAAGGCTCGTGTTCTGGCTTGTTTCTAAGCAACGTGTTCCATAGCAATAGGATACAATACAGATTGTCCTATATACTAGTCATTTAAGCTTCTCAATTGACGATATTGTTATGCTTTGTATTTTTGTTTTAAATGTTAGGTTAACATTTAGCTATCTTTCCCATCTAGCTTTTCACTTTGACTTTCAGTATGATGATGTTACTTCTGGAAACAGTTATGTGTACGTAATTACTGGCTTACAGACAAAAGCTTTAAATCACAGTGGTGTAATTTAAAAGATTTGGAGGTCCTGCAGGGTTTCCCTCCAGAATTCTGAAGAGATTATCTGAAATGGCCCTCAGTAGTCTCCACTCACATGCTTTGCATTTATCCAGAACATTTCTAAGCTGAAATGAAAGTACGACTGAATAATTCCTTAAAATGAGTATGCATCAGAGGCTGTTTTGCTTTTCTTAAATTATTTTGGAGATAATTTTAGTAGAAAAATCACATATACAATAATGGAAAAAGAATATTAAAGGTATACAAAAATAAGTAAGGGAATTTTTTAAGAAAAACAGTAAAAATAAGTAAAATATTTTATTTTTTTAAATGATACCCTGGCATATGTGAAAGTTTTGAAGACTGAACCCACGATAAACATTCATGTTTAGATGATGTCTGATTTCTTTAATGATGAATTATTTTTATTGTAAAATTGAGAGTATTTAACCTACTGTATCACCATCTTCAGGCTGATGGGAGGTGCATACCACAATTTTAAATGCATTTTATGTTTAAAATGCTGTACAACTTCTTTAGAATCGCTTCCAACAAATTACAGGTTGCTAAATATTTTCATGGCTTTGCTCCCTCCGTCCTTCCTTCTTTGACATGGCTGTCAAATATAAATGAAAAGAATGCTACTTTACCAAATTTCTGACTTTGAACACATGTGGAATGAGTAATGCCAGGTGCAAACTAGCTACCATATTCCATAACCTTCCTGAAATGCGTACTTGGTGTATCACCTGCGCTTTCTTTTACTTATTATACAAAACATTCAGTTTATTAAATTTTTAGTTTTATGTGCAGAACAAATATTAGTTGAAAAGATTAACCATTTTTGTATCAATAAAGCATTTAATGAATTATACATAGAGTACAATGCCCCATATAGAGTTGAGGGAGAAACAATCACAAGTCAGAAGAAAGCAAAACATCTGTCTCTGGAAAATTAACTTAGTGTAAATCATGCTGTGTAGAAAATGCCATATAAACGTTTAAGTCCAAGCAGATGGTGTTTGGGGGTGTGAGTATAGGAACTGTAAGAGGCACAGAGTTGAGTACTTGATACTCGGTTTCTGCAATTCTGCAGCTGTCACCCTGTGCTGTGAGGTTGGTCCAGAATTCTAATGGAAAGCTGATGCTTCGATTACTTGTATAGTCCACCTACCATCGGATAAAATACTCTCTTCTACTTTACTGCCACCATGCTGTTCATGTACTTGTGTTAATGGTACAGTCATGATCCCAATAACCAGTTACAGATTACTTCAAGGATACGACGGCGTAGTTCGTCTCCTGCAGCAGTGCTTCATTGCAACTAGAACGTCTGTTGTTAACATCTGTTGCTCTGTGTTTCAACTTCAACGTGTTAGAGACCTTGGCTGCATAAAAGCTGTTTTAAGCTGGCAGACAGAAATGGAGGCTTTCTGTGTAACAGCTTTTAATTTAAAGGAAACGGCCCTCTTTCCAGCACTGTCTGTTTCCATGGCAGCCAGCCTAGCAGCCTGCACTGGAGTTTCTACCTACCGCTCTTGGAAATTTCCAAGGGAGTATGCAGGAATATTGGACATCACATTTTCTTCCCATTTTTACTTGCAGTTTTAAGGGCTTAAATAGCTAATATCCACTGGATTTTAACTTTGGAACAAGTAATGAGATGATTACATACAGAACATCAAAAAATCTCGATGCGTTATTTTTCTTCTTGCTATCATTTGAAAGAACTGTATGCTGTCTAGTAAACCCCTTCTTGATGGTTTGGTGTCTGTGTCATCTGTGTAATTGTTAAATGTCAACAACTATTTGCTGTTTCATAATACCTTCTATAAAAAGATTGATTTTAAATTAATAGGCTATGTAATTAACTGTATAAGATGTGGAACTGTGTTAGTGCTGGAGCCATGCACAGTATGAGTTCTGGTTTTTTTTTCAAGACAAGAAGCAGTGGTGAAAGCTTGTCAATCAGTGTAGATAGTGTTGTTCCTGCAGGACAGCTACCAATTTATTTTTGGCCTCTTTACATTCCAGTGCTTGTGATTATATAGTACTACTTTGAGACATCTTTTCCATAACATACAAATTACAGATTTGTAACAGAAATCACTTGCTCAACTTTGATAATAGCTGTTTGTTCTGAGTTATTTAATAATACATTTTATTTTCGCTTATTCTACCGTTCACACTGAGGAAGACCTGTCTGGACTGCTCTACATTTCTTACCTTTCAAAGGGAACACGTGTTTACTTGTGCCAGCTTTCTTGCATTCAAAACAGCAAAGCACTTCAGCTAGCTATTGAGGATCTGTTTGTTTTGGTTACTCTTAATCTTTATGCCCCTTTAGGGCATAGTGTATGTAAACCTGAACAGTACTGACAGTTTGAAAACAGAGGCCTTTAACTTTATAAAATTTACTGCTATATAGAAATAAGTTTCAAAACAATAAAGTACATTGGTTAACGGATGACCTCTCCTTTTTGGTACCGTCATCTCCATTCCCTTGCATATAGAGGCATTGATTCCCTGGTATGCTAACACTAGAAGAAACTATAAGAGTGGGAGCACCAGCCTCTGGCACTCAGTTTTTCAGGTGTTGAAAAATCTATGCTTCCAGTGAAGTCAGAAGACCTCTACTGACTTTAGGAGTCAGATAACCAGATGTTCTTATTGTGAGGAGGGATTATGCTTTTTTGTTTTGTCAGGAAGTATTAAATAAGCTATCTAAGATTTAATGATCATTTTATTGACTGAAGAAAACACATGGAAATTTTGGAATCTCTTCACCTGGTGTTAAAGTGTTAATCTTAAAATCACATACTTGAAATTAAAAAAGAATACCCTCCCTTCCCCCTCAGTCAAAACAGGAGTTTGACTGACCTCTCTGTGCATGGCTTTTATTCAGAAGCAGTTCAAAGACAGTTTCTTAGAGTTGCAGCGTTGCGAAGGGGGATTCCTGCCAGATAATGTGAAGAGCAAAATATTTGTGCCATCTTGTAGCAACTAGATTTGCTCAGTGGTGTTAATATAGCCCTTCTTGTGCAAATACGCCTCAAATATGAGGAACGGTATTACTGATGTTAGTAGTGTATTAACATATCTAAATCTTTGTCAATTCTGGACCTTTATTTTGGAGATCCTCTTCTGTGATTTTAGATGTTATGCAAGTAACTAACTGATTTTAAAAGTGCAAGTGAGAGGGAAACTATTGGCAACAAGCTGAATGGATTTACCCCATAAGAACAGTGTGAAACACAGTGTTTGAGTAAGTACCACCCCGTGGGGAATTTTGTTTTGTAGTACCTCACGTCTTTTGAATTCTCCCTTTCCCAGATTCCACGCATTGTGTGTCTTCAATGCCAAGTAGAAGTGTGATCCTTTTCATGTGAAAGCTGAAAAGCCTTGATCTGAGAGTCATCTCCATATATGGATCCAAGAAAGCCCAATCTCTAAAAAATAAATAATTAATTTCTGATAAAACTCTGCCCCTTTATATGTAATTTTAACAGTTAAACTAATTTCTGAAAAAAACACTGTCGAGCTATTTTTTTTCCTGCACAAAGACTTTGTACATCACATTTGAGATTGCAGTGGTACTACATTAGAATTTTAAAGATGACTGGTAAGATGAAGAACAAGTATCTGTCATCTGTAGTAGGTTTCATAGAGTAGATGGCGTATGCACTTCCTACAAAATAATTTTCCCATTTAGCCTGCTGTCCAAATTGGTGAATTAGTGAGGGCTCTCAAATTGTTGTTATCGACTCTGCAAAACAATGTGATCATTCTATAGTGTGAAGGTCAGTTTGAAAGTTGTTTCTTACTTCTGTTTACTATCTGAATGCACTAGCAATGCTGAGGTAACCACAGCTGAACCAGCTATGCCTGCAAAATGGGGTTTATGACCAAAGCTCAGTAAAAAAGAAAGTCTGAGTAAAAAGTATATTAGAAATCAGAAATATCACATACCATAAATGCATTTTTTCTTAATAGGTGACTTGCCTTTCATATGTTAGTAGATGACTTGCATCAGTGATAATATTCCTGCACCTGCTGTAACATTACCACCATTTGCTTGTTGATCCATGGTGTTCCAGGTGATGAAAGAACTACTAATTCTGATTTACTGTGTCAGATGACATATATCACCTGGACATCACTGATGTTGGAGCATGTAATTTTTCTTAGAACCCCAGACTGGTTTGGGTGGGAAGGGACCTCCCAGCCCATCCAGTGCCACCCCTGCCATGGGCAGGGACACCCTCCACCAGCCCAGGTTGCCCAAAGCCCCATCCAACCTGGCCTTGAACACTGCCAGGGAGCCAGGGGCAGAGCCACAGCTTCTCTGGGCACCCTGTGCCAGGGCCTCAGCACCCTCACAGGGAAGGATTTCTTCCTCGGATCTCATCTAAATCTACCCTCTTTTAGTTTACAGCCATTACCCCTCGTCCTACCACGGCATGCCCTTGTAAACAGGTCTTCTTGAAGACCTTGAGCCTGAATGCTCAGAGAGGCATATGTTTAAAACTGACTCGTAATAGGTAAAAGATGTGGTAGACAAATTTGTAGTGTTTAGTGTTCCATTAAAGCCAATTTTAAGTGTGGTGTAAAATTGGACCAAATATAGCTGTATAGCATGGATGAGATTCCTGCCCAGAGCAGGACATGCTTTTCATCCCTTCCTACAGCTTCCTAGTTGTGTAAAAGGAAGCATAGTTTGAGCAAAGAACAGAAGAAAGTCAAGATTTAATCTACTCGAGACCAAAAATATTGGGTCTGAAATACAGTGCTTTGTGCTAGGGCAGTAGGAAATTCTTAGAAGTACTCCCAGGGATAGAAGCTTAACATCATAACGTTATATCATATGCTTAAAATGCATTTCCATTGAAATGTGCATTTCTTGACGTTTTCTGTAGAAATGGGTTAAGTTCTGACCCAATACATTATTTTTCTTAATTCACACTTACTTGTATAAAGCTTGTGGATTTTTAAAGTTGGATGTACAGTTGCATAAATGTGTGTTTGCCCACACTTACCTGCATTTTTTTGGCAGATTAGATCAGTTGGGCTTAGAGACCCACATGATTTTCTGCAGAAAGAAGTTCTCTGCCCATGCTCTGAACTTAGTGGGAGTGCGTAGGTAGCTATACTGCGCTGCCAAACCCAACCTAGGGAGCGCTGCTGAAAGGAGTAACAGCACCATTTGAGTTGGTTCAAGACCTTAGGCAGCAGAAGTTTGCATCTACTAGTAAGATACCATAAGAAGAGGTCATGGCTTATCTTGGAGCCACGTGAAATTAAGGAAGACCAAACTTCAAACTATTATAAAATAATTCTTCAGTTCACTATTATAAAATAATTCTTCAGTTAACTTTTTTACAGTCATTTAATATAACTTGGAAAATACAATTCATTACGTAAAGCAGATTTTTTTCAGGTTTCCAGACGAACTCAATACATTTTGAATGACTTTCCATTAATTTACATTTTACTGTTGTTACTTTTGCATTCTCCCATCTCTATCCTTTGTAATTCATATGTAACAATATTATAAACTCTGAGCAGAACTGCTGGGCCACAGCCTTGAAATGTTTGTATTTAAATTCTCAACATTTGTGTGACACAAGAAAATAATGTCTTTGTTTTCAAGACTTGCTATTCCTGGTCTTAATGCTTTAGCCAGAGGAGTATCCTTCCTGTACTGTAAAACAGGAAATAAGCTGGTTCCTTTTAAATTCTGAAAACAACAAACTTTGTCCTTAGCCTAATTTTTTACAAATTACGTTCATTTTGATGTTTTGGACAATGCATTAGTTTGTTTTGCTTCCTTGTGAAATACAATGGGAACAGCATGTTGTAATCATACATAAGCTATTAAGGCAGAATTTAAGAATGTAAATTTTTTTTCCCTTCACCAAGCATCTTGAGCATATCTTGTTCAAAAGATGAAGTTTCACATTAGGGTAATGGCTATATGTGTTTAAGAAATTATGGAGCATTATGATAAATTGATACAGAAACAAGAAGAGAACGACTGAAGAAACAAACTACTCTTCCCCCCCCCCCCCCCCCCCCGGAACATTTACAAAAAAGCTCTAATCTTTGAAAGTATGAGGCCTCTGTGTCTATGCCCTCCCCCAGGTTTTGTGCAGTTCCTGATAGACTATTTGATGTGTGTCACATGAGTTATTCTTCCATTAAGATGAGAATCTTTGTACGTTTTATTAAATGTAATGAAACATATGAAGTTACATCTAAAAATGTAAACAGTTTTTCCAAATTTGACAGTATTGGATTTATTTGGTCCTTGAAATAATTATAATAACACATATCTCCATCAAAAAAATGGCACCTTCTGATGTTCAGAGAGGATGAGATCTGTTCCTGATTGTATCACTTTTTTGGTGTTTTTAAATAAGCCAGGTAAAATCTGGCTTCTCTTCACGTGTTTCAGCAAGATTTATTTAAATGTACAATAAGCCTGTATATTGTAGAAAAAGTCCTTAAGGAAAAACAATAACCAGACACATACAACTTTTCTTTGAAAATGCTCTGCAAACATAATTTCTATTTCAGCACAGAGCAGTCATGTAAGATTGGTTTCAGACATGTAAGAAGGCTATATAATCATTGTGTTGCAGTTTAGGGTATAAACTCTTTATACCTTGCTATGTTTTCTCGAATCTATTATCTAAGAGTAGAGTTACAAAGCGGGGCGGGGGGGAATCCTAGGTTTAGCTGTATACTCAAGACCTCTTATGAGACCTAGCTGATAGGAACAGTGGATGCACGCGTAGTCCCTTTATGAGATGTAACCGAAAAGCAGCCAACTCCAGTACAACTAAGGACTGGACGCAATTGCTCCACACTATGTTAACAGCAGTTGATCCTTAACGATAGGTGTCTTAGAGGTTACTGTCAGGTCTGAATACATTGGGGAAAAATACTTCTAAAGTTGAAATACTTGGTATCTTTTGAATGGGGTTTTTTGTACTTCCAGATGGATAGTATGCTTACGTATGAATGAATGATTGTTTTCTTTTGTCAGTACTTCAGCTAAGGCTACAACAAAGACGGACACGAGAACAGCTGGTGGACCAGGGCATCATGCCACGTAAGACTTCTGTTATTTCCAGTAATTTGTATTGCTCTACCGTATTAATTATGAACTGAATATATAAAATAAGAGAAGCATTTCTGTGAGGATCATTAAGAATAACTTAATCATTTGAAAAGACTTGTGGGACCCTTCTGGTAATCTAAATGAGTATGAAGTAAATTCATCATGCTTACCTAATGTTTTAGTTAAAATAGTCATCGCAATGAAAACGCAAGGATTTGTAGACGTAGTCTGATTTTCCTTTTATTTTCTCTCTTTAAATTACGACTAATCTTACTGGAATAAATTGAGTTATATAAATGAATGGACATCAATAACAAAGCCAGCAGTCTTTAAAGAGCAGGATGGCAAGGGTTGCAAAACTAAAACAAAGGACACATAGAAGCGGTGACCTATGAGCCAACAGACGTGTCTTCTGTGTCAAATCTTGCATGATGGTAGCTGTGATATTACAGGACATGAGGCAGTGGATTAGGCTGGGCATCATACACTGCATCATATGACCTAATGCAGAAGCTTCAGTGCCTAGGCCTTTCTGAGTATAAATACATTTCCCAGAATATGGGAAGTGGCTTTGTGGATTTTTTTTTTTATTTTTTTTTTTTTTTTAGAAAACTGTTTTGGTTTTATAACATTTTTTTCCAGTTGCCAGAAGTTCCTGATCAACTTGCCACATCTGGCAAACTGTCCAAATTGGTCTAAGAGTTTTGTATTCTCTTCCAAAACAAAGATTATGTAGTGGTAAAATTTCAATGAATGCCTTCAGGTGCTATCTTTGAGAGAGTTAAAATGCTGCTAATCACCATAGCGTGAAGTGTTTCACTAAGGCAGCAATGTCACCAAGTTCATAAATACAGTTGGAGATGTATTTATGATTCCAGGATGCTGTAATGCTGAGCTTCTGACTCTTTGGCCTGGCTACCTGCCATCCTTGACAGCTATGCAAGAAATTATCAGTTCTTCAGTAAACCATTTTTATCTCTAACTGTTCTACCACTGGAATTTAATTGCAGATCATAGTGCTTTGACAAGCAAATTATGTTTGTAAATTTGCATATTTGTTACATTTGTATGTCTGAACTCCCAGCACTTGTATTTTGAAAGTAATTGGCATGCTTTATGAAATTGGACTCAGAGTCCATTTTCTCTTTTATTGATTTCAGTCTGTTAGAGATGATGGTTGTTTCAGCAGCAGCACTTTCAATACCTAAAATCAATTTAGGAATCACAAGAGGGTCCTCCTGAATACAGATATTTAGTGGCCTAGAATTCAACTGCAGTTAACTCTCTCCTTAGAGATGTTTTGGTGTTCTTCCAGTTGGGCTCCCAATGACTACGCTAATTGTTTAGTGTAACATCTTCTGGTTTGTTTTGGAGATCAGCCTGGCCTCAGAATGAGCGGTGCACAGAAAACATCGAGAATCCCTAAGTGAACAGTGTGGGATGAGACTGGGCTCAAGACGATAGGTCCGAGTTGTCAAAAGATTCAACTGTGAAAAGTGATTTTTTTTTTTCTTAAACAAAAACACCAGCCATTGAAAGCATATCAAAATTATGTTATAAATAGCCGTGTGCACTGGTGAGTTCTAGCTCAAGAGCACAGTAGTATCTTAAAGCTAATCTCTTCTTGGTGGTTTCTGAGTATGCAGCACATTTCAGATTGCTTTGCTAAAGCATCTTCACTTTCCCAGGTCTGTAGTATTGATTGTCTTCAGGAACAGAATGCTCTGTTTCTTTCTGAGTGAAACCTGGGAAAAAACTTCTAAACTGTCAAAAAGCGTTAAAAATTTTGTTTTGCAGTATATCTGCCAAAAGTGTGACAAATGACATGGATCGTGCCTGCTGCCATTTCACTTCCTTTCAATAATCCAGTTGAGACAAAGCACTCTACGATTGATATTATTTCTAGCTGAATAGTGTTTTTTTACTCTTTTTGACTATTTAGCAGCTAACCATCATTCTGTTTTCTAATCAGAACATTTGGGGCTTCTACAATTTTAAAAAAAAAACCAAAATCACAAATAGTTCTTAAGGGACAGTCCAGCTCTCTCTACTAACAGCAAGTATGAGGTATAGACAGATGGTAAATACAGTGGAATAAATGAAACACTATTTTGGCGTTCTGAACCTTACCTCATAAAATTTCTACTGTGGAACAGTTTTGGTAAATAGACCCTGGTGTACTTAGTGAAAAAGTTAACTGTTACATGGTAATACCTGTTAAATATTCCAAGTGTTCTGTATAGGAGCATTGGTCATCTCTGTTAAATGTAAGTGAATACAACTAGCATGAATCAAATGTAAGCCTGGTCAGATGCAAACACAACTCTGAGATGGTGTTAAACACCCATATAAACATACTGATTAGGATGTTTCTTTTGGAAATCACTGCCTGTCAATTAACTCTTACTCTCCTTTCACAGCTTTGAAAAGTCCAGCTGCATTCCATGAGCAGATAAAGAGCCTGGAGCGAGCCAGGGTAAACCACTTTGTGTAAACTTGTTATTAACATCTGAAAATGGATAGTCAGTTGTATGTGATACTAAATTCCCTGAGTACATGAAAAAATTATTACCATTACAGTAATAACATATGCTTTTATCTTGGAAGAATCCATTAAAATAAAATATTGGTGTCGAATCTGATCACAGATCAGGTGGAGGGAGATAAACTTATGGTCATAGTGTAATACATAACTACCTCCAGTTAAGGATAGGATACTGGGTAAATTATGCTTGTGCAGTATTTCTGTACCAAATCTACACTATTACGATTTTGTGTGGTGGTATGGGATAAAATCCAGAAACATTCTGAACTTGTTTGGGGAAGATGGAAATTCATTAGCACTGCTTAACTGATAGAAAAATAGAAGAAAACAAAACAAACCCCTCTACTGCCCGTGTTCTGACAGTGATGTCCACCTATTTGAATGCAACTGCAAATATTCATTGATTGGACATCAGTAATTTATCAAACTACTTTGATTTTTCTAGTAAACAGCAGTTAATGCTATTTTCTCATTCCTTTAAAGACTGAAAATTTTCTGAAGCACAAGATTCGCAGCAGGCCAGACCGGTCTGAGCTGGTCAGAATGCACATCCTTGAAGGTTTGTACCCAGCTATATGTACCTTTTGAGCTGCTATTAGAAGGAACTTCTATTATGCACTCAGCTTTCTAACTGAATTTGGCTTTGATATGAATTATTTCTAAAGCTTGATATTTCTCTACTTCTGCAGTGTCTGTTGTAATCTGTATTCTAAATCTGCGTAATAATAGATACATCTGTGGCAGTATTCTCAACTGTCTGTTTGTTTGCAATTGCATATTGCTTTTATTCTATAATCCTCATTATACCTTCGTGTATGTACAGTTAGTGTATGTATTGCTTAAATTTCTATTCATACCCTCAAATAACCTGACAGCCTTGTACTTTCCCCACCCTCCCCAAACAATATTTAACAAACGTGACTTTTACCCTGCTTTGTTGTTTTCCTTGGTGTTCAGGTAATTTTAAACAATAGTCTTTTTATGAATGGGGCTGTATTAATGTGTTTCACCATAATCTTTCCAAATAACCATAATCAAAGTCAATTTGATAGTTGTTAGTTTTCAAAACTTGCATTTGGATACTAAACTCAGATAGGAGTCTCCATATTGATAGATCATACCCATATTGACAGACTACCTCCATGTTTTCATTGAAATACAATTTTGAAGACTCAAATTTGTGCTAGAAGCTATGTTTAAAGGAAAACTTTTTAAGATGTTTGTCAAGAGACAATCAAAAAATCAGTGGATTAATTAAACCTTTACCATACCTCGCACTGGTAAACCATTAGAGCAGCAAGTGCTGTCTTCAGATTATAATTAGCATTTATTATTTTATATTCCCTGCTTTAATGTTGGAGATCATACAAATGTTTACCAAAAGTATTACTGCTGTTAAAATGAGGTTATATTTATAGAAAAACATGATCGTGGGGATGAACATCATCTACTCGTTAATCTTATTTTTTTGCTTATTAATTTGAGAATTTTCCGAATACTACTTTTCCTGCTTTTGATAAAAGTGGAATGGTTATTGCAAAGACAAGACAATGTTGTTTGTCATGAAATTGGAGAAAAGATGGAAGGGAATATTTAAATCAATATATCTTTTCAGAGACCTTTGCAGAGCCTTCGCTACAAGCCACTCAGATGAAACTGAAGAGAGCTCGGTTGGCAGATGATCTGAATGAGAAGATTGCTCAGAGGCCTGGCCCGATGGAACTGGTAGAAAAAAATATTCTTCCTGTAGATTCCAGCGTTAAAGAAGCTATAATAGGCAAGTAGAAGTCCCACAGCTTCTATCAGATACGGCATTGTGGAAAATAATAATTTAACTCTTGAGGATAAAGGTCACTAGAAGAAAACATACTCAAAGTTTATCACTACTTATTCTTTCAGCTTCTGAGTCCTAAAGTCTGTCATCATTTCATTAAAATTATCCTGTTTTTCTTTCAAACTAAGTTAGACTTATATAGTTGGAGTATAATACTGTCTTTGAAAGGACTTGTCTCTTAATAAAAACTATTACAAAATAATCAAACATGTGGCCATTACTCAGTCTGTCATAGGTATCTGTGCACTCCACGTATGTTAACGTACCTTTTAATCTCTTGTTGAAACAACTTCTGCTGTGCACTTAGTTTTATCAATTGTTTGAATATGATTTAATGTGGCTGCCATATTAAAACCACAATATTTATGTACCATACGTTTAGACTGTGCTGAAAACCTACCATTTTCTAGCAATTAGCTAATTCTGCCACCAATGTCTAAATTTAATTTGTGTAACTAAAAAAATTGTTTTGCTTGTTTCTTTGTGAACATTCTAGCAGTTGGACAAGATAATTATCCTCAAGCTTTGGATGATTATTCATTTGATGAAGACAGCAGTGATGCTTTATCACCAGATCAGCCAGCCAGCCAAGAATCCCAGGGTTCAGCAGCTTCCCCTGGTGAGCTGAAAACAAGTGACTCACCATCACCAATAACACCAAATGCTGCTACGTCAACACAGGTACAGTTTTTAAATGTTGAAACAAAATCTTCACAGTATGTTTTTTGGTCTGGCACTATAGAAATGGGGCATAGTTTCACATGGATGAATACATTTGCTGTTGCAAAGGAGTGTCTGGGACTCCATTTTCTGTTTGGGAGTGTATAGACTAGAACTCTGGCTTAGCTGTTGTCAGTGCTGAACTTTCCATAGACTGCAGTAAAGCCATAAATTCACTAAAAATCATTATGGCCCATAGAAGATCTACAGCTTTCCCAGAAATTGTTTAAAAGGTCATCTCCATGGTTTCCTGCAGCTGTTACTGATTATTTAATGTCTGTCTTCATTCTGGTCTTGAATTTGTTTAGAATTAAAGTTAGCTGAAACAACAGTTGCCATCAGTTCCATTATCTCCAGAAAAGTCCATAAAAAAATAAGGTTTCCCACATGATTTAAATGTTCTCTCCTATAGTTTTAAAATACTGCCTAAGGAATTTACTATTTAAGAAATGAAAATAACCTTTATGTTGATTTTTCTATGAGGTTTTTAGTATTTTTCTCAAGTTACAAAGAAAGTAACGAGGTCTGCCTCTGCAAATGTTGTCTTTATAATAGAGCATTTAAATGGATGAGGATTTAAAGAACAGCGGATTTGAATGAAAACACTTGACTGTTTTCCCAAGAGTTGCAAAAATGAGTTTTGAAAGAGAACTCTTACAACAATTTTATTTTGTGATTTGAAATAGACAGTAACATCACACACCCTACCTTTAAACACATTATTAAGTGCTGATGTAAAATAATTTGCCAAAACAGTAATGAAACAAACATCATGTGCTACAAATGAAATTCTTTTGTCATATCAGCTACTGAAAACACAGGATTACATGCATAATCAGTTATCTGGATGCTTTCTAGAATATCTTGTATGGTGCTTGCTTCACGGCTCTTTATCTTCACCTTTGAGTTAATCAGTAAGTTTATTCATTACTGAGATATGTGTATTTATTTAAAGGTTACTATGTTTGGCTTAAATGGATTGTTTATGTTTTCTGTCATACCTCAGGTAGTAATTTTAAACTCACTAACTTCAGCCCAGTTGAAGAGAAGGCTTTGCTTTTAACTAGGTTTCTGCAACTTCAATGGAACTTTTTCTCTGGATAGAGACACATGGGTTTTCATCGCAGTATTATATATACATATGAAGTGACTTACAAATGGCATCGGTTTAATAATATTGCACTCAGCTTTGTGTACTTGCTATCAATAAACCATGCGTGTATAAGGAAACACAGAAATTTCAGTAATGCCATTTTTGTTAGCTGAAATGTTGTCTGTTAATTTGAGCAGTATGCTTTAAGCAGAAAGTGTGAATTTGATGGAAATTCAAAAGCTTTAGCACTTTAACTTGTTTCATTTCATGCAAGTCTGTACCTGGTAGAAGCAAGTTGTTTTAGCCTATATAACACAAACATTAAAATACTTTAATTTGAAAGAATTTAAGAGTGTATCAAAATTTGATGAATACCTGAATGGTACTACTATAAATTTGTAACGTTATTCAGGTTAATGTTGATCAACTGTAATCTATAACGAATATTTTTCAGGAGGACTTCCTAAGAGTATTCCTTCATTACTTTCTCCACTACACAAAGGAGAAAAAGATGCATAGCCTTGCAGTTCAAATTATTTTCATGCTTGTTGTTTTATTAAGCATTCTTTTGGAAAATGCATTTATTTATATATGTAAATTCTCAGAGGGCTCTATATAGGGAACTGTGCTGCAATTTATAAATTAAGACATGAACAAAAGATAAGACAGAACTGCAGAACTGAGTTCTTACTCTATAAAGTAATGTTAAATTAAACAGTTAAATATGAGATAAATATTGTTCGTGCTCCAAAAATGATGTCGTCTTAATGACCATGAATACTTGACAACTGAGTAGTTCAGGATCTGGAATTACTATAGTAGATAGAAAAAGTATTGCTAAGTTCATATTCAAAAACAATGCTGGACACAAAGTACGGCACATCCGTTTTATTTCATTGTTCCCTAACGTACTGATTAAGATGTGAATTGGGATTTATGTCAAGAGAATGTAATTTGTGTTGAGTAAATTGAACACAAACCACATGAAATTAGATTCCTAAGTACAGAGTTAGGTTCCTAATGGAGAATTAAATAAAAATTCTCAAAGCAATACATGCCAAAAGTTTTTCAAGTAGGAAGCGTAAGATAGGTATGCGATTGCAACAACAAAATAACAGAGCACTTGAACGTGATTGAAAAAGCACTTCAGATAGGACTTCAGTCCTTTGCTTATGGATTTCGTAACATATTACAGCCGCTTCTGTGCACAGATCTAAAATGCAGAGCTGCTCTTCTGCAGCATAAAACAGACGCTTACCTTGTTTTTCCTTCTGAAATGAAGAGTAACAGCACAGCATGTCTCCACAGGAGATGTATCTGGGAAATTGCTCCTTCATTCTTTTAATTTCCTCTGACAAATTTTACATTTTATTACAACATAAAATACAAAGAATGTTTTGAAAACAGTGGAGTGCAGCCAGAGTTCTTTTCAATGCTTCCTCCTCCACACGTTTCCAGGCCTCCAAGGATGTAAGACAACTTTCAGAACCTTCAGCTCTCGTTGACTGATGACCTAAAACTTGCTTTAACGTGATGTATATGCATCTGGTAAGAATTAGGCATTGTAACCACACCACTCTAAACAGATCCAATTGTGGTGTTCACAATTCTGAAGACATTAAACAGTTAGCTTCAGAACAGCTGAAGTATTTTGCTTGATGAGACAGAATATAATGACTTTTTAAAATATATTCACTGTAGCCTGTTGACCTGCTAGATGCTTATTTGCAGTTAGAAGAAAAGATCCAGAAATCACATTATCTGTAACTGGAAACAGAAGGTCTGTTCAAAGGATATAATCTTTACTTTATGAAGTAAAGTTGAGACCTGTTAATTTAGAGTTTTTTAATTAAAAAATTTATCAAGTAAATGCTATGTATGGTTCATTGCCTCATCTAACACTTCCAGGTAAAATTGGGAAGTCTGTAAAAAGCTTTGTATTTCATGTAGCTATTATTCCTTTGTAGTTTAGGATAGCAGCTAATGTAAGGAAAAAGTAATTTACTCTATGGCAAGAGGAGAATGTTTAACACTAGGTTTCAAGCAATATGAATTAAAGAGGTGGGGTTTTTTTGGGGTTGTGAGGTTTTTTTTGGGTTGGGGTGGGTTTTTTTGGAAAGTTACTAACTTTTCCATTTTAAAGAGTTTTGTTGTGCTGTCATTATGGAGTCATTTTCATAGCCTGTAAAGGGTTGCTAAATAGTATGTTTGAAGTCAGGTTATTTGTTTGGGTTCACGAAGGATCCAAATGATGAATGGTAAAAGATTATGTATGAATAAGCTGAAATATCAAACATTTAAAATGCTTTTTAGATGGGACTTCAGTAAAAGAAAGTTTAAGAACCAGTGAAAATCTTGAGATCATTAGAATTCTCCTGTGCTTTATGGTAATACTGTACCTGACACTTAGATTCAAAGACAAACTAAGTGCTTTTTTAAATTTTACCACTATAACTAGAATAAGCCTTTTAAACTTGATCGCAGCAGGAATGTAATGTTGGGATACAGCATCCAGAAGTCTTTTTTTAAAAGGGTAAGTCTCTCTGAGGTCTCCTGCCAATGCTTATGCACGTCCAGCAAATAACAGATACTGTGTAGATACCGGATGCTTTCCAGAGCAAACACTTTGAAAGCTGGATACAAAAATAGAGGCATTTATATCTTTAGCCTGCCACCATAAACTGACACAACTCCAAGACAGGCATGTGTGCAGTGTTTCAGCGAGTAGGCATGGCATACTAAATACTGCAGTTTAGTAAAGCAATATTTCCTCTGGATGACTGCACTACAGAAGGATCAAAACCACTATACAGATAGGTTACGGCAAGCTAGCTATAGCTGCCTGTGGACAGCTGACGGTTGGAGATGCAGCAAAAAGTATAAAAGAAATGCAGAGATGGAATATTATTATAATTTAATTATAAGAAAAGTCGGAGAGCTTAGTGCATACAGACTGGCAGCTTGATAACTGCCATCACAGAAATACAAAAGAACCAGGACATAAAGTTGCAAAATGTTTTTAGCAAACTAATTTTAGTCCTTTGTGGTACAATCTCATGGAAGAATAGTAGAGCGCAGGAAGAAATGAATTAGGGAGAAGTACCCATCTGACTTAATTAGAATGCAAGGGTTTAGAATGTATTCTGAAGAAAAAGGATATTTACTGATAAGGATATAAGGGAAATGGATGGGCTTTTATAAAAGGAATATTGTACTAGGCAATCTAATTGCTTTCTTAAACAATGGAAATACAACTGATCTCATCTGTCTGGATGGTATTAAGCAAAACTGGAGAAGATGGAGATTAGCAGAGATCAGACAGAAAGAAGTAAGTATTGGGTTGAAAAGAGATTGATAATAGTGCTCTGCAGGAGTTGATTTGGGGACATTCTGGTTTCACGTTACCATTAACAACCTTAACATAAGAATGGGTCGTGTAACAAAAATTGGAAGGCACAGAGTTGGATGGTTGTTATGCAGAAAGTACTGGTTGGTTTGACTTTCAGGAGAGAAATGGAATTCCAATAGAATGGAATAGTTCTGAAAAAGAAAAATACAGAACACCTCTCCTTCCAATGAAAAAGAAACGTGGAAACCTGGGGACTCTGCCTCAAGAGAAAATTGAGGAGGAAGGGAGTTGGGGTGCAGTGGCCAGCAGTGAAGTGACTGTGAGCTACTGTGTACTTCCTCTGTAAAACTGCATGTCAGAAGAAATGATTCCAGTAGAAGTGCTGATGTTACTGTAAGGATCCAGTGAGACCCCATATGGAATATCCTATACCTTTCCAGTTACTTATATCCAACAAAGACTCATGAAAACAAAAACAAGAAAGGATGATCAGGGAATGAAAAATCTTTTATGAGAGAACAATAAAAATTACTTTATGTAGCTAGAAAAACAAGGGCTGAGATCTGTTTATGTACAGAGTCTATATCCCATCGGAGGGATATTCACTACAGAAGGAAATTGTTTTTAAATCAGAAAACAATTTCAGCACAGAAAAAATTGATATGACAAAGTTAAGCTCAGTGAAGTTTGGTTATTATGCAGGAAGACTTCTGGGAATTTTCTGGTAGACGTAGTGGTGCCAGGAAGAGAATAATAATAATAAAGTCCTAAGCTTATATGGAATTTTTAAGTTTATAGAAGAAATTATACACATGATGTTTCTATCAGCAAGGGAGCAAACTCAGTAAAGTTGAGGCTACTAGATCGTACCTACACAGTAATATAATTGTGCTGACAGTCAAATACAGAAGAAGCGTACATCTTGGCACAGAGGTGCAGTTGCCATGAAAATACAATAGGAAGCTATCTCTTCAAAATAAATCTGCTCTGCTGCTGCGCGATCATCCTGAAACAAGAAATTCATTTTCCTATGTTGATGTTTGACCTTCATGAAAGAGAGGCTTTTCTGACAGCACTGATTTGGGTGGTAAGCTTCTCCTTGTGTACTCAAGATTCTGACTTCACAGACAGAAAATAGTGAAGGCCTCAATTCTGTACTTACAAAGCAGTGTAACTTCAGTAGGCTCTTCAGTATACAAGTACTGTGTCTTGGGTCGAATTTTAATGTTGCTTCAAGCAGAGTAATAACAAATGGTGGTATCTCTAACAATGCATTACATTCTTCCTTTAATTATTTTTAACTCTTATCTCCTCTTTTATTTATAATTAATACCTTTTAAAAACTATTTTTCTGTATGTAGTTGCATATAAAAGTTTAGAAATCAGTTATATTCTTAAAATCTCTAATTCTTTGGTTCTAGAAGCCTTCATATATGAAACCTGGTAATGCTAACAAGAAAAGAAATTTGACATTACCCTTTCCTGTAATTCTGACTGACTACCTTCTATAGAAGATGTCTTTTTTTATCCTTATGCCAGGAGCAAAAGTACAGCTGTCAGTTCTAGAAGAATTTTGCAATTATAAAGTTAAGAACTGGCATCAATTAGTTAATCTGATTCTGGGCTGCCAAACAGAGAAGATACACGTTAGGAGCAGTTTAACTTGACAGTTAGCAGCAGACAGCAGCATTGACTTGAATGGGTGAGGTTACTCCTGAAGGCCTTACAGCACTTTTTTATGATTTTCTAAGAAAGAAAGAAAGAAAATGTTTTCATTATATTTATTTGTTTTCATGTGTGTTAAAAGGAGAAAAGAATTCTGCAAATTAAAACAGTGTAAAGGTTATGAAAACAAAGCCCCTTCTGAGGGCTTTTTTTGTATGTTGTCATACATCCTTTTTGGTTATCATTCCTTCTGCCTGCAGAAAAAAACAATAAAAATTAAGAAAAAATGTTAATGTTGGAAAAATACTACAAAAAATGATGTTGAAATCAATTACTGTTTTGCTTTGGTGAAACTAGAAGTAAACCCTGTACTGGTAAAAACAGATTTTGGGATCCATTTACATGCAGTAGTTAAAATGCAAACTAAGAAGTCAGGGTAAGAAACCAGTTTATCTTATTTGCTGTATTTGAAGTGTGCCAAAATGTACACAAAAAAGTCCTGGTTTTGCCATTCGTCCTAAAAATATTTTGTGAATTTGACATGATAGTAAATTGTCTTAACCTTTTCACTTTTTTTTTTCCCCAGTTAATCAGATGGTGGATGTTTTTAATGTTTCTCTTTTTCCTTATATTTTTTTTAATACTAGTATCCACCTTTAACCTCTCCAGTTCCTGAATTTCTCAAAACTCCCTCTACAATCGAACAGCATGCTACACGTTCTACTGCTACAACCACCCTGACCACGAATACTGTATCTGCAGCAAAGCCTGGGCCAACATTAGTAAAGGTAGGTATCTGTCATAATGGCATCTGAGGACTATAGTGCCTATAACAACAACGTTCGTTAGTGTTCGGGAGAACATACTGGGTTGTTGACTGAAAGCTTTTGTATGCTAAGATCAACCATTAACGCTTGTAGGGACAGGCTCATTATTTCAAGAAGTCCTTACAGTACAAAAGTTTTCAAGCAGAATTATGCATTACATTTGCTATGGAAGGTTTTAAGAAGTAAGGACGGACAATAGATTTTTGCAATATTGAGTTTCTACTTTCTATTGGTGAAATTATTCTTATCTAGTTCTGTATGGAGAACAATTATTAAATTAGGAACAGAGGCAAATTATTATTAAAATAGGAACAGAGGCAACCACATTCATAGTCTACCTGTAACCAAACTGGTGAACAGCTTTGCTCCTTTTCCACAACTATTTTCTTAGCTTATTTATTGTAGAAGCAGAACACACTGTGTGAGAGAAGTTTACTGTATCTTTGTATTTGAATATCAGAAGAACATACTCAATTCTCTTTACTGCACTGACCTAGCCAGCAGCATGGAAAACTTTTTCAAATACAATTAGATAGGGAGCTGTGTTAGAAGATGTCTATAATATTTCATTTCAGCAATTTTGCCAAAGGTCTTAAGCTGCGTAATGATATGTATGTAGACTTCTATCTGTGTGAAATTAATTCTCAGTTAAATTTACAAGGATGACCTCCAATAGTTGATTTCTAGTATAAATTTGGCTATATGCAGTGAAATCACTGGACTTGTACCACCTTACTTAATGCAGAACCTTAATGACAAATTCAGATATCCCTCAAAACAGGCTATTTGTGTAATAAATGTGGAGGGATCAACACAGGATTTCTGCTTTGATACCTTCTGTATGACTAGGTAACTGCCTTCAACTTTTCACCCAAAATAATTGCAAAGAGCTTGTAAAGGAAGTGTTTCACCACGTATGCAGGTATTGCTAATGAGGATACTGCTGAAAGTTTCATAAGAGTAATCCTGTAATTTCTAAGACTGTCCATGCTTTTAATCTAGACCTGTAAGTACTTCTGACCTGCAAGTGTTTACAGACGGACTTTAAGATACTAGCTTTTACTTGCATGAAGTGCCAAGTGGCTTTGAACTTACCTGTTGAAGGGTGCCTCTTCACAGTGACAGGTCATCCCTGTCTTCATTTGTGCCATCTATTAAAAAAAACGTTCACAAACTTATTTGATGATCCCTTCTTGTGTACAGTGTAAACCAGCTGGAGTACATTTAACTTTTCAAGGATGGTAAGCGATCCTTTTGGGCAAGTTTGCAGGGATAATTGCATTCAGCAACTGTTTGCAGTAAATGCGCTTGCTCCTGTATGCTTTGTCTTTGTACCTTGCATAACCGCTTGTAAATGAGATGTCTGTTAGAGTTGTTTCAATCTTTTCCATCCATAAACAGCAAAGCCACCCAAAGAACCCAAACGATAAGCATCGGAGCAAGAAATGTAAAGAACCTAAGCCAAGGGTGAAAAAACTGAAGTATCATCAATATATTCCACCTGATCAGAAAGGTGAGAAAAATGAGCCACAGATGGACTCCAACTATGCTCGTCTGCTACAACAGCAGCAACTGTTTTTGCAGCTGCAGATCCTGAGCCAACAGCAACAACACTACAACTACCAGACAATTCTACCTGCACCACTGAAGTATGTGAAGCATTGTTTGTGTCCTTTAAAGAAAAGATACATACATCAGTTATAGACTTCATGCTTTAGAAGTAAATGTGTTTTGCAAATGTTAAGAGATGGTTGGAAGCCAAAAAAACTTAGATGGCAATGTGCATCACTGCGGGTATTATTTGCCTCATTTAACAAGGTGATGAGGTGGTTCTCTTGTTAAAATACTCCTGAAGTCTGACAAGCCTTTAAGTGGTCCTAGTTATTTCTGTGTGACATGGAAACAGAACCTCCTACCTGTCAGATGCGTTTTTTCTGACCAGATGCATATTTGAAACTCAAAAGCATATTTTTGCAGAAGCAAGGAAGTTTTGACACCATTTTCACTCAGATATGACATAGGTAGGCAGAAGAGAGGCTTACAGACGGTGGCTTTTACAAAGACAAGTACTATTGTGTTTTTATTGTCTTTTTACATCAGTTTCACAGACCACATTTTTGCAGTTTACAAATAAGAAGAAACAGTATTTTAAATTAGGTAAAATTTCTGTATTGCTTATAGCCTCATCTCTGATGCTTCTATGAGTTCCTCATCAGTGTTTAGCACTTTTAACAGAAGTACACTTTCTGATTTATAGGTAGAAGCAGTCAGAAAAATAAATCATCCAATAGTTGCCAGCACCCTGTAGCTGTATGAGAAACTATCTGCAGAGTTTCGTTCTCACCGTCTAAGACCAATCGTTTCCTCTAAGTGCTTACAGTGTAATGTGCCACAGTCGCACAACCCTACAGTCAAATGACTTTGAACTGGTTTGGGGTTTGGGGGGTTTTTTGGTGGGTTGTTTGGTTGGTTTGTTGTTGAGGGGTTTTGGGGTTGGGTTTGTTTTTTTTTTAAATGAGTTTTCACTGAGTTATTTTTCCTTACCAAGTAAGGCTAGAAAAGTTAAAGATACCATCTGTGGTTATAATTACCATGTATCCTAACATTTGGACTAGAGATGTTTCTGCCTGCTTACCCACGCTTCTGATGTTCCGTTTACTGACATTTCAGAAACATTTCTTCATAAATCAGTTGAACGAAATAAAAGAGCTGACTTACGGTACCTAGTGTAAATTATGGCATTTTTAAATTTTTTACAATTATTTTGAGATCCTTGTATGAGATTCTTCTTAGGAGTACAGCTGATAAAAAATGCATCATCTTCAGATCCATTAGACATGCATGTAGGTTTGATACATAGAGTTCAATATTGTGAGGGGTTTTTTTACTGATGTCAGACAAAAAAGTGACTAGTTGCCCTAGCTGATGATTAATTTGTATAAACTGATTCTGCAGTCCATAGTATCCTTCAGGGACGCCATGACAATAATAAAAACTATGAAGCATAAATTAGTACACTTAAGAGAAAATAAAATAACAACATACTACTCTGTTGTTTTCTTATCTGTGCTGTTTTACTAAAAATACTTAATGGTCATGTCTTATGTTAAATATGTATTTGTAAAAAAAGATTTATTCATTAACTTGATAGACACTAGATTCAGAATCACAGCTTCTTGATTGAAAACATAATATTTAGTATTGACATTATTGTCCCCCTTTTTCTTATCACTTGAAGGCCACTGAATGACAAACAGAGTAACAATGGGAATACGCAACTGAATACTTTGAACAACAGCACACCAACATCAGCTGCCAGCTCACCAAGACAGAATAGTAATATTCCTAGCCGGAAACCAGGACCTCTACCTTCAAGCTTGGATGACTTGAAGGTAAAAAAATAAAAGGGATTTGTCCATTCCTGTGCATCACTGTAGGTTATAACTTGCAAACTGTAACAGTCAAGAATAAGCCTGGATATTATTTACCAATGAAAACTGTTCTTTTAACTGTTTAGAATAAGGTTGTCAAAGTTTTCATACACAAGTCTTCTAGACTTAAATCTTTGGTTTGTTTTAGCTGCCTCACATGCATATGTTCTAGAAATGACATTTCTTTCCCAAAGAATTAGAAGAGGAAGAATAATTTCAGACAGATTGCGTAGGTACATAATTTGATACCTTGTGTAAACTGTGAAGTGCACTCATGTGAAGTTCTGGCCTAGGTAGATTTAAACACTGGAACAGTAATTTCCTCATCACAATTTTAGTATATCAATGAAGAGGTTTAGTTAAGCAGTATAAATTAAAAGATGCCCTAATGATAACATATTCAGAGAGGTCACTGCTCTAAAGCCAGAGATCTTCTTACCTGAGTTCAACACATCATCTGAAAATGAATACTAAATTCCGTAAGGGCTTATTGAAGTTATAAATAACTCTGTAAATTCTGTTTAATCTGCAGTATGAAGGCACTGCATGGGATATTCTTCCTTCAGAAAAGATTAACAGGAATTAATACTGAGGGACCTATGAAAATGAATCTGAAGAAGCTTGGCGGGGGGTGTTATCCTTTCAATAGCAATTAACACGAATGTGCCAAACCTGAGCAGAGGAGTAGGGACATCTAGTGGGCAGTGTATTCATTTCTCCCTTCCTTCACCAAGGTGGTGGGTTTCTAAGGGATGGTAGTGAGTATTTTTAGACCTGAAGGGATAAAAAGGTTTTGCAAGATCAGATTCCCAAGACAGTAATGTATGATTGTCAGTTAAAGCCAATCTTTTAATATGAAACAAGTCTATAAAATGTAATTCAAACAACAGTGTTTGAAACAAGCTTTTCAAACTTTAAGTTATTAACTTTTGAAGATATTTAAGTTAATATCTGAATTTGTGCTTTGCAGTGATTAAAGCTGTTCATTTATCCATTTCTGCATAATTTATTGGTATTTCTGCTAATGTGGTAACAGTTACATAAGCCATACTTGCAGACCTGCTGCTTCTGTAATTCTGATTGGGAATTCAGAAATGCATTGTTGAAAACAGGAAAAATCGGAGCGCACTCTCAAGCAAGTGTAGAGGCTACCAGATTGGGGGAAATAGCTGATAATCGTTGTTAGGGAGACAGTTATTTAACATAAAAATGCTGTGGTTCAGAGATGATGTTGTCACAGAACCATACAAACTAGGCCAGTCCAGTTAACAAACAATCAAACAAAAGTATTTATTTTACAAGATGGAAGGGGAAAAACTAGTTTTGTTCTAACTGAAACCACTCTGGCTCCAACAAACGTTAACAATCCACAGGTTCAGGATGATGGCCAGGATATTAATACTACACCGCTGACTTAAGAGATCCTAAGGTTTATGGTTGATGACCCAAAATGCACAAAATCACTCACCTGTGTAAGACGAGGTCTCTCAATCTGTACAGAAGATGAGCCGTAGGTGGCATCCCAACCCACAGGGAGCGCCTCCGACCGCAGACCCACTGTCCTGAGGGAGACCAACTCAAGATGGGCCTCTCCTGGGACTCCATTTATACCCAATTCGGATCTGACCTGTGGTCATATATATGGTCGCATAGGTCCCTATGGGCCAAAGACTTCAGCTTTGTCTCCTGTCAACTGAAACTGCGTAATTCAAACTGTGGCGTTGTCAGGGCGGGTGCACCTGCCACAGTTATACAAATGGATTGCTGTGATTTTTCAGAATTTCCAAATCATGAAGACCTGTAACTTAAAATTCTAGACTGGCAAAGTACTGAAATATTACTGAGGTCACTACCTTTTATTCTTTTAGAGTTGATTCTGGCATACATATAGCCCAAACACTCTACAATTAGATGCAGTGTATGTATATCATAAACAAAAGCCATTCATTGTTTTTGGTATTTTGAAGCACAGAATTAATTTACACTTAACACATTTGCACTTCACTTTGTCTGTAAGCTTATTAGAAAATTGAGAACATTTTTCTATCAAAAATTAGATAAATTTTGACTGCTTGTAATTTCTATGTTTGTAAAAGAAACCCAGATGGCATATAGCTGTAACTGTTCAGTTGCTAATTAGAGAGCGCGCCTTTTGCGTTTGGTGGGTCTATTGAATCATCCAACTGACCTGATAAAATTTCTCAGAAATAGATCTGTCTTGATGGTGTAACAGAGGGTTTCAGCCTGCTAGTGATGGCTGCACCACTGCCATTGTCTGCGGGTTTGCTTCAGAAGTTTTTTAGCCCAGAATTGGAGCTGTATGTTCATTTTCCCATTTTGAATATTTATGAAAAATCAGCATAACTTTGCTACTATTTATTGTACAACAACTGAACATGAGTGAGGTTTCGGCCACTTAAAACAGTGAAAGTAAGTAGCAGGTCATGGAAATGTGCTCACGGATCATGCATGCTGTCAGAACCCAGAGGTGTAATAACTACTGGATGTGCTGGAAAAGAATATTTCTTACTAAGATGTAATAAGGTATATAGTCTCAACATATTTTTTTTTTTTGCTATCATGCTTTATTTCAGGTAGCGGAGCTTAAAATGGAGTTGAAATTGAGGGGATTACCAGTGTCTGGAACAAAAACAGATCTTATTGAGCGTCTGAAACCCTATCAAGATCTTAATAACAATGGGGTTGCTACTAGTAGCTCTGTTACAGTAACCACTTCTACTGGGGCCACAGGTAACACTGGGGAAGTGACTGTGGCATTTCCTGTTGCAGCACTAAATAAACCAGTGGCTAATACGATATCCAGCTTTCCTCCAGAAAAGACATCTACCGGATCTGGCTGCAAAGTAGTAAATACTGAAAACATTAGCTCTCCTTTGCCTATATCTCCCTCTCCTTCAGAACAATCTAGTCTAAGCACAGATGATACTAGTATGGCAGATACTTTCACAGAGATGATGACCATGATGTCACCATCCCAGTTCTTAAGTACTTCACCACTAAGAGCAAATATGAGTGATGATAATCAGAATCGCAGTAGTGGAAGCATCTCAACCATGGAGTTCGATGTTGCAGAAAAGGACCGCAAGCTTCAAGAAAAAGAAAAGCAGATTGAAGAACTCAAAAGGAAACTGGAACAAGAGCAAAAACTTGTGGAAGTACTGAAAATGCAACTTGAGGTTGAAAAACGGGGACAACAGCAACAGTCTCAGGCTTCTGGTAACTCAGCTGCTTTGGAACAGAAGCAATTCAATGCTGCTGTCAAAGATGAAAATGCTCTTACTGACTGCTCTAGTACAAGTCAGTCTGTACCTGTAGCTAGTCATACTTTAGGACAATCGGTATATACTAGTGGCCAGAATCCAGTTGCCAAAAAGGCGGTTGTTATCAAGCAGGAGATACCTGTGGCCAAAGCCGAACCTCAGAATGCCATTTCTCAATTCTATGTTAATGCACAGAGGCAGCCACAAACTGCAGTTGTTGCCCAACCTCAAGCTTTATTAACTACCCAAGGAACTGCACAGCTGCTCCTTCCACTGTCTATCCAGGGACCGAATTCTACCACTGCAGTGCAGCTACCAGTTGGAAATATAAAGTTGCAGGTAAGGGTGGGGTTTTTTCATCATGTAAACTGCATGGCACTATTTGCATGATGTAGTATAAATAGGCAAATGTGCTGCTTCTAAGATTAACTTAAAAATCAGGCTTAGCCTGTTTCTGCTTTAGGAAAAAGAGTAGAAAAACTTAAGAGCCAGTCTCTTTATAACTTCTTCTAGTGCTTGCTTGCTTTGTGACTTTTGTTCCCAGATGCTCAGTTTAACCTGTTGGTCTAAGGCAGAATTAAGTATATGCTTCCCAGTGGCATTATTGGGACATAGCTAGATGATAGCCCTTGCCACCCACATGGTTATTGTGTCAGCAAAGTATTCTTTCGGCTCCACTGCGTGCTTGGCTGTTGTGGCATGTTGTGGGCCTAGGGTTTGGTGCTAGCATGTGCACCATCACATTTAGTAATACTTACGAGGGCTGTAAAATTCTGATGGGCGTGGGCACCACAGTCCACAGTGCAAGAACTATTCCTGGTAGCTACACACCGAGACAGATCTTTGTCTAAATTGTTCTAAAATCCTGCTAGAATTCTGTAACAACCTTAAGCAGCTTGTTCTTGTATTTCACTTCACTGATATTACAGAAAGTTTTCCTAACTACCAGCTAAAATTTCAGTGGCCATTGAAAACTACTATGATCTTCTTAAAAACAAGCTTTTTGTTGCATCATCAGTTGTCTTTTTGGTTACTCAAACCCAGTTCTTATAGTCCTTTCTTACTGGTTATGCTCTATCTCTTTATTATTTTCATTGCTCTCCACTGGACCCTCTCCAGTTTGTCTTTATCTTTCTTAAACTCTATTGGCAAAATAAACACCTCCTTTTAGCTGGGAACTTACCACTACCAACTAGTAAAAATTTTGTCTCATATACACAGTTCACAGTCATCCTTCCCAGAATACCTGCTATTGCTATTCTGCATAATCTATGCAACAGATTTTTACATGATGTAACTTACTGTGAGATATGAATAATGAAAGTATTTTATCTTCATCCTTTAGGCTCAGTCACAAGCTGGAATACAGACCCCATCACAAATACCTGCTCCTATTTCTTCCTCTGGCCTGGTCCAGACAGCACCTCAGATGCATACTCCACAATCAAAACAAAATGCCATCACGCAGCATGCACTTGTTGGTCAGACCCAACAAATCAGAAAGGTTTGTGGATAGCAATAAGCATTATGATAAATAGTTTTGTAATCTAATTCTAGGCAGTGCTTTTAGAATCTTTTTTATGTGTCATCTGCATCATATATAAATGATCAAGTCACCTAACATCTCTGTACCAGGTTTTGCTGTGTGATACAATGGGCTTGTACTTCTCTTGCCAAAATTTTAGTCTGTGCAGGACTTTACTTTTCAGTTGCAAATAAATACATAAGGCTAAAGATTTTTTTTTTTTTATTTTAATGGTACTCTTATGGCACCACTCTTACTTAGTTCTTCCTCATGCTTTGGCACAAGTGATGTACCAGGTATCCCAGTCAGTTTCTCTTATTTGCCACTGGCTCAAAATGGAAGATAGTTGTAGGCAGTTCTTAAGAGAAAGCTTTTACCTATGGCTTCAGAGATTTATTCATTTATAGGAGTTGCTTTTAGTTTTCCTACTTTCTTTGTTGATTTCTTCCTTACTTACAAAGAAAGCTATGGCCTTAGATACTAAGGATGGCAACTCCAGTGAGTCAAAACCCCACCATACCTACGATACATCGCTTCCTGAGGAATGCAGGGAATGATTCAGAGAGAGATCCTTCTCTTCCTCTCTACCCAAAACAATCAGCTCTGAAATCTCCCATTCCAAAACAGATGTTCATCAGCACTTGGATGTACAGCTGTGAGTGCCAATCCAGTTGTGTTCATATGGTAACTGATACCAACCCACCAGCACCAATCACAAAAGAAAAGGCTTTCTTCTCCCTTGAGCCTTTTCCAAGCTGACCCCTATTACTGGGAACTCGGAGATTGGTTTTGGACCTTTATTGCTTCCTTATCACTGCTATCAACTCTTAAGACTCCCATCACTTAGGAGAACAATGTGTTTTCAGCCTGTCCCAAGGAAAGGATAATTCAGAAACAAGTGAAATTTCAGGATGAAGAGGGTAATTTTTTACAGTATGTTATGTAACTGCTACAAAATATCTCAGCCTTCAAAGTTTATATTTCAGTTTACAAAAATGCATCATAAAACCCATGTTCTGATGTGACTTGGGGCTTCTACCTGTGTGCAGCGTTCTCTAATCTGCTTCTGCTAAGGGTCTTGTTTCAGATAAGAATTTATCTTAGAAGATGTATGATTATGCCCTGCCATTCTCCCGATAGCTGGCTAATAAAGGGGAACACAACTAAATGAGCATCATCACTCTTCAGACTGCTTGTTCAATCTGTTTCATTTCATGGACATTGAGGTTATCCTACATAAGTCAAAATTTACGTATAGCCAAAAAAGCAGATTTTACCCAGGTTCTCTGGGATTTGGTGAGGGGTTCATCTTATCTTGTTAATTCGACAGGTCCCAAATAGAAATTTTCCAGTCATCCTGAGGCATGTACTTGTGCCAGAGACTAGCAGTTTTCTTCCTTTGCTGTCTAGAAGTTCCTTGAAATGATTGCAGGAGACAACAAAGAATCGTACCCTCTGGTCTTTCCCCCTATTCACATCATGGAGACCACATAGTTGCCAGCAGACTTCAGTCTGCATCTGGCTATCCTGGAACTGAACAGCCTAGCCATCCTAGCTGTTTTTCTCACACATTTACTGCCATCTTTTACACAGGAAACTAGACAGCATAATTGCGCTGGTTTTTTACATCAGAATGTAAAATACTCATGTGATACAGCAGATCAGGACAGTCTTCATGCATTCAGCATTAGATCTACCTGTCTGCTGTTTGCCTTTCATGAGGCTTGGATTAGCAGGCGGATTGAGCTAATGAACTGTGAGTAATTAACACTTTTTAGTGAAGTTGGTCTTCCTAATAGCGTTCACCTCCATAAATAGTTGTTTTCCATAATCGGTTTCCCTTGAATCCATCTGGATTTTCTCAGGTAGCTCAGATTTTCATGCAAACCAGCTGATTATTCCATTTATTTTCTCCTACATGCTTGAGGTGTCTCTTGACAGTCTAGCTACCAGATGACCCTTGTTCTTAAATTCATTCAGTAATAAGGAGACACCTCCACAGTTGTTCACGTGAGTGGTAGACAGCTGGAAAGTACAACAGTTTTCACACAGATGACCCAGGTTGCTAAAAAAAAAATGCATTAAGCCCTCTCACAGCAGTCTTAATTTGGTATTCAGACCGTACTCCACAAAGCTTATCCTAGCTTCATCTCTGTCCCCGATCTAAGATTCATCACACCTTTCTCATAAAGGTATCGGGGAGAGATACTGAATTTAAAAGAACAATCTTACGCACTCATACATTCATAGCTCCTCTTCCTCTCCCTTTAATTTAAAAATATGAGAAGTAGGATAAGTGTATGGACTATCAGTTGAAGAAATAAAGTTTGTATACCAGTAACCAAATTTACAGTTGATATCCAAGTTCATCAGTTACATCTTTTGCCTCTCCCTTACTACTCATAGGTATCTGTAGTTAAAAGAAATTAGAATTATATGGCACAAACAAAACCATTCTGTCTTAAAACAGGCAGCATAGGACAAGTGTGGGTACATATATTAGTTTGTATCATGCCAGAAATAAGTTAACTTTATTGACTGTCCACTAGGTGGGGAAATCATGCATACTGTATTAAACTGTTCCATACTTTTCTGAATGTATTTTGGAAAAATGATATTACACTTTCTCTGGCTTCCTGGAAAATCACAGGAAAATAGTTATCAGTGGTGAATGAAAGCATGTCTTACCACAGTTTCTTTCAAAGAGTAATTGTTCTAGATTTACAAATTAGTCCACTGGAGGGAAAAAAATCAATAACATTCCCTTAATAGGAAATGTAAGCAAACAAGTATTTAAAAAAAAAAAACTTCAACTTTATTAATGTCATTTACCTAATGTTATTAATTAAAAAAAAACCCAAACAAACTACAAACCCCCAAAAACCCCACAAGCTAAGACTGATATATTAATCCTTTACAGGTTTTTCCACCTACCACATCAAATACGGTATTTTCCTATCAGACTGCACCGGTTACAACACCTTCACAATCTTTTATTAATAAAATACCAAACTCTAACATTCACACTGGTGGTAATCAGGTTCCCTCTGTGCAGAATGGACCTGCTACTCCTAATAAGGTAAGATTAGCCCAACAATGTTCCATAAACTTCAGTTTTATATTATTATTCTTAAATAACATGTGACTCTCTACATACTGCAGTTCACTCAAGGAGGAAGAATGTTTTGTAGATTTTAATAATGCATAAGTGTGTGTGTGCGAGAGAGAGAAAAAAAGAAACTATTATTTTATCCCTCTGATTTCCTATGCTATTGTTATTTGTAAATATGTAGATTGGTACGACAGAATAGGATTATCTGTAGAACTTGATACATATTGAATTCACTAGAACATACTGGTTAGTCATTATTTTGTTGTTTCACGCAGCCTGGCTCTCCATCTCAAGCCCAGCCTTATATTGTTCAACAGTCCCTCTTCAACAACACAGCATCCAAGACAAAAGATCCTCCTCGTTATGAAGAGGCCATAAAACAGACCCGCAATATTCAGACATCGCACCGTGAGGTAGTTATTTTCTCCTGTTTAGTCTATTAAACACATTTTTTTCTTCAGGGTTATCAAAGCCATTGCTTTAGTTCTTGTTTGCTGTCAAGATTTTCTAACGTATCCTGTTAATATTTTCATAACTCTGTTTAAATACAGGACTCCTGTTTCATGATTCTTTTTATTAAAGCAATGGACATGTAAATAAGTCTTACACTATCCAGTTGATGATGTATATAATTGGGATAATGCTGCTCTTGCTACTTAACAATAACTAGGCTTCAAATGACTTGTTTCAAGGATGTATGATACCGAAACTTCAGACTTAAAAGAGAGACAATATATTCGTATTTTCCAAAGTGAGTAAACTTGAGGAGAATGTGTGCGTGTTTATACACACACAGGCAAACATATATATACCTGAGCATAGATGCTTGCTTCAGAAGAGTCTATGTTTAGTGAGCTTGATGAATAATCCTACGGAGTGCTTTGTCAGTTTACTGCAGTACCCTTTATGTTGGAGGAAAGTTGCAAACAAAACTAATGAGCATCCCTAACCTCAAGCGTTTCAGAACTGTCCCAAGAGATAAAACCTTGTAGCAACTTAGCACTGGTTGCTGGGTTTGTGGTGGCAGACACTCAGGCACAAGCATGGGTATCTAATGCCATTTGGTATGTTCTTGGCATGTGTGAGACATCCTTACAGTGAAGGCACACAGGTCGTCTTAAACAATTCTGTCACTACTAGTTACTGAAGTGCCTCTTTTCAGGAGCTAGATCTCCAAATGACAAATTACTTCCCATCTCCAGAGTATAACCAGTGTTTTAAAACACTGTTTTAGTTTTGGGACCATCATAAAAGTCTCCACTTTTCCTAGACCATTTTTGAAAGAATGGGTTTGTGGGTTTTTTGTTACCTTTTGCCTAAGGTTCAGATATTCGAGAGATGGTTGTTTAAAACAAACAGATAAACTGTTGATGAAAGCTTCCTCCCCTTTAAAAAAAGAAAAGAACGTGAATCTACAAATTGGAAAAAAAAAAAAGTACCTAACAAAATGCATCTTACATGATGGCTGTTCACAGGATATCTCTGAGAGAAAGCAGGTCAGGGTGCACCCCCAAAGTCCTGTGGTTATTCCAGATACTTACCCTGCTACAAAACAGGGTTTGTAATTCTCCTTCTTATCCTTAGTTTTCTGCACCTCTCTTCTAGGTTGCCTTCATGAAATCTTCGTCTTGCTTTTCACATTTTTTTCCCTATTCCTTTGTACTGAAACTGACCACAGGGATTACAAGTCTCTCTCCAAACTATTTCTCTGTTTTCTAGATAGATGGTTTCATGTGAAGAATTTTAGTCTTGATCATAGGTTAGTACTTATGTGGTATTGAGAGAAGCTAGGATAAATCAGCTTAGGAAAAAATACTGCATAAAAAAGAATAATCCTTTTCTCATGCACTACAGCTTTCCAGTGCGCACAGTCAGCAGATGGATGATCTTTTTGACATTCTCATCAAGAGTGGAGGTAAGCTAATTGACATCTGTGTGATGTAGTGATTTAAAACCTGATAATAAAAACTCAGTGCTATAATCAAAGGAAAGAAGTCTTCCAGGCAGAGGAGGTAGAAGCTATCCAGCATGGATGAAACTAGTATTTCTGAAAGTTTGCAGTAATTATCTATTAAAGAAAAAATTCACCAAAATACATACAGTCAACCTGCTTTGGAACTTCTCTGCTTGTAAATCAGCCCAGGCAGACCTTTGCAATAATCCACACAGCATTCAAATGATTAAAATAACACCTTAGGTTAGCACAGATGTATCTTATCAAAATTGGAAAAATTGAGCAAGTCCATATAATGCATATTGAAATTACACCAAAAAAAAAGTAAGAATTAAAGCATGTTGATAGTAAAATTTTATTAAATATATTATGAACTCTGAACATCAAAGTTGCATTAGTGGAAAAAGTATGTATGAACTACATAGAGACATTAATGAATAACAACTTCCCATGTTAGTTAAAATGAAGGAGCTATCAGAAGGGAACTGAAATAACTAAAGTAATATACAAAGTAGCTTTGCAGTAAAAGGAGGAGGCTTTCGGGCATAAGCAGGCTTTGTAGACTAAGCTGTTACAATACTGGGAAATGTTCTGGTGTCAAGCAATTCAATTAGATTAGTGTTTTGTACTACTCTCATATAAGGATCTTGACAGCAGTGAATGCCAGGATATAAGTGACAGATTGTAGACTATTAGAAGGTTTTAGCCATATTCTAAATGTCAAAGTGTTTTCTCTTTTTCAAAGCAAATTGCAAAGTCAGCTGAAGAAAATGGAGTAGACAGTGACCTGTGCAGTGAACAAATCAAGCTAAAAATCAAAAATGCTTTCAGTGCTTTTATTAAAATACTGCACGGGTAGTTTGAAGTTCTACCTCTGGAACAGAGGGCATAGGAAACATTGGTGTGCTTACTTAAATACTTGCTTTGAGCATTACATTATTAAACTTACTTGATCTTAAAGGTAACAATTGCTCCACATTTTTTAAGTTCCCATAAAAAAGGAAATGTTTCCTGATCTTTATGAAAAACAAAGGAAAGCATTCAGGGCTCTTGCACTTATGTAATAAGTCCTATTCTGAAAAATGCTTCATTTATTAATGTACTTCAAGAGAGTAAGAGGGTCCGTTTAGTAACACTTTGCTTTTACTAAGCAGTTATTTCAATAGATACTCTTATAAGTTTTAAGAATGTGGGTTTTGCTTGGAGAACTGGTGCAAAATACATTGTCAGGTATATTTTTGCTGGGAGAAACATCATCTGTGCTAGAGGATTTATTTCCATATTCTGGTCTGCCTAATCTTACTTTTGGATTCCATTTGCATATAAGAATTTATTGGAAATGTCTTTGCTTTATTTCCTTTTATTGTTACTGCCTCTATCGTACGTGGAACTTTTTGACAGAAGAGTAGTTTTAGGTTCTAGAATCAGAAATAAATGCATCCTAATCACATTCTCTTATACTCTAATTCATCAAGGTGGACACAGCACTGAACAGGGATGGAACTGAAAATTGGTTCAGGTACTCTCCTCTAAATGAGGAAATGTGTTGGTCCCATAATTATTCTAATTAGAAGAACTATAAACATAAAGGAGGTAAATCTAATATCTAGAAAATCATTCCTTTTTTCATCAATATAAATATTCTAATTTGACCAAAAGCAGAACTCTGGAGCTTGTTTTAAAATGCTTTGTTGTTCATAGAGTACCTGACATAGTCTGATGTATATAGCATTTGTATTATGAGAACAGCAAAATTACTCTTACTCCATCACGTTCACATGGATGCATCTCAAAGAGGGCAAAAAAGGGGTGGAAGTTGTAAGCCTGAGGATATATGTTGTTATCTTTTCTAAATTCAATAATGGATTTTTTTTTTTATTACAGAGATTTCCCTTCCAATAAAGGAGGAACCATCTCCCATTTCTAAAATGAGACCAGTAACAGCTAACATCACTACAATGCCAGTGAATACAGTGATATCCCGCCCACCACCACAAATCCAAATGGCCCCTCCTCCTGTGTCCTTAGAGCCAACAACCAGTTTGTCTGTAAGTTTGGAAAACCAACTTGAAGCCCTCTTGGATGGAACTTTACCATCAGGTAATGAAATTCCTCAACTGACAAGCGGTAATGAGGACAGAGAGTCATTTTCTTTAATTGAAGACCTCCAGAATGATCTGCTTAATCACTCCAGCATTTTAGATCACTCTCATTCGCCCATGGAAACATCTGACCCACAGTTTACCACTAATAATTCTTGTCTGTCTCTTGACCTTCCCGATACAAATTTGGACAATATGGAATGGCTAGACATTACAATGCCCAGCTCCTCATCTGGACTCACTCCTCTCAGTTCTACTGCCCCCAGCGTGTTTTCCACTGACTTTCTAGATCCCCAAGATCTGCAGTTGCACTGGGATTAAACTACGAGAACACAACCTGCAAGTCTTTTTACAGCAGAGGTCCATTATTATACCTGATTGCAGTTAAGATAAATTAAGACAGTAATGTTTGGAAGAACAAATGCTTGAAGCTAACTCCTTATTGATTTTCATGTTTACAACAGTGAATTACTTTATGCTCCTATCAGTAATGCAGATCAGGGCCCTCTGAGAGCTGTGTTTCTCAAGTCAAGAAAGATTGTACTTACTGATGAAAAGTACCCCCAAGGTAAATGCATCACAAACATTTAAGAAAGAAGTTATGTCTGTGACTTCGTAATGCTTAAATGAGCAACACAACATGGCTAAACTTAAAGAAGAAAACGTGAGGTTTCAACTGTCTGTATTGACACAGTGAGCAAATGTTTGGGGGAGGGTGAGGTATCACTGCGCTTCATTGTTCCTGTGGATAGCCTGAGCCAGGTTCAGAATTAATTGGGAGGGCAAAGGCACGTTGAAGCACTGACTGGTTCAGTGAAATTTCATATATCTAGTCTCTTAATTTGTTCAAGTTGTTTTTATATTTTGGTTTTGTGGGTTTTAAAACTCTTCCCCCAGGCTTTAATCATGAGGGTAGAATATAACGCATCCAAAAGGACATTAAGTGTAACTGCAAGAAATCCACTGTAGCTACACCAGGTAATACTGAGAACACTGAATTTTGTACAGCAATGCTCTGGATTCAATACCTAGGTTTTAATGTGTATATCGGACAGTTATTTGTATACTTTTAACTTTATATAGCTTATTTTTGCAAACAGAGGGGAACAGTGGTCTTTAAACAAAAGATTACTATAATGGAAATAATAAATATCCTAATTTACTTTGTGTTTGAGGATATTGTTAGATCACTGAAGCAGTATCTCACCGTATTAGAACAGTTTGAGGAATTAGAAAAGTTTAATTAATGCTGTTGTGCACTATGATCCTGCAAGCATCTATGCAAGAATAGTCCCAGTGCCCTCAGTAAAAGATGTTTGTAGGATCAGACTGAGTTGCAGGGGACAGTACTGACAGGACACTCATCATTTCTTAGTGACTATTGAACAGCTTTGTCTACCACTACATATCATCAGGGAAGCCAAACAGAGAAGCTGCTCAGTGAGAATCCTAAATAGCGCACACACTTATGGAAAACTGTAAAAGGCTAATAAGCAGTATCAGGATATACTGGTTTGTGATAAGAAGGCATAGTTTATATCTGAAACAGATAATAGCAAAAATTAAGTTTTTACCTCACAGCACATGAAAATAATATTTTTAAAGCCCTTAGTTGGTTTGGTTTTTTTTTTTCCAGAATCTATTATGAAAGCAGTTGGAAAAACAAAAAATGTAAATAGAAGTAAAATATTTTGTAATTCTATGGTTGTCTCTCAGGTAATAGTTGTTAAATGTTGCCATAGATGACATAGGCTGATAATCAAACATAAAATTGGAATTATTTCCTATTAGGGAATTCCTAAATTAAGATAAAAGGAAACAGTCCCCTGTTTCATGAACAACAGAAACATGCTATGTTTTCTAGTTTGAAAATTGATCTCATTGCAGAATTCCTTCCTCACCACCAACCTTCAAAAATAAAGTTTTGTAGGAACTAATGAAAAAGTGCCCTGAGGCTTTTGCTTACTTCTTAGAGGAATGATATGTATCAAAAAAGTCTCAAAGAAATAACAAAAACAGAAAGTAGCTGTTAACTATTTAGCAACCTGTATCATATTTAAAAAAAAAACACAACACAACACAATCATGTTAATGTCAAACAAAATACTGTTCTCAGAAAATGTTGTGGTATTAACTGCAAATTTATGTCTCCAGATACACAGTGCAGTCTGGTTTATTAATATTGCAGAATTCCATTGGTTTCAGATAAAATAGTAGATTATATCATTGATTCAGGGTTTAAGCTGGCATCGTATGTTTGCATCATATCCGTTACCAACACTTTAAATCATTATATATCTTCAACAGTTTTACAGGCCAGGATTTACTTTAATCTGAAACTAAGTACAGAACAACAATCTACCGAGATTTACACAACAAAAGATGAAGTTGAAAGACATATTTCCTTATTCCTTCTTGCTGTGCCTACAATACTTGAGTACAATATTACACATGGACTGTCTGCCTTAAATTTTGATGGTATAGGACTCTTCAATAGTATTGAACAAATACATTCAACTTTTTGCATTCCTTTTCATCTTGGGAGTTAATATCTGAGATACTAAGTGCCCTCAGCTGTAAGGAGAATAAGAATTAAGGACTCCTGGTCTGACAGGAACAACTTTGAATGAAATTTAGTGTTCTGCAGTACTGTCAATTTATTATGTGTGATACACCAGACATCATACCACATACGTGTGGTTAGAGTAACCCTTTTTTGACCCTGCCTTTTGATTAAATAAGAGGCAAGCAATTTAATCTTTAGAGCACAAATTAACCTAGAGCAACTGTACTGTCATTTTTGATGTGCATGTAAATAGAGCTTAAAACTGGCAAAGTCATCTTGCTACAAAACTATCCATATTGGCAGTGTAGAATGTTAACTAATCCATAGGAATCTATGTGCAGAAATAAACCCAAACAGTTGTGTTGTTATCAGTACAGTATAGCTTTCTACTCTAAAAGTCTACTTAAAAAAAATTTAAAAATTAAGGGATCATTTTAAAGTACAAATATTCTAGTGTAGGGACTGTGTGATTTTTTTGTACATTTCAGAATTATGTGTATTAAACCTTATATGCAATGGTTTGCTTTAGACTTTGTTCTGAAATGTGATATATTTGCCATAGTTATATATGCCTGTTATGGCAGAAATAGGTTTTGCTTAGACTTTTGTGTGTGCATGTTTTACATGACAATTTTTGTAACACAGATATATCTTAGAAATTTGATCATGACTGTGCAGTTCGACTGTACAGAACTGAATATATTTCTCATTAAGAGAACAGTTGCAAAGGAATGCACTGGCCCTAAATTTGCCATTTAATGGCTGCAGTATACTTAACAGAACACATCCTATCAAATGTGTTGTTAGAAGATCCTTCAAAGTAATTAAGAATACCGTTTTAGCAGTGCGAAAATCAAAAGTTAGTGTTTACACTTCTAGACACAGAGAAAGCTCAGACATATATTTTACAAGGCTAATGTTTATCAAGCGGAGTCACAGCCTGTGTTTAATACAGAAATGGTATTTGTTATGCACTTTTAGTGCCATTCAGCATTAGTTAAAACAAGTAAGTTTACAGGCAAAATTTTGTTTAACATTATAAATAGTTAATAAATCATTGTCATAAATTTAGCAGTTCTCTCTGAGAATAAAATGGATTTATGGCAGTTGTTCTCTACAGAAATTTAGAGTCTAATCCAGCAATGTGGGCTTGAAGAATCAGACCTTTAAAAAGCTGATGCCACAGCTTTTAGAAATAATCACTACTTAATACTGAAATTTCTTTCCAAGGTATTTCTAAATTCACCAACAGGAGTTATGTTCAAAGAGCAGGTGATCAAAATATAAGTTTCAATATTAAACTTATATGTTATGTAATCTCAAACATTCAGATGCCTGAAAAGTGTAGGCACTGTAATTGGAAATGAAGCACAAGCTGCTGAACTGTTTTTATGGCAGAGAAAATGCAATCACTGAATACATTTAACTGGAAGAGCATTACGTAATCAGAACACAGTAAAGCTCACTGATGTAAACTATTATTATTTGGATGGCATCTTCAGTGTATTATAAACTTAAAGCAAATTCTATTAAAACTGGAAAAAAACTTCTTCCACTTATCTCTATTAAGTGTTCTGTTAAAATTCCTTACATTGTGGTCTACTAAATTGCCTTTTGATGGTTTCTAGACCATACTACAGATGGGTTTTTTATGAGAGATATGTGGAATGGAGTTGCATATAGTATATACATGACCAATAAAGAGCTCCATTAAAACCTGAAGTAATCTCAGTTATTCCTTTTATACCAGAAGCTAGGAATAAAGTGCAAAAAAAAGAGACATCTACATCATTCTGTAGTGTCCAATACTGAATATAAAGACTTTTTAAGTTAAAAGCACATAAGTGTATTTGTAGAAATGTAGCCAAAAAAGCCATTCTAGCTATGAGAGGAAATTCTCAATAAAAAGCAGGGAATGATTAATAACTATATAATCACACTATTTTTATAAAAAAAAAATACAGCTCAGATATTCAAAAGACAGCCTAAAATAAATTATAATAATATAAAAATTTAAATAGGAACCAAAGCAGTGCCATTCATATTGCCAAAGGAGGCGCTTTGTATTTTGAAGCATAGGAAATTAAATCCCCAAAAGTATTATCCATACTTTTTTAAAACTAATGATGTAGATATTTTCAAATCTGTTTTTGATGTTTAACAGTACAGATTTCTTTTTGTGGTTTGAGAAATTTGTATTAAGTAATAGCACAGGCTTTTTCCAGATAGGATTTTTCTTCACAGTACTGCTTGCAGTAGAAATAACACTAACCCTAATGGGTGTGTCTCTTCTTTTTTTTTTTCATAGTCATAATTATGTCTTAGCATCTCATTTTGTGAAAAGAAGACAACAGACACCTGTCTCTAGGGCCCTTTTCGTTTAAGCACTACTTTACTAAATGCAAATTATGGCAATCAGGGCGTCAGTTTATGTATTGCCTTTCTATAAGAAACCATGATGCCTTTGTATTTGCTGTTTGCACCCCTAAAATCAATTCCATATGTTGAATGCCATATGTTTTGCACATTGTACTGTATATATGTAATGCATACTGTATTTTTATATGTGTACTACATTTATCAAATATTTTGTACATAGTGCCAATATTGTAGCTACAGAGGAAATGTTTGATATTTCAGCATTTTTGCTAAGTGTCTCAAATAAAAAAGGAAAACTGTGTTTATTTGTCCATGGTTACTACTTAAAAGGGGAAAATGCCATTAATAATAATAAAAAATCTGACTCTTATGAGTCAGAAACAGTTGGCCTGTGTTCTAAGTATAAGAATGAAATCTGTACTAAGACAAACTCCAAAAGAATGACGTCTTCATAATCGGAGCCAAATTCTGTAAGAATAGAGATTTCCTGAACTCTCAAAGTTTAGGTTTGGACTTTTTTTTTTTTTTTTAAGCAATACTATTATATTAATTCCTTTCCTGTTTTTTATTCTTTTCTCAAGAAAAGGTAGGGTAAGAACCTAGACTTTTCAATACTTTTGTCATTTAAAAAAAAATACACTTGTGCATACATTAGGATTTTATCTTATGTAACACACAGGTAAAATGTGTGATACTCTTCAATATATTTTAAATGAAGTGGCTTCATAAAAATTAAAATAATTGTATTCAATGACCTTTTTATATAGCTCATAAGCAATACAGTCCTAATTTTGTAATTTGTAACTGTGTTTTCATGATGTGCAGCTGCTGGGGTTCACACACCCCCATCTCCTCTACTAACTAGTTCATTAAAAAATGACTGTTTCTTTGGCTCAGCCCAGTCATTAAAACCTAAGCTTCCAAGAATACCTATCCTGCCATAGTACTTTTTAGACGGTATGAGCAGTTTGGAACGGAGTGCTTTTCCTGGGCTGCCCAGAGAGTAACCATTGTGTTAACTGCACAAACCTAAGAAGCTCTGACAGTGTACTAACTACTGCAGAGAAGTGTTAAGTAATTTTGGACATTCCTTGTTCTTTTTCACAAGAGCGACACACCTTATTTAAAAAGTCTTCTTAGGTCTAGCACAGAAGAGGAATTTAAAGTTATATAATGCATATACTGACCACGTATGACTGCGTAGGGGTACTAAAGAGATCACTGAACAAGCACTAGTTTAAACCCATCCCCCTCAAAAAGAAAAATTGATCAAAACTCAAGATGTTGTGGTAAGACTTGGGAAAATACAGTATGACTCTAGTACATATCTTTGTCAACCACAGAATCAAGTCTCTAGCAAAATTCTCTAAGGATAATCTCTTGGACTAGTCCACACCTTTTGCTGATGGAGAGAGGAACTAACTGCAACACTGAAGTCACCTATAAAAGCAACAACAAAGGAGACAAGAGGGCTCCAATATTGTTCTGACTCTCAGTGCCAGGGTGAAAAAGGAAGAAGGAAAAAACCTAGAGTTTCTGCATCACTCCAAGTGAGATTTTTTTTTTTTTTTCGGGGGGGGGGGGGGGGGGGGGAAAGGCAATGCAAAATACAGACTAAATGAGGCAGTCCAGAGACATGCATGTTCCTATTGTGAACCTCTCATTGTCGCTGCCCTGGAGTAGACTGATGGAATGGTTCCACCGAGTTGCTCAGATCAATCCACACAGATACAATACAATATTTGGTTCACTTATGCAAATGAACCTTTAAGGCCTGTCAGAGTGAAGTAAAAAAAACTATTAAAATATCATTGCAGATTACTGGGTGTATTTCACCTTGCAATACAGACTTCTGCAATTGAGTTACATTGTCACAGACGCAGAAATAATCCTGAAGTAAGTTTATATGGTCTTATCAGCTACAAAATAGTGATTCTTTTTTATACTTTACAGTACTAATCTTGAATTTAACAAGAAAGTAAAAAGTGTTTGTGTCACATTTTTCTGAATAGCAGCTACCTGTAATTCTCTAACAATAAAAAGGAATTTGTAAAAAGACAAGTAAGTACAAAGAGTAAGACTATTCTGTGAGAAATTAAGGGATATTTTGGAACTACAATAAGGCAAAGAAAGGATTAGAAAATTATTTCTGATGTAGACACAATTACACCCACTTTAGCTCATGACTTTCCCGAATTCTTCCAGGATTTTCAAGATGTGCTGGATTGTGTTATTTCATACTTGCATTTTTGTATTCTGCTCAGCTTGTGTTCTAGCAAGACCTCCGTGCATTTCTTCAGGAGAATGAGCTATAAGCTGTTCAATATGCACCAAACTGCTTTTCATGGTTGAGTTCCTTCATTTAAATATTATACTTCTTATGAAGGCAGTCTCCATGCTACATCACCCACCCTTTCCTCATTAGTCTGTTCTATGCTGATGACATCGAAACTCAGCCAAGTATTACAAAACCCATAAAGTAGTAAGTAGTACCCATAAAACTGAACAAATTAAAACTTACTAATAGGTCCTTTAAATTTCATAAAATACCTTTTCTTTATGAACTTTAACCATTATAAAAGTATGTAGGCTATATATGCCCTACTTGCCTTCAGGTATCATACACCAAACACAGATACTGCAAAACAAGCACAGCATTTTTTGACTATGTGTTTGTGCATTACAGAATTTATAGTTAGAATGTATATCAGAGTGATGCCAACAGTTTTGGTGCCAATTGGCAATTTGGGGTTTTGAGTGTTTTGCAAAGACCAAGAAATATAAACACATAACCCTCCCCCCACAACTGTGTTCATATTAGTTATTATGATGTAAACACCAAGACAAGAAGGACTGATGAAGCTTGAGATTATGCTGAATGAACTTCTTCCACAAGCTAAACCCTGGTTTTCAATAAAACCTGATTAAACCATGTTCTACAAATAGCCATCATCACATTTGTCTTTGTACAATATTAAATGCTATATGCTCCTGCCTATTAGCGTGTTGTGTATTATACAAATGTTGCTAAAGACTAACATATTTCTTAGAATATTTGTACCGGCTCAAGTCAGAGATGTTTCCTTGATAGCAAAGAAGTCACACACATTTCCCCACACTCCATACTGTGGTCTACAAGCCCACCAAGAACTTCCTAAAAGAGAATCAAAGAAACAAATTAGAAGACCATCTGAGATGCAACAGCTAAAGGTTTGTGGTTTTTGTTTTGTTTCTTCCTTTAAGTGTTTATCGATAAATGTACAGAGTAACTCTTAAGAAATATTTTCCTTTACATAAAAAGTTACCTGAAGACGACTCTCCAGTCTTCTCTGCAGAATAAGGACTGCAGGGCCACTGTACCATAACACTGTTATCATTCTTGTATCCTTCCAAGACAACTGCTGATGATGAAAAGTTAAAATAGTGAACAGAAACATTCTTTCATAAAGCTAGGACAAAGTCTAAGCTTAAATAATTGATAACTGAGGAGTATTCCAGCAACCCCATAGCAAGTCTTTATAAACTCAGTTATACAGTTGCACAAACTCTGCATCAATATGACTGTTCCCCTGTAGCTCCTTGAGAGATCTGGGGAGATTTGTAGAAAGGCCTAGTTTTGTACATTGACATCAAAGCACTCTCCTAGAGCAACACCTAAGAGTGAGGCTTCGGGAAGGAAGAAAAGAAGCCTGGTGATTATCTTTGCCTTCCAACAAAATCTCTGACATTATCTTTTCAGCACTGGAGTCTTCCAAAGACTTTCCTTTAGGAAATTCATGTTGTGTTTTAAAAAAAGTCTGTCAGAAGAGACCACTGCATAAGGAAGATTGAGCATAAAGAATAAGGGCTTTCACACAGAGCTGGAACAAGGGTTAATGACCAACATAAAAGACACTTTCAAATATAAGTATCCAGCTGTCAAAAGAAACCACAGGCAATTACACATTTTTAAATCAAATTTATATTTTTAGTTATAAAAGCTATTGTTTTGATAAGTCAGCTTACCATTAAACAGCACTTTATTTGGATAGGTAACATTTTTTCCAGACACATTAAGGAAGTTAGGCTCAGAGACTAGGCAACTTTTTTAAAACAAATCAAGTATGTCCTCTTAATCTACTTAGAAGATCTTTATGATTTCAAATCAAGCTTTCAATCTCCCCATAGAGTTAAGGAACAACTTTAGCATTAGAAGTTGCTTTACCATTAAATACTATTTCTGATGCCAACCAAATACATTTATTAAAAATGGAGTGTATTTGAAGAGATACAACTCATATGAATTCCACATATAATTCAAATAGTCCCCTCTGTTTCCTCCCATCACAAAATTACTTCTCAGCTCACAAAGACACAAAAACATGAATAAACACAGACACGAGCTACACAGGAACTGTGATGACAACTTACAACTGGCAAGTATGGCATATAAAAGAGCACATTTTGTAATAAGCTACTAGGCCAGACATGGAAGGACATCAATCAAACATGATTTATTAAAATCAAACTCCTTCCTGCTGCCAGCTTGGTAATACTAGGAGTAACGCTTCAGTCAGCTAAGATAACTGAGCCTCTGAGGTCGCTCCTGATCATAAAAGTTACAGGTGTGAGAGTTCAGTGAGGCAGTTTCCACTCCTACGCACCATCACACTTCTGAATTGCTGCAGCGATCGCAATGACCAAGACAGAAGCAGAATACTACAGTACTGTTCTGGCTTCCCAGCTTTCCATAGGCCAGATGAGGGTATGTCCTTTGAAGCCAGTGATGAGCAAGACTAGCAGATAAAGTCCAGCAAGCATTCAGGTTGGCCAGGCCATCAATTATGCCCATAAGGACTGGAAAACCAGAACGAATCACCTTTCCAACAGCTATCCCAGGGCAGTAGTGAACACACTTAACATGGGCTGACTATCCACTCTGGTAATTTAAATTAGACACCCTTCACTACAGGTGAGGGTAATTGAAATCACTGCTGAAACAGAGGCACACATACAGCTATCATGGAGAAGCTGAAAAATGGCAGCTTTTAAAGAAATGAAATTTGTTCAGTCAAGCTATCAGGCATGAGTTTTCCTGATGACAAAGAACATCCCAAAAGGGTATAGATATATTAGTGTTTTAACACACCTGCATTACAGAACCACCAAATCAGCAACTCTGATCTCAACATTTACAAAGGTACCTCTGTTTACATTTACATGCTTCTTCCACAGACAAAAAAAAAAAACCAAACCCACCAAAAAACCACGATCATATCTGGGATCAGTACCTCCCACAGGTCAATAAACAAAATTCCTTTCATCCAGGAAGATGGAATATAATGGGTGTCCAGCAAAAGTTTCATAGGGAATTTAAAGGAAATCGCCATAATGAACAGTAAATGAAAAGTAAAAGCTTTGTTTTCAGGTCACACTTGTAAATATCTAGGAGACCAAATCTAGAAAAGTATGTATTTTAGTTAACTTTTCTGCATTTCACAACACTGGTTTTATGGGGAACAAGTACCAGGCATTTAGTGAGTTTAATTTAATATCTACCATTTAATTATCCCAACGTTTTGCATTTCTGCTTCTTTTCTCGAGGAGGACAGTTTTACTCCCGCCTCTTTTCCGCCTTCTCTAACCTGTTCTTTCAGGTCTGAGGAAGACCACACTGCTGCCAATACATTTACAGATCTCGATGTAAGAGTGCCATCTTTTGGTAAAGAAAACCCCGGCTGCAGCACAGCTGCGTGCCCCAGTCAGCTGCGGCACAACAAAACCGCACCCTCCCCCGGGGAGCACCGTTCTGTCGCTGCAGCCCGCGCCCGACCCGCCCGCCCCCAGAGGCGGGAGCGCCCCGGGGCCCCGACGCCTCGCTGGGGCCGACGCGGGACACCTCCACAGACGGGCAGGGCGACTCCTGGCCGCTCCCACGGAGAGAGGGATTTTTCTCACCCCCCCTCCCACAAACACCGCCTCCCTAGCAGACACCTACCGAGGAGGAACCCCCCGCCGCTCCCTCCGCGCCTGAGGCAGCCGAGGGAGAAGCAGGCGCGCCCACCCCGCCCGGCCGGACCGCGCCCAACAGCCGCCAGGTGCTGGCGCAGGCGGCGGGTGCCGGGGGCGTGGCCAAAGCGGCCGCCCGCCGTTGGCGCGCGGTTGGCGGGAGGCAACGCCGCCGCTGCGCGGGAGTGGCGCCAGCGATAGAAGGGCGTCAGGAGAAGCCGTCAACGCAGGCGCGGTGGCCAAGTGGTAAGGCGTCGGTCTCGTAAACCGAAGATCACGGGTTCGAACCCCGTCCGTGCCTTGGCGGCTCTGCGCCGGCGGGAGCTTCCGCCATCCTTTTTACGGGAAAGTGGCGCGGCCGATCCGGCGGGAGCCCGCGCCTCGGCTCTGCGTGGCTGCGACAGCCAGGGCGAGCGGAGACCTCGCCCGGCACCGAGGGTGGAAGTGCTGCCCGAGGGGGCGAAACGACCCGTTGCCCCGCACAGGTCCGGGCGCGGGAGAGCACCCGCCAACGGTCGGGGGGGGCTCGACCGCTCGCCACGAATGCAAGCGGCGGCGCTTTACTTCAGCGTGTGGAGCGTAAATAACGCGCCCAACGCCCGCAGCCCTGCGGCAGCGGCGCTCCAGCCGCTCCCCTGCCAGCCGGCTATGCTGGCGTCCTCGGGCCTGAAGGCACCCACCGGGCGAATGCCTTGCTCCTTCTGCATGTCACGAGTCAAACCTGCGCTCCTCTACCTCGCTACGCCGGCTGCCAAAACCTCTCTCTTCACATCTGCAACAACAGAAACGTTTTTCTTCAGCTCGCCTTCCTTGGGGCCTAATCCTGTATTCAAGAGACCCTCAAGCTCAGCCTGAAGAAGCAAAAGCAGAAAACGGTTTCAGATGTGCAAGGAAAAGATGTCTACCAAAGCCAAGGGGAGGCCGCGTCACACGCGTTTCCTGCACAGCGGCCTCACAGCACGTGTTGGCACCCACCACAACGTGGATTTGTTCCTGCGAGGAACAAGTGAAGCCTCTGCAAACTCTTGTTTGAAGACATGTTCTCCATAGGCTGCCGTTACCAAGATCATCCTGTAATTCCTGGTTCTTTACACACACACCCCCCAATTCATGTAATTATTTAGTAATTTAGTTCTGTCTTCTGGTTAGTAAAACATGAGGCTTCTTCACCTGTATCACTAACCACTTAGAAGGATTATTTTCAATCTGGTTAGTGTTCGAGTGTTCACTTTATCTATTTTTTAAAATAGAAAACCTCCCTGTCACACTGAAAACGGGTAAGGAACAGCTGGGCTAGTTGTGTTAAGAGGAGATGTGCAATGCTCACCCATCTCCAAGCACAAGAAAACACCAGGTACTTCAGACACGGCTGGTTCAGCAGGGTCACAAGCAGCTGGGAAGTTCAATTCGAGGATACTGATGGGACCAGCCACCAAGCCAGAACACACAGTTAAGGGCTGACGGTGCTTAAAACCGTTCTAATAATGTAAATAACAAAAGCACTATAAATTGAAGGAAATCTGTATTGATTAATGTTTGATATTTGCTTACCATTTTAAGTTTCACTGACCTTTGATTAGTCCACACAGTTTTGTTTTCTTGCTGACAAATCTTCCTGTTGTGTTCTGTTGTCTAGAATCAAAATTGTACAATTGTTGTATGAAGAAAAATAACTGTCATTAACTATTAACACTAGTTTTTGTAAAAATCTTTTAAAATATGTAAATTCTGGTGGTAGGTCAAAGTCATGATTCAAGTTGTATTTTGATTTAAAGAAGGGCTGTAACCATTTATTCTATATAAGGTGCTTTTTTGCATAGATTTAGTGCTATGAAGATTATCTGACTGTATTAATTGCATGTAATTAAAGTTTATATTTTTTTGCGCTTAGTTTACTGACAATATTCACAAGTCTGCAGAACTGCTCTTTAGCAAATTTGGCATAACTTTGATGAAGCATCAGCAGAAATGAAATCATAGTGCATACCTTCCAGCTCATTTTTGAACTTGAAATTTCTAGTATGAAATCCATGACAACACTGCCCAATCTCCCTAGAGAGAAGGAAAATGTAAACTATTGATTTTGAGCGGTGACAGTTTCAGCACAGAGCACATGCAAAACTACAACCCAAAACGTTCTAAACTGGTTTCTGTTTTCTTAGATATTTTTACTCACAGATATGAAGGACAGCCGTGTCCCTGAAGCTGCTTTCATAAGAGGGTTTTCAAAACTAAACATAAAAATCAAACTCAAGGACAAAACACGTCTGATAAATACTGCTTTCTGTTACTACAACCTCAGGGATAAACCTGGAGAGGAGCCACCCTGCCCCTGATGAGTAATGCTTTCATAAATTCTTGATTGTTTTTTAGAAACATGTTCATAAGACGAAGCCAGGCATACACGAGAACTACGGCTGCATCTCACCCATGCAATAACGGTTTGAGGCCTATGAGTCTGTGTTACATGACACACAGAGAAATTGGATAATACAGAACCTGTTTTTCCACAGTTTGCAGACAGAACTTACATTTTGCTAAATAACACTGCTAAATTATTAGCATGATAATTTTGCTAAATAACATTTTAAGACATATCTTATGGTTATTCACTTGAAATTAATTTTGTAATTAGAAAACTACCTATGAAATCACAGGAAAAGAAAAGCTCGTGCAGACCAGGAATTGATAACTCCAGTAGCAGCTGAGATATAGAAATAATTAACATACCACACAGGTTTACTGTCATGACATAGATTCATTTACATCATGTCAAACCTTTTTGAAAGTGTTACTATATTTGCCTTCAGCTTTCTCCTTTTTTAGACAACACAATCCCCAAATTTTAAAAGCTCTCCTTTTAGGTCAGGTATTCTACACCTCTAATCACAACTCTAATCATCCTTGCTACAATCCTCCAGACCCTCTCCAGTTGCTACATATTCTTCTTAAAAATGAGGCACCAAATGGACACACTGCTGCTGCTTACCGACACTGAGAGGAGCAGAGCATTTCTACACATCATGACTCACAGAAGGACCCCAAGAGTGGTAAAGTGGGAATTTGCATTACATGTACCCAGCAAAGCCTGAGCTGCCATAGCTATAGTGCTCAAAGAAGCTGCATATCTGCCATCGCATCATATCACGAATCATTACACATGAGCACAAACTATCCAAACTGGCACACATGGCCCTGTCCCCAGACTGGACTGTGTGATGTGAAATTTAAGCTAGAAACTTCCTCTCTCACCACATGTTTGGCAAACCCGTTGGGCTAGCCCCGAAGCCAGAGGAAGGCTGCAGCTCCCTGTGTCACCCAGCATGCCAGGTGGCCCATGGCAAGTGGTTAAAACAGCAGCCAGAGTCCAATGGGGCTGAATCCCAGGGCAGACTCCTGTGAAATGAGTCCCCTCCGTAATCTAGCTTCTAGTATCCATCATTGTCTCATTTTTTAGAAATTATTTAGAAATCCCTCACACTGTGCAGTCTTATTGGTGAAAGTGGAAGGCGAAGCAAATTTAATTTAGTTTCATCATTTTTGTCATTTTAACAGAGCCTCTTGCTGCCCTTTTGAGTTAATTGAATTTTACATGTGACAACCAGTATGACCAACAGAGGACAGCACATCCATTTCTTTTAATGATGAAAAGATCCTGAACTTGAGGCTGCCATTCACTTTTTCGCTCAGGAAGTGAGAGTGACAGGCAGAGTAGAGCAGTATGCCATAAATAAGCCAGCCAGCTTAAAAAGGGCTTTTTGCAATTAAGTAGAGCTGTTTTGAATTCCAAGAGATTACTTAAAATAAACCTACTTCTAACCAGGCATTATTACTAATGAAACACTGTGGGTGCACCTCTCTGAAAGCTACATCTGTATTTTGAAGCAATTGTTTATTGAGCACTGTGATAACAGTTAAAGCATACTTAGGAGTCAAGGCACACCTAGAATTGTCAGGTGAACTCTGCTAATTCCCCTTCAAAACTGCAGACAGACAAGGTGTCTGTAACTAAGTTTTGATTAAATGTGAGTGTTTACAAAGCACTGAAGTAAAGCCAGACTCCAGTATTTTTATTGCATTTGATTTGGAGACAGACTCTGCAAGTCATAATGAAATCCAAAGAACAAACTCAAGGATTTCATTACAGAAATTCACTTAACCTGCAAGAGTTGCACACATTGAAATCTATTATCTTTCCCCAAAAGCTGGCTATTGTGGTTTTTATAGTAACTGCTTTTCCTGGCTAAATAATGCTTTATTACAAATGCACTGTCATCTTCATATAATTAGTAGCATGCAATATCTTCATCTGTTACTGCTTTGCAAACATTCATTTCTGCTTCCTATGAAATGTATCAAACTGGTTTTTTTAAAAAGCTATGGCTAAAGAAGGATTGGGTGTTAGACGCAAGCACAAACCAAATACACAGATTAGGAGACGCATGAGGAATAATAGAGGCTCATGACAGTGTCTTGGTCTGCTGCAAGTCCCGATTTACATTTATCAGTCAGCGCCTGATCCTGTGAATTGCTGAGCAGAATTAATTAATAGCCTAAGATATCATTAAGTCAATGGGGACTGACAGTGGTCAGCAGTTCTCGGTACTGGGACTCTTAAATAAAACCCAACCTACAAATTCCTGTTCATACAAGTAACGATACTGCACACATCTACAGTAATAACATGAATTATTCACATCAGTGTAGCGTGAAAGATGCAACCCACAAAGCCTGTTTAAAAATAACACAAACATTAGTGTTCCAGTGATACGTGGGAGGGTTATAATTTAGCCCATTTTTCACTCATGTGTATTCCTTTTATTTGCTGTGTGCACAGGTCTGATATGAGTACACGGGGAAAGTAAATACAGGAGATAGACATCTACAAACATTAGTAGAAAATGAGGAAAGGGAGTTACTGATTAGCTTTCTTCCCATATGAAACTCCTAGATCATATCGGAGAAATGTGAGTTAAGTGTTTTACCATTTTCTTTTTTTAACCATTATCTGATCAGAGAAGCATGAAAAGCACTTTATTGCTCGAGTTGGGTTTTGTTGGGTTTTTTTTTTTTCTCCCTGTGCTAGGAGCCCTCTGCAGGAAGTGAAGCTGAATTTCACAAATCTTCCCTTTCTGACGTCTCCCGAATTTCTAGGAATGCCCTTTCCCTGTTACTATATTTGGACGTAGTTTCTAGGAAAAAAAATAATTTTTGGACGGTCTTGGACTCACCACACCTACTCTCGGAGGACTCTGAGCCCCGGGTCTCCTGGCACAGCCCCCACGGAGTTGAGGAGCTTACTGCTCGAGCTCAGCAACTCCCGGCGCAGACTGCACGTCTTTGTAGCACTGTTGGAGGAACGAGCATGGAGAGGGAGTGGGAAGGGGAGAGGTGTCTTTGTGGCAACAACGAGTGAATCTTCTCTAGTTATTTCCTGGTGGCTGCTCTTCCTCCCCCTCGCCCCCCGCCCCCCGCACTTTTTTCTTTTTTTCCTTTTTCAAAGGAAGAGGATTTTAAGGAAAAAAAACCAAACACCTTCTGGATTTTTTTTTTCCCCCTCCGCTTCCCCCTCTCCCCCTCCCCTTGATGTGGCCTCTTGTTTAGCTTGTGGCGTGACCGTGATGAAGAAATGTTTCTGGGCGCCTGGCAGGGTGATCTTTTTATGTAATGAGTCAGGATTTTGCCAACGGAAGGAGCCGGCTCGGAGCGAGGACCGAAGGGCTGTCTCCTTTCAAGAACGGGAACCTGCCAAGCGAGCGCGACCCTCTCCTCGGGATCCCCGCTCGCTTCGGCGTTTATGTCTTCACGGCTTGCGGGGGCACCGCCGGGGGGAACCGACAAGCGGTAAGTTGCGCTCTCCTTCCGCGCCCCCCGCCATCGCGCTGCCCGCCCGCGGAGAGAACCGTGGCACCGCGCACGTCCCCGCTGCCTCCTTGCCTCCGAGGCCCGCAGGTGGGGCCGCCGCCCCGCTCCGCCGGCGCGGGCAGCCGGGGCCGCGCCCTGCCTCGGAGACGGGGGCGGCTCCGCGCCGCTCCGCGCCAGGCGGACACCTGGGCAGGCGAGCGCCGGCCGAGCCAGCGCCGCCGCGGAAAGGCGCCCCGCGCCGCCTCGGGGTCAGCGGCAGCGCGGGGCCGCGCATCTCCGGCCGCCTCCCGGCGCGGCGCGGCGGCACGTGCCGGCTGCCCGCGCCCACCTGCCGCAGGCCGCGAAGGGGGCGCCTGCGGGCGGAGAGGCCGGGGCCCGCCTCGCTCCGCCGCCGTGCGGGGAAGGAAGGGCGCTGGTTCGCCGCCGTGCCGGGCGCCCCCGGGAGCTACAGGTGCTCGCTCCTCCCGGGCGTCCGACCACGCGTCCCGTCCCGCTGCCTAGAGGTGGCTCCTGGGGTCGGCAAGTCACTCCAAATAAGCGTGCTGATAGGTGTCGTACGTATCCTCATGTGAAATGATAGAGGAATCTTCTAAATCATCACAACCGTGAGAAGTCAGTCAATTTCTCTTTCTACAGGCAGTATATTTTACTTTAACATTTCTGCTCAGCCAGAATTTCCATCAACTTTTTTGCGTTTTCAGGAATTTGCTGATTATACAGCAGTTCAGCTATGACAGCATTCTTTGGCTCTGTATTTTGATTATCAAGAGCAGAGTAAATGTAATAGTGGCTTTCCAAGCACAGTAATTAGTTTCTTTTAAAGCAGCTGACAGCATTTACCTACTTCAGTCATCCAACTGTAAACTATAATGCTTTTAAACTTGGATTTTATTTAGAAGTTCTGCTGGAATTATAAACTGAAGATTTAGAAAATACATTCCTTTTGTCTACAGGTCTCTACTTTTCCTCTCATCTTTGAAAGAAGTTCTAAAAAACATAATGCCAAGGGTAGTAAGATTTAGACACACAGCTCAATACTTGAAACTACCACTATTAGTGGGAAAAGACCTGTTTCAAGTAAAGTGAAAATATTTTCTAGTTTATTGTACAAATAACAAATTTAGAATAATGACAGGCATCTCTCTATCATGTGTCAACTTTAGTTTGAAATATAGTGGAACACGTAAGTTGTTACTAATTTTGAGAAGAAATCTTAACAGATATTTTCAGTGCTGGGTCTAATAAATAACTGTTACTCTGGAGGAGTTCTGTGTCATTTTACAGACACTTACAGAAGGTGCTGCTTACCTACTTAATAAATAAACCATAAAATGTGAATAAAACCAAATAGTATCTGTTAGCAATTCCTGTTGTCCAGAAAGCGAAGGAGTGTGCGTTGTGACTTGGCTACAGTAGTCTCTTTTATTAATCTGAAAATTACCCACTTTATAAGCAATGATTCTCTCAGTTGATTGGGTGTATCTTAGAAAGATACTTTACTTACAAATTGAATCTTGGAAGGTTGTGGTTCCAGAGTCGGGGTTTTGGGGGCGAGATGAGCTTATGTTTTATCCAACTGGCCCACAAAGTCCCGCTTTTGGTGGTCACTTTGTTCTGCAAAAGAAACCAGTACATTATGGCTCTTACAGTGGACATTAAACTTGGTAGTAAACTACTGTTGCACTTAGCAAAAGGCTACTATACACTTTAAATAACAATATTCTAATTTTAATGTTGTCTTCAGCAATAAAAAGTGGATAGAAAATACTATCATTCTGAAAGTTAAACATAAGAAAAAGTTTTTTAACTCTTGGTGGTGTTTTTCTTTTAAAAAGCCAGCAAAAGCCCAAGAAAGAGTTATGTTTCAGAGTGGTCATTCAATATAAGTGAGTTGGGAGAAAAAGAAGTAAGTCCCTAGAAAAGAGAGGCAGCTTAAACCTTGAAAACATCATATAAATACCAGTAACGTTTGTATTGTCAATTCCATCCTCAGTTTTTTTTGCTCACAAAGCATTCAGTTTTAATGTATCTCTTCAACTAGCTGGTTTTTTACATGTGTGTGTTTGTGTGTCTACATGTGTATGGTCTGTATCTCTGAGTCAATTTAAAGATTACTGATTTTTGTACTGAAAAAAGTTGTAGAATATATTTTTATGAGTAAGGCACTGTAAACCTGAACTTGGTAAAGCTCTTAAAGTTCATGTTACCATTTACATGTTGGTATCAATATCCTAAAGAACGTAAGCATAATTTTAAAAATTATGTAGTTGTACTTTCCTCATGGGATTCTAGTAAGTGTTAGAAAATTTCTTAGTAGATAAGCCGAACTTGTCATTCTGAATAGTGTACATATATTTAAGACTGAATGAAACACATTACACTCACACAATATAATTTATACAATGGCTCATGCATACAGCAGGCACACACACAAAATACATACTGGAGCATCCTCTCAGTGTAATTGCATCTGTCATAGTTTTGACATTTTATGCCAGCTAATCACCTGCTTAAGTTACACCTAAACTTCTAGACATTCACATTGTGGTCATGTTGTCATTGCATGACATGCAGATTAATTTTAAGTTCTGACCTACTCAGACTGAATCAATTTGAGTATTTCAAAAAGGCCTGGAAATTCAGCTGAAGTTGCACAGTGATACTGTTAAAGCAAAGTTGTTGGTATGTGATACATGGCATGACTATATGCAGGATCTGTGTATTCATGCAAGTGGATATCATGCTGTATTAATCAAGATTTTTCAATGGAATTGTGGTGTTTTACATTTTATAGCAGTATAATTGTTACACATGTGAAATAGGACATATCCAAACCTCAGTGCAACAAATTCCTCACTTATTTAAGACTGAAATCTGATTTGGAAGAGCTTAGGTCAGAATTGTGCTGCTAATATGCTTTTTAGCTACTATTTTGCATGAAATGATGCTGTTCAAAAGCAGCATTTATGAGAAGGTTAAATTTTCATGAACCAATTAAGCTACAAATTTAACTGTAGAAATTATTTATTTTTGAATTACAGTACTCAGTTTGTGAATGCATTCTAGACCTGTCTAATATTACAAGCTATCAGATTTGGTTTAACTCCTATGGTCTCTTCACTAGTATTCTGAGAGCGTAAGAGCAGAGAATCAGAGATTAGAAAGTGGATCAATGTGAGGATCTTGCTTTAAGGGAAAAGAGAAACAAACTTCCATATCCAAAGAGCGGCAAAGATCAGCTCTGCTCTGCTGAAATACAGCAGTTGCTTCTCACCAACTATTAAAACTCTTTCAGTAAGATGTGCTTTACATAGTGCACTTTGTTAACCAGCTATTTTTAGATGTATTTTTTTTTTCAAATAGATTCTGTTTGATTCTCTATTGAAGATACGTAAAATTCATATGCATTCCTTCAAGGACCAATAACCTAGCTATAGAATTAATAAACTATTTAAATGATTAATGAGCAGTGTTAAAGAACACAGTTACACTTCTGTAGGCCTTCCTCATACAAAATTTTTATTCACATTTTTTTCCCATTAGTAAGCTTACAGAAAGAGCTCCTGTTTGTCTCTAGTGTGCAGTAAAACAGACAATTTTCTACTACTACAGATCTCAGGCATATATATTAAACTTGAAATGTATGTTCATTTTATATGTGTTACCCAAATTAATGATGATTAGACAAAACAGTGATAGATTCCCTAAACATCTATGTTATAAAAAATTGATCTCTTTCCCTCACACTGGTTTTCCCATAAGGTTTGTGTGCAGCATGGGGTGATGGCCTCAGAGCTGAGACTCCTGAAGTGCATTGCATATCTAGAGTATTAATAATTAAATACCTGACATCAGTCTATCTTGCTATTTGAAATGAAAAAAGAAATTTACAGAAGATAAAAAGTAGATGGTATGTTTGGAATCAAAATTAATTTTCCTTGAGATAAAAACTGTCATGAATTATTGAAAAAATAATATTTAGAAAGATCAACTCCAATTATTTATTGCATTTATAATTTATAAAATTGAAAACCCTACTAGCTGTGTTTCTATTTAAAATAAATTTAAAACTACATTTTTAGAATTACCTTTCTGCATTTTTAAGCAAACCCTTAAAAACCCTTAAAAAAAACCAGTTTACAAACACTGACTCAGCAGAGGATTATCAAATGGCCTAATCTGTTTACTTTTGAAATTTTATTGAAAGCAGTGAAAAGATCAGGATCTCCACCAGAATCCAGTGGCATGGTTTGGGATTGGTCTGTGGCCCATGTTTTCTGAAGCAGGGCCTCAGCCTTTGACATCTCCTGACCTCAGGTTGCAACAGAAAAGTTTTCTGACTCCCCTCAGATCTAGCCATAGAAAAAAAGAGATGGAGGTAGTGACCCTGAGTTTTGAAACTTATGACCTGGAACAGCTAAAAATTTTGCCTTAGTAAAGGCTACAAAATCAGTTGTCCCTTCCTATGAAGCTGTCCAGAATGTTTCGAGGGCAAGAACACAGACACCCAAGGTATGATTTCTAAATCGTGTTTTGTTCTTCTCTCTCTGTTACAGTGTTACACATCAGCACTGTAAAACCTGGAACTCATGCCGCAAATAAAATCTAGTGAACATACACCAGTATGTCCAGAACATATTTTTCGAAGGAATCACTGAAAAGTCCTTTTTTATTTGCCTTAAAATCATATTTGGCAGGTTATGAAGCAAAAAAATTTGTAAGCTTTTTTGATGGCTTTAAATATTAGGGGAAAAACATTGCTATCACCTGGAAGCCACGCTTGTAGCGGAAAAAAATGGTAGAAAAGTGGTTGTGTTACATGAACTGCCAAATCCACTTCAGACCATGCAGCTTGAGACTATGAAGCTTTGGTAAAATTAATGAATTTAAGGCATCATTTGCCCTGTTCACAGTGCACATCAGTTAATAATTGTGCAAATCTCTTGTTGCAATGTCATATGCTTTCCTCAGTCAGACAATGCAAATTGTAGGGAATTTGGTAAAAGTACAAACATGGAAAAAAGAAACAAAGAATCAGCTTTTTTTGCCTGTTGTCAAAGTACCCAAATAATTTCTGTTTACAAGCTTTCAGTGCAAGGGCAATGTTTATGTAGGTGGCATGTGAATGGACAGGCATTATTCAGCTTGTGGATTTTTTTTCAGAATGTTTCTACACCATGTACAGAATAAATAAAGATAATAGGAATAGAAGTAAAAACACATCTATTACTGAGGTAACTTGCTTTGTGAGCTAGCCAAATATGGCTACGTGTTAGTGGTTGGTTTCAGAAGGTCACTACTGATTTCTGACTCCCCGTTGGAAATAAAGCTCTTCAATTATCAATATTTTATTTTTCACATTGGAATCATAATTCTCTACAGACAGGCTCCAGAGTTTTAAAATACAGTTTATTTCTTTTCCTGCTTGGAGCGTACCTGCTCCTAGCTGAGCTCAAAAGAAGTCTTAAAAATGATGCAGCAGTCCTATCTGATTTCCTAATATACAGAATGCTTACATCGTTGATACACTTTAATAATTTTAAGCAAAACTATTTCAATCTTTCCAGTTATTACTGCTGTAATATTTTAATTTAACTGTTAATGGGGGAGGCTACACTTCACCAGTGTAATGTAATTTTGATGCATTTTTGCTATTTTATGTACCTCAGCTTCAGTCAGACAGTCCAAATCCTTTTACTGAAATCATGGCCTTTCTATATGAACCGATATAAAATAGTAGCTAGGCACCAATTTTTTAAAGAGCTTTTCATTTTGTTTTGTAGGTCAGAATAAGAATGAAAACAAAACAAAAGAGATAAAATGTATTCTGTCATCTACAACAAGGCACATATAAATGGTTTTAGAAAAGGGTGAGAAAAATCATTTCAGGATGTTTCAGGATTGGCCACAAGGGTCAGTAAAAATAACTGAATGCACTAATTTTACTGAAGGGATATTTCTATTTGTTATATATTGCTATTGTTAAAAATGTCTGTTAAAGTCAGCATAATCTAGATTTTTGCTTTGATGCTGCTGCTGTTTGTATAAAAGCTTTCTTTTCTAATAAAAGGCCTATTTCAAATCACACAAACTGCACACACCTCTGTCAGTGGGTGTCTGAATGCTGGTGTAAGTCAGCAGTATCTCCACTGAAATCACTGGACCTACATCAACAAAAAATACAAGTGAGATCACAGTAAAATTTCTGGAACCCGAGGAAAGAACTGGGTTCATTTTTTTATATTATAACACGAACAAAGAGCAAATGTATTACACAGAACATCATATTAAATAATATATGAGGAATTGACTTTTTTCAACAACATTATTATATTTTGTATGTTATGCTACAAGAATATGTTGAAGAATATGCTTATTAGGTGCTATTTAGAGTGGATTATTTTAATAGAGTAATTTTGCATTAGGCATGTGAATTGAATAGGCATAACTAAAAGCTCAAATGTGCTACCTGTTTTACTAAGGAGATGTATAAATATGGAGTATTCAGTCTTTACTAAATTGGGATTCCTCTTTGCATTTTTACTCTGAGTGGTCTTTCTGTATGTGTGGAAAACTGCCCACATGGTTGCTTGGAAAATATTTTGAAATTCTTTAAAATGAAAGATATTCTATGGTTTTATGATTTTGTTATGTATCATTTTCGCCTATAAACTAATGTTCACGCTGTCACTGAAGTAAATCCTTAAAAATGAGAGATGAAGGTCAACTGTTAATGATGATTATTCTGGTTTTTGCTTTTTGGGAGCTGAAAAAACAAAAAACTGTCCTGGATTGTCTATGCTTTATGCATAATGTTTTTAGCTTCCCAATACTAATAATATTTCTAAGATAGTTGCTTCAGAATTCACTTTGGTGGATGGACAGAACCATTTTATACATCCAAAGTAAATGAGTTAGAGGCTATTTGAAAAACTACAATTTTCCTATGCAGTGGACTAACAGGAAATTATGAAATCCTGAAGTGTTGTTGGAAAATTGTTCTAACTTAAAAAATTTTCCTTTATAGTTTCATTCTTGATGTTCCACAGCATTCACCACTTCCTGCATGGCTCTTTACCGCAGGGAAAATGAGGGACTTTTGGGGGCAGATGTGTTTCCATTACACTATCATAATGCCCCTAAAAATCCTTATTGCTCTTGCAGTATTCTTCTGTGTTGCTGGGCCTGGTGTCAACTACTTGAAGACCTAGCTTATAAGTACAGCTTTTCTCTAAAAACACTTCAAAAAAAACCCACTGAGTTTTATTTTATCTCTTATTATTTTTAGTTGTGTTTACTGTTGCTTAAAATATAAATGGCAAGATATGCAACCACCTGTTGGTAAACAAATGTCATAAATCATAATCGAAGGGACATGTCGATAACTGCATGGTATTATGAAGAGGAACATATTTTGGCTTAAGAGAGAGAGCTTCACTCTTTTGGTATGATTAACTTGTTTTTAACATAAGAATCTAGTGTTTATGTCTCTGAAAACATGACACAAATTTGGCAAGCTAATTTGAATGACTGCTATAGTGGACCTCACTTAGAATATTAAAGGCTTTTAAGAACATACATCAGGCCATTTATCAAATGAATAGATCTGCCTAGTACTTTTATTAAATTAAATGCACAAAAATATTCAAATCAAATTTTCATGCAGTCTCAAAATAAATTTACGATTAAACCTAGAAAAGACATTGTGGGTTCTCAGCTATTCTATGCTTATTCAACTTTTGAAAGGTCTTTGTGTGGGCATACCTCTTGCTGGGGCTTTTCAGGGAGGAGGGAGGCATGCTCTGTTGGGAATACAGTCGAGCTGTATGGCTCCTTTCTCTACCCCACCAGGTGAGTGTGAGAGATCGCCAGGACTGGAGTGCCCACACTTGTCTCTCAGGCACAGTTTATTCCTGCTAGGTGACAGGTTCCCCTGCAGTCTTCAGTTTTCCAGTTCTTGAAGGAAGAGACAGAACATATAAATGTAAACATAGTTTGTTTTTGTCCGGGTATTGCAGTGCAATGTATCATCAGTTTGACATGTGCAGTGCTAGTAACATTTCAGTAGCTGTGTGTAGGACAGTACTATAATTGGTTTGTGTTAAATGTGCTCTTGACTTCACTGACTAGCTTAAAAGAAATAATAGATATACAGCATCATATCCTCCCTCTGACAGCATCTAATATCATTAAATAGCCTTCAAAATATTTGGTGGCACAGGAAAGAAACGAGCTGTGTAGATTCTGCCTGCGTGCGCCCCCCCCCTTCATTCTAAAGTTTAATCCCCAAGGAAATGCTGTTCTTCATTCTGCTAAAGAAGTGTTTCTAATTTTTCAGGCAGGAAAATCTTACAGGTTAAGTCATGTCCTACAGGTCACAAAGCAAACTTGCTGTTATGACTGGAACCCAGAACCTTTTATGCCCAGAGAAATATCACAATAACAAGAAAATTACTTTCTAGAAGGACAGAATGAGCCGTGTTGCACAATATTACATTTACAAGTCAAAACACACTGGCATATGCATTTCAACATACAACATTTCAACATGCAACAGCATTTAAAATGTATGTATAGACAGAAAGCAGTAGAAAAAACTAGTCATTATATTAATTCCAAATTTTCATATCAATACTGCAGTGTTTCTATTTGGACTACCGATTGCAAGGTGATTCCTAGCACCTTCTGACATAAATGAAAGGTGTTGTAACAGACTGGCTCGAGACTTATGTAGCCTTTAAAATTATAAAAGGTACTTAACAAGGTATTAGATTAATTGAATTGTTAATGTTATTAGTAAAGTTTTTTGCCATCTGTGTGCGTGTTTAGCAAACTTTTTATTTCCACATAACACTCCTAGCTAAAGACTCTGCATCTAATTGAAAATGTTTTTTAAAAAAAAAAGATGCGTGAGACCACACAGATTCTATAGAGTTCTGTAATATTAAGGATCAGTGAAGGGAGTACTCCTAGAGCTATGAATTGTATCACCTTTGTATAGAAGACACTGCTAATATGAACAGACTGGAATTTTAATTACTTCTAAAAAGTTTTTAGGAGCTATGCTAGTCACAATACTGTGTTAGATTTGAGCATTAAAACTGATCTGATTTTGCATTTGTCCTGTGTTGCAATCTTATCTTACATGTAATCTTTCAAGGTTATCAGAATTTATTTTTTTTCGCTAATGTAAGCAATCTTTCATAAAATTTCTTGCATGTATGAGTTGGAGATCTCAACAGCTGATTCTTACATACATACCTACTTATATACATACAGGCTGTAGCAAAAGTCAGATTCTCTCTGAACATGTGCTCTGTAAATACATTAAAATATATTTATCATATGACACTGCTATCAAGAAAAAAATATTTGCTTAGACCTAGCAATCCTGAGAATAAATTCAAGGAAAAGAATCAAAACCAGTAATACTATATTCCAGTCCTTTTATATCTAATAGGAATCACCTGACATACAATTGTTATTTTTACACATTTTTATCACTGAATAGTAAGCATTAGAAAATGAGAGCCAAGCACATAGTTTCATATGTGCACTTAAAACTTAGAATTCAAATACTTGCTTCAAATTGTTTATGTTACGTATTTAAATTTTTTTGGTTTGAAATAGTATGTCACAAAAACCTCTGGATCTGATACAGCCCCAAAGGAAGGACTGCAAAACTCATCTGTGAAACTGTCCACTAAAACTAAAAGCACTTTGTCTGTGAATAGGCTGTGAGTAGGTTTCAATATTAACTATTTGTAAAAGATAATTTTGCTGTCTGGTTGTTCTTTAAATATGAACAAGGCAAAGATTTCTATTAGGCTTTTATTAGGGATTTTGATTTCTTTTAATTATAGGTTCAAGAGTCATTAACATGAACCAACAAATTCACGGTGTTCTAAAAATTATAACAGCAGCAACTAGGTAATATTTTTCAAATAGAATTTCCACAGTGGAAAGATATTAAATGTTTGTTATGTGCCAAGAAATGAGTAATACGAGAACACTTTCCTTCTTTTACAAAATGGAAGAGCATTAACAGCATTTAGTTTTTTATTATGTATCAAATTTTTCTGATTACCAACAGTCTCATAATAAATAAACAAAAATAGCAGAAGAGACATGCAGTTACTAAATAAGCTGACTAAGATAAACCAATCTCATTTATGTATTGAATAAGCCCATTATTATCTCAAGTTTTGAACATTACCTCGACTGTATGTAGACTGACTATTTAAATTGTTATTCAGAATACAGAACCTGGCTTATCCATTTTAATAATATTTATTTACTATGTTATTGGACTTCTGATATGTTTGATCCAGTTTCTTACTGAATTAAGATAGTATAAAGTCTGCTTTATTCAGTACTGAAGGTATACCAGTGCAGCTCCCTGTACCATTACCTGTAGGGCATGTGCCTTTATAAATAACAGAATCAGAGTCTGAATGCAGGAATCAGTACTGAACCTGTGTCACAATGAAGCTGTTCAGAAAAGCTCAGATAAGCCATGTAGTTTTGCACTGTGTTAGAGAAAGATGTGGGAGAGGGAAGAGCTATAGCAAACAGAGCAGCAAGTCAACTGCAAGAGATAAATCATTATTCAGATGCTGTAAATGTGTCCATAGAATAAAGACCTAACTAGTTTTCTGAAGAGGGGACCAGAATGTGGCCAGAAGTAAGTGTAAAGGGAGCGGACCAGTATTTATGATGATCCTGCAATGTATCTTTTCCTCAAATGGTTAGTTATGGGAACAGAAATGCATACAAAAAGAAATTCCATTAATAAATGATCACTACTACATTTCTCAATCATACTGAACTGTTTCAGACTTTGTTAATTTTTTGCCATTGATAGCTGATTAAATATGTGTAAATGGTTTTGTTTTCATTTTCCTTAAATTGTAAATGTGTATAAACATTTTTATTCCCAATTTAAACCACCAGTGCCAAGATTCTGACTGAAATGGCTCTTTATGGTTGTATTATAAACAAGTGCAAATGTAAGTTATGAAGTACAGTGCTGGCATAATCTTAATTATAGCTGGAAAAAGATTTGCCAGTGTGTATACAGTGTAGAAATACAAGGAATCATTGTAAGTTAATAAAGTTCATTGAAAGAAATCATACATTTCATAATCATGCTTTCATCAAGATAATAGACCTATTTTACACTTAAGCAATTAAAATAGAAGCTGAAATATTTGAAGATGATTAACTTATCCAGTAGTTAGACTTGACAGGTGATATTACCTGATAAATAATCTACTGAGTGACTGGAATTCTTAACCAAAATGATTTTTTTGTTGACTTCTGGGTTGTTGTTTTTGGGGTGGGTTTTTTTTAAGAAAAAGCCACTTAAAAATTTCTTTACCTTTCCAATGACAAATTATATTTTGTATATTCTTTTAAAAGAGGAATCTACAGCCTTGCTATGACTGCTGTCTGAGGCTTTCGGAGATCTCAGTGGTGAGAACTAATGTAACTGGATTGCAGCTGGTTAGTTTTGTATCAGAAGAAGCACCAAGACATTCATATATAAAGCCAGGGAATCTGTGCTAGTCATTTTCTGGATTTCTGAACTAATCCATAACAAAATTATCCCATGACTGGAGTTGGCAATAAGGAGAGCTGAGTGTGTCCACAAGATCTGCAGATTGCAGTTTGAATTAAACATAGACTCTGTGATATAATCTGGATTTATATTAGTCTAGATTCAATATCTTGCTAATTCATATAAAATCATCTTATATTATAAATTTATTCTAATTTGTACCAGAATTTCACAATAATATTATTTTAAGACTCTGAGTATATCTAAAATCAAAAATGAAAATAAACCCCTTCTTATAACATATCTGAAATGAAATTGTGGAGTTTTGGTTCCAGTCTGAACATTAGGAGATGAATGTTGCAAATTCAAGAGGTTCCAGATTCAAGGTCTGGCCCTGATTTGCCCTCTAGGCAGTCACAGGAAGGTGCAAAATGCCTTCATTAGAACTCAAGCAAGGTAAGGTACTGCATGCACTTCACCTATCAGATGGAGCAGTACAGCTACTAGCTAATTTCAGAATGCATTTTAATCTGGAACAGTGGGCCAAGGCAATTCAGCTCTGGCCTTAAACGTAGTATCTTTCTGTACCAGCTCTATTCCTGTCTCCTCCTTTGCAGATTACCCAGTTAATAAAGTTCCAAGAAGACAAAAAAAAAAAAACCAAACCAGAGGTAACTCCTTTTCAAGGCACTCCTGCCAGAAAGTAAAGACAGCCCCAGCTGCAATTTCCTGATAACGTACCTCTTGCTGACATTCCAGTATGGTGTGTGTGAGTGGAAAAATTACACCAATTAGTCAATTAAAGCCTCTTGATTTTCTCATAAGGCAGGACACTCCTTGCATCATGTCCTGCAACAGAGACATGCATCAAGTGTGGCGGGTTGTATAATAAAAGCATGCCCTTGCAGGGGGTTCTACAACACGTCGGTGCATGTGATGGAAGGAGACTGGAGTGCAAAGCTGGAGCTGGGGGTAAAGTGCCTTCTGGCAGGATCCTGGGAGCATGGCCGGCAGCTGCAAGACACCAGTCCGCTGCCTGCAGGGCAATACCGTGGCTCTGTCCTTTGTGCTGCACATGCTAGTTGGGACTGATCAGCAAGCAGACCACACTTGACCTTTATTGTTGCTATTTTATGTGTTTGGTTTTGTTGACTTTTTCCTCAGACATCACCCACAAGATAGCAAGAAATAGTGACCTGCTGCATTAGGAGTTTCATCTCGCTTTACTCCCTAAGAAAATTTCCTTTATCGTTGATAACAGGATTGAAAAACAGCCTATAATGCTGATCCTGCATAACAGATAAACTGTTTAGCTGCACAGTTTAAACTGATCTCACCAGGAATTAATAGGAGCAGAGCAGTATACTTCAACACCAAATTCTGCAGAGTATGTGACAATACCTGTAATAGCAAGTTTATCTTATTGCACAAAGAAGTTGACATTTCTAATGAAGCATAATATTAGATGCTATTAACATTACATATATTATGTATTCCAAGGACATATTCTCACCTTTTTATTTATATCACAGAGAACAGAAAAATGTATTTTCCCATTCTATCTATGGAACACTTAAAAACACTTCAATATTTTATGCTAACGTACCGGAATACAGCAGTGTTACAGCAGTAACACATGGAGTTTTAAACATATTTGAGAGACAGAGACTTTGTTTCTGTTCTGTGATTCTACATCTCCCAGTCCTAATCTATGTGTTAACCTGAGTGTTAAAAATTGGAAAGAACAAATAATAATTTTAAGGTGTGGTACCTTATTTTGGAACATTTTTTGTACTTCACACTGTACATAATTATTACCTATCTTTAGCATTAGGAATATAGAAGATGTTGTGCTGAGAAAAGGCACGGGAATGAAAAATAAAACAGAGCAAACCAAAGGCTCTTTAGACTGCAGGCTACTTGCCAGCTTCTTACAGGAACTTTCATTTCTGCTGCTTGCTTTGAGTGTAGCAAAAAGATAAACATTTTCTTGTTGCAAGTTAACAAACACTGCCATGCGTGACAGGTTGATAAGCAGTATCAAGAGTTGTACCAGGAGTTTATTAGTTCATTTGAACAAGATGGAAATGTGCTGGAAAGTTTTGAAGTACAGCTGAAAAATGAAAAATAACTGGTCAGTGCCCAAACTGTTCTGCTGAAAAGGTTTTCTGTTTTTAGTAACTGGAGCTTTCGCTGCCATAGACCGCTTTTCTTTCTGTTTGTGGTAAATTCCTCAATGTATCCACCTCCTTTGTACATCTTACACCACTGCATTGTGGTTCTGTATTTTCAAGTGGTACAAATGTAGGAGTCTAAATTCTACACTGATAAACTATGCTAAAGTCATGGCACAACAGGCAGAATTTGGCTTAGTGACTTTGTTAGATTAAAAATAAGCATTTGTCTGCTCTGTATCTTTTCACATTAACTGTGGATGTTGGGATATTGTTTCCATGTTTTTACCTTTTGTAATTATTGAAAATTAAATATTGTGTATTTAGGTATGGTACAAAATAGGCGCTATGATGGATTCTGCTGTACACCTCTATTTAGCACTCCTTAAATTCTTGCCTGATTATTTTTGTGATGTAGGCCTATATGCCTTAGAACAAATGGATAGTGTTTGACTCTTGATATTGTCACCAAATCTGTATTTGAACTAAGAGCTGCCAAAGTAAATATTGAATATCCTGCTGTATATATTGCAAATGTCACTTTTAGTTACTTTTTTGTAATGGTATGCAGCATAATATAAAAAAGGAGAAACAAAGAGATAATGCACAGTGATGTAGTACTGGGGTTTACTGGCAAAAATTGTAAGTGGATATATTAATCACAGGTGCTAAAAACATAAGGCAAAAGGTCTTCTTCCTAGGTTGCAGGAAGAGACTTTTATCTTACACTCTAATGACTTTTTTGTATCATTTATTTTATTGAACAACTATTTTAGAAAAGTTTAAATTCTTTTCTTACAAAAGCATCCATACTATTTTTGTAGTCCCTTTCCCCACTAAGACAGGCTTTTAAGCACCATTGACTTTTGTGTTATGCCAATTTTTATGGCTCTAGAGAAATAACAATAATACACTGTGGAGAAAATTGTGACACATTTTGCCTGGAAAATGTTGTTACACTCTGTCAAAGAAATATGAAGAACTTATTTTAGTATCCTGTCTCACAATATGGGGTAAAAGGGACACGAAAATTAGGACGGGTGGATCAAATGTATACTTTAGCAAGATGTGATCAGTAACCAGAGCGCCAATATTGTCAGTTATTTGCAAGGCTTCAATGATTCCCAGATGCCTGAAGGAGGGCAATGATGAGGACTAGGAATTTCTTCTGGATTTGATGGTTGCTTGGCACTGTGGAATGTAGATACCTTTGCCCATTTGTATGAGAATTGCGTCCTTTGCCTTGGTTTCCCACTGGGAGCTCACAACTGAATACATAGACAGTCTTTCAGGACTTCCTTCCTTTATTTAGTCACACAAAAAGGAGATGCATGTGCAGGATGTTTATTGAAAGGAATAAAAAAAGTTTTACTCTGCCAGTAACTGAATGCTCATGAGAGAGAGTGTCACACATACATGGATATTTGGTGAAAGTAAACATGCGCCTGTCTATCTTGAAGAAGAAAAAGCAAAGGCTTTTTTTCTCTGTATTCTCAGACACTGAATAATATTCTGCTGCAAGACAGAAATTGTTTGTGTGCAGATGCTTGGCTTCCTTGAAAATATAAACAGTTTTCTTGGTAGCATATTTAGACACCATATTAATATTAGTCAACTAGGGGTTATTATTTTTCAAATTGAACTACTCTCAGGCTAATAACACAGAAGTATTGCTATTGGCACGCTAGATATTTTCAATTAATTAATAAGTTCAATAATTTAATAAATTAATAAATTAATAAATTAATAATTTTCAATGAGGTATTTATGAAGTTCATTTATTTAATTGCTTATCCTGATTTCTTCTTATTCTCAAATCTAGAACGTTAAAACTTAAGCAACAGACCAGACACTAACACGTAAATGTAAACTCAGGTATGGGATATGGCCTTCACAAAACAGCACACTGAAATTAGATGTCTCTTGATACAGGAGATAGTTCCACTATTAAGCGACTGGGGCTAAGAGTATCTCTAAAAGATTCAGAATGTGAGCGATCTAGTGGGACAGCCTATAAGGTATACATGTGAGGTTAATGTCTTCTTGCAGTGCAATGAGATTCCTCCAAAGTGTCTAATATTTCATAGCAGGAGACCTCTATATTGTGATAATCAGCAGATAACCCATGTTATGAAACTACTGTACCTTAACTGTAGCATGAAGAAAGCGGGATGCTAATGGATCATCATTCTGCAGTCTTTTTAGCTCTGAATCAAAGGAACTCATGTAGGCCTGTAACATAAATAATAACCTGTGAGAACGCAGAGGCAAAGAAGGAATGTGCCAGTTTAGCCAACTGGCTGTCTACAGGAGCAACACACTACTCAAAGAATAAATTGTCTTTCAACTTTGCACCAACAACTTTGCTGCAGATATTTAAGAAGAATAGATATATGGCAAACACAGACACACCAGACACAGATAGCATTTCTCTTCTGAGGTCTAAGAATATTTTTCCTTAGTTTGTGCAAAACCCCAAATAGCCATAAGGAACTAATAAATTAAATTAAAATGGAGGAGAATATTGTTTGATAACATTTGTCTTATATTGGGTCTGACAGATTTAATGTTCAGGGTAGAATAAAGTTCATATATACCACTGATATAGTCCTTTAGACTCATTATCCTGCCTAAAGATTTCAATTTTATTTTTTGTCATCAGGTTGTATTAGGTTAGGTCTCCCAAAACAAGTATCACCTTTCAAGAAGGAAGACTGATTTAGACACAAAATTTGACCTGAATGATCTTAAATGTCTTGTTCAATTTTAGAGTAATGAAATGAGACCTTAATAGGGAACTTGTTACTTGTTCTGGCTTTAAGGTCCCTTCCAACCCAAACCAGTCTGGGATTCTATGCCTCTGTGAAGTCTCGAGAAAAAAACAGGAATCACATGGTAGCTGGTATACATCAGCATTAAGTCAAGTAGTATTATGCCAGTTCATATCAACTGAAGTTTTAGCTCTGATTGTCTTGGACCCTAGAAAACACTGTAGCACATTTTAGAGGTGAATGTCTCTTCCAAAGAAACATGTTCTGGAGTATGTGATATAGAGAAATCTAGATCTGTTAGGACCTTTTCCCGAAACAGTAAAGGGAATGGACACACAGAATTATATCTGCACATGAGCTTTACATTGAAATATAAGGCAGCAGGAATGTAGCTAGAAAATATGTTATTGTTTTTAACTAAGAGATATTTGGATTTAACCAAATATGTAATGTGGGAATGCAGGATTTATTATAAAACTAAGTTGACTTTTTCTGAAAATAACATCGTTAGTGAATGTTTGTCTGTTTAACAGATTCACACAATGGTAGGGGTTGGAAGGGCCCTCTGGAGATCATCTAGTATGACCCCCCTGCTAGAGCAGGATCACCTAAAGCAGGTTGCACAGGATTGCATCCAGGTGGGTTTTGAATATCTCCAGAGAAGGAGACTCCACAACCTCTCTGGGCAGCCTCTTCCAGTGCTTGGTCACCCTCAGAGTAAAGAAGCTTTTTCTCATGTTCAGATGGAACTTCCCGTTTTCCAGTTTGTGCCCATTGCCCCTTGTCCTGTCAATGGGCATCACTGAGAAGAGTCTAGCCCCTTCCTCCAGACATCCACCCTTTAGACATTTATAAGTGTTGATCAGATCCCCTCTCAGTCTTCCAGGCTCTCTTCTCCAGGCTAAACGGACCCAGCTCTCTCAGCCTTTCCTCATAAGACAGATGCTCCAGTCCCCTAATTATCCTCGTAGCCCTCTGCTGGACTCTCTCCAGTAGTCTGTCTTGAACTGGGGAGCCCAGAACTGGACACAATTTTCCTTACCTGAGAATTTATACACCCTGTTCCCAATGCTGACATGGTCTGTAGTTATTATCATTTATTTTAAAACAAAGTTCAGTCTTTTAAAATATTTGAGGCATATTATAGGCAGGTTTGTTGTTCTTATAAAATCTAAATTGTGCAGTTACATCCAAGTCTTTTTACACAAGAATGTAAATTCATTACTAATACAGAATGAATAGTGACATATTCAGGAAAAGGACTTTTAAAAAAAGCTAAAGCTGTTTTGTATTTGCCTGCCTTTAATATTCAGCATAATTCTGAAAGGTTATATAAATAATTATTTTAATGCATTTAAGAAAATGTGCTGTTGTCTCATTTTCATTTTGTCATTGGATCTAGTATTTGTATAATACCTAATACCTACCAGTTCAAGTAATATTAATGAGCTTGCGATTTCCATTGGTGAAGGTGACTGCAGAAATGGGCTGAAATGACTCTGTTTTTCAGGAAAACACTCTTGCATAAGAAACCTGTTGGCAAAATGGAAATTATGTAACTGTTCCTACTCCATCTGCATATTTTTAAATTATTAAATACATGCATGAAGAAAAATTAGAACTATTTTATCTGTAAATGTATAAATACATGTAAAAATTTGCTTTCACAAATTATTTCATTTCTATATGCAGTCCCATTAATAATTATTGTTCTACTGTCAGCTCTTCCTTTTGTTTTTTCGATTCTTTCACAGTAACAGAAAAGACATACAATAATAGCAAGATACCAGTAGGGATTTGTGTAATGCCAAGTTATATTGCATCTCAATGTACAATAGAATTTGTAAAATTTCATAGTACAGCGTATTGTATTGAATATTGCAAGATAAGTTTAGCATCCAAAAGATTCCAAATTACCCATATATATACATGCACAAATTATTTTCAGATACCATAAAAATTTTTGTGTCTACAATGGATGAACATTTCAAATTCTAATTTCAAATTCTTGCCACTTTTCACACACCTGTCATTGCAGTACTTTACAAAACTTTTTGAAAACTTAATTTTTGAGAAACAAAGCTCTGGCAACTTGTCAGGGAGGCAAACGAAACAAAGTATATGCATATAGAAGCAAAAAATGGTGTACATTCAGAAATCATCACAAATTCTTGGAGAATAACAACAATTAATAACTTCATTTCTTCAATTCTAAGTTCTCCAAGAATATCCAGTGTGCTTCAGACATGAAGAATGTTCATGTTGTTCTAACAGGTCATTTAATTTGCAGTGTGTGTGTGTGTCTCCGAAAGTAATCAGCCATATTTGTATTTTGTCAATATAAGAACTTGAAATATATTAGAAGCTGCAACTTCATAGTCCTGACTGCTCAACTAAATGAGAGCTTTGCTTCAGAATTGAGAGTAGCTCAAAATTAAGATCTGAATGTGTGTGACATATCACTGTAGATACCTCCTTTGAGAAATCATCCCTCCCTCCTTCTACTCACACATTACAGCAGAAGTGATCTACAAAGGCACTTCCTGGACCCCTTCATTTAAAACAACGGGCCAGCAGTTGTCTGGGAGGACCCATCTTGGGAACATGCCCTGATTCTGAAACACCTCATTTCAAAATGTTGTGTAGGGAATTCTGTTTGTTTGGACTTCTGTCGCCAAGTGCTAGAGGTGGAGAAACTATTATTCTGAACTAATGGTTCAGAGGTAATGCACCAGGAGTGCTGCACCAGGGATTCACCTTAATGAGCTCGAGTGTTTATTTCTGCTTAAACAGCTAATGCACCTAGTCTACTCTTTATATGATGTATTCCAGTACTGATAGTAATTACATTGAGTTACCTTCTGAAATAAAATTAAAAAAAAAAAAAAAAAGTATGAACTAAGATTCCTCGCAAATTTTCATGAAATTGAGAGATATAAATCTTGCCAGGCAATTAATGTTTGTTGGAAAGGTGCTATTTAGTTGTGCTTGTAGCCTTATTCACTTTGTACAAACCCAAATATAATTTGATCCTCTAGATTTAAAACGGAACTTTTCCATATTGGGATTGTTTTATTAATAAAAGAGATCTCTGTGTGTTAGTCAGGCATTGATAGCCACACATTATATCCTGGAATTAGAATTCAATATTTATTACTATAGTAATAAAGTTCCAAGACAGAAGAATGCGGTAGCAAAGAAAGGGCTCTTCCCAAATCCATGCAACAAAAGTACTATCATCAGAATCATTCTCTAAGTATGTGCTGCTTCAGTTTGCAGTTTTTAATCATTAAAAAGTGCAGTCTTTTGTAACTTGAAGATAAAGACCTTAATGACATTTTTGTGAATCAATTACTTTCCTGTTAAAATACTTTGAAGGCTTTGTTAATCCTAGTAAAGCAGCAAATGGAATGTAAAGATGAATGGAATTGAAATGATATAGTCCTCTTCTATGGGAAAAAAGTATTATAGAGCTGAATTATAAGTTCTCTACAGAAAAGTATAAACTAAGTAGAGTATTAGAAATAATTCCTACAGAGCATGACTAATTTAATCCTTACTGAAGTAACACATTTTGCAAATTTAACAAGTCCTTATTAAACAATTTTTTATAATATGGGAAGTACCTTATCTGTACTCATATAACTGAAATATGCATTTCTAATTGACTTTCAGATTTACAGCCATATTGATTGTTCTTGGCCGAGAACATTTAACAGTGATAAAAATTAAAACGTGATTAAAATAATGAACAAATATTTCAGAACACAGGCAATGTATTGTACCTGGTTCTGCCTCACTGCAATAAATGATCATTCAAGGAGCAAGACCTAACTGTTATCTATGTGCATATATATAACTACATATAGGTATATATACATACATATGGTTTGCTTTAGTAGATGCAAGGGAAATACCCCTTTCTATAAAATCCACTTTTTCATGGCTGCAGTGTGACTTAACAGCATAACCCCCCTAAAGATGGCAGTCTGGTTTTGTAGAATAAATCCAGATTCAGGGTAGAGTCTTTCAAAACTCAGCAAATTCTTCTCCTAGTCCTACCTGTCTTAGATGCTTATCATATGAGAGGATGAGTAACTCTTTGGCAGTAGCCTTTTCTCTTCCCTGATAACAGGGTACTCCTCAATGATCTTGTTCATCATGGTGCCTACGTTTTAGACACCTCAAATAAGGAGAGATTAATCCTCCTTAAAGCTGTTATGTTCCTTAGAGAATTAAGAAATGAAAAGCCAGTACGTTATTTTTCTTACTTACAAGATCAGAAGAAATACTGAAAAAAAAAGACTATTCTAATATTGTCTTACTGTGGCTGCCTATTCTATTTATGACATCACTTCATAAACTGCCCAAATCTATTTATGCAACCTACAGATACTCTAAAAGACAAAATAAAATTAAGTATGAATATAGAAAAAAATCATGTATTTATCACACATTAATGATTTCAGCCTATAAACACATTCTAAATTGTACTAGACAAGTCTAATATCATGTGAAATAAAAGCAACTAGATGCTTGACTCGCAAAGAACTAACATGATCAAAGATAAAGTCTAATGACAAAAACAGTTTTACTTAGTAGTTGTCTACTTAAAGGAAATTACTCGCAGTAATATTTTTAAGTCATTATTGTCATATTGATAAAACTTCCTAGAGTAAAAGAGTGTGCGTTAAACATTATGTTGTAAAAGCCCTTGTAGTATAAGGTTATAATGAAACTATTGAATTTCCTTATTGAGAGAAGCCCTACAGAAAATCAAAGAATGCAGAAATAGGTATCTGTATCACCTGACATCTCTACTAAGCATAGATATGTTTTGAAATCTGAAACTGATCTGCACAACCATAAGTTTAGCATATCTCAAACAACTACATTTGTAAGCAGTATTTTGTTTATAATGGAACACAGCAAAATATTCTTTTGACAGAACATTTTATTCTGAGTCCCTATTTCTGTATTTCACCCTAAAAATCTCTTATGTAAATTCTGAGTGTCACATAGATCACTGTGAACTACTCAAAAAGAAAGATTTCACTAGGTTTTGCTTTTAAATCAACTGCAGACACAAATCAAATTCCCTTTAACACATTTAGTATGCCTGAGCTGATCTATGGTTCCATTTCAACACAGCAAAAATTTGGTACTAATAACAGGAAATAACATGAAACTCAAGAGATTTTAGCCAAGATTCATGTGGAATCTGGAGTATTAGTAACTCTAAAGTGTGAGATGCTAGCATAGAAATGAAGAAGATATCCATGCAAACTTTTTCATGCCATATTATTTGCCAAAAGGAAAGTTTTTGCTATATTCATAAAACAAAAATCCCAAATCATACAACTGTGCTGAACAAGGAAGGTTCCCTCTCTTATTAAATGCACAGTGATTAAACATTGGAGACTGTAAGTGCCATTTGATAAAAATGCCTGGTGCCTGTCCCAGAGGAGGTTCTCTCTGGAACATAGTTAGACTCTGATAGCTGGATTAACACATTGAATAAATGAGGATGGTGACCTTCGAGATACCACCACTGGCAATTTCTTTGTACTCATTCTTCTGGAATATTCCTGTTGGTTTAGGAGAAGAGAGCACAACAAATTAACCATAAGTCACATGTTTAATTCATCATCTTAAATAGGTTCCTTTGCTGCATCAGAAGTTGCCGCTCTAATTAGAATGTGTTTTGCGTGAGGACAAAGTGTAGCATAGCTGAGTATCCCTTCATACTGATCATTGTCTGGGGTGGGGGCTGGAACATTACGCAAAAATGACACTGTTAATGCACTATTAGGAACTTTCTTCATGATAAAATAGCACATTGCCTAATATCTAGAAAATTGTTTTTACATTATTCCAGTAGCTGGACCAAATAAAGAGATATTGTGACATGTTATCCCAGAGACACATTTCAGGTACTTGCTTTGAGCTCCAGGACATTATGAAACGGCTAGCATAATCCAGAAGTGATCTAGGACGACTATACTTTCTCCTTAAAACTTACATTCAGGTGTATTATTTGTAGGCATTATTTCACACTGTGCACAAAAAAATACTGGATTCCATGTTTCAGTTATACAAATAGATATTTTCACTGAATACTTACACTCTTCATACATGCCCATTAAAAATATAACTCTTACCCCCAACCCAAGCATGAATTTTTCTCTGTAGCGTAACATTTATCCTTAAAGCAACTGCTTGACTATAGCATATAATGTAAAAAGTACATTTTCAGTCCAGGCACTTTAAACAATGACCTAAATTAATCACTAATGGCTAGTGACAGAAAACAACTTGGTAACAGTTTGCTACTGTTTGACATTAAAAAGGTCTTTTAATACTTGGATTGAAGTTACCTGGCTAAACCTTTGCTGGCTCGATTAAATCATGATAACCACTTATTCGCCAAAACAAATACTTACACATATACGATTCTATCAGAATTCCTCAAGTCTTTACCGGCACGGACAAATTACAATATGAAATCTTTAAAGGATTTACTGGAGAAGTCTTTCTTTTTTGTGCATCAAAGGTCTATGTGGAATGTAGCACACTTAGTGCTGGAGCAGGATCTTTTCTATCCTCACCATCATCAACGACAACAGACGAAATATGGTCAGGTAGCTACTGTCTACATTTACAGAGGCTTTTGCCTGAAGAAGATGCAGATGAGTGCCCAGTGAGATTTTTTACTCCATTTGGCGTTAGACTTTTAACCTGCTTAGCGTCTGTGTAAGTGTTAGTTTGAGCAAACTGTCATTAGGCTAGCAGAATCTGTCCTAAAATGTAATGGTCTAGTTAAAACACATAGGAGAAGCCTGCACAGTGCCTCTCTATGCCAGATTTGACTGCAGCCAGTACTATTAATCCTCTAATGTTGTAAATACCATAGGGGAGACATGCTAATAAAAAAAATAGCATTGATACCATTAATCATGTATACGAGTAGATAAATACTGCAGAAATCTCTCTTACTTTTTAAAGAAAATCAGCATTATAAAATTTTCCTGGAAAGATTTACATTTATTTCACTGTGAAAAATATTTATACTCTGACAATAATAGTTTTTTTAAATAACCATATGATTTTTAAGTATCATTGTTGTATCTATGTCAGCTTTTGGTTAAATAGTTAGGGATGTGTTATTAGTGTTTCTGGTATCTGTTCTGTTTGTGGGAAGGTTTGATTTAGTTAGCAATGAAGTTTGCTCCAAGCTGAAAAATTAATTTCAGCTTTGTGTCAGAGCTATGTAAATCTGGACTAGATCAATATCTAAAAAATGGCTTATAGTTGGGGAAACAAGGTATCTCCTAATTAAGACACATTTCAATGAGATTTTTCAAATACACTACTATGTTGACAGAAATGCCCAAATTACATTTAGAAAAGATTGAGCAAATTGTTATACTCTGATACAAGCTAGCTGCTAGATATCTGCAGAGCACTCTGGAACACCTGTTTGTGGAGTTTAATGGCAGTGGTGGAATTTACAGAGCCCATAAGCCACATTCCTAAAACGTTGATAAAGACTGAGTTTCAGTTACTTACATGAAATTTTTAAATGTCATCAAAATAAACACTGTAAGTTAAAAACTCAGCAAAATACAGCATTGTTTTTAAAATAATCTCTATATTCCAGGTATTTATAAAATTGAGTCGTTCAGCCTATTTCCTACTATGAATAAATCCTTTATAATTTTGAGTTACAGATAGTGGCATTACTCATAAAGGGGCAGGGAATAAAGTGACTTAAGATAACTATTCCAATATATAACTTTCAGGTTTTTATACCAATGAATCTCATATCGTACTTACAAAATATTTTGAAAAAGATTATGTTTGTAAAAGAAACATTTGGCCAAAAGCACCTTCCACTGAACTTCTTTCTTCCCCACTCACTCTGAAGTCTTTACTCTCTTTTACTCTGGAGTATAAAAAGAATCTGCTTCTGGGGCAGTTTCCAGTTGCAACTCACATCAGTAGGGAGTTGTCAATGTTCAATATATTTGAAAATACATTTCAAAAATCGAGGTATGAAAAATCAAAAGTAAAAAAACCCCAAACCCTATTTGAAAATATGGTTTGTGCTGACAGTATGTAGATAATTGCAGTAACATATCTTGAACCTCACATCTTCAGATATTAAATCTTGAGCATTGAACCTGAATGCGAAAAAAATAAATGAGAGGTATTACGTTTATGTATTTATGGATACATAAATATTCCTAAATATTATATTATGCCTTCATTTTGCTTTCTTTTTGGAAAGAAAACCAATTTTCCTTGGTTGAGGACCTTCATCACTGATAAACTTAATTTCTCTTTGAAACTATATTAAAAAGTTATAAACTTGGCTTTTATTGCATTTTTATAGAGCTCTTTCTTGTCAGTCTTCCAGAGTTTGTCTTTCAGTCAGTCTTTTATTGTGAGAAATTTTGCATGCAGACAACCCATATCACAGCAAAAATTCAAATTATTTTTACTTTAAATAAAGCCAAGTAAACTGTTTTCCAGTTTCAGGTGATAGAATATTGTGAATAATTTTATAACTTTGTTCTCTACATCTAATTTTCAAAATACTGATTTCCATATAGAGTCAAAATCATGCCAAAGGTATAGAGTGTCTTTGGCTTGCTTTCCAAAACCTAAATCCTAAATTTGTTTAACATTGTAGAAGTAGGGTTTATTTATGGTATATAAATGTATTATTCTTCCCCATGCAAACTGTGCATCTGCAAGTAGATCTGTAATCTGCAGTGAACATAATTAAATTGATGGGACTCCATACAGGAATCAGACTCTCTGGATACAATGCCAATGTAGAACGGAGGATTTTTAAATTCTTTTTACTCAGCAGAAAATAAATATAAATATGTTTTGCTAATGTTTTACATATTTCTGGGAATTAAAAGAGCTAAATTTTGTCATAATCCTTGTTTTACTTATTGCTTTTCTTATGGGTAAAATATTGTAGTCTGTTATTCAAAGTTATGTTGAAAACTGAGATAATTTATGTCTATACAAATGTCAGGATTGCGTATATGAGTTTTAGATATTCACACTGGGTATAACTTTGATATGAGAATGAAATTTGTATCAAACATTTTTCTAATACAAACTATATAGATTTTTAAAAGACTATTTAATCTGTACATACATTTGAAACCAAAAATGCCTTTTGTTTTCTTAGAACTGTCACTTTAAAATATATTACATTTATACATTCTTCCTGTTTACCAAGTGAAATTTCCTTGCTGTTTTTTTCCATCAACAGATATTTCTGATTGGTAGCTAAAATACTGATTTCCTCCAGAAAACAGTAAGTAAAAGAGTGTTAGGGATTGGCAGAAATGCATTTTCTTTATGTTTTTCTCACCACGATTTAACTGTGCTAGCACATCATAGGCTTTTCAAAAAAAAAAAAGAAAGAATAGACTCTCTCAAAGAGTAGGTGACTGGATAGATGCTGGGGTATGGTGTCAAATCTTTTCCCATATATGGCATAAAAAAAAAGGTTACTAATTGGAACACACAAGTCCCCACTTGCAAACATTGCATGGTTTGTACCACGTCAGAACTTCTTTTGCGTCCTTCTTTAAATGAATCCCATGACTGGCTCTGCAAGTCAGAACTAACAAACCCCGGTAGGGCTGGGCAAGGGAGTTACCCAGCACCGACTTGACTTAGTTAAACTCTCCATATTCTCAAAAGTGTTTGAATGTCAGCTCTCATTTCAGTATGTGAGAAAACTACATCTATTCCACACTCAACAGCAAGGTATATGCAAGAACAAAGTAAAATTAGAAGTGAAATTTCGAATAAGGGAGTCCTTTTAGTGTAACACTTTAAATGCATTTTCCTATATATTATAACAACAGCAAATAATAAAATATGGACTGAACGCTAACAACTTGGGCACAATTATAGATTGGGAGCTGTAAATGTTAAATGTTAATTCAGAATGAGAATCAGGGAAGTCAGAATTACAAGTTCAGCTGGAGAATATTTTTAAAACATCTACATTAAAAAACAGGATCTAAAGACCTAACAACAAGTTTCAATTTATACATGAAATAATCACTGCATAGGAAGAAGGACATGTTTAACAGCAAGAACTGTCACTTTAAACTTATAATTTAAATTTTTGATAGTTTCCTAATAGCATTTACCTAAAAATATGTTACAGCTTTGGGTCCCCATTTTTACCACGATAGAAGGTTGTCTTGTCCTGGCAGGTGAAAGAGATTGTAGAATAATAGGTCTTTTATGTTTATAATATAAAATATCTTTTTTTTTTTTGCCATTTGTAAAACGTAGTAATAACATTTAGCAAACGTTAACAAACTTTGGTTATGTCCCAGATACAAATGGAGCTAGGCAGGTTAATCATCATGATTTCCATGTAGTTTGGGATCCCATTGTCCTTTTTGCTTTTGAAAGTCTTCCCTTTGAAAGTAAAATAACAATGCTGTATATAGGTTTTGTGATTATAATGAGAGGAAATGAAAATTCCTGACTGCTAATAAAGGTGGCAATATTTGTAAAAATCAGAACAGCACTGCTGGGCAAGGGCTGCTATACAGTGTTTCCATGTACAACAGCAATCCTGTCATTTCAGATTGATATTACAGAAAACTACTGCTGTCCTGAGAGAGCATTTTTCCATCCTTTTTTCACTATAGAGGGACAAAGGGAGTGTCCAGGATGTCTCTAAAGATCTACTTATTGCCAGGGGTCGGTGCACTAAAATTTAAGAAAAATCTTAAAAGATTTAGACTGCAATTTCTGAAACTAAGGTATTATTGTATAGAAATTGCATTGTCTAAAGTAGTATTATATAGAAATTTACTTCCATACTGCAGTTTGTCTACTTTTCCTCCAGACATCACAAAAGCAATTTAAAATTTAAATGCACCAAAATGTTTTACAAAAGATTTTGAACTACTCTGTTATTTGAGCAAAGATTCTGGCAGCACTGATAGAATTTGCTTTATGTACTGTTATGGTTTATTCTTTTTCATTGTATAATTTGTTTTATTTCAACTACAACTCAAACAGTATCACGAAGGAAGGTATGAATAAACATGAACTTGCGATCTTGCAACTGAGCACAGGAGTGTAATGATGGTAAATTTTTCCCTACAAATCAGCTCCTCCCAAGAAGCTTTAAGTGTATGATTTCCTCCACAGAACTCAAACCGAACCACTGATAGTATGTTATTAAAATGAGTAGCATGCCTGCCTCTGCACCTTACAGCATCATCCCCTTATAATTGATTTGTACAATACAAAAGCCAGTATAAAAGATTGCACAGAAAAGAGATTGTTTATGTCAATGAGCTCTGCAAAGGGATAAGCGTGTGTTTATGCAACTTAGGGAGTTGGTTTGCAACGCTCCCTTATGCATTGTATCCTTTATTGTTCATATTTCAAAGGCCTTTTTTCATAATTCTAAGCAAATGAATCAAAAGTTAAATTATTATCCCAGTTGTAGAAATGGAGAAATTGAAGTATTGAAGCTGACTGTCAAGTCAGTGTTTACTATGAGAAATAGGATTAGATTTCATGTCATCACTCCAAATCTTGCACCCAGTCTTCTGGCACTGACTACCTACCATAATGTGACATATGCTCATGTGCTTGGTTTTAAGTGATTAATACCCAAGGAAGAGCAATTTCCTGAATATCAGGCAGATTACTAAAAATTTCTTAAGGATAACTCAGACATTGAAGATAAAAGACTTAACATTTCATGTTACAATTCTCATCTTTACTGTTTCTCAGGCATGCTCTGATTCATCTCTCCTGAATACTTCATATACTGTAGGTTAACTTTAAATTTCTATCATGACACCAACAATTTGCCAAAACAGCAATTTCCCTTCACACTGAGTATTGCTAGCTCTTAAATCAAATGTATACTGTCTGCTTCCATCCCTGCTCTCTGCCTCAGTTATTATTTTTCTGAAGATAAGAAAATCCCATTTTTACCACTGGAGAGCCAGGCTGCTTAGGTCACAAGATTCTCTTGGCTTAATCTTTGAGTATGAATCATGAACTTTCCCTAATAAGTACTGGCATTCCTCAGATGATCAAGCTAGCTTACTAAGGCTTCCAGAGCTTTCCACGTTAATTATCGCCATGTTTAAAGTATCAAAACCAGTAGATGATTAAGAATTACTAGACTATAAGTTGTTTATTCTTAATTTTCCTTTCTGTCCTCTATTTCTCACTCTTACATGGGTCGATATTGTAAATGGCAATGATACGCTCAGTTGAAAGAGAACAAAATCTGAAAAAGATGATGAAAAAGATAAATCAGACTGAAAAATATCTATGTGAAAAATTGGAAACAAATTCAGTTGCTTTCTACACTACATGGCTCAGAAGTAAGCTATAAGTGCCCGTGACTCCAGTTCAGAAAAAGCTTTTTTCTCACATTTAATATCAAAAAATTGTGAGATAACCAGTAAGCCTCTACTCTGCAAATGGCTTATAACCCCTGCAAAAGAATCATACACTCTACTGAGAAGTCATAGTAAATGCCATGCGATTAAATAAGCGTTCTGTTAAGAAATAAATAAAATGAAGACCCTAAAAAGAAAAAAAGAAACTATTTCTTAACACTTGAAAGTGGAAACAGAATATTCCCTCTAGATGTAGAGTACAGAAAATTGCTTATAGAAGACTGGACTCTGCTAAGTACTTTAAATCTGGAAACACAAAGATCCTGGGCACTTCAGGAAAGATTTTATATTGATGCACCAAATTTAGATACTAAATCTAGTAAAAGTAAAACAAATATGAACCTATTCAGTTTAGCTACCAACAATATTTTTGTATCTTTTACCAGGATTAGCACATCTAAATAAAGAGCAAGTAAATTCCTCAGTGTTTTAAGTGCGGCACAATATGACAGGATAAAAGTATATTTAATAGTTGGAAAAAAGGAGGTTTGTACTTAACTGACAGTTAATTAAACAATGAGTATATATGGGCTCATTATATATGTATGAATAACAGGACACCCCCAAGGTATATTCAAAATCACTTGGGAACTTTTATGAAGACAAAATATTTTTACAATAGCAGTGATTAAGCCTGAAAATAAAAGCAGAAAGTCCTGATAGGAAATGAGAAGTGAGTCAAAATCACTAATGGTTACTCTCATATTTCTCATCAGAAGTGAGTCAAAATCACCAGGTGTTACTCACATATGTATCACTATATAAACTGTAGTTTAAGAATGCAATCAAGAAGAAAAGAAGAAACAAGATTAAAAGAGTAAATCTAAGACACATCTTTAATATTATTTCCAAAGCTGACAAATTCAGGAAGAATACTACTAAAAGTAGTATTAAATAGAAAATGCTTCTTTGAGCACTCAAAAGAATGAGTACTCAATAAAGGACTAAAACCAGTGAAGTAACATTCTAGTTTATTTTTCTCAGAAATATAAAAATCCTTTGAAATAAAATTTAGATACTGTGTTTAGATATTTACAAATTTAAAAAAAATACACAAAGGTTCAGTACAGCCCTTTTTTGAGGCATGATTTAGTGACATACTTGCACGAGTGAGCGGCTGAACCCAAGTCTTCTTTCCAAGGGCTTGTGTAATTTAGCACCAAAGTTCAGGAAATTACTGTTGTGGACAATGACTTTTAAGTCATACCAACCTGATTCAGTAAACTGTTTGAAGACACAAGGGACTGAGCATTGAATTTAATATTTGCTATGTATTTAATCAGATAAACAGCATCTTTCTCCAACATGAAGGTGTCTCTGCAGAAAGAGTAAAACTTTCTCTAGTTCTATTAATTGTTTTTCTAACTGAGTACACAATACAAAAGTTGTGCAGAAGATCTAGCATGGATAGGTAGAGATCTATGTCATCTCCGCTTTAAAAAAAGGTTTCAATCTCTGCTTTAAAAAAAAAAAAAGGTTTCATAGAGAAGTAGGCTTACTCAAATATTATTTATCAGAGATAAGCTCAAGCCACTTAAGTGAGAGCCAGACATACATAAGGAACACTTCTGGAACAAAAATTTAATGTATTATTTCCAGACTTGGTGAAAAACACTTCAAAGTCTTATAAACACTTCAGAACATCATGCAAAATTTAAACTAAAATTTTAGGCTACTGCTGTCATGAGTATTTAGAGAAGTTGAAAGTTTTCCAGAAGCTGTACTATTCAACTGTTAATGCTTTTTGTCCTGTTTCTCATTACCTCTGAAAATACTTTGTTTTGTTTTTATGGAAGTGTACAGATGTGCAGAAAGCCTGTTTAACAATTCATATTTTGAAAAAACCAAACAAACCTCTAAAGCTCTGTGTTCACAAAACACAACATAACATCTTAACCTAATAAAGTGTTGCCCTACTTTCTGATTTGCAGACTGCAAAATAGGAATTTAAATATTTTACTTCAGCACTGGGGCAAAATTACATCCTAAGACAAAAAACATTTTAAAAGTTATCTTATGTGGGTACTCCTTCCAATCCTACAATGGAAACTGTAGAGTAAGAAACTGTTACCAGACGTGATAATGTACATGATGTGAATTAGTAATGGGAGCCATATTCAATTACTATTGTACAATAGTATAAGTAAGTGGAAAAGACGACAGAAAGAAACTATTTCCAGTGTTTTTTTCTTTTGGATGAAATGAACTTGCATAGAACACAGAGTTACCAAAATGAACTAAAACTATAAGGCCAGAGTGCTGGCATGGCATGCTCTTACAAAGAATCTGTCTGTTTATGTCTTCCATATGCTGTATGAACATAAAAATAACAATGATTCTGAGCAAAAAATACAAATTTCATGTATGAAAAGTTATTGATAAGCTATTTTCAGGTAGCATTAAAAGCAAAGATGATAAAAATACAGGTCAGAATATAGCAAAAGTGAGACAATTTTGAATGCTAGACAGGTATACAAATTATTTCCTAAAAGTTTTGTTGATTACTATTAAGCATGTCATTCTTTATGACTCATCTTTGCTCAGATAGCTCTATCATGAACCCAGTGCAGATTGTCATTTAATTCTTCATATTCTCTATGCATGACTAAATGAAAGTATAGAAAACTAGCAATCTGAATTGTAAAATTTGAAAAATTATGCTCTTCTCTCAAGCATAGATATATATATACAGGGCTTACAACATCTTTCTCTTCAGTCAGCAGTTGCTTCTGTTATTTGTTTTGTCCCTCTCAAAGGGACAAAGGAAGGAGAACAATATATTTTCTCTGAAAAATACTGCTTTTAATATATCATTCCACTTAGTATATGCAGTGATTAATAGAAATGAACTTTATGGGGCAGGCAGTAAGTCAAAAAGGCAACAGCAATTAAACAATAACGTAAGTCACAAGTACTGTTGGCAGGTGTTCTCTGTCTTTCTACCCTAAGGGTTTTCTATATACCTAACTATTTTTTATCTTATGCATGTAATACATTTTAATATATAAGTTCAGCCATGGAAATTATGTAAGTTTAACATTCAACACTTATCCCTTTAAGCTGTTTCCTGTCCTTCAAAGCTGTTCATGATCTTCATTTAGCTACCTTATTTATTATCGAATAATGCATACATATATGCAGAATTCTTACCACATCCCACCACTGTTTACAAATTCAAAAAGCAACTGAGTTAATTGTTTCTTCATAACACAGAATGCAGCATGTTATTTTAATGTACAACTAGGAAAAAAAAATGATAAAGAGGAAATGAAGCATGGGAACAGAAAAACAAAATAAGAAATGAAATCCAAGTTTCTAATGCAGCGATGTAATGCCAAGAAACCGCTCCAGAGAAACTGATTAACTGCCAGCTTTTCTACCTGTTGCCAAGAAAACATTGCTGTGTTCACTGATCCTGTAATTAAACTGAGCGTGTTCTGAAACAACTTCTTCTAAATTGTGCCATCTTCTGTAAAGGGGAAGGGAACTTCATTCCTGTAATACACCAATAGAAAGGTGGTTCTTCTCTAAAAAATAGGTAGAAGGGCAAGCTTGGTTTAATCATGTACACATGTTCTTTAAAGAAAAAGATTAACATTTGGAAAGAGAAATCTTGTTGCCTACAGAACTTGCTGGGAGGCACAGAACTATAATTTGCATCATTCAAAATACTAATGTACAGGGCAAAAAAGTCTTAATTGTTATTCTTGAATGTCCCATAATACTAGAAGTCTTGCTGGCTCCTGTTGTTTTCTTCATAAAAATTTATAAAGTGAGTTCTTAATTCTGGTGTTTTGTAGTATTTTCTTGCTAAGAGTTTTAATACCCATGCTAGTCATGATATTTGTATACAAGTATGTCAATAAAACATCAGATCACATCAGTATACTGCTCCTCCCACATTTTATCTTGTTCAACCCAATCTTGTTTAACCAAGATTTCATAAAGGCTGACTATATTCTCTTCACCTCCACTACAGTCCTCTGGTACGTTCTTGTAAAAGTTTATTTTACTTCAGACTTCTTTTCTCCGTTCCTCACGCTTTTACATTTGACAGGTTAATGAAATGCTGGCTCTACTTAGTTGAATCATTCTTTGCTATGTGGCTGGTTGTGCTAGACAGGACAGTGGCCCTCTCAAACATTAGTCCTTACAGTCCTTATTGTATCAAGAAAGGTCTGGATCACCTAGTAAAAGTGTGAGAAATTACAGATAGACACCAAAGATGTCAAGTCAGCATCTCTCACATGTGCTAGCTGGTATAAAATTTGAGCTAGTCTGTTTGTTGCCTATCAACAATCCTCTCGTCAAGTCAATGAAGAAAAATGTACTCTGTTAAGCACCACACTTCCAATAATACCCAAAATTTATCTTACGGACGCAGGGTCTGTCTGCTGCAGACATAACCAAACACAGTTTTTCTTTCTTGTGCTGGCCAGAGGTTTATCTGATGTCACAGAATAGCCAGAGCTAAGAATATTCAGCTTATAATGCATTTTAGTTATGATCCCTTCACTCCTCTTCATTGCTATACCTCTGCGACAGAGAGGGACTTGAGGGGAAGCAGAGCTGTTGCTTTTGTTTGGAGCTAAGCTGAGAAACCTTGTGTGCCAGGAGTATTCTATAACTGTCAATAGCATCTATAACTGAGATAGCATCAGCTCCAGCCACTGAGTGACTCCAAGCCAGAGAGCTACTTCCAGAGGCAACTCAGACTTTAGGAAGGCTAAAGTAACTTTCTGGTGATGACACAAAACCTTAAGATGACTACACTAAAAATTTACATACCAGTACCTACAGTTATGTGGGATGAGATATGGTCTGTGAATCACCAAATTAAGCTATGTTAACAGAAGAATACTTCCTCATTAGTGTTATGGAAGTATTTTTCAACTTTTCATAAAGATTTTTTTTGTTCTCCTCACATAAAAGAAATGTTTGGAGTTGAGGACTCCAGAAGACTTTATCTGTGGTGTCCTCAATATCTTTTTCTTTGATCCTCTTCCCCACGTACAGCAATAGCAGCTGTCAGAATGTGCAGGTTTAGAGCTGACAGATTCGCTCTGGAGTGAATAGCTGAGCATAGCTGGCACCCACACTGCACTTCATTTGGAGGTGGTGAGTTGCTTTGTTTTTATTCCTGTTTTGGCTTGCTTAGCTGACAAGTAACATATCAGAGTCATTTCACCAGGCAGAGAAGTCTGCTACTAATCTACCTCCAAAACAAACTCAGAAGCTGAGCCAGGTCACTCTCACTTTCCCGGCTTGAATTTGTCCTGCTTTCTATTGCTGAAGATATCAGCAACATCCACTGATATCAGTGGATGTGAATATGCCCAGGTGGTGCATTAACGATCACTGCTTCTATTCCTGACACCAACTAAGTAATTCTTGTACTTCTAAGCCAAACTTCGCTTTTTTGACAGTTTGTTTAGCAGAGAATGAACAGTTAGCTGTTGGTGCTGATTCATTCTTCATCACCTGTTATTTCTCAAGCTGTCAGCAGTGACTCCAAATGCAAATCTCTAGATTTTTCACTGCTGAGCAGTTCCACTTGCTCTGGACCAAGTAGCAAAAAATTAACCAGTATTATGTCTCATTACCTAATCAAACACTTTTTTGTAACCCATTCTGACCTTTGTAAGTACAAAATATTAATAGGACAACTGCCAGGATGAATGCCCCAATAAGTAAATGTTGTGAAGCTGCCCTTTTTGGACATCCCTGAGATTATGATTCTATAAGTCTCTTTGGTAGTGGCGTGCCTTAGGTGTTCCCCAAGATCTCCACAGGGTCTTTCCTGCCTTTTGTTTATGGGCTTTATCTTCTGTTGGGCTTTGGGTTTTGCAATGTTATTTTTCAGGTGGATGAGTTCCCCAATACAGATCTGTACTAGCCCATGGGTAGTTATGCCAGCACAACACAGCAAAAGGGGTGGCATGAGAATCAGGATGAACAGCAGGAGTGGAAATCATGAATTCCATAAGCTTGGACTAGCACACAGTTGCTGTGTGTGTCATCATGACCTGAATTCAGTAAAGTACTCAAATACTCCATAGTAAGAGATGGAAACCACATTCTGTAAAAACGTGTAGGTCTTAAAAAATGTGCTTCACAGGAGACTTAATTTGCGAGTATAAAGAAACCAAGCCACAGAGTTTTTAAGAAGATAACTGGTGTGGAGGTGCCTAATTCAAAAGATATTAACAGTTCTGAAAGGAATTAACAGGAATGGGCAAACAAACAGTAGTAAACTTGCTTAAAAGGCTATGGCAAAATTACCACTTTTCCTTTTTCATAACGGCGTGATATTGTCTATTTCCAGAATCTTATTCAGATCATTTTCTGTATAACCCCTGCAGTTGAATTATTTATACTTAAACATTTAAGTTTGTGTTTTTCCTTATTAAATTGTATCTTATATTTTTCAGACTATTTATTGAATTTGTAAAGGCTATTCTAATTTCTAATCCTGCCTTTCAGCATAGTGGGAGCTCCTCTCAATCTTGTGAAACTTTAATAATTATAGTCTAACATCGAATAATTATTATATTCTAATATCCAACAATTATATTCTAACATCCAATTCTGGCATCCAAGACTAGGGTATAGGTGCAAGGTTATACCTGTACCTGTTCAAAGGAGACTATATTCTGTAAATAGTATGCTTTCAGCAGCCCTTGCAGTTGTCATCAGGAGAGCTAATAAAACTGGCTAGCAGGCAGAGCTCAGCCTCTTTGAGCTATTGCTTTTAACAGACATCTCATCTCATATTTCTGTCTCTTTTCTTGTGCCTGCCCTGATGATAGGAATCTCAACACATGAGTAAGGATATATATGAGAAGCCACTATCTTTCATAGAGGCAACACGTTGCCAGTAAGAAGCATCTTGTCTGAGATGTAACATCTCCCAACTTGCACCAGGTTCTTAATCACGTAATTTGGAGGGGTACATTCAGTCTAGAACACAGCCCTTCATGTTGCCAATGTATGACCTAGATTGTATTTCCCTAGATAGTTTATGAGAATGCCATTTGAGACATTTTCAAAAGCCTTAGTAAAATGTACAACTCCTACCGCTACAAGAGCTGCTACCCTGTCGTAGAGGGAAATCAGACTTGCTTAACGTGGTTTGTTGTTGATAAATCCACCCTGTTACTCACTTTCTACTTATCATCTGGATGACTGCAATTAATTTTTATTATTCTACATTTTAAAAATTGTTTTTCTAAACTTCTTATACTTAGTGAAAAAGAAGTGAGTTGGATTCCTGAATGAAAGAAATATTTGCAGCCAAGTTACAGGAAAATTCACCTGTTTGCAGTTTGAAATGGTAAAAAGATACCTAATTTCATCGAGTGCTTTTAAAATGGATTTGTCTCTTCATTTTTTTCTTGATATTACATTGTCTTTATCATGCATGAGTACCCTTTTACAGCTCCATCAGAGTAATTTCTGTAGCAGCCTTGTGTTCCATTGTCTCCTTCCTTTTGACTGTCATCCATGACATTAAATTTATTATCCTATTACTAACCATTTCTAAATCCATTTTAAAAATATGGTATTAATGGCATTGTTATTAAAAATTTGCTGTTCAAATTGCTAATCTTCAAAATGGTTAAGAAAAAAATAATACATAATCAGCACATGTCTAAAATCCATTGCAATAATACTGTCACATGGTTTATGAAAACTGTACTTTCTATTCCCTTTACAGCTAAACATGGCTTTAAAAAAAAAAAAAAGTAAAATCTTGAGCTTTTGATTCTGAGGCATGTTTGCTAATTCAAAAATATCTGGACTTCAGAAAAACTTTGCAACAGGTGAAATTGTCTTTGAGACTGAAGGCCACACCAAGCTTTTCTAGAGTGCTAGAGACATTAAATCATCTTTCTGTGAGCTGGGTTGCATATTAGCCATTCTTTTATTAGTCTTATGGGTTAAAATGCATTGCTTGATGCAAAGAGTTTTGGATTTCTTTTTAACTTCAATCCACAGGTTACTGAGACTAAAACTGGTTTTTCTTCTATGGGTTTTTATTTTCCGTATTACCACATATGCTATTTGGAATATAACAGTAAGAAGTGCTTTTTATATACTCAAAAGCATTAGTTTATAAGAAAAGATTTGACATGTAGTGTATAAGTTAGTTCAACTGCTTTCTTAACCACATTGATTGTGAAATGCTGAACTCAAACCAGCTCACACAGGATTTGTTTTAATTTATCTCTGTTGGAAGAAATAAAGCATATCATTTAAGCCAAATTCCAGTGCTTTGCTCTGTGTTTTACTAGTGCATGCCATCTAAAATGTACTAATAATGCCAAAAAATAAAACACTGAATGTTCCTCTATTTTTCCTCCATGTATCATTTTCTCATTTTGGTAATCAGGCTCTAAAATGATGGTAATTGAAATAATCCAAAACATAAGTTTTTGAAAGTTATCGTGTGGTACAGACCTTGACTACCTTTGTAGTAAGGGCTTTCTTTGTATCTACATAAAAAAAATGCCTTGGGGGTTTTTTTATGCCCTACCTACAACTCCCTTATTCTTAGTAAAGATTCAGATAAAAAACTGTGGTGGTCTCCCCAGATCTCCTGTTAAATATGACAAATGCATTTCATCTGTTTAGAAAGATGAACATGCTTCAATTATGAGAAAGCACTATTGGCACATATGTTTTTGGACCTGAATTACAACAGATTAACTATTACATTTATAAAGATTTCTGCACTGTTACAGTAAACGCTTCTTTGCTCAATGGATTTAGATGACAATTTACTAAGTAAATCTGCAGGCTCATTCAATTACATTTTTAAAGTGAATTACAGAAACAAATATGTGGAATTCTTTCTGGACAGTCCAAAGAAAATGGTCTTTCTTTTTTTAGTTGCTACCACATATGCATATTTAACATGGGCTTTCTAAAGAGGACTCTGCCTTCATAAAATATTAATTGGAAGATTTTCTCAATGCTTTCTATCAGTGTACAAAAACAAGGCAAAAGAAGCAGGACCATTTCTGTCGTGATTCAGGTGGGATTAATTTTCTGTAGATATGCAGAAAAAGTTGTTTGTCTAAATCTACACTCTGGGGAAAGAGACAGAAGGCAGAAAAACTGGTTTCTGGAAGTGCCTACTTCTTGAGAGAAAAAAAAAGTTCCTGGGGACTGACTCTTGAGAGACTCTAGAGTAACTGAGGCTAAACAGCCAAATTTTGAAAAGGTTTTACTCAATCCCCTCGTCCAGATCATTGATAAAGACATTACAGAGAACTGGCCCCAGTACTGAGCCCTGGGGAACACCACTTGTGACCAGCTGCCAACTGGATTTAACTCCATTCACCCCAACTCTTTGGGCCCAGCCATCCAGCCAGTTTTTTAGCCAGCAAAATGTATGCCCATCCAAGCCAAGAACAGCCCGTTTCTCCAGGAAAATGCTGTGGGAAAGAGTGTTAAAGGCTTTATTAAAGTCCAGGTAGACAACATCCTCAGCCTTTCCCTCATCCACTAAGCAGGTCACCTTGTCATAGATGGAAATCAGGTTAGTCAAGTAGGACCTGCCTTTCATAAACCCACGCTGACTGGGCCCAATCACCTGGTTGTCGTGTACATGCCGCATGATGGCACGCAAGATGATCTGCTCCGTAACCTTCCCTGGCACTGAGGTCAGACTAACAAATCTGTAGTTCCCCAGATGCTCCTTCCGGCCCTTCTTGTAGATGGGCATCACATTTGCTAACTTACCTTACCAAAAAATTGCTGAAAAGGTTAGACTCACATTCTTCACAAGTAAGGAATTTTCCTTAACTTTAACATTAAAACTTCTTCATTAGGAATATACATATGAAGTACCCACCACGGTACAATAGTAAATGCATATAAATAAATGAAACCAAAATTGTTGGCAACAGTAATACCATGTTTCCACAGTGCTAGGCTTGTGCACAGAAGTTTAGAAATCTCACATTACTTCTTATATTAGTACTGTAGAATATTAAAATGGCACTGCCCATTACTACAGCCACATTTTTAGTCTGGTTTGGTCTGCTGCCTTACAACTCTGCATGGTCCCAAACAGAAATTTCATAGTCTATATAAGTTCCTTTAAGAATGGCACTTCCTTTCTGGTATTTTAGAACTTCAGGACTACTCTTGTTTGTTTTTAAATCACAAAGCTAAAAATGTTTCATATACTCTAATGTCACTATTTTATCAATAAAGCTGATCAAAATCAATATGCCAGGAAGCCAGCAAATCTGCTTTTAAGCACTAATATACCTCTGAAGCCTTAGGTGTAATTCCTGGAAATTACATTCTTGTGTGACAATAATGCTATTTTAAGATGCACCACCTTCTGAAGGTAGCCCTGAACTGATTCAAGACAATAATTGTGATTATTTACATACATGCTCTAAAAGGTACCCAACTATCCTCACCTTGTCCAACTGTACCCATTTAAACTAGTTTCTCTTCATCTTTCATATAACACAGCTAGTTCCCTATTGATATTTTCTTGCTGCTTTTGTAAACTTCTAACACTTTTTTTTTTTGCTGTCCTATTTTCTTCTTGACAAGACTAGCTCCTTTATTCTGTTTGATAAAAGCAGAATGCTATGACTAACAGCGCATGAGTTTAACTGCATTCCCAGAAATACCAATTTCAAGGACTTTTATATATTAATTTGATAAAAATATGCATATTAATTTGATAATATACTAACTTCTATGCATATTGCATGTGTTCAAGAACAAGTAAGATTTCTAGTAAAGAAAGTGGATTTAACTACATGATGTGAAAATTGCTAACAGCTGGAGGGAAGGTGCAGTAGTGGCAACTGGCCATCATAAGACAATACAGAAACAATGAAGAGGCAGGTAGCAGGTATCTGTCCAGAGACAGATGCCCTTGAAGTACAGAAAGCCACAAAATAGTAGCAGGACAGGTAAAGAAACATAAATGGATTTTTAAAACAAAATTGCAAGCACTATTGTTTCAGGATACACACAAGGTAGAAAACTGTTGATAAATCATGTAGACAAAACAAAAGTAATTAGATAAATATTAATAATATATCTATCTATTATAGTAGCATTTCATAAAAAGGGAAAATAGGTCCCAAAAAATATCAACCAAAAATATCAGCATGACTGTCCTATGAAGTCTGAGGCTGAAAAGTGATCTGAAGAGACTATACCACCAACATTTCAGATTTTGTGCAGCAAACTTACAATGCAGATTCTGATGGCTGAGAAGAAAATACACAGAGAGAACTAGAACAGTGAAAAGCTTGTCCTGCCAGACAACATGAAGAGTAACAGAGATGGGGAACAGCCGTGCCAAATGTTAATTGCCTATATGTTGAACATAAAAAAGGGCAGGAGATTAGTATACCTACTATAGATGCTGCAATGGTAAATAGTCTTCAGCCTGTGCAATACAGCACATGTAGCCATTACCAAACCTTGAAGATGGAAGCCCATCTATTTATGCTACCATGTCAGACAACAAACTGAAACAGTGGAGGCAGGTGCTTGTTGTGTTCTGCTATGCGGTAACAGCCCAGGGCAGATAAATAGGCCTGGGGCAGAAAAGCAGGGATGGTCATCTCAAACAACCATTAGCAAGATTTACTGCATTGTGTTTAGCATAGCTTTTATTTCAAAGTAGCCTGAATATATCAAGGGACATACAAACTGAGACTATGTAGTACTTTAGTCCTGGAAGTCTTCTGAACCCAAATGCATCATTTCCTCCTGAACTATGTGGGTTAGGTTAGACAACACAATTATCTGCCTAAGAACAGGATAAGCTACAGGGCACAGATCAGCTTGTGCAGCAGCCCATGCTTCCGAAATTTGCTAGTGCCAAGCGAGTGACTGGGAATCACCTTGCTGAATTCACGAAGGTGTAAAAAAATCTTCCTGCTGCTCTGAGAGATCAAGATAGAAAAAAAGTGTCAAAAATCATCCTTTTATATGCAAACAGTAGTTTGCTGAAACTGTAAGATAACAAGAGCATATCGTGATTTACAATGGTTCCAGGACTTCTTTGGATTGCTGGGAGTAACTTTCAGCTCTGATTTTTTGAGTGCCAAGTCAGTATTTCTCAGTAAGCATTCCTGATTAGAGTTACGGCTTTATTTTATTCTGTTTTTACTTTTTTGATCTGTCCTATCTGGGACAATATGTTTGTAGTTTGTGAGCTTCCAAGGATGAAGGGTTTATTTCTTTCTCTCTCCCAATTTTTGTGTGAGTAGGACAAATTCTTTGGGAATGAAAAGAAGCTATTTGGCCTATAAAACTTGCCCTTTTTTGGTTCTGTCTTTCTCACATGATGTCATGCAGTTATTTTTCTGAATGACTTCAATGTGTTTACCTCAACTAGTATGCTATTTTATTATTATTGTATTTTTCATCTTTTTAAAAGGAAAGTTCCACCCTTTCATTTAAAACCAAACCAAACCAAAACACCACAAACCCAACTCTTTTTCCCTTTTGTTTTTTCATAATATCTGGGAGATGCATTGTAAGGAATATATAAGATGATAAGCACTATTTGTGCTCTGTAAAAATCAACTCTCTGTCTCCTGCTACAATTTCTGTATTGAGAATCTCTGATAACATAAAGCTGATTATTAATAATTAGCAGGCATCTCATACAATTTTAGTCTTACAGTTTTTCTGTTATTGTCACTATCTCTCTACTCCATTATACTATTTCATTGTTAATATGAAAATATGATTTTGACACAGTTATATTAGTAGGAATTAGAGAAAGATTCCCTAAGAGAAAAAAATTAAATTTCCTAAAAGAAAAGATTCAAAAGAAAGGGAATTCTAAAGTTTCTCTAAAACAAAGATTTCTGTGTTAACTGGAAATATACAAACACAACAGACAATTCCCTCTCATCTGGCTTCATAAGTGAAGGGAACAAATTCCAGATTGCTAAAATGGAATTTTGGATTGCTAAAATGGAGTTTAGCAATCTGGAGTTTGGAACGGCAATGTGGGATAGCAAACCTGAATCTGATAAGGAGATAATTCATGACACTGACTACCTTTCATGCCTAGCTTTTTAGTAAAACAATTTTTATAATGTGATTGTTGGCTTCTCAGTGTTAAGATAACTGTAAAGTATTTCCTGAGAAGCTTGAGGAAAAGCACTGTGCTTCTGTCATAGCACTTTTTTTCTACTAGTAAGAATTTATAATAGTATTTTGTCCCTTGATAATATATTTAATTTAAATAGCTATTGTGTATACATTCTGCTACTTTGTGGTGGATACAATCAGGAAAAAAAAAACAAACAGCACAGCAAAGTGTCACTGAATCTATGTCAGTAGCAGTTCTGAACTACCGAAGACACATGTCCTTTCCAAAGCAAGCACTCCATTTATATGGTATGGCCATTTTTCAAGAGGAAACAACATATATGTAGGTGACTTAGGACAATTCACATGGCTGTAGACTACAATACTGTGGAAAAGAGCTCAACTGGAAAGAATACCCGAGATGACTCTGCAAATCTGTCCCTAATATGCCCTAATGTACTTTGTAGCATCGCTTTACAGATGGCATGTGTTGTTTATATAATACTTAAAATCCTTACAAATATTCAGTTGCTGTTGGCTTATTTTTCCTTTCTCCACTCAAGTCCTTGATATACTACAGCTGTTCATTTTTAATCTTGAAATTATTTTCATATTTTAAAAGTAAATTCAAAACCACACATATTCACCCAACTTTTTGATGTTTCGCACTGTCTGAAAACCCTATGCAACTCAAATATATCCAGTATGAATTTTAATCAGTTTTGACACCAAAGATATATTCTTCTATAAATTTCATGACTGATGAAATTCTATACTTTTGCAAGATCTCTTAACTAGCTTTTAAATTCGAATAATTTAAAATAAAACCATCTGAATTAAACAAATTAAGCACTTCACGAAATCCTGACTAAGCTTTAAAGTAAGTTTTAAACAAGACTTTTAATTCTTTTTCCATATTCCAAAACCACATGAACAAAATAATGCCCCTCTGTTGGGATCTCTGCTTTCTGAAAGTCTTTGTTTACCTCTATTATTTGCTGTTGCTTTATTTGTATTATTAGGAGCACTGGTAATTAAACATGAGAAATGAAATCTTTGCGCTTCTTTCATGTTCTGCAATACCTGTCTAGGAAAAGCCCAGAAGAAATCCACATTAGAAAGACATAGAGGAAAGCTGTCAAAGATTCTGACTAGGCAAAGAAAGGACCCAGAATACCTATTTGCACAATGATTTGCACTATACAAATGTGGTAAGTGATTCAGTCTCTCTAGTTATCAAGATAAATTATGTTGCAACTGCCATTTCTCTCATTCTCTAAGTTCTCAAAGAAATCCAGCCAGCTGGTTAAAATCTAACATTTTACATCACAGCTTCTCTGACTGTGGTCTGCAAGAATCAGATGATGCTCTATGAAATAACTGCAAATTTTTGTGGGTTTTTGTTTGGGGTTTTTTGGGGGCTGTTCGGTTTATTTTTATTTTTTTTACTTAATGCATTTTCATTACCATTCATGCAAAAAAACTCCATTCTGCAGGGAAAACATAAGTAATGGAATTCAACAATTACACTATTTTTATTCATTTCTGTCAATGCTTTATGGCAGCAATACATGGGATTGTCTATGTATTTTTTTCTTTTTCCACTAAATTGAGAAATTCTGCTTTATATTTTCTGCATATTTAAAATACAGCTCTCTTCCTCACTACCATAAACTACCATCAACGTACAAAAAACTGCTTTACTTCTTATTGGAATATATATCAAGCTGTTTGAATACTTATGTTGTGGAGTAGGGGGGTCATGGAATAATTACTCACTAAATTGAATTTAAAAAATATCAAAAGTACAGGAGCCCCTACACCCTTTCATTTCCTTTAGCTATATTTTTCTAATATATTGACCATAAAAATCAACTGATATAAGTGACAAACTGTACATTTTTAAGTAACATGTTATGTATTAGTAATTTCATATTTTTAGCTTATAAATAATCTTGCTATTTTCAGGAAATTTGCTGTTACTGAAGAGATGTTTTAACCAAAATATTTATGCAAGACAATTAAAAAGTGGCAAATTGGAGCTGATGCCTTTCCTTAGTCTTCTGTAATTTCCAGAATCATTGACTGATAATTATCCATCTATCTTAAGTCTAAGACATTCAACATTCGAAAGGTCATGGAAAAGAGGAGAGGTGCCTGAGGACTGGATGAAAACCAATGTCACTCCAGTCTTCAAAAAGAGCAAGGAGGACCCAGGAAACTACAGGTCAGTCAGCCTCACCTCCATCCCTGGAAAGGTGATGGAACAGCTTATTCTGGGGGTTATCAACAAGCATGTGGGGGAGGAGGTGGTTATTGGGAGTGGTCAACATGGATTCACCAAGGGGAAATCACGCCTGACCAATCTGATAGCCTTCTATGATGGCATGACTGGCTGGCTGGATGAAGAGAGAGCAGATGTTGTCTATCTTGACTTCAGCAAGGCTTTTGACACCGTCTTTTGTAACATCCTCATAAGCAAGCTTAGGAAGTGTGGGTTGGATGAGCGGACAGTGAGGTGGGTTGAGAACTGGCTGAATGGCAGAGCCCAGAGGGTTCTGATAAGCGGCGCAGAGTCTAGTTGGAGGCCTGTAGCCAGTGGTATGCCCCAAGGGTCAGTGCTTGGTCCGGTCTTATTCAACATATTCATCAATAACCTGGATAAGGGGACAGAGTGTACCCTCAGCAAATTGGCTGATGATACTAAAATAGGAGTGGCTGACACACCAGAAGGCTGCGCTGCCATTCAGCAAGATCTTGACAGACTAAACAATTGGGCAAGGAGGAACCATATGAAATTCAGTAAGCACAAGTGTAGGGTCTTGCACCTAGGGAAAAACAGCCCCAGGCACCAGTACTGGTTAGGGGTTGACCTGCTGGGAAGCAGCGTTGCAGAGAAGAACCTGGGAGTCCTGGTGGACAACAACCTCTCCGTGAGCCAGCAGTGTGCTTTCATGGCCAAGAAGGCCAATGGTATCCTAGGGTGCATTAAGAAAAGCATGGCCAGCAGGTCGAGGGAGGTTATTCTCCCCCTCTACTCTGCCCTGGTGAGGCCACATCTGAAATATTGTGTCCAGTTCTGGGCTCCCCAGTTCAAGACAGACTACTGGAGAGAGTCCAGCAGAGGGCTACGAGGATAATTAGGGGACTGGAGCATCTGTCTTATGAGGAAAGGCTGAGAGAGCTGGGTCCGTTTAGCCTGGAGAAGAGAGCCTGGAAGACTGAGAGGGGATCTGATCAACACTTATAAATGTCTAAAGGGTGGATGTCTGGAGGAAGGGGCCAGACTCTTCTCAGTGATGCCCATTGACAGGACAAGGGGCAATGGGCACAAACTGGAAAACGGGAAGTTCCATCTGAACATGAGAAAAAGCTTCTTTACTCTGAGGGTGACCAAGCACTGGAAGAGGCTGCCCAGAGAGGTTGTGGAGTCTCCTTCTCTGGAGATATTCAAAACCCACCTGGATGCAATCCTGTGCAACCTGCTTTAGGTGATCCTGCTCTAGCAGGGGGGTCATACTAGATGATCTCCAGAGGGCCCTTCCAACCCCTACCATTCTGTGAATCTGTGGAAATGTTAAGCATTCTTAACTACAGTCTTTCATGGGAATTAAAAATTGCTTCACATACCTCAAGGGAACAGTAACCATGTTGCAGAACCTCACTTTTATATGTATGCTAAAATGGAAAAAATGTGAAAAAATAATGAGAATCCTATCCCACATAACTAAAACTTGACATTTCATAGCAGAGAAGCGAGATGTTGCTATCCTTACTATACTTCATGGAACAGGTGTGCATCAAGAGAATTTGAAGCATGAAAGCCTGTAATAATTTCTGTGATTTTGAAGAATACTATGAGAATTATAAAATATAAGACCTATTGATTTAATAGGTTTCAAACACAGACAACAAATATAGACAAGACAATCAATACTTTCAAAAATAAATCTAGTGAAATACAGCTATCTGAGAATCACAGGGTTCAGCAGCATGACAGAATACAGACCAGCTCAACAACTCCCCTGGAAGGGCTTCCAGAAGAGCAGGGTGTAAGATCCTAATGTAATCAATAGCTCTGTAACATTTTCAACTTTTCCTCATCTACAAAGAAAAAGTGAAGATAGTGTTTCCAACTCTACCATGTTGCAGTGAATTAATCTCTCTACTACAGTTTCCATCTGCCTTTTTCTGGAGTTAATGTTCTTTCTGAGTGCTATTTCTGCTAATTCAAGAGGGTGCACCAACCTAAAGTGAGCTTAGGTATAGCGTGTTAACTACAATGGGTTTTATTTGCTGCATATGAACGTGGTTCAGTGATGGAATCTCTATTCTTTGGAGGATTCGCAAGTAAATACTTCAAACGCGTGTCACAGATCAGTCCACAGATGTTCTCTTTGCTGTAAAGATAGCATCTGCTCTCAACATGTTAGCTTCTAATTGCAATACCACTGCCACAAAACTCAGATGATTAAGAGTAATGTTTGTCCCAAATTATTTCATGTTGTCACTCATACTTAATAATGGACTCACAGAGGAAAAGAAGACGGTGGACACGCCCAGCAGTCTAAAGTGAAATACAAGGCAACAGGAAACAGAGGAGGAAACAAAAGGCAAAGGAAGACTATTTCATACATTTAAGAAACTGGGGGATGGGGCAGGTGGGAATCAATAAAAACTCCATCTGTTCAAAAAGAATTGTATACAAAAGACCTTCACAATCCAAACTGCAAGACCATCCATTAATTGTGAATGGTTAAATACTACTAATATATTCCCAAAAGTGCGAAGATCTGGAAAAATCAAAGGTATCATCCTGCAGATTGTGGATGAAACTGTTAAACGTGAAACTACAAGTCAGATTATGCATCTGTAAAATGAAAGTTCAGGTTATTCCACAGCTTATTTGTAAGAACAACCTTAAAAATTAATGCTCACGTTAAGAAGCCAACCTTTTACACACTGTACTTTTTTCATGCTAGCCACATCTACAGCTTAGGTCCGTAACTTTTAATGCTAATTCCTCAGAACAAAAACTGGGGGAAAAAATACTACAGTTCACTGTTGAGCATGTGAAATTAAGCTGCTATTTGTTAAATTTTAACATACAGAGCTGTGAACTGCAATGACTGCAAAGCTAACATTCCTTGGTTCTGCAGCCCTGTTAGGGAACAGGCACTGCCAGCTGAGTTGCAGAGCAGAAAGATAGATACAATAGACTCTTTAACCAGATTGTCAAGAAATTAATCTACTGGGGCTCTCCAGCTGTGGTCAAACACTTCAGAATCAGCTATGAGTTTTAAGTTGTTACTACTTTTACTATTTTTTTGCCATCCTCAAGTCCCTGTAAGTGAAATGGACTTCCTAGGGCAGTTAGGTTCAGTTGAATCACCTTCAACAACAGTTAAAGATGACTGAATTCATTATGCCACTAGGTCTACTTTGAAAGGTACCTGCAGTCTAGTCACCTTAAGACATCTAAGGGGACAGAGCATACCCAACAGCTCTGTGAAGCTGGTATGCATATACTCCATACAGAGAGAGATTATGGGAATAATTAGGGAATAGAATTATCAAAGATTTTGCTGTTAAAATCTAGCAAGAAGAGCTCATAATAGTACTGATGCCCAAAAGGGTTAAAACTTGATTAAATATGTAGATTTTTCACAGAAATAACAAAAAGCATATGCTCAGACAGGCCACTTTCCTGCCAACATCAAATCTCAATTCCGAGCTTTTGGGTCATTCCAGTATTTCAAAGGAAAAAGTTGCCAGACCTTTGGTTTTTTTTAATGAGGACAATATAGAACACTGCCTCCTAGCTTAATTAAAACAAACAAACAACAGCAAAAACAACCAGCCACACTTTACCATATTTACACCGGAAATACAAAAGATTTCTGTTCTATGGTCTCTCCTCTTTAAAAGTTAATGTATTATTAATGTAAATCATTCCACAAACAACGAATGGGTCAAAGTTTATTTTCTAAGTTTTTGTTTTCATTTGCGGGGGGGGTTGGGGGGGGGTTTTGTTTGATTGGTTGGGGTTTGTTGTTGTTGTTTTGGTTTGGTTTGGCTTTTTTTAAGGATTGCTGTGGTATTCAGAATTAGCCAAACTAAGTCCCAGGTTATCACATCTAGATACTTGGTACAGCAACGTAACTTCTAGGAATAGTTATTTAGAATATTTTAATGCATGGACCAAGTGTCAAATCAATCCTGCACAATGTGAAGCTTAACATTTCTTTCATTCTCAATTATATTCTTCATATACAAAAAATATATTTAATATTATGAGACTACAAGCAGATATAATAAACTGTACCCTGCTGTAAAATGTGTTCTAAAACACTTAAAATTGCCTTAGTATTTTTTCTTCTAAATGCTCTATTGTACATTATTTACCATTCTTCACTTTTTGAAACTCAACCTGAAAAGTTTTTAACACTGAGTTTTAGTTCCTATGTACATCAGTCTAGAAAAAATTAAGTAAAGCAATTTAATTTGAAAATGCTCACAACACGATAGTGAAAGTGTGGATCATAGAATGCTAGAATGGTTTGGGTTGGAAGCATATAGAAATGGATTATTCTTAATGCATCAAGAAGTAAGCTGTGATATATGAGGCTTGACGCTGCTTAAGACCTTTATGATGTGTGCAATGTGATCTTTTAAAAAACAAAACCACAAAAACCTCCAAAGAAACTACCAAAATAATACTTCAGAATTATAGAAAATAAGTTTGAAAGTGACTGGTGGAAATCTCTAATCCAATCTCCCAAAGCATGACTAACATTGAAGTCAGAGCAGGTTTCTCTGGAAAATTTCTAGTTAAGTTTAGATTCCATCCACCCCAGCCTTTTCTGGGGAGAAAAATACCCTCAAGTGTCTCCTTGCATGCTTTGTTCCAGTCCCCATGTCACCTAGGTGATTCGCTGCTGGTCTCTCTCCAGGTTGGGAAGCCCAAAACCAGACACAGGTCTTAGATGCAGCTTTGAAAGTGCTGGTGACGAGGGAAATAATCACTTACCTTACCTTCCACAGAGCCAGTTGTTTCATCACAGAGGCCAACCAGGTTGGTCAGGCACAATTTACATGAGCCTTGCCTTCCAAGACCTGTGTATATTCTCATAAAACTAAGCTATGAAAATGCTGATTATTTTAAATGTTTGCAATCCAATAAATAACATCTATGTTAATTTGAGACATACATTATAGGTTTGTTACAGAAAATTTTAAGACACATTCACAACCTTCTTGTCAGTTTATTTTATGAGCAAACACTGAACTGTAAAACAAACCTAGAAAGATACGGAATAGGCTTTTTTTGCATCAGTTTCCTGTTTCTGATTCATAATCAATGTGAGATTCTTCTGCTCAGAGAAGTACTGGTCATATCTTTTTAAGATTTATATAAAGCAGCTGCTGGCTTTGTAACTAAGCCTTCTATTCAGAAGTTATGTGGTGTGTCAATTCTCACTTTTCATATTTTATTCCACTCTAACACCTGTTTACAGACTCTGCACGTAACCAGCAGTCAGGTGAGTAAGTATTGTGTGAAATGTAGAATGCCATCAGTACAGCTTGTAGGTAAAACACTCAAAACTGTTAAGACACTACATTTGAAACAGCATATGTCACAACATGGGAAATCTATCCCTGTACAGAGTATGAATCCTGGCTGTGGTTATGAAATTGCTGTATCATTAAATACCTCAGAGGATGTGAAGTCAACCATATGCTGTTAGGGCTGAGTCATATGTGCCTCAGACATGGGACTGTGGAAAACATCCCACCCTAGCAGCTCCTAGTCAAGAGGGAAAATAAAAGGACAATGGGGTGCCTGAGCCAGACAGCAAAAAATTCACCCAAACTCTTCCTGCAAGCCAGGGTTTGGAGCTATGGAATTTCCCCAAAAAACTGAAAGGAAGATCAAATGTTATGACTGGACCTCAAAAGCTAAAGCATTTGGGAAATGCCACGAATCACAGAGAGACAGAAAACTTGCGCATGGAGAAGGAACAGTGAGGCATGCTTTGCTAACTGTGCATCAGCCAAGTGAGAATGAAACTGGCTTCAAAATTCTGACACAGACATGCATGCAACATAATTTAGAAGAGTTATGTACAGAAATGGATGACACAGAGCACATAGACTATGCCCAAAACAACATTCAAAACTGTGGAAGGGAAGTATACACAGTATAGTGTTTTCTCAGCCAATATAAAGAATCATTGATTTTATGGAATTTTTACATCTGTGCTTGTCTACTTCAACTATTCCATGTTTCTAAGAGGTGAACTGTAAACCCTGAGTGAGTAAAATGGGGGCTAAAGGAAAAGCTGTGCTTAATCCTTCAGAGAACCTAGGGACACAGATGTCAGCACTCATCCTTGGGGTTAGGGGAGCATGTGCAACTAGCCAGTGAAGTCTCACATTTACCAAGAAGTAGAAGACAAATAATCCTGACTGGCAACTGAACCAGAGAGAAACCTGCTTCCAACTCTGATCAAACAAAGCTTAAAGGTATAGGGCTTAGAGAGCTAGAATTGAAACAAAGCAATCCAGTAGATTTCCAGCTGATGGGACATTTTCAAGCCTGTGACATGCCTCTGTTTCTTCTCACTGTTGCATTAGTTGAAAATTGCAGGTCAGTTGTCCAGTTTTCACTTTCAATAAAAGTTAACATAGTTATGATGATTTTAGGAAACACTCCATATGGTCATCCTTACAAATGGCTCTTCATTAAGTAACTTTAACAAAAGTTGAGCTGCTATTTGTTTATCTTGCTAGTCTTCCTATGTTCTTAGCCAAATACCAGAGGAAGATTTCCTGCCTGAAATAACTACTTGTTCCTAATGAAAATGCATATTCTCCTATATACTGTAAAATTACACCCAAGCTACTAAACTGGAAGTTCAAACTGTTTGTAGATATACCAAAAATAAGATAAGAACAACATTCTGAGCTGTTTTCTTAACATCATAGGTAACTAATTCTGTCCTTGACTTGTTTACTCATAAGAATCATTTGACTGCAACTTTTCAGGATAATCATCTGCATTTTCAATATTGTCATCTCCTCTTCATTTTTATGTATTTCTAATGTGTTCTTAGGACAAAAGTATGAGCGTCCACTGTCATTGTCAACTTATTTTCTGGGTGGAGAACCACAAGCAGAAACTTTGGAAATCACACAGTAGTACAATTTTCAAGTTAAACCATGTCCAAATAGCTTTGACTGCCATGTATTTCAAAGCACTGGCAAGCCATCATGCAGTATTCCTCCAAGCTTTGCTAGATTTCCATAGTGGTGAATCATGATCATAAAAGAAGCTGTGTGAATGTTGGTGTTTTGTGGGTTTTTTTCTCCACACAGGAAACAATAAAACATTAATAAAAAATAAGGGCAAGAGAGAACGATAGAACTGCTCTTCAGTGAGATCTAAGTGCCCAATTTTTTCCACCTGGGACACCCAGTCAAAACATTTGTTATTAGAGGCACTCAGACTCACTTGCTAAAATTCCCGGTACAGGTTTAACTCATTCCTAATTCTCTGACAAAGCCTGACAAACAAGAGAAACCCTTTATGTCACCAAATCTGATGAAGTTTGGTATAACTCATTCCAGAGCGTTCTATCTTCTCTTGGGTTTATTACTTAGAAAAAATTTAAAGTATGGCAAAATCCTTGTCATTTAGCTCACAGAAATTTTAACACTTTGTAAAATTAGACATCAAAGCTAAAGGAGGAAGTATTAATATATATAATGAATTTGCATTACCAGAAATTCTGATACAGACATTATGAAATCTTTGTCTTTTCTTTTGAAAGGCATTTCAAGGACTGTCATCAGATTCATACTAAATGAGAAGATCTGCATATCCTCAAAATTATTCATCTGTCCAAACTTTTAGAAGCAAACTATTCTTTAAACCATAGGGAAAAAAAAAAAGAAAAAAAAAAAGAGACAAGTGCTCCTGTACACCATCTACCTGTAACTACAACTCCTGTTGCAGATGAACATGCATTTGGTTCCCTGGAGATAATAATTATCTGATGACTTTAAATTATTATTATTTTGCAAAAATAGCAGGAAATACATTTTCCAAAGTATCAGTTACATACATGAAAATAGTGTAATTTGGTTTTAAGTACAGTCTTACACTTTGTGCAAAGAATAAGGCCTAGATGGACAAAAAGATTTAGTGTAGTTGGATACTGAAATCCAAAACTCTGCTGAGCCTTTTAATCACCTGACACCTGTAGGAACCTAAAGTTATCATCAGGACAAAGTTCTCTGTGCATCTAAACATTTTTTCAAAAGAACTCAAGCTAAACATCTATGGCTCAAAGGCAAATAAATAAATATGATCCCAAGCTTTATTAAGCACAGTCTTCCCAGGAGGCACAGATATAATGTCAGCAACACGGATGCATTCTGGATTGATCTTTCCCTGCTCCTTGCCAACATACGAAGTTTAGATACAGCCTGAGTCATAGAGAGATGAGAACAGCCACGCTGATCAGCTCTGACCAGTGCAGAGAGACAGCTGTCAGAGGTCTCATTTGGGAAATACTAAGCTTTTTATTGTGAATTAGCTATAGTTAATGGTAGCTTTCAAGATAGTTTTCATAGTGACTAACATGATGACAATGTCTCTGTTGATCTCTGTGGAATCATGAGTGATTACCAAATGTTTTTTTTTTTGATAAAGAGAAAGAAAAATAGATAAATAAATAGACCATATATAAAATCTACCCATTCAACTGCCAGTCCTATTCAAAAACTTGTTTTTATTTAACATTATTCAAAGTAATCATTAACCTAATAAACAGCCTTCAGCAGACTGGAGTTTTACATGTAGATAGCTAGGGCCTGGCGGCCGGAAGATGTCACGCTGTACGGAAAGATAAGACCCCTCTCCTAATAGCCAATAGTGTTTAATTTACGACGTAAGCAGACGGATGTGATGTTGTAAACCCAAGCTATATAATGCTATGTCGCCCACCAATAAACACCATTTGCCGTCCACCACATTGGTGTCCGCGAGCTGATGGACCGAACGACCTGGGATTGGTCATCGCGCCGTTCCTGAACCAGGTCGCCACGCCAACGATAGGCAACATTTACAGCTTTGGCTCTTGTCTAGATTAAGAATATTGAAATGTAAAGATCATAAAAAACAAGAAAGTAAAGCTGCACCATTTCAAATAAAGTATTTCCATTTCCAGTGGACATATATCTGTACGAAATGTGTTTGCTGTTGACGGGAGCTGATGAGAGTCAAATTTATTCAGCATTAATTTACAATTGTTTCAAACATACATAATACAGAATATTATGCTAAAATCAGATGAGAACAGAAAAGCTCCTTAGAAAATACAGCTATGCTCAACAATTTCCATTAAGTTGTTTACTGGCACCAGAAAGATTCCTGTGACCCAATTTCCACCTGCTTATTAGTTTTATGTGTTATCCAAAGTAAAGTACCAAATGGGAAACTGCTAAGGAAAAGGTAACAAAATATGAGGGTTTTTTAACAGTTTGCCATTTATATGACATTATTTCTTCACTTAACTTATGAAAAAAAAAATAATTATGGGTTAGGAAAGCGATGGAGACTGCGTACATTACAGTTCTTTAGGGAACTACGAGTTCGGAGACTGACTGATTCTTGTTTTGACAATTTATAGCAGCAAACAAATAATGACAAAAATTTATAATAATTATTATATAAACCCCAAGATTTATATAATAAATATGTATTATATATAAATGCTTGTGGGCTTCACATAATTAGGAATACAAGAGTCAACAATTCAGTAACGGGTAATGTAAACACAAATATTAAATTCAAAGTTCTAGATAATTTTCAAACAGATGGCATCATAACGGTTTGGTTTATTGAAACAAAATTTTGCTTAAGCTTGTCAGGGGAAGATTGTTTAACTGAAACCCTCTTTAATCATTTCTAATTGTATATGTGCAAAATAGTTCAAGCTAATGCACAATTAGTTAGTAAATTTCTTGCTGTTAATGTGACACAATATTGGCAAACGTAACAATGGCAAAGTTACAACATTTCAAACAGAAAATTTCCCCAGTAGGCAAAACTGATGTCTTAAAATTCCGGGGAGAAACACACTGGTGACTCTTCTGCGTATAGCCTTTCAAAAAGCTTTATCTCTTTCAGCCTCTTAAGAAACGTCAAGAATCAAATCCATTCAAGCCATTTAAATTGCATGTATTTGCACAAGGCTTGAACTCTAACTTGTTGTCTGAAGTTGATTTAGTTTCCAAATATCTCAATAAATACCATTATTTACTAACCCAGCCATTTTGAAGATCTATTGGTTTATACAGGCCTGTGCAAAAGTAAAGTTAAGCTCAATTCTAAATACATTGGGTTTGGGTGTTTTGTATATTAATTTTGTCTTTTTATTAAAATGCACTTAATAAAAAACATTTATTTACTTAGTATACATGAAGTACACAAAGATGTACTTTAGAATTTTTAAATGGAAGTCAAAGAAATTAAAGTATGCTTTTGGGAGAGAAATATTAAAACCAGCATGTGCTTATAGGAAAAATTTTCAGGAAGGTCAAACCAATGAATCTTTGGAAACCCTAGGCTTAATGTCCTAATGAGGTCATCCAAAAATAAAATGTAACTTTTTACATCATTTGGCTCTTCTGCAAGTGAGGATGATATTTTCTTTATACCTTTATCATAAGGGACTTCACATATAACATTCTGAATTCACAGTAGTGAATTATCAATCGCAAGGTCCAACTGTGTTGCATATGTCCACCCATAAAATTAAAATAGTGTTTACATGGGTCAAAGGTTAGTCTGATAGTTTTTATCGTAATGGGAATAGCTCACCTAAGATGTAGCTATTCCTTTACAGAAGACGAACAATTCCTACAATACAGTTTGTTGCATCTTCTTATTCCCTGATCTTGGAAAGAGACTTGATCCCATTTCTGTTATCTACAGTAAAGAAACTAACTAAAGATTACATTAAAAAAAAAATTTCTAAGTGTTTTCACTTTATATTAACAAATCTCCTCTTTGTATATTTAAGGAGAAATAACTGCAAGCGGAAGCAAGCATGTTAGGTGGTGTTTCAATACTGCCATTCTATCGGTCTTGCTCAATCACATTTGTCTTTTCTGTCCCCCCTTTCTTTACCTCCAAGGCTTCACAAGGTGTTCAAGTTGCTTCCCATCCACACTCCATTTCCAGCAATGTCTTTTGTCCCATTGTTGCACAAGGGTCCAAGAGTCCAGCACTAGGACAAGAAATATTTCTTTAGAAGTTCCTGTGATAGTAAAGTTACATGCATGACCACATACTACTACTTCTGTCAGGTTCCAGTGGGTACGAAGAACAAAACCTGAAGCTTAAAGCAACCAAGTCAAAGGGTTTGCATCAACAATACAACTCATATTCCTATACATTCAAGAATAATCTGTATCAATGCACAGCCTTCTTACATGAGTGTAAGCAGATATTGGGGTGGTTGACATCCTGCATGAGGATTGCATGTATTTTCAATTTGACTAAATTAATTATTTTGGACCAAATTAAGTTCAAGTAATGACTTGCTTGAGGTGCTTCTATTACAAAGTTGAATACTGCACTTTGCAGGCAATGCATGTAATACATACATCCTGAGCAAATTAAAAATATTTTTTAGAGTTTGCTACCTTTCTTTCTCAGTCCCAGAGACTTTTTCCTCTAGACTCGAAGAACTCACTCTCTCTGCAGAAATCATGTATTTTATGAGTTTCTATACTTTGCGGTTTCTAAACCCCAGGCACTTTCAAGCTACCTTTATAAGCCTTCCCCTGGAGATGTCTGGCTCACCAACAATGTTCTTAGTTGGCAGAATGTATATGACCTTTAAAAAAGAAAAACAAAAACAAAGCCAAAAAAACCCCCACAAAACAAAAAACCCTTTACTTTTTACTTAGAAGTCCTAATAAGTCCAAACAAAGCTCAAGAGAAAATATTGTATTGGAATAAAATAGAACAAAGACTTTGCTGAAACTTAAAAAAAAAATCTGGGAAGTGAAATTAATGTTGACATTTTCATTCAAAAATAAAACTATAAGAATAGTTGGATTGACGTTTTGGGCAACCTAGTCTAGTGGAGGGTGTCCCTGCCCGTGGCAGGGAGGTTGGAACTAGATGATCTTTGAGGTCCCTTCTAACCCAAACCATTTCATGATTCTATGAATACAAAGAGAGTCTAAATGGAAGTTGAAATAAAAATATAAATTGAAGCATTGTTTCTTCTTTGGTATGCTGTTCCACAGACAAACTCAAAAGCAAAAAAAAAGGAGAGCAAATTAGATTGTTGCAAGGAGATACTTCTCCTCAAGAGAGTTCAAGGAAAAAAAAAACCAAACCCAAGAACCCCCTCCCACCGCCACCCAAAAACCACAACCAACGAACAAAACCCAAAACACCCCCACAAACCAACATGAAAACAGGATAAAGCTTTCTCTTTGTGCTTACATGATGCTTTCAACTATATTAGGAAAATATTTGAAGAGAACTGTAGCAGATACTAAATGCCACTGGAAAGTATTTTTGCATATGTAGTCAAGGAAAAAAAAAAGTAATGCCTTTTCCTACAAATACGAAGATGAAAAGGTTATGTTGTCCCACAGACCTCCATTCCTACACGAATGCACACTTAGTATTAACCAAGAAAACCTGGACTACGATTTCAAAGAATAGCTATTCTAATTGTTCTTTTACTTCATTTACTCTGTCTCCTCCCAGTTGGATCAACCCTGTGTAGTATTCAAGTTGCATAGAAAACCAGCTTCTGTGTAGCAGTGTAACTACACAGATTACATTTACAGTGAATATTTAGGTGCTTGAACTTAGACATGCTTTCATTACTTACTGTAATGAAGATGTTTCAAAAAGTAAGAATGTCTTTTTTGCCTAAGGCAACTTCCAAGAATGAATTTCTGTATGAAATCTCTTACACAGTAATTAACTTCCACATGCACAAGAACTGAGTACTCATTTGTGTACACTTAGAACACATTGTTCAAAGTAACAGTCTCACTGAATGAGCATACATTTCTAACTTCCTGGTATTGTAAACTCCCAACAGAGAGCGTGAAAAGCTGCATTATAGGTCTTTTCAGGACAAAAAAAAGGGGGGCAAAAAATCATTACATAAACTAAGACTCTATAACATAACACCATCCTTACACATTTAATTAGAACACAGAATAATACAGTTTAGTTATAGTACCAGGGAGACAGAGAGGAGGGAAGGGACCAAAACAGTAAAACATGGTATTTCACAGTGAAGACAGATCCTGGAATGATTTCAGATACACAAAGGAGGCAGAATATCTTTAAGTGTATATGGTCATATCTGTCAAATGAAATTGAAGAAAACTGTCATACCTGATTTTTCAAACACTTAGAAAATAGATGGAAAAACAGTTAATGCCCCATGTATTGCTTTTAAGGACAAAGTTCACTACGTCCTGAATAAATACTCATCAAATTCATATTTTTTCATACGAAATAATGCCTCCCATAAAAACATAATATACGCCTGGATCTTAACTGAAGTCAGTCTTAGAGTACTAATATCAGATACATAACTATTACATCCATATTACAGATGAAGAAACTAGAGACAGAGATGAGTTAAAGCAAGTTTCCCAATGTCACACTAAAGACAGGTAGCTAAGATGATGGTGACAAAAATCAGATTATCCAGTGCTGTCCTACCAGGAAAAAAAAAATTATCTGTCGCATAAATAACAGAGCAGCTCAGAAGTGTTTCTCCTCTTTGCCAACATTGTGGATAAATGTTGGCAGTGTAAATGTGTGGAATTTGGCGTAGAGCCTCTTTCCTTACAATGTGTCATTCATCCTCATTTTTAGCATTGCAGCGGCTGTTCCTTTAGGTGGCTATTAAAGGGAAGAAAAACAGAACAAAACAAAACAAAACAACAGAGTACACTTATATGACACTAATGAAACATAAAAGTTAAGCATAGCATCCTCTTCTAGCTTTGCAGCAGTAAAACAGATCTACAATATCAATCAGAGTAAGTGCTGGAGTCCGTCCACCCTTGGGATCTATCAAAAACTTAAAATTTTTTGTTTTTATTTTGTTGGGAAAATGTGAAGTTCTCTGTGATATGATTTTATGGTAAACTGAAAGAAGTGCCAGTAAAATTGCCAGAGCAATTACTCTATATATAGCTAGCAAAAATAGGTAATACTGCACTGTTTCCCCTCATAATGCCTTAAATCTGCACAGGTTCACTAAAGAACTATCCTCAACTAGAAACGTTAGCTAAATGTGGTATTAAATTCACATTTACAAAACACTTTAAACCTATGTAGGTTTGAGTGGCTGAGTTTCATTCTATGCGCTGTCCAACCCTACATAAATCATTGTCCTCAGTTAGACCCCAGAAGTTGTATAAAGACTAAGTTAAAAATCAGAAGAATTTTATCTGTCACAAAGGAAGAATGTCAGAACTCTGTCTGAAATTCACAAATATTAAGTCTAAACTAATGAAAATATTAGCTTAGTTTAAATGAGCTTTGCTACAGCAACATGAGCATAAAAATGCAAACTTTGCAGGAGGGAGGTTTTATCCAGCTCATGGCTAAATATAGGTACCCCAGAAAAAATAACCTTGAATCTCTGAGATTGGACTGATATTTTTTTAATACAAAATAAATCTTCACAACATTTTATCAGCACTATGGAAAAAAATCTGTTTAAAGCCACCATTATCTGTACAGCTTACACAATTTAGATCTTAATAAATATTATCTACAAGCTACATGCATTTTCAGAAGATACTTAAAGTCTCCCAGTCAGCTATTTACCTATAGTTCCAGTAATCAAAGAAGATTTCTATCTTTTGAGAATGAGATTGTGTTGCAACAATTAAAAGCACTCTGAAGGCAAGTAGGGAATCCCTTCAATCGGATCTTACTTCACACTAAGTTTGAAAATGCATTTGTGAACTGTTCAGGATAAGTTGTACACTGCTGTATAATCCTCCACAGGGCAGTGGAAATACAAATGCACTACAGGAGAAGAAAAAGTCATTATTCATATTTGTTACAAAATCTGATGTTAGTGCATATAAAAATTCAGATCAAAATGTTTGCAGATTCCCACCAAGCATACATTTCAGTGTTAAAATTCAGATAAATATCCCAGGGTAGAATACAGACAAATCACACTTTGAAGAATTACTATAGTTTCAGATAAATGATTTCTAGCAGCTTTTCGGCTTCCAAGTTTAGGATTCTGTAGAATGTAATATTCAGCAGCATGTATGGCCATTGTACAATGGCATTTATGGAGCTGCTTAAACTCTGAGGCTTGCATTTGTAGCTCCCAGTAACTGAGTGCTTAAAAAAAAAAAAAAATATCTTTCAGAGCATGAAAGGTGCGAGACAGTTGCAGACACGTGAGACTGAGTTGAATCCCAGAGAAGTCCATGAACTGGCATGTCTGAATATCATTAAGTGCCAAACAGTTTTATAGTGATTTAAACAGGGCTCAAACTTCAGGAAATGAAGGAGTGGGAGACTGTGCTTTTGAATGTGACATAATATTAATCACTAAGCCATTACCTTCTTCTAATGACATATAAGTAAAGCACTCAAGATTTTCAACTCAAGTATGTAAATTCTCCAGTTATTCTTCCATTTGGATATTTGGAATTTTATAAGGGTTATTAAGTTCCTGCTTTGGTTTTATTATTAAGCAGATACTGTTTATCTATGATTATGGATGCTTTCACTTATTTATGTTATCCATTTTTTCCACTCCAGTTTCCAGTACTAATTTCAGTTACCTAAAAGCTAGCCAGAGCATGCTAAAATGGATCCACCCACCCAGAGGGATCAGTGACATGATTCAGATTTTCTCTTAGGATCATTCACTCTGATTTCTATTCCACAGAAAAAAGTCTAGAACATGGTAGCTCTCTCCTAGTTTGTTATCTACAATGATAATTCTGTGCTGCTTGCACTACAAGCTCTGAAAATTCAGTGTGACTATTTTTTTTTATTATTTTGAATGTGGATAGATCTTAGTAAGGCTTTTCTAATATACGGAGTAAACATCTATGTCTGTTAGGTTCAGAATATACAGAGCAAGAGCAGCAATGGAAAAAATGTAAAAGCTAATGCAAGAGTCCTGCAAATTTTTCTCATCTACTAAAAGTCCCTGTATTTACATCTCACTACAATAAAGATTTTTACTTTTTGTTTTTCCAGGTTAGACTATATTAAACTTGGAAATCAATTCACTTCTCTTTAGACGACACTTGAAAATAATCTGACCATGTTGCCAGACATAACTCTAAATCTATCTGAAATGCAAAGACATTTTAGCATTAAAAAAGACCAAAAAAACAAGTTTCCTGAACATGAGTTAGCTAGCACTTAAGTTACTCAGAATCCTAGACAAGTGTAAGCCTCCTGCTATTTTTTCCCCAGAAGTTTCTACAGTTGGACTGCTAGCAACTATAACTTCAGTCAGATTTATAGGCCAAAAAGATCATTTACTCTGTTCTGTTTCCTACAGTATTGAGATGCCAATGCTTGGCCTTATTCTTCCTGTTCACATTATATACCCATTTGATTGCAGTCAAATACTTACATTTAGAACTAAACAACACCGTTTCATATTTTATTTTTAGAATGTGCCTTGCAATACAATCAAGCCACCCCAAAAACCCCCAAAACCCAGAATGGAATAGAAATTGAATATTCTGTTCAAAGAAGACTGCCAAGACAAACATGTCTTGTTGTAGTGATGCCTCTCTCTCCAAAATCTGGTAACACCCTCAGTAATTATCTTTAAGAAACTAAAGAGAAAACAAAAAAACTTAAGGAGTATATATAGAATCTTCCAGCTGTCTCAAAGAAACATACAGATAGTAAACCTAGCACGAATGCTTCATAAGAAAATATTGCTCACTTCTATAAACTGAAATTAAATTATTATTGAGGTGCTCAGGTTCTTATTAGGAATGTACAAAGAAGCAAGGAAAAGAATCAGTATAATACAAACCATTTGGTTCTTTGATCTTCCAATGTCTTTATTTGATTAAATGTTTGCATATAGTTTGCTAGCATAAAAAAATGTAGATACTTGGTAAAGATTTGTGATACATACACCACGTTACTGGCATTTAAGAGAAGAGGGGAAATAAGCAGTAACCATAGAGCTTAGACTTTTACATGCATGTGAAGAGTTACAGGACATGTGAGTGACTACATATTAACTGCCTCCAACAAGGACAAGACTCCTAAACAGAAGGTATAACTCTGCTCCAGTGTAGAACATCTATATGCTGCGGTCCAGCTAAGTACTTAATGCTCACAGGTAGTATTAATAGTTGCATGTTGTACAACAAAACATGAAAACAATTTTAACCTTTATCTTCTCAATCTAGTGTCACATTTAAATCTTCACTAGTCATTTCCTCATCAAAGGGCATCACCAAACACTGGCTACATGTGGTCTTATTTGCCCAAGCCTTTTCAGTTCTATTTAGAAATATTAAATGTGCACACATATTCAAAATTCTAACAACTAATTAACTTCTCATCTTTACTGACATCCTTTGTCCATTTTCTTTTAGTATGTTTTAAGATTTTTTAGTTTTTGTGTTAGCTCTTCAGCCTCCTAGGAAAAAAATCTTCTAGTTTTCCCCAGCTTTTAGAATGTTTGACAATGCACTGTTGTTCAGGCTGTTATACAAGCAGTTTGGCAGTGCCTCCAGCCTTGGCTTGCAGGAATTCCTTTGCATTGCTGGTAGCATGGCTGAACAGCTACATATTGGTTCCACAATCCTTTGCAGTATGTTAAATAGTCATCATGCCAGATTATTAATTTTATGTTCCATTTCATGTAAATATTCTGCATGTGGTAATGGAGTGCTCTATACACTGAGATTACACAGATTGCCTGAGTCATAAAACAGTCTGTGAGTGGTAAAAAGACTGCAATTTCAAAACACAGTGATAATTTCTGTTCTTGCAGAGGCAAACAAGCTGAAATCTATTTGCCAAAATGAGTAATGGAGATCTAAATACTGATTACAGTTCACAAATCTACCTTAGACTAAATTTGAAATTGTACTCTATGTTCAGGAGTATTTTTATCCCAATAATTTATTCCCAAATATAAAGGAAATATACACAAGTAAAACTATATGTAGTGTAAACATTAAACATTTTTCAAAGAGTTGTGAATGCAATAGTACAGCTGTGTTTATGTGTGTGTTTATTTTTCAGGAAAGCATTCAAGGAACAAGAAAGTATTTGATTTCTTCAACATGAGTGAGCATTTTAGTAAACAGAAATGGATGAGAATGTGGTAGCCATAGTTCAATTTGGTGTGCATTAGCTCAGACTGTAGAAATATGCATGGGAAGGAAAGCAGGGAACTACCTTTATTTAAGAATATGGAATTCAGAATATATCACAACTCTGTCTCATCTGAACTCCCATAGAAGCAAAACACAGAAATTTCCAAATTCCTTATTTAAACAAACAAACAAAAAAATCAGCACTAGATTGAAAACATCTACTGATAGAAGATCTTCTGTTCCACTAAAATACAACGGCCTGAGAGCGTGTTTTGGCAAGATGGAGTAAGAAAGCCTGCTTTTTAAGATACTAGAGTATGTGTATAAAAGCTTGTAGCTCTTGCTTGTAACACACATACCCTAAGATTACACAAAAGGAAACCAGACATGTTCTCTTCTAAAAACACAGACTTGAGTTTGTGCATTCATCAGGTCTTTGAAAACTGTCAGACTATAACTGGGAATCCTCTCATAACACTGCATCCTTTTTTTTTGCCATGAAAAATAGTGCACTTTCCTCCGAAAAGTGCTATTTTTTACTGTTACTTATTAGGCTGATTTTATATGTTAGAGTGGTAATTTGAGAAGTATCTCTTTTACAGATTCCTTCCAAGGTGAAAAAATAGCTCCACCTTGCTAACCTTAGAGTACTACTAGTATGGAAATATATTAAATTGAGCATCATTCTATTCTTCAGTCTTTTTATATACCCAAACAGTTTCTTAAAGTTTGTAGCTGCTATTTTAAGGTTTTTTAGCATGAGCTACATTAAATTTATATTTTAGTATGAGCTAATACTCATACTCAAGCAGCATATTACTACTGTCATTGCAAGTGTTTAAAAACGTGCAGAGTAGTTGTAAGGAAAAGAAGTATTTGTTAAAACTGTCACTGTTTTATGAAATATATGAAAATATGAAAATACTGTTCCATATTTAGTTTATATTTAGTTTAATTCTTCTTGCTCTTTCCGCAAAAAAAAAAAGCAAGGCATAACAAGACTAAAGGGTACTAAAGTAATTCTGCCCCTGAATCTCCATTTTACTTTAGGCACATCCTTTATCAGAGTATTATTCAACTAATGCAGTGTTCCTTTCTGTGCACTTGGCTTTGTTGTTCAACAACAGGACTATGTTTATATTTACATATAGTTTATAGACTAATAAAGTTCTAAACTCAAGGCCTTTAAATGGGAGCATGATAATAACATTTAGTGGTTTGTATCTGATGTACTACACAGATGCCACATTATGATAGGTTGGTTGTTTGCTGTGGTAGGATGGGGGTGAGGGGGGGGTTGGTACTATTGCCTGCAGGCAAAGGTCAAAAATCTCCTGGATGGGACTGTTTTGCTGACATGCAAGGAGATGATGCACAGAAAATAAAAAAAAAATTATCCTGTTCAAACCTACTCAGCACTTACCTCAAATTTCATGGTAGGCAGGTATTGGATGATCGATTAGATGGAAAATTCCTGTTCTTGGTCATTACTCTAACCAAAGGTGAGAATCTTAAACATTTCCCCATTCATAATTGCAAATATACATTAGAAATTATTATTAAGATTTTATAAGCATGTTAGAACTCCTTAGAGTTGCACCCTCTAAGAAGCCGAAGAATTTACTTCAATTAAGAAACTTGCTCATGAACAAGACTTATTTTTGAAGAATAAGAAGCTGCCCACAATGAAGTCATCTAACTTCTAATTTAAAAAAAAAAGATAACTGAGTGTATACACTAACTGAACATGTTCAGTCTTCCTTGAACATTCTAAGTTTAAAACCACATTTGAAAAAGACAAAGTTATTCAAGTTAAAAGTTAATATATATGTGTACATATATATGTGACAGACTCATTATTGAGACAAAATTCTTCACAAAGTCCTTAGAATCAAACAAAATAGCTGTTCTTAACACATTAATGGTACAGGTTTTTTGAGGCTTATAAGAAATTGTCAACTTCAAAGACTGAATTTGAAGTAATTAGCTTTAATACAGTTGTATACTCAGTCATTTGATGGGTTGTAAACAGATCACAATTAGGATGCAACTGGCTTGGCACAGCCACAACCTCTGGATTTTCACGTTCAACTGCATACTAATACCCATCACATCATATAGGGTCACTCTGGTAATAACCCAGAAAATTGTTTGCAAGAACTTGCAAAACTATAGATTGCTCATGTACAAATACAACTATCAGTCATTTTTAAGAAGTTAATATAAGGGCAGGAAATCGAACTTTTCACAGTTAGGCCGAATGTTTTCTATATTGCATTTATGAATAGACGCGTTCCATATGAGTTTTTCTTGAGCTGGGACTAACCCATGATCTGCTACAGTGCTTTTGGAAGCACATGGATGCCAATAATTACGCTACTGGAAAAAATATTTTTTAAAGGATCTTCACGCACACTTATTAAAGCAAAAAGAACATCTTAATTACAAGTACAATGACCCTATAAATCCCAGCCTAACCTACCATCTATTTTTCCTCATCCAATGAAAGTGTGGCAGTATTTCTGTAAAGCACACAAGTAATGATAGTTCAGATTAAGTTTAAAGCTACAATACAGACAAGTGTTTATTCATTTACTAAATGTAATGTGGAGTAACCTGAGGAATCTTCTTCAACATACACATCTGGTCAGCTGGCAATAAGTCTAAAGACTTCAGAGACCAAGAACTTTTGAATATCAGGAATATTCTTGTGTATGCACTTAGGCTCAGTTGCAGAGGACATTTTTTTCTGCATTATGTTTAACATGATTTGAAGATACAAAACATGTTCAGAGTACCAGACATTTTTCCAGGCATCATGACTCAAAGGTTTAAAGAAAGAAGGAGTTAGAACATCTATTTTTTTCCCCAAAATTACCGACAGTTTTAGCTTTCTACCCTTCTCTCAGTTTCTCCACTGGATGGATAGTTAAACTTTGTCCTCCGTCTAAATCATTTGAAGCCTTTAGCTCTTTACTCCAAACCATAAGCTCAAAACTGAGACCAATAATAGGCTATAGCACTCACAGGGATGTTAATTTTACATGGGGTAGTTCGTTCTCCCATAGTCTTCACTCTCTTACCTGTCCCTGTTCAAACCCATGCTACAGGGACATTCGCACTCCTCTGTTTTACTCTACACAATCACCTATTTCTCCATATATCTGGCCTACCAGCAACTTCCTATACCCCATGCTGTCAATTCTGTGCATTCTGACACAAGTTAACGCTTCTCACCCATAAATGCTCGAGATGGATTTGAAAATTATTACTTTAAATATAGTTCGAACTTGCTCTCTGATTCAAACAATGAAGCACTCAATCACTATTGATAAATGATCGTTGTCAAGTTTGAGTTTCAGTCATACAAACACATTCTTATTCCTTTGAAGACACAGGATTTCAGCCCACCTACCTCATTTGCCCGCTGAGAAAGACCTCTCCATGTTTCTCCACACCACTTTTTCCGATTGTCTCACATTCAGGTCTACACTCCCAAGTTCTCATCTCTTCTCCTGAACGTTATTCACAAAATTCCCTCATTTTCTCAAGGAAACTCCTGATGTTCTTCAACCCCTACTTGCAGCACTTCTATATATTGCTGTTTGTTGCTTCTAATATCCTCCTCAGCATTCCCGCCACCCAACTCTCACACAGCTCCCAACTCCCTCCCCCTCACAGCCAACAGTGAGGAAGAGGCCACCTCTAACCTCACCACGAGCAAGGACAACCTTCCACAGGGCACCCACAGTTACAGTAAAGCCCCTTGCCATTTGCTGAAGAAAATCTTTCACTTCAGTACTACTGACAGCAAGGTACTGCTGGCTGTTCTACACAGTCGGGAAGCAGAAATTACCTTACGGGGCTGCCGCACACGGCTCACCTTGCCCTGGCTCCACCTCAGTCCAGCCCCGGCCCGCCACCCCGCGGCGGGAAGGGGAGCTGCCTCACCACCTCCCGCCCAGCCCTGAGGGGAGAGGGGGACGCCGCGCCGCGCCGCCTCCCATGCGCCAACAAAGCAATCAAAAGGGACAAAAGAAGGTCCTCCTGCCCAGAGCTGGCTTGGGCCTGAACAGGCGCAAACGTGCAGGACACTGAACTAGGTGTAGCTATCGCTGCTCCTCCAAATAGAAAGCAAAACAATAGCTCTAAAATTGAACAGATCCGTCAGTCCCCTCCCCCTGCCCCTGGCAGAAGAAGGGAATGAAGGAAAAAAAAAAAAGGTAATTCAAAAAATAATTCAATCAAAGTATTACACAGATGGATCTGACTTTTTACAAAACATGGCCTCTCAGCAACTTACCAGCTATCCCAGCTCCACAATGAAGGAGCAAGACCAATGCCTCGCCATACTTATGGAGTCAAGTAATAGTACATAAAACCCCTGGAGATCAAGACCCAGGAATCTCTGCAGCCACGAAGACTAGTGATGACAGCTTTATTCTTCAGAAACAAATGCAGTAAAGATCTAAATTCTCTGCACATATTCTAAACATGCACTAGGAAACAAATGTGGATCTAATTTAAGAAGCTATGTTCTTTCCCTTCTAGAATTAATGATTTCACTTAAAACAAAGGGAAGTATACCAAACCCCACACAATAATGAGGTTTGATGTGGTATCAGTGGGGCCAGTTCCCTCTTAGGGCACCACCTGTCACTGACCCCTAACACTTCTCCACCCAAACTTAGCATTAGAAATACTACAGCCCCGCATCCAGCCCCATTTTATTAACTTACCTATGTGTTAACTAGTAAAATCAAACATATAAGGACTAGAAAATGGAAGAATGCTATTTTCTTAAGAGGTATTAATTACAGGTAGAGATAAATAACATCCTGCTCCTCAAAATGACAATTTGGGAGGGGACGAGGGTAGAAACAGTAGGAGTATCTATTAACCTTTGTAGTTTAGAGGATAGACATGGCCTACTACAAAGAAACAAGTTTTTAAGGGATTGTATTGCAATGCAATTAAGACTTATATTTTCACTGCAGGTATGTAAAGTGTTGCTGCTCAAGAGTGAAGTCAGTACCATAAACATCCTAATAATGGCCTCCGACTGAAGACTCCAGGTGGATTCTTTGCAACAGCACGTGGCTCTATAGCTCTTGAGCAGAGACTTTCTTGCCTCAACCTGTACTTCTGAGAATCCCTTTAAATGCTTCTGCATGTTTTGACATCATGACTCTAAACTCCCTCCCAAATCATGTTATGCCAGTTCTTTAGGATATATAGTTAATATAACCCCCCAGCATTTGGCTAGAACACCATATAAGTTACCTGAATCATTTCCATAAGAGATTAATATTTTATACAATTTTTCTTTAACTGTTGCATATATTCTCACAACTAAATTTGCAGTTTCTTTGCAGGTTTGGATACTCAAGATAAAACTGATTTAAGTATTTACTCCTAAGGTCATGAGTCTCAGAGAAGAAAAGTCTCTGGATCCTTGAGAGCAGAAGAGTTCAGTTACTAATTTCCCCTTGTATCACTAATAACACTGTCGTCTTTCCCACATTTTAATGTAAGAATGTGATGATATGGCTGCTATTAAAAACCCCAACAACTTAATTACACCACTTCTGGCAGTATTCCAAGTTTATAAATAAAATGTTTCACATTTAATGTCTTTAAATTATGTTCCCCTTTGCAATGCAAGTTCAAGATAGCTCTCACAATCACTTAAAACCCCACAAATTTTGGCATACCTTCAAACAGGTTATTGCATTGTTTAAATGACAGTGGTTCCCACTCTAATGTAAATGCAATCTGATGAAGCCTTCGTAATAGTCCACTCTTCCACAGCAATGGTTTTAAACTCGTTGATTTGCAGAAGTCTCTTCTATTTTTGGTTTTTTCCCTGCTCCAAGGGAAACACAGAGCAATTTAAATCTTATGACAATAGGCTTGCTTTTCTTGGTTACATTTCATAAATATCTTGACAGTAGTCCGTGGACCAAAAGGGTCTGCTAATCACAGGCTGACAAAAAATTGTTTTATTATGAAAAAAAAAAAAAAAAAGAGTTCAGTAAAAACTTTTCATTATTCAGAAGCTAATAAATAAAAACAAACCAGTTCCTAAGAAAATGTCTTTAATTTTCATTTTATGGAAATACATCTTTTGTTTTTATTTCCATGATACAAAAATGTTAAATATCAAACATTTGCTGAAATCTACCAATGCAGGTCCTTTTTTAAACAAATAAAGGGCTGGTACAGTTAGCAGGTTTGTCACAGGTACCAAAAAACATTTTTACAAAAACCCCACAAGCTGGGGAAGAAGAAGGGAAGAAATGGATTAAGACTTAAGAGTGAAAATAGCAATTGATGTGAAAACAAAAAAACCCTACCTCCTAACAGGAAATTAATGTTTGAGAAACTTTTAAGTTACAGTTTTTTAAAGGATAAGGTATGTGTAAAGTTGGTATTTAGATGAATACTAGCTGCACAGGGGATAGGGGGGTAGAGAACAGAAAACTAAAAAAATATTTCCGGATAAAGTAACTGGTAGAAAGCAATATACGAAACTGCAGTTCTACCTGTTTCAAGAATGCTGACAGCATACTGATATTGCCTGAAAAAATAGCTAAAGATTAGGAGATTTGTGGTAACTCCCCTCAAGCACAGGAAACAGCCTAGCATGGAATCATAGAGTGCCAGTTCTTTTTGTACATTTCATTGCCAGCATGCCAAAGTAGGTGACCAAAATACATTTAGTCTTGCTTCTTAAATCTAACAACATTTACAACAGCAAGGATTCCACATGATCAACAATGAATCATATACTAGTTAATATACACACAAGTAAAATTGACAGTGATTGTTCAATAAACAGTTTAAAATAATTAAACTGATTTTCAGGACACATACTGCTTTGTTAACACCACTTTATTTAAATAAAGTATGGCTTCCAAGAGGTGTATTCTCGGAACTGCTTTCAATCAATTCCACTTGTTAAGGCAGTTGTTTCCTACCATGTTTCAGGGACTTCAAAAATTCCAGTGGAACTAGTTGTGAGGCTTCCTAAAAGACAGCATCACGGAACAATATATTAAAGACTTCAATATAAAACACTGAAAGGACTAAAAGTTAAATCAAGAATCTTTTTATTCTTTTAGAGCATACAAAGACATATTTTCTCCTCTAGAGCAAGGCTCTAGATACATTACTGGCAAGTCAATATTTAGAAAGGGAAACCAAGAGACTGTTATGAGTAGGCACTTAAAAAAAAAAGTGATTGTCAAGTTTCTTTCCCAAATGATAAATATATTTTTCAATTAATGAATATTTTTAATCCAAGTAATTTTGGTTTTGCAACAACTGGGATGATAAAGTTAAATAATACTATTTTACCAAGTGCACTTGCAGTTATTCTTGTTTAAGGCAGTTACAACACTGAAGAATATTTCCAGCCCAAATTAATTGGAGAAGATGAATCGTACTAATACTGAGAACATGTATTTCCATAATGCCAAAAACAGAGCATGAATTTTATACTTGGAATTACACTAGACAGTCTTGTCATTTTGCATATGCTTGCGTGGCCCAATTGCCCTATTGAACTACAACAAAAAAGCATTTTCCAAGCACAGCTTATGAATCAGCTCAAAAAGATTTTACTCTACCAAATCAGGAGAAAGGATGCTTGGCATACAGTGCAACTTTCTGGATAAAAGTGGCTAGAGCAGATATTAAAAGGAAGTTTTGACTATTAATATTTGAATATACTTCAATACAGGCAGTGCTCCAGGTGACCAATAATTAAGATATGACTTAATTTTTTAATATAGTCTAATCTATTTCTGCAAGAAATTTCTGAAACAGAATCAACAATAGATTAATAAAAATCAAATTTTTTGAGGTTTAAATTCATGTCACCTAAGGTTATTTACTTATTTATTTGTTTTGGTATAGGTTGCAATAACTCACACAACATAGCAAAAATATCAGTTGAAACAGAGTCATCTGTTTTTCACCTGCCTGTGTTTAGTCAGACCTACAGTTCAAAGTACTTTGGCTAGAAAATACGTAGGTATTAAAGTCTGCAAAAACCCCCTTACATCACCCCTAGGTGAAAAGTCTTCAACCAAATAAAGAACAATAAAGGCTATTGCTACAAACACCACACAGAACACTGCATATACTAATGCATACATCAAAACAGTTTTTCGAAGGAAGAAAAAGATTATTTGGGTTGATAATTTGTTTTAAAAACAGTATTGATTTTTCAAGCATTACATTGCGAGTTCTAAATCAGATTAAAAAAAAGATTTATAAAATACGTAACAGAAGAAAAAAAATTATCACTTGGGCAAATCCACAATTTGACACTTTTACAACAAAAACCCAACTATTTCTCCTACTTTTCAAAATCTGCATCTCCTGAAAGTGAGATTCCTCAAGTTTCAACAACTAGCATGAAATGTGAATGATCTGCTCACAGTCCAGTAAGCCTTTCAAGTAAGCAAAGGCTTACTCAGAGCATGTGGTATGCTGCAAGAACTGTTATGGGCGACTATGATCCACCCGTCTAAAATGTTTGGAAGGGATTTTAAACACACTCACTTTTCATCACCATCTTGCCAAGTGTTACCAGAAAAGACCCCACAACTAAGTGATTCATAAATGCAAAGCACCAAGAAAGCTAAAGGGCCTAAGTTTAAAAGCCTGGTAGATCAGCACCTGTCTGGCAGCTTACTCCTTTACTGAGTTGTCTCAAAGTCAACACATTCTCAGGAAATCTTCTAGAGAGGAAAGGGTTTTGGTAGAGGTGCAGCCTACTTATTTATACCAGGGAATCTAAAACAGCAGTCTGACTAGGTCAAACTGCACTCAACCTAAAACAGCACTGTGGCAAGAGGTATGCCAGAGGAATGCTGAGGCGCAAGCAGGTAGACTGTCAAAGTTTTGGCTTAATTGTAGATGTAAAGAACATTCTGACCAGACTGAGAAATTCCGTTGTTTTCTCAACTTACAGAAATACCTTATCTCACAAATAACTGTAAATAAGGGATGTTAGTGCAATATTATCAGGATATATAAAGTGCTAAATAAAAGGGTATATATAGTAGCTTTCAGGGCAGCTGGTAGGTTTATTAAAACTGGACTAATTTGCAAGAAACAGAGGTTGTCTAATGACACACATCTGGCAGGTCAAGCTACGTGCATTCAATTATGCCATGACTCCATTCAATCAAGCTTAAGGGAAAATGTCCACATTAAGTTAACCTTACATTTCATGATAATGTATTGGATTAATAGGGAAATCTACTCTAGAATCCTACTTCTAGAATTCCTTCAGTTTTGCTCACAATGTGCAAAACATATTGGGTAACCTTAACTAGAAAGTCACATTAAAAAAAGTGATTAAGAATAGCTAAAAATATTCAAAGAGCTTTATTTTAAGAAAGAAAGCAAGCAAGTAAAATATCAACTATAACCTGCTTCCTTTAGTTGGTCTCAGGTGGGGTTTTGTTATTGTTGTTTGTGTGGGGGTTTTTTTGTTGGGTTAAGTTCGTTTTTTTGGTGGTGGTTTTATTTTTACGATTTTTGTATGATGCAATAACTTATAGCAGTGACTTATTACATTACATACATAGAAGTCCAGAAAAAAGACATTCAAGAAAACAACTTCAGTTCTGTTCAGGCCTACGGTAGTTCCAAACAGAACAGAAAAACATAGGCACAAACATTGCACTGACCTGCTGGAATTTGTTCTGTCTTCATCTTTTTGAACTTTTTGGCTCTCTTCTTACCATCTGGAAGGGACTCTGCACAGGAGTCAGTCTGATCATATTCTGGATCTTGGCCTTCTCCCTCTTCCAGATCATCAGAACCAGTTTCTTCCTGAATAGGACTCATGCTTCTCTTTCCCACTGTACTGGTACCTGTAAAACTGAAATGTAGAAGAAATATGAACAAGTCAAGAATAACTATTACATAGGTACTAGCTGTCGTACATCTATTAAATGCTTATGAAGGTAGTAGCATAAACTATAATAAGTGGCATACCATGAAATTACATTATCTGGTAGATCTGACAACTATAAAATTCCATAAATTGGGGATCTAATCCAATCTTAAGTAGATGAAGGTATTCATTCTTTGCACTATACATATCTCAGCCTTAGCTGCTATTTTGATGATCACTCAACTCAAATGTCATTAAAGCTCTTATCTATCTATCCCTGCTTAATTTTAATTTTTATTCTCTTAGTTATGAAAGCTCTTGTAAAGCATGCTCAGGAGACACTAAGTTACATACAACTATTAGCCTCCAACACATATCTTGATATTGAAGGATTCTACATGCTAACTTCATCCTCTCTCGTGGAATTATATGCAGTTTTACAAGCATTTCTATTATATAAATGTAGAGAAAACCATCAACCTTCATATAATAAACTTTAAATCAGGCCTTAAAGTGAAGAGTCCTACCATCCAATGGGCTGGTAAAATAAAAAGCACAAAAAATTGCACACTCATTTCATAGATAGTATTTGAATGAAGCCTGACTAATACAGTATGAAGATGAACTTAGAGCTCCATTTCATTCAGAATACACTGAAATAACACTGCATAGATTTTCATTCAACTGGAAGGTATTAAGTTTCCTTGAAAGACAAATGCCAATATTAAAATCAAATTAGCATAAGAAAGAACGCAGTAGCAAAGCTAATTAAAAAAATAGCTCCTATTACAAACTTCTAGATATGTCAATACCAGCTACTTAAATGTCTATTTTAATGCTCTTTTAGAACAACCAATTAAAAAAAAAAAGGTCGTTTTATACTTACAAATCGTTAGTTTTTCATTAAGAACTACACAAAATGTCTATATGCTTCTAAGCCCTATTCTATTCTTTTATCTAAATAAAACTTAATACCAAGTTATAAAACAAAGCTTTACAAGCTATTTTATGTTTTCTTTTTAATCAATAATAGCAGGGAATTATCGTGTTTTAGTAAGGTTTCAGCTAAAGGACTGTTAAATTTGGCTGTATAGTTTTGGCTTTGAAATGGAATTTTTTCAGCTGAATATTTTGCAATTTAAAACACACTCTTTCTGGGATGTCCAAGAGCAATAAACAAACATGAAACATATGATTACGCCTCATGCTCTTACTTCCACTTTAGGAGCATAAACACCATTTACTATGATGAACAGCTGACTTGTCCTCCAAACATTCACACACAGAAGGCCTTCTTGCATCATTTCTTACAAATCATCATTTCAAGTCACACTGCAATTATTATCAATAAAAAGACACAAACCAAAAAGCTGGATAGAACATATCCTACATACACATTTCAACATTGTAAACCAGGCAAAAGAAAGAAAGAAAGGAAAGAAAAAAGGTCTAGCAAAGAAAAAGCATTTAGAAAATGAAAAACTGCTACGTATCTTTTTTAAAACATTGTTTAGAAAAGTCCGTAAGAATTCTACTTTTGGAAAAGATACTCTGATAAATACATAAGAAAGACAAAACTCAGGGGCCATAAGCTACGATCCCAGGATTTCTTACATTATGAACACTTGGCTCTTAGAAGGGAACTTGCACTCACTGTAGTAAGAAACTCCCTTTTTGAAAGGTCTTATGGCTGAATTTAATTTTTTTCAACTCAAAATCTTGAGAAGTTATTGTAAATAAAGAGAAACAAGTTCTTGACCTTCAGTGTGCATTTAGCTGTGTACCAAAGTACAAAAAAAAAAAAATTAGGCCTTATGTTCTTCCTGCAAATACCTTAAAGGGGAAAAAAAACTACCACCAAAAAACCAGCAACACAAAACACAAAAGATATATATATTTTATAGTCAAGAACTGTTGACTTCTTGCTTTCTCCAAAAATACTAATTTTATTCTACATTCATTCATTGATGGCATGGGTTCTAGATGGCTAAGGGTTGATTTTTTTTTTGTCTTATTCTTCTTTGACCTAAAATAAGACCCAAGGACTACAGCAACATTATTTATTCACTTAGCAATAGTAGCTAATCAATACGGTTGCATATACAAGGTAGAGCACTACTCAGAGCAAAGGTTAGTTTTCTAATTATACCAGCATTTTGGAATATGTCCATATTTCCGTCTCAATTTCCTCTGTTGAGAAACAACTAAACAAAGTGCAAGAACTGAACAAACCAATAGCTATCAGTAATCGTTCAATTCAGATATACTTGTTTAGGATCCTCAACTAATCTGATACCTGAACCATTTAGAGAGAGAGACTTCTATCATCCATTAACAAATGTAGCACTTAGGTTTCAAAACACACAAGTTACCCAGGCAAGTAAATTTCATTTAAACAAAAACGTATTTTTTCTTGCCACTTTGAACAAGGTTGAAGGGGGGGGGGGGAGTAGTTACTGACCCATCATAAAATTCAGTCATTTCAGCTTAAGAGCAGGTGAAATCTCCTAACAGTAGAATACTGGAATACTATAATAATTTGATTGCAATATGTATTATCCATATCTTTAATGACTCAGCTTTTCCCAATTCTTATCCTTCATTCAGTAATAAATCACTATAAACAACCATTTCTGTAAAAATTAAAGGAATCATCAGCAGAAATACATGAGCATTTAAAAAATGAGTCAAACTATCTTCAGCAAAATAAAGACATTCAAGGAAGTGGTGCTACAAACAGCACCCTGACTTGACAGAAGATGCAGCATTCCTGGTTTCAGCTAGAAAACTTGTAAGGCAAAATCATGTATCACTTTCCTGTACTTCATACCACTGTAAGTCTTTTGCCATTGGAAAATTAGACCAAGTAACTACAAGTAGAACAGGATATCTAGTTGTACATAGAACATACCCTATTTGATTTTTCATGCTATGGTTTAACACTACTTTGCTAAGGAAAAGATCTTAAACCTATGCATCTAACAGTCATGGCAGAGCTGGCAGGCAGTTATTTGCTAAGCAAAACATAGCTGGTACTATACAAGAGGCCATCGGTTTCAAAAATGCATTCTGAATAATGAATGGCTTTAGAAAAGGGGATCCTATTAACTACTGGAAGTTTTGTCAAATGCATCAGTTTTTCTTCTACTTCTTCAACTGACATTAATAATCAGGCATATCTCCATTAAAATCAATTTTGATATCTAACCGTAGTAATAAGTTATATGCAAAGGGTATACGTTAATCATAAGTTATTTTACCTTGTGACTGCTATTAGTACTATTACACTACATTTTCTGAAGAGTAGTTCCTCTATAATATGGAACTATAGCTTTTTTAGTAAGACAGGAACTAAAGAACCTTTGCTAAATACTTTCAATGTCTTAAATTGACAAAAGTTCCTTATAATAAATACCCAACAACTTCATTACTGAATGAAAAAGTAGCCAGGATATATTGTCACTGTGGAGAGGAACAGCTATTCTGCAGCTGTGCTCCCTGGCAGAAACTGATGCAGTAAGCTTATTAAATAATAAATAAATAAAGGATGTAGTAACATGAAGCTATTATAAGAGATCAGCTGCTAGATACATCACAGTATTGAGTGCTCAACTATATATGGTTCAAATTAATCTGGACAAATATATACACATCTACAAGCACGCACATATTTGTCCTGATTCATGCATATAAATATTTGTATTATTTTATGCTTACTATGTTTTATATAAAATGGTTATCTAAAAATATAAATAAATATTTTTGAGATATCTTTGTCTGGAAACAAACAGAACATGTTCATCCCAAGTGAAATGGAAGACCACAAGGTTTTCAGTTCTGTGTTATACCTAACTAGATGACATTTACAAAAGATTAGTTGACAGGAGAACACAATCTAACTAGTAACAAATAAAAATAAAATTAAGAAAAACATGACAAAAGACCTGCATGAAAGGGAACTTGGGACAGAACCGAATCACTTTATTTACAGAATAATGAGAGAAGAAAAATTCATGTAACATCAATTACAAAAGAAGTTCTATCAATAAAATAAAGGCTGCTATCCAAGGCTATCAAAGTGTTGTTCATCTAAAACCAAGGCTGCCTCTTGTGGAATTTTACAACACTAGAAAAAATGGATTAAAAATTCTCAAGGAGATTAAGTGCTTAGGCATACAAGTCATTGCAGTGTACCATAGTTTTAAGGAGAGAATTTACTGAAAACTTTATTCAGCAATTTTCCAAATAATACATTTGCAGTAGTTCTCAAAATTCTTTGTGAGATAACAACAAATCAACTTTACACATTTACTGTTTTCCAAAGTATATGTTAAAAGAATTAGTTGCTGTGCTGGTTTTGGCTGAGATAGAGTTCATTTTCTTCATAGTAGCTAGTAGGAGGCTATGTTTTGGATTTGTCCTGAAAACAGTGTTGATAGTATTGACATGTTTTCATTATTGTTTAGCAGTATTTACACAGCATCGAGGCCTTTTCTGCTTCTCACACCACCCCGTGAGCAAGCTGTGAGTGCACAAGAAGCTGGGAAGGGGACACAGCCAGGACAGCTGATCCCAACTGACCAAAGGGATATCCCAGACCATATGACATCATGCTCTATTTATAACTGGGGAAGCTAGCTGGGAGGTGGGATCACAGCTTGGAAACTAGCTGAGCATCAGTTTTGGGTGGTGAGCAATTGTGCTGTGCATCGCTTGTTTTGTATATTCTTTTATCATGATTATTATCATCTTCCCTTTCTGTTCTATTAAACTGTCTTTATCTCAACCCACAGGTTTTACTTTTGGGGGTTTTTTTCCCCTTTCAATTTTCTCCCCCATCCCACTGGGGAGCAGGCAGAGTGAGCAAATGGCTGTGTGGTTGTTTTAGCTGCCTGCCAGGTTAAACCACAACAGTTGTGTATGGCTCAAACCATAAGCTGCAACTCTTACCATCTGTGTAGAATCTGAGAGATACCCAAAACCCAGCTTCCATTGAGGAGAGATACTTCCTCGAGTAGAAATAAAACTAGGACTTAGTATTTCATTGCAGTAGACTCAAGATGTGATAAGTGTTTTCAGACTATTTAATACAGACTTAATTATAGACCTAAACCGTAACCACATGTAAACTAGTGCCAGTACAACAGTTCAATTGAACTAGCTTCATTTGATATGAATTTTATCATCAGCTTCCTCCATATCGTTTTTAAGGATCAAACATGTCTCTAACACATTTAGAATACCCACCATGACAAAAGCCATGAAAATTTGACAGCTATCCAAAATACACACCTGCATTTAATTTTGCAATGTAGGCAAATCATAAGCTTATGTGAGAAGAACAGAACAAGTTTAGTATATTTGTTACCTGACAGATAACCGTTACAAGAAAATATAACAAGAGCTAGAACTTATAGCATTCCCAAGAAAGATAAAGCAGAAGAGACCTCAGTGTTGGTTTTATAACCATCTCATTTGGTCTAACCAGGAAAAAAAACCCCAAACCAAAAACCCAACAAAATACCCAAACCCACCACCTTACAAGCAATTTATGTACTCCACTGAAACTTATTTTTATATAGAATTGATAGAATCTGGAGGGGGATGGGGGGGGGAGAAAGAATGGTAATAACTTGATAGGTTAATTATATCATTATATTAACACTAGAAGACCCTTCCCAGATGACTGAGACAGAAGCTTCCTGTTACCATCACATCCAGAACCTGTCATTAACATGAGAGGGTAAAAATGAAACAAGAAATACACACAGCAACATACTGTACCAGAATCAAAACTGGCATCTCCTGACTTAATTTTGTCCTTAAATAATGAACTAAAACCCTTTTCAAGTTTTACTCCAAAAACTTAATGCCATGCAAGTATCACCATTTGCCTTCTGTTTCTGAAGCATAAGGATGACCTCATCAGGACTGCTCAAGATGCTAATTTATACCTATCTCTGTGGATGTATTATCACAATGGAAAGTCCAAACCCAAAAGTAATTCTTTTATTTTGTTACAAGAAATGGTGCTGCTACATCAAGCTCAGGAGCTGCAATTTGACCTGTCCTCAGGATCCCAATACTTTAAAGATTTATCTAATCACATTTGTGACCAAATTCCCTCTGCTCCTTTACCTATGATCTTCTGACAGCTGATGTAGCACTACTGAGTTATATGCAAAGAAATATGTACAAAAAAAGGTCACCTATTGGTTAAGAACTACTTGAACATTGATAGGCTTCTAACAAAAATGCAATAAAAAAATACAAGAGTTGGCAATGCAGAAAAAGTCTCACCTGTTAACACAGTAGTATCGACTCTGGGAAACGTAAGGTGTGCACTGAGTTTTTAACCGCTTTCTCTCCATCTCCTTCCAACTATCTTCTGTACATTTTCTCTTAGCCTGTTTTTCTTCATGTTTTTTCTCAACATATTCTGCATATGTCTGGATCCTATAACTTTCAGCATACCTGCTGGTGTTTACAGCTATGAGGAAGAAGAGTGATGTTATACACAAAACACTGTTAAATGACAGCATGCCCTCTCCTGAAAAAACTTATTTTGAAAAGCAGAAGGCAGTGAGCTATTTGTTCTGTTCATATAAATTACTTCTACTTCCATTGTTAGTGATTAGGGGGGAAAAAAAAAGTCATACTCTCCTAAATTCACATGGTAGGTCTGAATTAGACAAATCAAACCTCTTCTCAGAGTCAGACTTCATACAAAAAGGGTTAAATCTACTTAAGACTTTTAAATTAGAAACTATCAATTCTTCAGTAGTTACCCTCTTCCAGATTGCTTATTGGCAAGAAAAGATTTCCTGGATTTTTTCCCTTTTAGTCTCGTTACTTAACCCAGCAGGTTTATTTTGCACGTCTGCCAGGAAAAGATGACATTTGCAAAGCCTTTGCCAAAACTCTGTTTGATTGCTGTGAAACATAAGCTTATTTGAGCTGCATTTTTGGTTGCACAAGATACCCATGGAAGCAGCACTTAGCTAATATCCAGCTGTTCCATCCTTGTATCTTTCTAATGTTTGGTCTCCATTTAACTAGAAAAAGACCGCAAGTTCAAGGTAGAAGGATTTCTGTCAGTGCAAAATTAGAGTAACTTCAAAAATAAAGAAAAAACTTTCACTGCCTTCACTCAGCAACAATTTACCAACATTCCTTCAAATCCCAGCATCTTCACAGCTCTCAGCCTTTAGTCTGCAAGCCAAGGTCTGGCCAGAAGCCATCACTATAACAGATGAATCAGCAAATTAAACTGTCAACTGGTGTCCTCTGCTGTTTTCAGCCTCGCTGAAAGAAAATGTTGTAAACCTACCAGTAAACCAGTTTAAATATTAAAAACAAACAAAACAAAACCAACCCAGATTGTTTTTCATATATTTGGGCTGCGCATTTTAAAATACCATAATTGTAGTGGAGACAAAATCCTGATTTTATTAGATACTTCCAATCTTTTTGTAGAAATATCAGATATGTACCAAACTTTCTGATTCTAGTTGAAATGCTGTCATCTTGAATACAGATATTCTGTATTACCGCTAGCCCAAGCCATAGAAATAGCAAGCTCCAACATCACAATTCAGAAAAGGTGAGGAACACGGGTGTATTTGGTTTTTTCCTCTTTCAGAATAGATCATCTAGTCTGCATATTGGCTATGCTACTGTGAAATGAATTACCTATAATACCAGTCACAGCATATAGATGCTGCTGCTGCAAAGTCTTTCAAATGTACATAAAACTGGGCAACAGCTTGTATATTTAATTTTAATCCCAAGAACAGATACCAGCAATTATGATTAATAGCCTCATGAGATTGTTGCACTAACCAAAGACATGTTATGCATACCTCCTTTCACACCCCTTATATTTGTTTTGAATTGTGAAGTTACAGGATCTGGTTGTAAGAATTAGGAGTATATTTATTGCCCATGAAGTTATGGTGCAGGCGTCATGAATGAATTAATAATGCTCACTGGAGTTACTGCATGCCAGCCGACATTCCTCAGGGTAAAATTTGTTTAGTTAAACTCAAGCATGTTTTTACTTGCTAAAATCAAGCACATAGTTACCATGGATCATCTGATGAATAGTGATTTGTTAAAACACAATAACCATTTCACATTATTTGTTTTGATATAAACTAAGAGCCACAGTTATGGCTCTTTCATTTAATTCCCTGACAAACCTGGCCTGTATTTAAGGGAAAAAAAAAATCATCCTTATGCAGCATCCTTAAAATAAATCTGTGTAAGAGTCAATATTTTTGAACAAAGACAACTCTGCTTTCCTGAAATAAGGCCTGTATTTTATAGCAACCCATTCATATTAAACATATACACACAAATATATGCATATACATATATATGTATATATATATTTAATATAAAACAATTATATGCTGAATATATTACTTCGTGCATTGAACAACTGAAATGAAGGCATATGGAGAATTCTGCAGAGTCACACTGATAAATCAATCTTGCATGGTCTTGAACCAAAGAGCAGCTCCCTGTAAAAGTTTAAAATACATTTTCTCTGATGCTTCTTTGATGCTGCCCATACTGCCAAATGAAGCAAACAGTTACATCACTCTACATTGCGAATAGAAGAAATGCATTGCTAGAATGCTTTGTGAATTCTAAAAAACTAAAGAGAACTTAGGGGGTTTGTTTACTTATTTATTTAAATCCTAAGAGAAGACAAATCTTTCTGTGAGAAACCTGATCTAGCAACAAACACCACATGACTGCATTTCATTACACCGGTTGCAGCCATAAAGTTAAGTTTATGTCTTATAGCAGAATAATAGTAATTGCACATTATTTTAGGAAAAACATTCCTAGAGAATGGCATCTTCCTAGTTAGAAGGCAAGCTATTAAACAGGCTGCCTGATGTTGAGCAATCCAAGAAGAATGTATACAAAGATACTCTTTTCACCAAGTCCTTGCTCTTATGCAGAGCAAAATCCTGATAGATCGCCACTGACAATATTAAGTCTCTTAATAAATACAGAAATATTTAAGTGAACCATGTAGGTAAAAACCCCACAATATATACATAAAATAAATACACAGAACTATACAGATTAAGGTTGCAATACTAAACACTCAAATTTATGAAATACTAAAGTAAAAATTCACCTGTGAAGCCTCAAAGTGACCTCTGTATAGGTGCTGTGTTAGTCTTATCTGATCATGTACTACTTAAAACACGGGACTGCTGCCTCAGTTGGATCGACAGTGTTCAATTAGTGAGTAGCTAATTCAGAATTTTGTTTTATTCTCATTACTCATTGTATGGTTCCACAGCCTTATTTACTGACTTGAAGGGCTATTCACGCTCCATTTAAAAAATCAGAAGTTTGCATGTGCATTTTTTTCATCATGGCATTGTCCAGTGTTTCAAAGTAAGGCTCATGAGCTGAAGCAGCAGTACTATCTGCCTATTTTATAAACAGAAAGCAGAAATAAAGACTCAACATCCCAAATTAGAGTGTATCTTTTAAATTAACCTAAACAGAATTAAATCATCCACTACACCAAGTATTCAATCACAGTTAGGTTCCTACACAGCAAATGTATTAACATATTCCCAGAGAAGTCATAAAATCAAAATTCTCCAAAAGAAACAGCATGTGATCATGTGGCCAAGGACTTTATCTATGCATAAGCATAGTTCACCTATATTATGCTAAATATTAGTGAAATTGACATTGCAATATTAATGGTTTTGGTTTTTTTAAAAAGCCTACATGCAGTTTTCAGACCTTTAAGCATACTGTTGCACACACAACTAATTAGTTGGACCAGAAATTTTAAAGGCATTTCTCCAGCCTCTCCCACTAGAATTATGAAAGTTACTGATAGTTGCTAGTGTTGACTCAATATAAAAACCATTGGGGACACTCTCTGTTGGCTTCTCTCAGAAAAGAGATACATGAACTTGAGAGAATTCCCAATTAATTAGCCAACATTTCTGCTGATTTCTGCTCTTATCCTACCCTTTCCAATTTGCCTTTTGCCCAGTTCAGTCTTTCCTAGAGCGTGTCCTTATCTCATATTGGTCTTGCAATCTATCATAACCCTAAACATTCTTCAATAATAAACTCACTGCTTCCTATCTTCTCTGGCAAGGCAGTATTTCTACCTCCTTTTTTAAACTGTTTGACTCTGCTACCATTAGGCATCAGTTTTCCCCAACTTAACAAAGCTACATCTCATTATCCATTTCTGGTTCTTTATTCCTTTTTTTTTTTCATGCAGGGTTGTCCTTTTCAAATGCATTTTATGTCAGTGACAAATCAGTTTATTTTCAAACCTGGTCCAATCACAGCCTCTTTGCTCCATCTGAACATGTAAACTAATCAGTTCCCAATCTCACCCCCATTCACCAGTTCCTTGGCCATCCCTCGCCTGAAACAAGGAAGCAGAGCTGGCAATGCGGCTGGAACCGTGTGCTGGTCTATGTAGGCCTGCAAAAAACCTTGGTAAAATGAAACCATGGTGCACCTCCAAAAGGATCAGAACACCTCAAACAAAAACATATGATAAAAAAATACTCCGGTACCATTAACTGTTTTTCTTAAAATAGTCTGGTTTAAAAGTCAAAATAAAGAACAGTGTAAAGAACAAGGACAGCACTGAGACAGCTTTCGCTCCCCTGCCAGACTAAATGAACAGTTTTTAAAACTATGAGCAATCTTTAGGATTAGGAAGAAGGCAGGCTATACTGACTCCTACCAATAAATTACTGTATTTAGTTTTCTTTTTAAATGGTTCTTCACTTGAGTAAGTCCGTGTAGTACTCCAGAGTTAATTATGAATGGCACTTGTTCAAATACAGAAATATAGCGCAGATTCAGTCCCACAATCTTCGTGTTCTCTTCTCTCCCAGTACATACAGAGAATGAAATTTAAACTAGCTGGCTACTTCATTGTATTATTCAGTGATTTTCAAAATTATTTAGTGATTTTCAAAATTTCACAGGCATGTAGAAGAATCCAGAAGACTACAAAACAAGTATGTTTCTTTAGCAGGAAAGAAGTGATCCTGGGAATAACTACCCTACTACTAGTATGCTACTCTTAGCCCGGACAAAAGAATAATTTAGAAAACAACTAAATGTAGTGGATTAGACCATTTTCTCAAGTCTGGTTAGAAAAAAAAGTTAGCTAAACTGTGTTACTTTTGACTGTTCGCAGGTAAGAAGGATTCAAAATCATTCGTATTTCAAGAGAAAAACTTGAATGTTTCCTTAAATCTTGCTTTTAAAGTGTTGGGGGTTTGTTTGTGGTTTTGTTTTTGGGGGGTATTTTGTGGGGGCTTTTGTTGTGGTTTTGTTTGGGTTCTTTTAATTCTTTTCATCTGGAATGTTCACACCAACTCATCACCTATCAGCTGAACAACACAGTGGAGTTTTCGGAGAGTAAATCCATCTAACACCGCTACTGTCAAAACTGATCTAAGGCCTCATTAATTTACCAGGGTGACACCTACATATGACAGACAGGATTCTTTAAAGCCATGGTCATCAACCCACACTAGCAAGGCAGCTATTTTGTTGAGTTGGATGTATTCAGCATACACTCTGCTAAAGCTTTTATTGAGATGAAGCCTTACCCCAAAAATAGTTTTCTCTACTTTCAACAGAAGTGTTCTGCACAGGTCTACTACAATAGAGTCAAACAAATATTTCAGTTGTGACTGGAGTAAAAAATAACTGCTGATTCAATTACAGAAAGCCTGATTGCCTGCTTTCCATTTTCCATAATAGCTGTGCTGCTGCATCGAAACCCTTTTGCACATACCAAGATAACTACGGCAGAGATCCCTGTCCCCAAAAGAAGGTTCAAGAGAAGAAAAACCCTCACTGCAAACAGTTTATTAAAGAAAAAAAAATCTGATAGTTAAATAAAACAGAGTATCAAGATTTCATGAAAAATCCTCTTGGATCATCCTGCACTGAAGCATCATGAAGGGAAAGTCTTGGTTTGCTCTGAGGTCAGGAGATAAAATTCACTTACAATTTCTTTTCCTGGTAAAAACATTTAACCATATGGAAGTCGGAGCCTAATTGTTTGAAACCTATAATACAGTGTAATTTTGGATCCCAGCATCACTTAGAAAAATTCAAAAGCCCTGAAGAAGTTAAAAAGTATTTACTTAGTCAATGTACTTCCACAAATATAACTACAGTTGACTGTCTTGGAGATCGGAATGATTTATTCCATCTTTTATTCAGTGATAAGGAAAGCAGCCTCAAAGTAACTATCAGGAAGTCTCAGGTCTCTTAGTACCAGTCATAGCATTCAGTCATAAAATATGTGTGCTTCAACAAGTTTTCAATTATTTAACATCCCTGTTTCCCCACCCCCTCCCAAGGGAATTTACTGAACCTCTGTATATGCATTGCTCCTCCTCAGTTGCCCAAACATTAAAGAGGCTGGAAGGTATTGTATTTTAAAAGTGCCAAGGCTCAAGATTTTGTTAGAGAACTTCAGTTTTGATCAATTTCACCAACACAGACCACCTGTTCAAACTACTCTGAGAAAATATAGCTCTTTGAAATCATCTATATTGCCTTTACAATAAAACAAACAATACTTGACTGATCACTTTCACATGCTTAGAAATTTAGATGTCTAAAAAATTATCTTCAGAAGAAAACTAAAACCCCACCACAAATCAAATGAGGTAAAGTACTATGTTAATCTTTGGCATCCATGAAGAAAATCTTAACTTTGTAAAAAGCTCTTTTGTTTGGGAACACAGATGCAGAATAGCAGGCTGTATCAAAAATGAAAATTCCAATTTGTACATGGTGCTGACCATCCCTTTCTGTTTTCCTCTCCTGTATAAGCCTAAGATAGCAGAAGGTGCCTAAACAGATTCTAAAATAGACTTTTAAAAAAGACTCTTTTATAAAGATTTTCATCTCTTTTGACATCTGAATTCAGAGCAGGGAGCAGTATCAACGTGGTGACAAAGCAGCTGTTCACCTGCAAAGGAGGATGGCAAATTAGATAGCAAACCAAAGTAAGTCTTTGACTCTCCATTTTGGAGAAAATGGGAAAATGAACAGGTGGTCTGAAAGAAAATGGTTTTACAGAAGAAAGAAAAAAGGCCAAGTACAAAGTATGGCAGAGAAAGAGGAAGGATCCTTAGACAATGTTTAAAATTCAAAATATTTCTCCCAATAAAGAGCACAGATGATAGTATAGTCCACTGAGACATTTCACACTATGCACATGTATGCAGATTGTTATAAAGGATTTTAATTTTCCTAAAGATGAAGTTAGTTAATTACTGAAAGAATTCAAGCTACTTACCATTTGCCCAATTTTAAATACCTCATTTTTTGTAATTGAAACAAAAGCTGTGAAATGTATTAAGTAATTTGAAAAATGAAAATCAAATTAAAAGGTAGTCAAAAGACTTCCAACATTATATTTAGAAAAAACCTACCATGTTCAAACTTACAGGGTACAGGGGTTTTTTGTTGTTTGGTTTGGGTGTTTCTTTTTTCCTCTTTTTTTTTTTTTTAACTGATGAGAAAAAATATGGCTGCAGGTGCCTGAAGACAAGTCTGTAATCAGTCCTCTTAATTCTGCATCAGTAATGCTGAAAGTTGTAAAATAGCTATCTATATTATGATTTATACCACAGGTTCCACTGTAAAACCATGACTAGAATATATCCACCAGCAATTAATTTACTTGTTATAGTCAAGATTCTTGAACAACACAAGTAGAAATTCACCACATCTCATTCCCTGCATTTACTAGTACCAAAATGCTTTTAAATCAATACTGGAGAATTTTAATTTCCAGGAGTACTAGTAAAGTGTTCAGATCTGTTAATCTACAAATTAAAAGTGTGAAGCGTGCAGAACATTTCCTTTCTAGTCAGATAGAAGGTCTCAATGTCTATTATTACTCAAAGCACAGAGAGCTCAGATCTGAAAGACTTTTCAGAGAAAACTGAACCCACGGTCTGACTAGACAGTTAATTTCATCTAACAGCTTGTTACCAAACGGGAGAATCCCATGCCTTGCTCCAAGCCCCATGCCCTCCTTGACAGTGTTTCTGGCGTTTACTGACCTGCTGATGAGCCAGTTTCCTGCTGGTTCAGTGAGGTGATTTTCCTTTATTATTTTTTTCTGGACACAGGACCAGCGAAACAAAAGCAGTGAGAGCTCACTGTTGGAGTGGGAAGAGAGTCATTCCCTTTACATAACCATGAAGGACATAACCATGGCACAAACCATTAGCTCTATTTTAATACCAGCAAATCAAGTATTTCAGCTGAGACCGAGCTGCTGCAGGAAGCACACTCCTGCAAAATCTGATCACATTTCTGACACTTCTTAAGAACTTCAGAACAAGAACTAGTCAACTGAGCTTGGAGACATCCTCATGGCAGTGCTGTCTAGAAGACTGTTCACAATTAACTCAGACATTTTCAATTGAAGCACCTATTAATGCTCCACATATCAGGTACTTCAAAAATAAACTATCCAGATAATGAGTTCACCCATCAGATACAGTTTGCTACAGGAATGATTGCACCCCATTGATGCAGCAGTGAATACATTAATTCTGGCAAACAATTGTTTTGATACTGTCCCCATCTAAAAAGGCATCTCAAATAAAACTAAATCTTTAATGTTTCCATTTTGATAACCCTTATTACCCATGAGGAGTGCAAAACCTACCAACTAACTGCTCAGTTCTTCCTAGTGAAACCATTTCATTCAAGTCCTTACATAGCATACAGGCATATATAACAAATCATTAAGATCTTTTGAAAAACTATATGCCGTTTCAAAGTAATGTAGGTTTTTAAAAAAAATCCAACTTGCATGAAAATAATGTAAAAGCACACATCTACAAGGTGATTATTAAACTATAAGTTTCTCATCTTAAATGCTATTTTGATGCAGCACAAGAATTCAAGCCACTCAAAAATTAACATGAGAAATACCAAGATTTTTATATATATCTGCACATACATATGTATATATACACATATGTATCACGTAAGATTCAACACTGGAAGTTTAGCATCATAGGCAAAGCCATTGATGCAAAATTTAAACCAAGCTTTCCTAAAACATCAAAACTTTATGGATCTTAAGAATCCAAAATTTGAGAGGGGCAATCACAAAAAGCTAAAGAAATTGTTTGATACTGCACATAATTTGAATAAAAGTAAAATAACAGTAATGGCTAAGATTTGACATAATGCAGTGCAACTCCAGTTTCCTTGGTTTACATTAAGGAAGTTTCCTGCCCAGAGTATGTATCTGACATGAAATTCACATTATCTTATTGGTGAGAACACAGTCATGTGAAGTACAATTTTTCAAAGAATCTGGGTAATACAGTAGATACTACTTACCATTTCCCCAAATTCACTAAGAGACTTGATACGCACACAATCTCAAAATAGATGCGTGTATTTTTAAATTGTGGTGGTAAGCATTCATGCTAAGTATAAGTAAACCTTATAAAAGACTAATAAACCATAAAGTCCAGCCCTGTCTGAGAAACTCACAAGTTCAGAAAGATTAATGATTTAAACAAGAATCATTGAAAGGCCATCACAATTTCAGCTGCTGCACCTGCTTTAGTCCATTGCTCCCCTGCTGTCTAAATACACTGGTATACTCAATGCCAAGAGGAAGAAGATATCTTGCACACAGTAAATTCTATGTGAGCTCATGTATCAGGGCACTAACACATGGAACAACTTAACGTTATTTCAATGCTTGCCATTTATGACAAGCAGTTGCTTTTCACATGTATTTAAAATTTCAGATTAAGTGTATTTATTGCATTTTAAAACAGCATGAAAAATATTCTCAGCAAGATTCTCAGGTTACAATTACTCTTGAATTGAATCAGTGGTCTTAAAATATTGTAGAAGTTGCTCATAGTCAGAACATAGACATTATTAAACTGCACCTAAGCCTTAGGTAAAGAGAATTAAGAGCAAGCGTTAGCTACTAAGGGAAAAGAAACCACGTATATTTTTGAAGTACCACTGATAAACTTGTCCATTATTTCCATTAACATATAATTATGTCAAATGTCTTGGAACAGAAACCCAATTTTACTTTCAAGCACTTTAAAAGTCCAACATATTTATAAGACTTTTCCCATGTTTTAGAAAATCACCCACCCTCAAGTAACAACATTTTTTGAAAGTACATTTTAGATGACCTATAAAGACTCCACAAGTGCAAAGACATGTAAAGAAACCTCCCTTTAAGAGTACACCTGGGTTCTTTTTAGACCAACGACCTAAATAGTCACTGAAAGTTAGCTGGCAACAAAATTCAAAGAAACCATAAATAACAAGAGCTTATAATTGATATAAAACATTAACTGAGGACTCAAATCAGTTAACTGCCCAGAATGGCTGAGATACTGAAATGGTTGAAACACTGCAATACTTCATGTTACATCAATTTATTAATTAAAACAAAATACTGGGTTTACTTTAAAGTTAAGACAAGCTGAAGTCTCTCCCATCTTCCCTACCATTTCTTGTATGAAGTCTAGACCCCTGTAAGTCAAGAAGCATTGAAATAGTACTTATTTCATAATAATCTTTCCAGATGAAAAGCCAACTTTATAAATATACAAAGCTGAACAGCATCCAAAAGCAAGTTTATCTAGGAAGCTGAGAGTCATAACAGCCAGAAGTTGTACATCAAAAGTTGGTTCTGAAGTTTCTTGTCTTTATCAACTCTAAGAGCACACTGCTAAGAGCACACTGCTTTATCTTTTGCTACACACTTAAAAAGCATGTCTTCCACGCTTGACATAAATGCTGAGACCACATGAAGTACAATTTGGCAACAGTAAGTTCTGTCTCCCAGACATCCAACTAAAGGAATATCAACCATTCAACAAATTCTCAGTAATTATCTACCTTGAACAGCAAACCTCAACAGAAAATAGACCATGCTTATTGTCCCTTATTGTTTTCAGGTGCTTGTAACTTGGAAATTGGTTTACAGCAGCGTGTATTGCAAAAAAGGACAAATTAGAGCCATCTAACCCACCACTTTCACATACTCATCATGGACTTTAACATGACAATATAGCAGTTCAAACGTGGTAAGTGACACAGAGAACACAGCCCACCTAGAACTCAAGAACAACCTTCCCCCACTAAATATGCAGATACAACTTGCATATATAGACGTGGCAGGCACCTAACTCTATGGCAGTTATGAAACGGTTAACTAACATTCGTCTTGATGCAGCTTCCACTCCAACCTGAAGTTTGTGTTCTAACTGTAGAGAGTAATACGATTTTATACAAGAACAAGCATTTTCTATTCATACTAAATTAGAGAGTCTGCCAATATGCAAGTCGTATGAATAACCAAATAAAGTGAAGATTCTTGGACGTTATTAAAAGCAGCAAAATGAGAAGGTTAAGGGATCTGCTTCTTGTTTCCCAAGGTTTCTGTTTTGTATGTTTTAGGCATGCTATGTTCAGTTTGAAACTTAGGAGCAGCTCCAAAATTGCCTATTAAAATACTACCCTTTCCCCTACTTATTTTTTCAGAGGGAAATAAGTGGAAGAGGTAACAAGCCTTTTTATACTATGCAAAGATTCATAGGTCCTTCAGGGTAACACTTTAACAATTAAAAAATTGGAATGTGCATACTTCCTGGCCACATACACACTATTGATTACCACGTGAAGTTTCAAAAGCTACTCATTAGTTTAATTCAGCTAATCAGATTTATACTTTTTAAACAGAAAAGCATATGGACCAATGTTTTATCAGTCAGTTTTTGACTAGGTCTTAATGGTTACCATCCATGATATCACAGAACTTAGGAACACCGTTACGAGGAGCACTGGGGGATGAACAGGTACATTTTGTTACCTACATATAATTTCTATGCATATTAACATGAGAAATCAAACATGTTCCCAGGGTGCAGATGAGCAAGTTTTTAGTCCATTTAAAAATACCTGAAGCCAGGAGAGTGAAAAGCAACAGAAACAGCATAGAACAGTCCAGACAAAGTGTCCCATTTTAAGAGAGCTGTCATTTGTTTGATGTAAAGGTTAAACATGAGCATGAAAATTAATTATAATTTTCTGAAATGTGAAAGACAACTTAAAGGAAAAAAAAAATCCTCTCCTCCAACCTCCCCCTCCCCCTTTTCTTTTTAATCAGGTAAAAATTAATCTTGAAGTAAAAGCAAAGCTTTTCAAAGTTTTCAAAAGGTAAAAAACCCCCTGTATTTAGGACACAAGATTATCACAACTTCAATATAACCCTTAGATATAGTTACACAAAACTAGCAATATGGACAAATCACATTTCAAATTCTATTTTAACGCCTACAAAGATGAACAAAATAAAAAGGTATCTGAGAAAAGTTTTTAAGAAACAAACCAGATTCATCAACTGGTTACGCTGAGTATGTACATCAAGGGATGACTACAGATCAGTCTTTAAATGATCCGCTGTTCAATTCTATAACTGTACATTAGTTCAGCCAAATACTCAGTATTTGAATCGCTGTTGCAACTGAAAAATAAAGACACCTCCCAGATCTGAACTGAGTTTAAAAAAAGATTTGTTAGACCTAGAATCAGTTAACACTCCATGCAGATTATTACAAAACTGATCCTATTTTCACAGCTTTTCCCACATAGTTCCCTTATTAAAAGGATGCAAAATGAGTCTGGATGTTTTTACAGTGCTTAGATTCATATATAATGCAAATCTGACCACCTTATCAATACAGGGCAAGTTCCACATACCTTCATGTTCTCAATTAATTTATTTTCCATAAATGTTTCTGTTGCACATGTGTGCTTTGTTAACTACACATATTAATACCAGCTTAAAGCCAGAAACATCTTTAGGAGGTAAGCATAAACGTATGTCTGCAGCAACACCTTGCATTGTATCATACTGTTTGACAGTTCTCCAAGGCTTTTTATATAGTCCAGAAGATGCAGACATATTTATATAAACAGGTTAAAAAACAGGCCACATAATTAGTTTTTCCTAGGTTATTCACTTAAACACAGCTCACTAAATCACAAGTATAAATAGTGACTTTTATTGCCAAGGAGTTCATTAGAGAATTTGAGATCAGGAAACAGAATAACAGAATTGATTTTATGATGTATTTATTACAGGAAAAAACCCAAGATGTTTAAGTGATTTTACGGTAAAAATTGCGCACCTTTTTGGTAACTGAGGTTGCTACAGTTTCTCAGCTTGCTAGGCTGACTGCTTCCAGTATATGAGATTTTACTAAACTTATTTCATAAAAATCTGTGAAAGACTATAATCACCTGAGCTTTTAAACAAGTAACTTGTTTCCTAGCACACAGGCCACAGAACAAGCCTCAGTGTTTGTCAGAGCATAAAAAAAGACATATACACAAGGCAGTGCCAGAAAGATTCAGTTTAAATATTCTTCAGACATTCAGTTCTTTCTACAATATGTAGTTGCTGTAACAAAAAATAAAAAAAAAAAAAAATCGTGGTGGTGAATGTTTATGCCAAGCATTCAGGCACTAGGTATGTAACTGCGTTGACAGAGGTGGGGAAGTTATTGTAGCAGCATCTAGGAAGGCTTTCAGCTTATGAAATGGCATAAACCACGTTTTTTTATTGAAAACAAATACTCTTGCAAGTCCCACTCAGAGAAACAAGCAATCAGCCTGAAAAGAGGAGGGAAAAAAGGCACAAATATATAAACTTACAATCACCTACAGATATTCTGTACATCAGGGCATCTGAACTAAAAGGCAGAAAACACAACTTTGTTGTATTTCACAACAAAGACAAATCCTCTTGGAAAGACAAAAAGGTGGTACAATTCCAACCCTTCATTCAATTTTTTCTCAGCCTATACCTCACGCATGGAGGCCAAACTCTGAATAAGATTAATCAAGTCTGAAATAAAAAAGCTTCAGACGCTTCAGATAAGTTGCTACTTCACAAACATATAATTTGTAATTGCACAGCTCAGAGTACGTTTTTACTTAAGGTAGTTTAGATTAAGGCTTATTCCCTCCAATCTTGTAATGTACTCGCTGCTGCATGAACAGCATTTCCCTCAAACCTTTGATGGTGTGCTGGTATCATCACTAACTGCAATACGTACAGTTTACAAATCATGAATGCTTCAGAGATAAGAAACTAAGATGACACATGCAAGAAATGCTAGCAATGCTTTCCTGAGTCACAGAGCTAGCTAAAATAGGGCCACATTTATTTTGACATAATTCTTTATCTGGAATTTCTCACTAGAAGTTATATGGTCCTTATAATTATATATAGATGAAGAAACAATGGCTCTTGCTGCTGTGGAGTATTTGCTGCAAGGAGGCTGTTGGTAGCAAGCAAAATCCTCTACAGAGATATGCATGTATGAGGAAATATGATAAACACTTATAGGACATTAATAAGGAATTAGATAGCTGCTCTGATTATGCATCCAGAACCTGAAAGCTTCTTTATTTGACCTTCATAAGATAGATGATGGTAAACTCAGTGGGGTTTTCTAATTTTTTTTTTCTTTTTAGAACTTAATCATGGGAATTCTCACAGGATAGCTCTTAAGTGCAACAAAATTTCAACCACTTAATTAAAAATGCTATGTATAGTGCTGTTCTTACTGGCTCCACAGCATTTGATGCACGCATTTGAGTAAATAGTGATGACACTACCATAACATATCCCAAGTAATCATGTATAATTGTCCGCTTCCAGTTGTTGTTCCCAGCAGTAAGCTTATAGGTCAATACTCAAATATATGCCCAAAAGAGCTACAGAAACCACTAAGAGCTTCTGGATCCAACTACAATCAACCAAAAATCTTAAAAAAAAAACCAAACAAAAACACCCAAACAAGCAAAACCCCAAACCTCCAAAACCCAAAAAATCAAGGTCTGGAGAGACTGCACATTATTAATTCACAACCTGCAGACACATTAGCAGTCCAGACTGTTAGAAGACTATTATTTTGCATGTGTTCTACAACACACTAAAAGGCTTTCCACTGTATTTCTTACTTGCAAATGTAAACCAAGTCAAACAAGTATATCAGTCCAAAGGATATTTGAAGGCAAAAACCATAGAACTCTTTGATAGCTCTGCTTTGTGCAAAGTAACATTAAATAATCTCAATAAATACTGCATCAAGTGAAGAAATTAGCATTGCCCTACCTACAGGTTCAGGTACTTAGGGGGTCATGATGGAATGAAACACAAAACTCTCAATCAAGTCCAGTCTGGGCTTCTTGTCTTTGCGGCAACACATGTGCTGGTACTATAAAAGTTTAGTTCCTCCTACAGCATCTGAACCAAGTCAGTAATTTTGCTATTAGAACCACAGACCCTGTTGGCTCAGAGCATTTTACAGGAGACAGGTGAAACCAAGTCTTAATGCTGAAGTAAACTCAGAAACACTTACCTATTTGTACTTGTTCTGGCTGGCTCAATGATACAAATGCTGATGTATCATCAATCCACGAAACCTGAATGTTACCTAGAAAAGGCAAAAGAAATTATTATGACTATTTTTATCTTAGGTTCAGTCACAGATTTTATCTGATGTGCCATGACATAAAAGAAGATACAACTAAGAATAACTTCCCCTGTGAAGGCTTTTGTTCACTGTAAAGGTGCGTAGCGCATACGTAGTTGTACATGGGTCTGGAACTGTTCGGGCTGCATGTGCACCCTGTATACCCCCCCTCAGACCAAGAGTAAGGACCAAAAGGAGACACAGCTAATCCCTTTTTCACTCCCAGAGTATTCTTGTGCTTCTTCATGGCACTTTTTTTTTTTTTTTTTAAATCTTGTAACAATTCTAGTAATCTTAAGGGTTTTTTAGTCCTCCCTGCATGTGTTCTATGTAATCTTACAACAAAAAATTGAAGCCATTTTTTTCTGGGAAATTTCAGCTCTGAACTAAAATAAAGAACAGCTCTTTGGGTTTTAAAACCTATTCATCCTTCAGAACTGCAGTATTTCCGAAAGACACAGCATGGACGAGCTCCAGTTACCATTTACTGTTCCTTTACCAGTACAGACACCCAAGATAAGAAATTCCAGTCGAGCTGGGGGGTGAGGGGGTAAGATTGATCACACAAGTGGAGAACTCCAGTTATTGTGACACTCAATCTTCAAAGTCTGGTTTGTTTAGATCCCACTATACATCATTTCCTGGATATGCAATGAAAACTTAATTTGAGTAAATATGAGGACAAATGCACAAAATCATGGACCTCATTTGGAAGCTGTTAGAATGGAATAGTGACTGGGAAACAAGTTTCTCCATTCACCAAGCAGTTAGCGCATTTTCTATGTGAATGGCTTAAAATGTCACATCACCACTAAAAGAGCTCATAATCAAGCAAAAGCAGAGGAAAGGATTCCCATTCCAGATACAAGGTGTTGTTATAGTCTGAAATCCATTTACATCTCCTGTCCTCATTTAAGTGCTCTACTGTACTACAATTCAGGCATTGAAAATTGGTGCAATTTTTTTTTAGGCAGACTAGGAAATCAAGTTACATATAATGTTACACCACCATTTAACCTTCAGACATTCCAAGGTTAAAAACAATGATGCAAAATGGCTAAAAATGCATTTTATTTTCATATGTTTAATCTATTTAAATCAAATTTAGCCTACAGACTACAAGGTTATAAAAGTCTCTTCTGAAATCCAGCCAGATAATAAACAGATTTTCTAATTATAAAAAAATAAAAGACTAGTTAGATTTAGTTTGCCTGCTATACATTTGAGTAGCCAGCTATTTAGGACTTTATAATTATTTTGATCATTGCCAAAACAATAATTAATTCAGTATGGTTTCTGACATCTCCCTGTATTACAGGGCTAAGGCTGCTATTAAGAAGAGCCTATCCTGAGAAGTCAAATGTTAGAATTTCTTTAAACACTTTGTAGGGCAAATGAAGTCAATTTCTAATAATCAGTCTTTGAAGAACATATATCTTTGTTGCCTATGGGTAAGGGTCTTCACCATGGGGAGAATGTGCTTTTGGCAGGACACTTAATATTTCACAATACAGGAAAAATCCAAGCTGATTTATGACTGCAACTTAAATTTGTAGTGCATTTGGTAGGACCTCAACACTGAGCTTCCTTTAAATATTAGAAATTACTGCACAATTCAACATCATTCCAAGTTCATTGGCAAGTTATTGCTCTGAATTTCTTCACGTATCAAGTCTCCAATTTTGCATTCCTAATTCTAAACAATAATTCCTACTTCTAAACAATAGAGACCATACTCTTCTGTAATCAACATGGAAGTGCTGTCCAGATTAAGTTCCCTTCCTATATATATAATTAATTCCATACCTACCCTGAACAGACCAAGAGAAAGATCAGAAACAAAAATTCTGAACATCTTGCAATTGTGTCCTTAGTGTAAAATATCAAAAGAGGATCAGTGATGGACTAAAAATTCCTGAAGGAGTTCAGCTACTACTCAAGTGGACTTCAGTGCCTATATTTTCACTAAGTATCAATTAAAAATAAATAAATAAAAATCCAACCTATTGATGGCACATCATTTCAGTATCAGATACTTATTCATTGTTGCAGAAAGGCTGCTGCACTCAAAATTACTTTGGTATGTTAGATAATTAAGAGTTTCAATACCTACCAACATACACTGCCTTTATACTCAGATTTATACATTTTAAATATATAATTTTAAGAACAAGTCAAACATTAAATAGTGGACACTGAGCTGCAATCTGAAGAGAACTGCAACAAATGTTCTTATGCAATTCTCCACGCTTAAAAGATACTCTTCAGACTCTATCGCATTTCATTATTATTAAGAAATAAGAATTTAAGAGAGACAAGATTAATAAATTAGATCATTCAGCAACATTGCTAAGCACTCAGTGAATATTGTGCATTTCAAAAGTATGGTGAAAGGGCAATAAAGATCTGAAAAGCAAATGCATTTGGCACTTGGAAGTACCATATTTAGCAATCAACATAGCCGTGTGCCAGCTTACTGCAAGGCTAATCCAAATAAGCCATATACAGCAATATAATAGAATACCAGCTCTACAGAAATACAACAGATTTATCTTTCCACACTTCTAGAATAAATCAAATGTCTTCAGTACTTTGAGGAACATCATCGTTAGCCTACGTGACCCCTCTTCTATTTGCGACTACATGCAATGTCAAACAACGTCCCTTGCTTTTAAGAAAAGGGTAATGTCAAGTAAAGAATTATCAAGTGAAATAAAACATCTTCACCCAAATAGGAGTAGATGAAAATCTACTGTTGCTTCTGAGATGAAGGCGCAAAGTAACATGTTTTTTTCTATAAATAGATTTGAAAATTCTCTCTATATAAACAAACATGCAAACAACATTAAAATCCATAGAATAAAATTATACTGATGGATTATGTCATTCAAACAGATTTTCCTTCAGTTTTTATACCATAATGACCAAAGGTATGGCAATGTTTCTGTATAGCACTCATCCTTCAAAAGAAAATTCTAAGGAAGATGCCTATATACGTATATGGGGAAGATAGCAAAACAGGAATTGTATGAAAGACATACCGAGAGGATTCACTATTTCATAATAAAACAACTAAACATCTAATAAAATATACGGAAGTTTTAAAACCAAAAGAATTTTTCATATAATGCTTAACTGCAGTTAGGGAAGTGTCACCAAGCACCTAAAACTAAAAGATGCAAGTGTGACCTCTAGCTCATGAGTCTCTAAATTACAGATTGCTAGAAGGCAGGAAAGTCATTTTACTTTGGCCCTGTTCTTATGTGTTTCCTACACAACTGTTAGTGGCAATTAAACACTTAGGATAGGTATTAGAACTATATGGACCGTCATTTAACCAAAAAAGTTTATGAATATATTCCATTTTCTTACAATAATTTAAAAAAAAAAAAAATTGACCACATTGACACCATGACAGAATTGCTAACAGTTTCTGGACACTGACTGCATCAGACAATAGAAATAGTTGAAGCTTTTATTCTACTAGCAAGGACTGAAGCATATATTAAACAGAAACAACATTTTCCAGGTGAATAATTGAGAAAGGTTAACAGATCTTCCACCTTTCTGGTAGGAAGACAGGGTACAAAAAAAAAGTAAGAACAGCTGAAGGAAACATTGGCATGAGAAGAAGGAAAAGCCAGAAATACACAGAGAAAAATAGAATTAAAATCTTTAAAATTCCGCAAAACCAAAAGAAACAACAAAAGCCAAACAAAGAACTCCCATACTACAAAAACTCCATACCCAACATCTTTCCCCAAACAAAAAAAAACAATACTCAAATCTCACATGTCTGTATGAACACGAGCTCAGAAGAATACTTAGCGTATATATATAGTATGCTAGAAGTTTTTCTTGAACCTAGATTGTTCACTTTTGAAAGGGACATTTTTCAAGCTCCACTTTCTTTAAAGAACAGTTAAACAGTGAGTTTGCAGTACAGGGGTTAACAGAAGCAGATGTAAAAGTCTCAAAGATGTATTTAAGAGTCACCTAAAACTCACCTATATAGTAGCCTGGACTATTAAAACAAGACTTATACACACAAAGGACTGGTTACATTTTAAAAGTAATTTATGCATCTTCGAGATCGCTATGACTCCACAAACTACATTAGTGTTCACCTCCCTCAAAGACTACTCTCATGATCTCACAAAATACAATGCATAGGTTTGACTCCACTCACTTGGAACATTTTTAAGTAGTAGTTTTGGTAAAACTTTGATAGTATGTATTTTAATTAAAGCCCAAAGACATTCATTTAAGTAGAAGTGAAGGCTATACACAAAAGCTATGTTCCAGCAAATACTATTTTATTACCTTCATATTTCACATCAGCATGACCAAATGAACTACACAAATTTAAGAATTTAAAGTAAGTGTTCTAAGAGACTGCATAGTACTGCAAGTACTTGTACCATGAAACTACATTCACCCATGAGACGATAAAAACATCTTGCATGAACAGGTGTCCACTTGGTATGCATGCGGTACTGAAAGACTTCAGAATCATGAACACCCCTTCTAGAGTAGCAAAAGTAAAACAGTTCCAAGTCTGACACTGCAGCCCCTTCAGCTGTTTCACTGCTTTCATTAGAAGCTTCATGGAAGATTACAACTCTGCTTCAATTCATACTAGGCTAAAACAAATTCAAAATATTTTTTCTATAAAGTCAAATTAATGTTTCTATTCAATTTAATAATTGATTTTTAAGTCAGGTAAAAATTTAAAATTAATTTAAAAACACTTTTGTTTAACTGGTGTAATAAATTGGGATAATTCAGGTTTGTTACTGCAATATTTTTTTTTTGCTTTTGGCAAATCACTTAACTTCACATTGTGCCACACACTGTTTCTCTGTCCAGCTACAACTGAATAAGCATGGGTACTCCTACAATTTTGGAAGGAATCTGCAGTTTGTTTTGAGATACCACGGCAATAAGACCTAAAACAAAATTTAGATTAAGTACTACCCAAATACCAGAAGTCTGTAAATCCAGATATGAAAACATTCAGCTCTGAAATCTGGAGAAGTGAGAGAAAGGGGAATTTCAAAACTGAATAGTATTTTGAGATGTGTAAGTATGACCCCTGGTGGTAGGGATCTGTGCTTGCACTTCACATCAATACTGAAAGGGAGGAGTTGATAAAATATGAAAAATTATATAGCTGAGTCTTTAAAAGCCTATAGAAACAATTTTCAAACTGTGTTGTTTCTTACCCCATAACAGCAACTCTGAAAGAATCTCAGTAACTTTCCACATTCTAGATTTTCCAATCTGGAATATTAAATCCTACCCAGCATTATACTGGCATCATGCTGCAGTACAGATTGAAAAGTCAGAAGGAACAGAGTGAATTTTATATAGGTCCAGAAGCCCTGCACAGACTACCAAGTCACAATTCTAGGTGAAGAGAACAACAGTATCATTCTGTAAACTACTGCGGTCATCCACAGCAAGCACAGGAGTGACAAGAATGAGTAAACTGAGAGACTTCCATCCTTTTACTGGTGCTTAAGCATCCTTATGGATACCACAGCAATTACTTCAATGGAGGTTAGGTTTAGGTTTGCCCTGAATTCATTTGCCACACTACAAATTTTTACTTAAGTCATTAAGTGTGGTACACTACTCTGAAACAATTGCAGATCAACTAGTAGCTAAACAGACATCTCTTCATTTGCTCGTCTCCAAAAGGGAAAAGGTCCATTTCATAACAGAGAGCCAACTAGTCACTTATCTGCTTAAAACCACATGTAAAAACATGCACAATTTTTACAGCAATTATACTCCAATGGACAAAATTGGTACTGGGACTCTAAGTAAGACTACGGGCAGGACAAAGGGGAAACTACAGTGCCAAGCAGGAAATTTTTAGCAATAGGGAAATTACAAATTCGGTCATAATGCTGTGCTTAGACCTGCCATGACTAATGTGATATAAAGCAAAGATTTTGGTTTTTTAAATGAGAAAGTGATCCCTCCCAGTAAACACTTTGGTAAATTTAGTAAATTGCCTTTGTTTTTTTAAAGCAATTTTCCATTAAAATTCTTATTACACAATTTGTGGAAGACAAGATGCATAAATGTCTATTATACCTAACATTTAATAAGCTATTTTCAGTAATGTAAGTATAGTGAGCAAATATTTCTGGAAAATCATGCAAAAATTATTCAAATATGAGTGTAATTTTTGTTCTACGTTAAATGTTTTAAGAAATGAAGTTACCTCTTTGCAACAAAAAAAAGGCCCCAGGAAAATAATTTAAAACTATTTGCAAGCCCAAAAGATCTCTTTTGAAGCATTATCTTACCTAGCAATAAGAAACTAGAAACCAATCTGCAATTAGAATCTTAGAAACAACATCCAACACAGGGCTGTATGAAAGACCATTCTTGTTCTAATTTAGGGACGCAGAGCGTAACCACTGTTTTCTGCTGCAAGAGTTAGGGATCAGGAGATGACTGCCAATTAATTAGGATCGCCATGTCCTTACATTATGTACTAATACTTAGTAGAGGAACAAGACGACTACTAGTCCCCAGTTATTAGATAGCTTTTTTGTTTCTTCCGACTTGGACGGCGTTCACAATTTTGAAATCAAATTGGCTATTCTCAAGCTTGCTTCCTTGCCTAGACTCACATATGTTAGCGTCTGGCTTTAAGCAGACTGCAGGATGAACCTTACTCCTAAAACCTTGATCTGCCTTTCACACCAATCCCCATTCCCTTTACCCATCTATATAAACTCTTACCTCCTCCCAGGAGACGCTGTAAATAAAAGGATCAAAGATCCACGATATTCAACAAGCATCACATAAAAAGATTTCTAAAGAGCAGTTCATCAGGGCAGATATTTTCAACACATCATTACAAAGAAAGTCCACAGGACACCACTCAAAAATTACAAAAGGCAATTCATCATTACTTATACTAGGACTAAGTCTGCATCCACAGATTAAAAATAACAAAATCAGAGGTACTTGCTAATGATAAAGAGGGGAAAAAACCCCAAACAAATGTATAAGGAAGGATAGACTATATCACTCACCAAAGGCACTGAAAAGCTGGTAAAGGTCACTAGTCTTCCACTCTTTGGGAAAAGTAACATGAAGAACATGATCTCGCTTTGGCTGCACTGCAAACCAAAAAAGTATTTGTTAAAACGTCACTAGTCACTACTTAGTGAACTACTTTTAGAACATCCAAAAGAAGTTATCCAGTGTGGTGATGTAGGTTTTTTTTTCCTTTTTTTTTTTTAAATAAAAAAACCAGACCAAGACCTATGAAACTACATCAGGCACCAATGAAAACGTGCCTGCAATTATGCATGAAGTAGACATACTAAATCCTACTAGCTCATCCGTGTAAGAAATTGAAACAGCATTACATGCAATGGGAAATGCCCACAAATCCAGTCATTAACATCCTTTGCACCAAGTTTAAGGACAGAAGAAAAAAACAACCACCTCTCCATGCTCCAGCTTTAAAAAATTCTTATCAATAATTCAATGTTGCCATTTATCTGTCACTAAAAAAACTTTCTGTGAAACAACATTCAATTCAGCTTTCATATAACATTAGGTACAAGCTAGAATATACACACTGACAAACTTTATTAAAAACTACATGAACTAAAAAATAGCATTTAAAGGCCAACATCTAAAGAAGAAGTGCAAAAGAAGTCTTTGGTGTACACTGAAAGTTATTTGGAGCTTTGTGAATTTGGGAGAGAAAATCCAAGTCAAACTGCTGGACGAGGTAAGAGTACAGTAAAAATTATCACTGTACATCTGCCTACACATCTGGTTTTGGTCATCATCAGATGCAGGGTACTGAACAAGATGGACCTTTGACCTCACCTAGTAAAGATCATTTGTACATAAGAAGTCACCACAATGTACTTGTGGTGCAACTGAAGTTCCTTTCACTAAACACTTGAGCTTTTAGAACCTGTGAATTCCTATCATATTTTAAAAAGGACTAAGTAGAATACTATATTTTAAGGTGCAAAGATATTGAAATATTTTCCATTTTCATGTGAAACTATTTACAAATCATTACTTGAGCCTCTCCACAGGTATCCACAGAGATTTATGTTTTTATGCATGACACATTCCTAGAACCTCCCTTGTCATTTTATGTTTGACAGCAGCTGAACCATTAAAGTGGAGTGTTCCACTTCATAATTTACCATTCCAGTTTGATAAAGGTAACTCAATGGTTAACTACAGACAGCTTTATATGATCAGATTTTAACTTGATGACATAGAAACACTCTCAGGAAGAGCTTCTCTCTTCTTTGGGTATAAAGATATAGGGACTGACTTTCATCTTAATGAATTACCCTCCTGAATTTTTGTGTGATAAAAACTTTTCTCATTTCTGATCTCCTTAGCTTTCAGCATTAAAATGGGAGAGTTTTTCAAGGTGGATCTCATTCATGGAGCACATGTACCCAAAATTGGACCATCAACCACTTATTATTGCTATATCTGACTTTCATGTGTACCTGACCCCATTATGCAAGTGCAAACTTGCTAGGGTTTTTTGACACATTTGGTCTAAATGCAGCTTTGCACTGTTTTCTGATGAAAGCCTTGTGAGTTAATTTCATAAATACAGCTAAGCATTAGCAATTACTATAATTTAGTTATGACTAGTAATTACAGCAATTGGTAGCGTCCTCAGCCTGGTACATGCTTTATAGTAGAAAGCATGTAGGTTTTGTTTAAGTCAAACAAAAAAGAAGCCTACAGAGGGCGGAAGCAAGGGTCAGCTAGCCTGGGAGAAATACAGAGAAACTGCCCGAGCAGCCAGGGAGCAGGTTAGGAAAGCCAAAGCCCTGATAGAAATTAATCTGGCCAGGGATGTTAAGGACAACAAGAAAAGCTTCTATAGGTATGTTAGTGATAAAAGGAGGACGAGGGAAAATGTGGGTCCCCTCCAGAATGAAACGGGCAACCTGGCTACCCAGGATATGGAGAAGGCTGAGGTACTCAATGACTTCTTTGCCTCAGTCTTCACCGGCAAATGCTTGAGCCACACTGCCCAGGTCGCAAAGGCAGGGACTGGGAAAATGCAGAACCGCCCGCTGTAGGAGAAGATCAGGTTCGAGAATATCTAAGGAACCTGAAGGTGCACAAGTCCATGGGACCTGATGAGATGCATCCGCGGGTCTTGAGGGAACTGGCGGATGAAGTGGCCAGGCCACTCTCCATCATATTTGAGAAGTCCTGGCAGTCTGGCGAAGTTCCCACCAACTGGAAAAGGGGAAACATAACCCCCATTTTTAAGAAGGGAAGAAAGGAAGACCCAGGGAACTACAGGCCGGTCAGTCTCACCTCTGTGCCTGGCAACATCATGGAGCAGATCCTCCTGGAAACTATGCTCAGGCACATGGAAAATAAGGAGGTGACTGGTGACAGCCAACATGGCTTCACTAAGGGCAAATCGTGCCTGACAAATTTGGTGGCCTTCTACGATGGGGTTACAGCGTCGGTGGATAAGGGAAGGGCAACTGATGTCATCTACCTGGACTTGTGCAAGGCATTTGACACTGTCCCGCATGACATCTTTGTCTCTAAATTGGAGAGACATGGATTCGATAGATGGACCACTCGGTGGATAAGGAATTGGCTGGATGGTTGCACTCAAAGAGTTGTGGTCAATGGCTCAATGTCCAAGTGGAGACCAGTGACAAGTGGTGTTCCTCGGGGGTCGGTACTGGGACCGGCACTGTTCAACATCTTTGTCAGCAACATGGACAATGGGATCGAGTGCACCCTCAGCAAGTTTGCCGACGACACCAAGCTGTGTGGTGTGGTTGACACGCTGGAGGGAAGGGATGCCATCCAGAGGGACCCGGACAGGCCGGAGGGGTGGGCCCATGCAAACCGCATGAAGCTCAGCAAGGCCAAGTGCAACGTCCTGCACATGGGTCGGCGCAATCCCAAGCATGACTATAGGCTGGGCGAAGAACGGGTTGAAAGCAGCCCCGAGGAGAAGGACTTGGGGGTATTGATTGATGAGAAGCTCAACATGAGCCGGCAGTGTGCGCTTGCAGCCCAGAAAGCTGACCGTGTCCTGGGCTGCATCAAAAGAAGCGTGACCAGCAGGTCGAGGGAGGTGGTCCTGCCCCTCTACTCCGCTCTTGTGAGACCCCACCTGCAGTACTGCATCCAGCTCTGGGGGTCCCAGGACAAGAGAGACATCGAGCTATTGGAGATAGTCCAGAGGAGGGCCATGAAGATGATCAGAGGGATGGAGCACCTCTCCTATGGAGACAGGCTGAGAGAGTTGGGGTTGTTCAGCCTGGAGAAAAGAAAGCTCCGGGGAGATCTAATTGCGGCCTTCCAGTACCTGAAGGGGCCTACGGGAAAGATGGGGAGGGACTGTTTATCAGGGAGTGTAGTGACAGGACAAGGGGGAATGGGTTTAAGCTGAAGGAGGGTCAATTTAGATTAGATGTTAGAAAGAAATTCTTTACTGTTGGAGTGGTGAGGCACTGGAACAGGTTGCCCCGAGAGGTTGTGGAGGCCCCATCCCTGGAAGTGTTTAAGACCAGGTTGGACGAGGCTTTGGGCAACGTGGTCTAGTGGAGGGTGTCCCTGCCCATAGCAGGGGGGTTGCAAGTAGATGATCTTTAAGGTCCCTAGCAACCCAAACCATTCTATGATTCTAGGTGTAACTCTATTCCACAAGTAAGGCTTCATTTTTGCATGAACTTGAGAACTGTAGCTTTCAACAGCTACGGTGTTTCCTTTGGTTTTAAGCCTCCCAACCCCTGCCCAAAGGGTTAATGGAATTTTTATTCCGAAGTAATTTTTTAATATCTTGCGTAAACTCAACAGAACATAACAGTTACTTAGATGCCCCTAAAACTCAAGTTCCTAACCAAAACATGTCATAAAAATAAGACAGAGGTTTCCAAATGCATCTGTCTCCTAATGAAGAGATTGCAGCATGAATTCAATTACAGTATTAAAATACTAGAAAAAAAAAACTTCACAAAAGCACCACTGTGCCTGCACCAACAGTAAAAATAATCGAGTCATAAATCAGCATCTCATAAATGAAATACTGAATGCTTAATGAAGTCAGGGGAAAATAAGTTTTATAAGTTTTGAGTAACTACTTGTTTTGCTCCACATAAGAACCTAGTTTTTCAGTTGCAAAAAATGGAAAAACAGAACATGACCCTTTGTTAAGTTGTAACATGGTGTCTAATTAGTTGGTCAGCAGAACCCATGCGACTTAGAAAAAGGTAAATTTTTCATCTGTCTGATCATATTCACTGAAATAAAATTGATACTGGAGACAGGTATGCAGGAATATAGCCTTTTCCAGATGAAACAGTATTAACTGAAGATGTCATAAGCTGTCAGCCTGCAGCCACTTCTGATTTGCTTCTAAGTGCTTTAATCTGTTTCGCTCAAAAAAGCCAGGTTAGCATGAGTTTATCGGAAACTCCTTGCTAACAAATTACAAGTTTGTAAGACCACCTGAGCATCAGATTGGATGGAGACACAAGTAGCTAAAGAAAGCAAACCCTTCATGAGCTCAGGTGAAGTCTTGTTCCTTAATTCTGCTACTTCAAAAACTAAAAAGGACACAAAATTTTTTAAGCACCAGAACTCAATTTTTGGCACTATACAAGCCAAACACCAAAGCCCCACAAGTTATCTTAACAAGCCACTGAGGATCAATTAATTGCTGTTTCACCTATTGAAGAGCTAGCAATTCAGAGGTTTAAGTATTTGCAATCCAGTAGTAGAGAACTGTAACAACTCCAGTTTCAGATGTTATAACAGCCTTTTTCTATTGATTAGAGAGAAGAAACTACTCCTAACCCTCCCATATCAGTTTTTTCCACTATGAATCCTCTGCTAAACCTCTAGACCTTCTACCTACTCAGGTGAGAAATATTTGATTCATATTCTGCTTTGCAGTCATTTTGTGTAGCAACATCATTCTTCTTAAAGGAGTTTTTAATACACAGTAACAAAAGAAGATGATAAAAGTAACTTTCACATATTCAATACTATTTGACCTAGCATATGTTACCAAACTCCATTCACAAACTAGCTGTAACACTACAGGACAAACAAACAGACAAACACAACAAAACTTATGACAGTCACCTAATTAGCTGTGCCTCGCCTTTGTTTTCTTTAAATACAATCTCCAAGTATATCTACCACAGAAGTGTGGCCTTATTCTTTGTGTGGCTTTACTTCTCTGCAAAATTACCCCCTACAGACAACAAACCACCAGATAGCTTCCTCAACCTACAGCAGCATTTAAATCTCAGAAAAGAAATACAAGTTTCTAAAGCAGGCAGCCAAACACACCACATTAAATGTACTTTCCGTTTTGAAGTTTAAAAGTCTCCCTGGTTCATGTTCTGCTGTAACATCTGCATCAGTCTGTTCTACAGGAGTGGCTTTCAGATAAAAGAGACAGACTTGCAGACGCAGAGTCTTTTTTGGCAATTCTTGGCAAAGTATCAAATCAATCCTATAAGTTGGCTAGCAAGTGGAAGTAACATCTTTACAGCTTAGTAGTTTTGGCATTCTCTCAACTACCCAAAGTATTTATCAATTTTTCCACTCAGTATCAAACAGTTGGGGAAAGAAGTATGCAACATAGATAACCATTCCAACAGAGTCACAGAGCCAGAGCTCAGTGATCTGATCACCCAACTGCATTTAAAAATTAAATATATGCCCTTACACCATATATTTTCCTTTCCAGTAGTTACTTCCATCTTTATAGAACTGCATTCTGTTACTATTAAACTAGCATCTAATAAAGGGTCATCCTCCAGTCTAAGCTTTCCGATGCAAGGAGTGGAAAATGTCTTCACATCAATATTGCTTCCAGATGGGTATAATTTTTAAGACATTTCTGTATCTGACTTCACAATATAAAATTAAGCTTTCATCTAGTCGAGGACTAAACTGACCTCCAGGGCTTCATGTTTTCATAAGTCAAGACATCAGTGGTAACACTCATCTGAAGTTTTCTCCCTTATAGTGCAACATGCCATAACAGTAAGGGCCTCTGTATTAGTAAAATCTGTTTTCATTTAAATGTATTAGCAACTTACAGACCCAAGTCTGTAACCTGAAATAACCTGAAATGTAAAAATATTTCAAGTAATATTTTTACATTTATGTAGTCATAATCTCATGTGGCAAAAGAATTCTGATGTTGTGATAGAAGTTAAGTAAAGGTACTGGTGCATGCAAATTGTGAAGCAAAGCGGTCAGAAGATTTTTCAGAACCGTTCGCTATTCACTAGTTTGCATCCTGTATTTACACTCTTACTTGTTACTTTCAGTTACAACGGTTTAATCTGTTCTACTCAATCCCCCTTATAATGCAGATTCTCTGATTAAAGTTGAAGAACGTAGGGTTTTACTATTTCATTCAAAAAAAGAAGGGGATGTTTAGATCATTTGATAAGTGGCTAATAACCTAAACACAGCAGATGTCCCATGCTTTAGATATACAACAAATCATCTTTACACTTTTTCCTCCAGGAAATTTGTCAGAATGGTAGTAAGTTTACAATGAAGTAAGCTACTTACAGTCTGGTCCTTCCAAATTGAGATATGGTATGTCCATTACTCTCATAAGAAATAGCCTGAAGCAAAACAGAAAAGCACCTTTAGCAAACTTCTGCATAAAGACCTTTTAAAAAGCTTTCTTTTTTATAGTTTTTTAGATATTGCTTCTGAAGAAGCAGAATTAATCATCCCAACCATATCTTAAGCTATATTAAAACAAAGAGACCCTCTAATTAAATGCAATCCATTATCCAGTAATCCGGATTCAAAAAGTTACTTGGTACCACGCTAGTAATTTTACTTAGTCAACAAAACAAGAACAGAAAAGCCCCAAACTGTTACTGCTGAAAAAAATTAAAACAAGTGGGGAAATGTTTAGAAAAATATTTAGAGAGCAGCAGCTCTGTGCAGTAAGAACGAATTACGCAGCTGGGCAGAAAAGAACTTGCAGGTTGAGGATCTATGTTCTGCTAGTAAGCTGGACTTCAGCCTATGGAAAGATGCTCAGTTCCATTTATTACCTGTGCTATGTTATGATATATTCATCTGAAATAACGTCAATGTCACTGTTAATAGGAGCGACAGCCTTCTTCAGACTCCGGTGCAGGGGATAATATAAAGCCTAAATATACAATATTTCAGCTAGTCGGTAAAAGTCATTTAGTCTTCACTGAAAGTTGTCCATCATCCATGCAGGACAGCAGAAGTTTTTTGGTTTGGGGGTTGTTTGTGGTTTGTTTTTTTTTTTTTTAAAAAAGACAGATTTGGTTTAAGTTGAGCTATCTGAAGAAAAAGCTTTCACAGAATTCTTGGAACCAGCTACTTTTTAAAGTACGCAAATAACTAGTTTCATTTCCTAGGTAGTGGTTTTCACAAAAATAAAGATAGTTTACTAAAAATACAACAAAAACTTCTGGGGAAAACACTAGTTAAGCTGCCCTCCTGTAGGTTTTATCATGTTGAGGAAAGCAATACAGTGGCCAACAGCACGAACAGACTTATGCCAAAAAAAATGTATATGCCTGAGATTACTTAAGATCAGTTTTTTATCCTCCGAGACAAATCCTACATTTATTTGTTTGATCAAAGGATTATGTCTCTAAACAGCACATACACACAAACACACACATACTTCCTAAAGAGATAGTATAAATACTGATTTTAATATTAAGGGCACTTAAAGTATGTTACAGCAGTAACTGCATCTTGTAGCACTAACTTAAATCACATGGATTATGAACACTATGTTGCAGCATAGTCCATAATTGAGTATCCGTAATTATGGTTGTAAGATTCCACATCTATCTGCAGAAAACTTGAACTATGACAACACGAACACTATTTTATATTAAATTAGCTAGATTCATGAACTTGTAGCTATGACGTCGCTTTTCACTACATTAATTCACAATTATTTAAAAGCTATACTGACCATGCCTAAAAATATTATTTCCTACACTGTTTACAGGCTACAGTCAGATCACGTGGTCAGAGGACAGCAGTCTATTTCTCGACATACAACAATATCCTAGGAACTCTGAGGTATACTGGGACAGCCACTTGGAAGACAATTGTTTCTGTGGCAAGTCAAGTAAAATAAGGAGAGCAAGGCTATGATCATGCCACTTCACAGCATTTGCACGGATTTTCATTTCTGATATCCCTTTGTATGAAAAAAAAATTTCTAGAATAATTTCTATTTCTACAGACCATCATGCTATTCAGCTCAATAAAACATGATGTTTTCATATCTCTATACCTCCTGCCTCCAGCTACATCAAAAGAAAAAAACCAACATTGCAACAACCCAAAGAAATCCGAAATAAAGCTGTCATTTAAAGTTTGGAGGGGCTTGTGGGTAGAGGCAGGGAGGTATGGAAGAAGAGAGATGTTGCTGTAAACAAAACAAGTCAAAACATTTCAAATCAACTCTAAAGTACATAACAATTTGGCAATCAAATTATACACATAAGGGTTTAGGTGTTACAATATAAAAAGTCCCATCATCTCAACTTGTAAGCATTCATTAGGGATTACTCACAGCAGATTGTTCACATGAACATGATTTTTCAAAAATGTTGCATATACAATGAAGCATAAAGATTACAGAAATGCGTCTCTGGAATTCCTGGTTTATTGAGTTGTTTATCTTATAACTTAGTGCATTATGCCTAAAAGAGCCAAACAACACTAAGCCAAAGTCTATTTTTAATCAGTTCCACTGTCACAAGAAGTTGAAACTAAAGATTTTACTTACGTTCATCATTAACCTATATGCTGGCCACCACTCTTGAATGGCAAGCCAGGAAGTTCCGTAACTTGCTGACATAACTGAAGAGGTCAAAATAACTACTAAAAGAAGTATTACCTTCCCTTAAAGGCTAAGTGTGTAAAAATCAAAGCCTGACTTTCAGTTTTAAATTTACTTCCACTATTCACATTAGTGACAAGTCTATTCAAACAGAAAACATTTCCAAAATCCTGTTAGTCACACCAATCATGTAGAAATTTAATGTCTAAACTGTACTTAAATATAGACCTTGAAATTAAGACTTCATAAGCAAGCCAAAGAATCATAAAGTGGTCTGCTTTAAAGAACATTTTCAAGACTATCTTGATAATACTTCAAACTGAGAACATTGCTTCTAAATAACTGCCTTATAATAAACTACTTTGTTCAGCTTCTTTCAGGAAAAACTTTTGTGACAGATAGCATGACTTTCATTTGTGTAGCTTACTGTTTGCATGTTGTAGTTTGTGTTTTGCTTGAAGAACATGACTACAGCACAAAGGAAAAGGTTTCCTTGTTCTGACTGCTGCCCACAGGATCAAGTAGAACTTCTGGAGGAAGGAGGAAGATAGGTTTTTTTCTCCCCAGGAGGAAGAAAAGATGCTTAGCTAGGGAAAGCTTCTAGATCACAAACTAGAGAAAACTAGGTGTAGCAGGAAGCTAGCTGGCAGCCCAGAGCATACCTGCAAAAAAGCCCCAGAAGCAACATACTTACTAGGGACCTTAAGATAACTATGTAAATTGCGCAAGCCCTGGATGCTACTTACAGGTGCTAAACAGACCAAATGCTGGAAAGAGAAATCTGGTCTGCAAGGACATACTGAACAGAGCAAAAGACTTACTCATTTAAATATCTAACAGCTCTGACTTCTGACATGTACTTAAATACTTTTTTTATTACAAAATAATATAAATAAATGGAGTTGTCTTATTCTGGTTTGTTATTTTGCATTATAGTAAAAAAGCCAGCTTTAAAAATACAAGTCCTGGCCTGCTCACTGTAGGGAAAAGGTGAGACAGTCTCATCTCCAAGCTCTGACTGAGGTGAGGTGGCAGACATTAGTCAGAATATGGCAAAGTGAAAGAAAGACACAGCAAGTCTTCCAAGTTTCCACGATTTAAAAATAATATATAGCTTTTCCAAAACAAGAAACTACAAGTTCTGAATAATGACAGAATGGATAAGCTTTCTTTTTTCTTGTAAACAGTAATTTTCAGTTCTTGCTTAAAAAAAAGAAACAACACAAACAAACAAACAAGCTGTTGTTCTCCCTACAATTTTTAGTTAACTTCTGCTTTTGTTACAGGTAGGCAGTGTTAACTCTGAAGCCAAAACAGACACAACAGGCTTCCGCTCAAAACTTTGAAATGTCACTGCTGGAGGAATGTCACATTTGAAGTACATAACTTAATTAACTTGAAAAGCTTAAATATGACATATTATCATGACAATTTTATAAGTTTCAGTTTGTACTTGTTGCAGATACACATCTCTAGAAAGAACTGAAAGCATTTTGTTTAATGATTGAAAAAAAATAATCACCTGAATTGTTATCTACTAGTTGGTGCGTGTGTGTGCTGGTGTTACTGAAAACAACCCTGTGGTAAATCCTATCTTAAAAAGAAATTATGCTGATCAATTCTATCACCACCTTCACATTCAAATCAAGCAGTCACTGCCGGTCCATGCTCAATCTAAGGAATGCACATACAATTTATAACATCTGCTAGAATAGATGGAGTTACTGCCTCACATGTCTCAGTGTCACCTAACTGCTGTCACTACTACAGTAATTTGATTTCCAAACCAAAGAAAGCTGAAAGCCATTGATCACGACTATTCCCTCATTTGTGTAGGCCATCTGAAGCTAAAATAATTAATTTTGCCAACTCCTATGTGATAGGGTTTGAAAGGACAGAATTTCTCCTGAATTTAAACAGACAGACAGAGTAAAGCACTAGCAGCTTTTTATTTTCAACTCCTTTTCCTTTATGTGACAGGTTATACTATCTTTACAAGCTTCATTAGGTAAAATCTACAGATTAAATGCACAACTAATCAAATCTGTGCATAAAGACTTCTAGATTTCTCAAGTCTTACTTCAATTGGTTCAAGTAATTTGCATGAAGATCCGATTCAAAAGCAAAATACTGATCATAGCATTATGCCATAAACTCCTAATCATACATGTTTATTATGCCTTCCCTTATAATGTTAATACAATAGCTTTGTGTTATTTGGACTGATATTTCAGTAGAGGTATTTTAGTTTTTCCAGACTGTTTAGCATACTTAGTTTTAACTATCACCAGTTTCTGACAGTGTCCTACAACATAAAGAACACGTGACCAGTTTTTCTTCAGTTCCAGTACTCCCAAAGCTTACTCCAGAAATAATTTTCTAAACCGTAAACACATTTTCAACACTGGCATGGACAAGGCCATTAAAGCAGTCCAGGTACTCTTCTAAATGCCCTTTTACAGGTTAGCAGAAAGTAAACCAATCTCTTCAAAAGAAAAGGTATTTACTTTACCAATTCTGGCCTCTCTGTAGCATTACTAGCATGAATCAGAAAGCCAATCAAAACTAAAGTGTAAAAGGAAATGCAATTGATTCTGAGGATAGAGATATATATTCTAAGGCTAGTGTTATTTTTCCGTATTTTAGCAGGTATTTTAATACAACAACTTACTTGTTAAAAAAAGGTTCAATGAGTTTTGATCTAGCAGACACATGGTTTTTCGGAGGACTGAGGAATGAACCTGATGAAGAAGAAATTCAATATGTAAAAAGCAGCTGCAGCAAGCATGAAGGAGAAGGTTTGATAAAGACTACATAGATACCTAGGAAATTAGCCATGGAGATGAAGCACAGCCCAGTAATGTACGCATCATATCCTGCTTCATGAAGTTGTTCGGAAGCTGTATCGTAACTGGGAAACCCTTCTGCACTTTCTGAAGAGAAAAAATAATTTGTAAACATATTATCACAGAAGTTAAAGGTAGCCCTGCACGCTTACCCACAGACTTATTTTGTCAGAGCATAACATCATTTGGGTAAGTTTATATGGTTTTTCAGAAGTTCTGAAAAAAAGCACAGTTTTGTTTTGTATTTTTAAATAAGAATAAGCTTCTGGATAGAAACTCCTTCCTATTAAAAAGCTTTTAATCCACAGACCTACTTAGCCAAAATGGAGTATTAATTCTAAAACAATGACAGCAGGATTCCCCACACAGCATTTTTTTTTTCCCTGACTGTCTTGCATTTAAAAGAAAAGACACTCAGGCTAATTGAAAACTCTACTATTAACCTGTTTGCTAACCATCCGATTGACCTATGGTCAGATTTTTCATGGTATTTAAATGGTGGCGATGGCACCAAGTGATTAAAGGATGTCTTTACTGACAATTATGCTTGGTGTTTATGTGAAGACCTTGAGAAGTATCCTTTGAATCACCTCTGGAAGTGGAAGTCTTAATAGGCACTTTTCTGAAGAGAAGTGTCCGAAAGAGCCAAAGTCTCAGTAACAGAGAAATACGTTGACATCACCCTTTTTTCTTTATAATTTAAATTTTTTCTACTCCCAATATCAAAGTTATTTCATCTCCGTAGCTAGCTTCTCAACTTCTAGAAAGCTGACTCATTTTCCTCTAGAAGTTATACTGAGAATAGGACTGAAAGAACAAAATTAACTGTTTAAAAAGCCAGAATCATGAGCCTCACATTAGACTGAAAAGTGAACTCTATAATTCCATTAAATTTATTGCATTCAAACTAGCAAAAGAAGCTGTGACACAGAAACACTAGCATAACATATACAATGGAAATACGTAAGCATATATACCTGTTGTATTTTGTAAAAAGAAATTTGAATCCAAATTTTATATATATAAAACTAGAGTAGCAAAACATCAGGCCTTTTTTCAGATGAACTCTTGTAATATTTATTTAAAAAATAAAGTTGTCAGATTCAGACAACATTAAGCTATACTGGCTGAGCTGAAAAGGACATTTCTTAGTGCTTAATTTTATTTTTTTTAATAGATACATATCCAAAAGAAAACATAAACAGTTAATGGAAGTATTCTAGTATTTTTAAACATGCTTTGCTTTGGATGTTCGGAACCACATTAATCACCTCTGTTTAATACCAACACTTCCGAGTCAGTTAACCATTATGGTCATACTTTGCTTAAAAAAAAAAAAAAAAAAGGTAAAATTATTATATTACATCAGCAAAGAATAGTACCTGACAGCTGCCAAATTATGTTACATCCTGAGAAGAAGCTACAGAGAATACACCAATAAGAGATCTGCATGCAATTACTGTACACTCCGTATGCATGGTACTAACTAGGTCTAGGCACCAACAGCTCCTGCTCATTGTTCAAGAAGATTGTAGATTATCCACCTTATTATCTCTCCTGTTACTACAGCTTAAGTGCATCTGCTCTGCACATCCAATAATATAAAAAAGTATCACTCATCTTGGTTTTGATTAAGCATTGGTACTTTTCCTTCCAACATAGCCTACTGTTCAGTATTGCTCACCCTTTTCTAAATCAGCAGCTTAAGGAAAAATTCCAGAACCTTGAGATAAGCTTGCCCTTTGATTAAATATCCTTTCGTTCACCTCAAAGCAAAGAAAGCTCTAAAGGAACTTTAATAATTTCTAGAACATACATGCCTAGTCACTACTGTGTAAGTTTTCTTGGTTTTGTTTGTTCAAGTCCTATTAGAGTGCTCTGGCTTTAATATGAAGGACAGTAATAACCAAATGAAACTGTTTTAAAACAATTTCAAGTTACTCATCAAAAAGCAGCTTAAAAACCAAAATGCTATCATTGGAAGATGATGAAACAGCTGTTCACTGAATACATCCATTCTTCTATTATCTGAAATAAAGTGGAAGGATTCCTACTGACTTCCACTAATAGTTCTAAATACAACTGCACTATACATATATTGCCTGTGTTTAAAGTCTCTTTCATCAAAATACTAAGTATTAATAGGAGAATTTACATTTCAGACCAAGAACAAAAATAATCAAAACACTTTCTTTCCTCTGAAAGAGGAAAACATTTCAGAAATAAGACCATTTTGATATATCCTTACCAACTTTAGGAGGACTGAACGGAACCTCTTTTAAACGCTTTTCCAGCTCTGCAAGGGACGTATTATTAATGATCTCCTGCAAGAAAAGGCACCATTAACTGCCAATGCCAAGCACACTTTCCCTGGAAACTGAAATCAAATAGGATAAAATGAGTATTTGCTGCTGCCACCTTGTGTTCTCTAACGATTTATACATAGCCTCATTTCAAACTAACACACCAGAGAAGCCTGTGAAGACAAATTTTAAAACGTTAACTTGCCTCACCTACAACACAATGAGTCACAAGCATTTATTAATACTTTTCAGAATTCTTGATGATTAATTGTACCAAAGTACTATTTCTATTTGAATCTGGTTCCACGCATGGTACACGTGGCAGTGGAAAATGCAGTACAAACAGCAACGCAAAATATCCTAAATTTTTGATCGTAATGGTTGAAGACATTCAAGGTGAATATTTAAGTGTCCTTGCTGATTAGACATTCTTTAATAGTTTTATAAATGTAAATACTGCTGATTTAAAGAAGCCTGACAATCAGAAAGCTGCTCCTACAATTCAGCTTGGCTAATTGCACTACTGAATCTATATATGCATATATAAAGTCACAAAAAGACATACAGATTATTAATTTCTTCAAACTTCTTGATGTTCTTAATTAAATATACTTGGTTGATCAGTACAATAGAAAAAGCATGCAGAATCGATAGCAAGAGAAAATAAAAGAACTTGCACAATCTTTCTTAAAGTTGTCTGAAATTTTTGAGGACCAAATTTCCTTTGGTTCTACATCAAGAGAGCTGTTTACAGTTAGCATCAAGTCTGCATCTACTGTAAAAATTACAAATATCAACATAACTGTACTGAACATAAAACGTGCACAGGATTATTAGTTTTCAGAATACAACACCCCTCTATTCTTACTATAGTAGTATGCAAGACAAACCTGAAAACATCTACCAAGTACATTTTAATGAGATTTTCTGTTATGCAATGCTCTAAAGTCAGAGATGTAGGCAGAAAGATAGATGCTGCTTCATCAGCATGTTTTTAAATTAATTTTTATTTCAAAGGCACATAGGAAAGCAAGAGAGTACGATCACTAATCTCAATACTTCTTTGAAGGATAAAATTGTTGTGGCATGAATTTTAAAGAGAAACCTGTAATTTTTTTCTCCTGATGACTACCCACTGAACAGCAAGCCACAATAGAATCTAAGGATGATATTCAAGTATCTTTTTCTAGACAAATCTTAAGTCAGCATTCACAATATTCTAAAGCTTTGAGCATGTAAGTAGTTTCCAGGTCCTACTTGTTCATGAATAAAACTTTTTTTTCCTCTCCTGAGGAGACATGCAGTCTTGTGCTAATTTACAAGACAAAAAAATCTGCTAATCATATTTTAAGTAACAAAAACTGTACATATTTTGGAATTCAAAGCTGGTAAGTTACCTTAAAAGTGACTTGTACAAAAGTAAAAAATTGTATTCTAAAAATTTTCTAAGTTTAAGATAAGGGGTTAAGAAAAATCATTCTTTTACAAAAAGGAACATCACGGAAAACATTGTTAGACATTTTTCTCTGGAAAAAGTATCATTTGTTTCAATACACACTTAATGCAAACTTGTATCTTCAAATCATTCTGTAATATTATATTAATTTACCTTAAAAGGTTGTGTACTTGCCATCAGTTTAGTATCCAATAGCCTAGAAACAAAGTAAGAGCTAAGTAAGTTGAAATGGAAGAATGTCTGTTTTGCCAAATCCTCAAAAATGTTTTGGTGTATTAGCTGGGAAACAGCAGTTTCACCCTACTGAAAAATTACTCTCAGATCTTAGAGCAGCCAAAACACTCCTTGGCTTTGTTCAGCATGAAAAGTGTTCAGCAACTAAGCAATAGCAAAAGAGGCAAACAGTAAGTAGCAAATGCATCTTGTTCCAAATGTAGTGCAGATTCAAAACACCAAATACCGTGCTAAAAAGAAGAGGGTAGCAAAGTTGTATCTTTTGCCAAGTAGAACGATAGCACTGCTCTTCTGAAAATGAGATGCTACAGAATGCTTTAAAAACTACCTAACTTGTTATCAATTTTATTTCCAGTAACAGCTAGGCTACAGGGCTAGGACAAACAATATCAGCTTATTAAAATGATACTTAAATAGCTCCAAGTTTGAACTAAGAACTTACCGGGGAAAGACACATGATGTTACTTCCTTGAACTCACTTAGGTCCTAATTTAACATTAAACCAGAAGATAAAATCCAAATAAGTTAACCGTTTATCAGTCTCAGGATGATAAATAGCAGTAGCTACAATAATCCGATCAGCTTCTAAAACTGAGATACAGTAACTGAATTCTCACCTCTTAAGAGATGTATTTCTCAGCATTACCATAAATACTACCTGCAATTACAGAGAACTACAGACTAATTATTTCTGATTTGTCTGTGATTTGTAAGAGAAATGTTCTATCACCTCTAACACCTTATCCTATCATATAACCTAGATTATCTCTAATTCCAGCTGTCTTAACAGTTCTACTTAAATGTTCCCAGCATTTAATGTCAATAGACTATAAGCAGTCACTCCAGGTGGACAGTTGACTGCGTAGAGGTTTAGATCTTCCAAGTGTCAAAAGTACAGGAACAACTGTTCATGTTCCACACTGTCCAAACAGGTCCCAAACATCTTTCTCCCATCTCATAATCAAGTCTTTCCCATAACACCCACAAGCCACTGGGGATTGCGAGTAATATAACCATCATGCAGGCCATCCTTCCAATGAGACCTTTGGCTTCTTCAGACAATGTCCTCAGTGTCAATACATTGCTTAGCAGTTAATGACTGCAATAGTCTAACAATTAGACTGCCCTACTGCAGTCATGAAAATATGCTCCCTCCAATTATTCATTCCACCTCTTCACCCCAATAAACATCATCCTGCTACAAGATTTCTTATCATTTCATTAATTGTACTATATTATATGAAAACATGTATTTGCACTTTGTAAACTACAGGGGGGGAAATGCCACGCATAAATGCTGAAGCTCCAAACCAGCATCTTAACAAGTCAGTCAGATAAATTTACCTGCTATTATCCAAGCATTTTCTGAAGGACTAACATATGTGAGCAGAAACCACAATTCGATTCCAATATTTAATTTGAATATTCTAAAAATGTAAAGGAGAATTCAATCCAACTAAGCTTTCTACATGAAGATCTAAGAAAATAAGGCAGTAGCCCAGAAGCAACAAGGGTTCTTTTTAAAATACTCTGTTGTTCTTAATAGACTGTCATATGCTTCCATTCACGAGAAAGTTTGGAGATAAGACTAAAAACAAAGGCATTTATTTCATCATCTGAACACTCAGGAGATTACTTACATCAGGCAGGGGACAATAGAACTGGTGTATGGTATGCATAACATCCAGTAGCATGTTGTGCCCAATAACAAGCTTGCCCTGTGAAAAGAACATTAAATGTTAGTTACGCTTCCGGTCATGGCCATGGCAAGGGCAGGACGTGAAAAGCACCTATCCCAGATGCTAGCCAAGGGCAGCTGGGAACAAATACAAATCAAACCTCCCCATTTGTTCTCTGCCTGCCCCACAGAATCCTCCATTCTCTCAGAGGAGCCACTCCTTTTTCCTCTACTCCTAACCACTTATTCACAGCCTTCAGCAGCAGCAGCTTGAGATGTTGAGAAGATGCACTAGAACAGCTACTTACAACTTGGTTTCCAAATGTAATCTATTTAAAATTGAAGTCAAGTGACTTCTTAGTCCACTTTTAATTTACAACTTGTACAACTCACAATATATTCTTTATGGTTATAATATACAACAGGGGCATGATCTGGCCTCTCATAGTGCAGAACCTTTCATGCCAGATGTTGTACAAGCAAGTTCCTTCTTGAAAAAGTACAAGAAATTTTTTAAATGTTAACTTTGATTCATTTGATAGGACAACCTTTCTGCTTCCCTGTATCCTCCATTTGCTAGAGAAAACAATATGCATATGTGTGGTTTTATTTCTACACAGCAGACTGTGACAACTACATGAAAATAACTGGGCTGAAGGGGACAGATGTAAAACTACAGACTATTTTAACTATGTAAGTAGAATAAAACTAGATGACCTCCTCTGATTAAGCCTTTAACTGCCAGAAAAAAAAAAAACCACATGGCAAGTTTTTTGGGACAGAGAAAAAAAAGCCTTCAAAGCTTAGTTACTTAAGAGAATCTTGTTAAGAGCCCTAAGAAATTGGTATTGTTGACTTTTACAGATAATGAAGTTGTTCATGTCATTAGTTTAAGGGCTTACATAACCTACCATACTCAACCACTGTACAACATAAAGCAACATCAACTTAAAAAAAAAAAAGCCACTTTAACTTGTATTTCATGTTATCTTCCAAAACATAACAGCAAGATCATAGAATGGTTTGGGTTGGAAGGGACCTTAAAGATCATCTGGTTCCAACCCCCCTGCTACAGGCAAGGACACCCTTCACTAGACCACGTTGCCCAAAGCCTCATCCAACCTGGCCTTAAACACTTCCAGGGATGGGGCCTCCACAACCTCTCTGGGCAACCTTTGTTCTTTCTTTGAATTTTTTTTTTTCTTACAACCAAAGGTACATTAAAAATCATGTTAACTTACAGAATTAGCAATGGCATGAACAACTCTGGAAAATCCTACCGCATCATTCAATTCTTCCTATAAGCAAAGATTCTAACGTTAGTGAAACATAAATACAAATATTGTCAAAACTGTAGCTGTGAACTGGCAGACACACCAGTTTGGCTCAAACTGTTTCTCAGACATAACCAATAACAGACCATAGAGGAATTGTCAATATTTGGAAGACACATGAGGTCAAAGCAGGACACTGCTGACAGAATTCCAGTTTTATACCTAGCTCTGGTTCACTGTAAAGTAGGACAAGTCACAAGCCATTGTGGTGCATTGGCCTGGTTTGGCCAGAAGCCAAACGTGCACTCTGCCTTTTGCTGACTCCCCTTTCCCAGGATATAAGGAGGGCCAAAAAAAAAAAAAAAAAACCAAAAAACCCGAAAGAAATTCAAAGGCAGGCAAAAAGACTCGTGGATCAGTATAATGACAGGTTAGTAAGAAAAGTTAAAGCTGCATGCACAAGCAAAGCAAAAAGAGGAATTAATTCACCACTTCCACTTCCCATCAGCAGACGGATGTCCAGCCACTTCCTGGGAAGCAGGGCCTCAGCATGCTTAAAGGTGGCTTGGGAAGATACCATAATCACGAACATCCCCCCCAACCTACTTGCTTTAAAGGAGGGTGGAAAAGAGAGAGAAAACCTTGACACTGTGCAAGACTGTTCAGCAGCAGCCAAAACACTTGTATGATATCAACACTGTTTTAGCCACAAATGCAAAGCACAGCAACATATGGGTTGCTACAGAGAAAGTTAAATTCATCTTAACCAGACCGATACAGCTGAGGTCAGTTTATTGTCAATACACTATCTTCGATAGTGCTCAGTAGCTATTAGATTGCAAACAGCTCAAGAAGATATTAAAATTAAGCTACATATTTTCAACCATATTTTTTACATACATTGTTTTAAGATGCAACAGGTTGAATCTCGATTGTTATTTCTATTAAATCAGATTGTCATTTTATGCTAACATTGAGATTGGGGAAGAAACATTCTTCACTACTTGTAAAAGAAGAAATATTATACAAATACAATATTATATAATGACAGTTACACATTTTAAACTGACTCAGATTGGTTTGGGGGGATTCAACTACAGCATCTATTTTCATTTCACTTAGAGAATTTTTTTTAACAGATTTTTCTTTTTCAAGTCTATGGAAGTAATTTCTGCCTTGCATTATCTGTCTTTGTTCAACCAGAAGTGAAATTCAATAAAAATATTCACTGCTATTTTAGTTCAGCCCTGAATGCCACTAGTCAGAATGAGTAATACACCTATAAAGACTGCTTCAGAAAAATCTACTGTAGTAGTAAATTGTCCCTAACTTGCCTTTTGAAAAAAGAGATGTTACATTAGTTGAGGTCTCTGTCAGATATCTCTTTCCCTTGTACGCAAGTATTATTTGCTCCACCGAAATTGACTTCATCTTGAAACATGTAAGCACAAATCACAAAAGAGTGTGATCAAGAATTCCCACAATTCAAGTCTTATGACTTCTTGAAACTTGCACCACACTCAGTAAGCAAAAACAGCAAGTCCCACAAACAATGAAAGTGCCTGAATATACCAGACATGACCTTCCAGTCACCTTGTCAGTTGTGCAGCAGTTTTTAATCAAGAAAAGTCAAATGACATATTAGTTGTACATGACATTTTAACTCAGACAACTAAGAGCAAGCAAGTTTTGTAACAGCGTACTACTCCAAGGACAGATTGTGAATCCAAATAATGTGAAAACTTGCTCAAGAATTTCTGCAAGGCTATTGCAATGACTATAGTTATACAGCACTAATAAATACAATCAACTGATGTTTCCTATTACTAGAGTATGCTTCTCTGATAGAAAAGATTCATATAAGGAGGAATTCACTGCTCCAGAATATTGGTTCAGTATTTTACAATTACTCATTCTTTACAATTTTGCAGAGTATCTTGCAACTCTTCTTGCTCTATTGCAAAGACTAAGTTATCTGGTAGAATTTGGAGGATCAATTTCAGACAACAGCCACAGAGAAACAAAAGAGAAATACTACCAAACCCTGTCACACAGTTTTACATAGCTGACTGAAGTCATAAATTCTCCCCAGCCCCCCTTCACGTAAACTAATGAGATGGAACTTATTTACCTGTTCTTTTGCTTGTTTCTGCTGTTCTCTTCTTTTTCGTTCTTCTTCATTTACCTTACTAATAACAATATATCTCTCCTTCTAAAATAAAAAAATGTATAGTTTGAGGAATGACATTGAGAAGTTCATATTTAACAAGTTTCTGTAAATTTACATTGTAAAGAAAATTAAGTCATACCTCAACAGCAGTTACTTGGCAATGTGACTTTCTATTATAAGCACCACTTTATCACCCACTCCAAAAAGCCTACTTCAGAAAGCTGTATTAGATTCATCCACCAAACCTAACTTGTACTAAATCCACTTTTTACTTCTGAGGAAAGGTTATCAGCATTTCCTTGTAAATAGTGGATTTCAGATATCTTTTGAAATAGAGATTTCTGCTGGGAAGTGAGGATACAGCATGTGGTGCCATTATTTTTCCTCTGAGATCAAGATCTACTTTTCACCAGTAGACATACTTTTCACCAATACTGAATGTCAGAACCACTACATCTTAAAATACCTTTTAGTATCCTTTTAAAAAAAAAAATATTAAGCAACACAAATACATGCTTATGCTTCATATGCTGGTCGGATTTAATGTTTAGAAACTAGTTCATTGTATTCCATTTAAAATGTTTCACGTTTTGCATAACAAAGCTCAAGTTAGATCTAAAAGTTAGGAGAGTTGGTAAAACTGAGAAATACAATTTACTTTAAACTGAACAAATGTTACAGGCAGTAACATGCCTAGTTACCTTATCTGACTCCAGAGTTTCAACATGGATACCTTTTGGATACCTACATTAAAACAAATGAAAAGTAAACACAAGTAGGCATTAATTTGGCATTTGACAAATTGAAACCACAACAGCTATTCAGTAATTTCAAATTTCATTATTACTGTAAGTCCTAAGTGCAACAGAACTATTAAAAGCTCCTTTTTACTTTATTATAATGGAAAATTTGAAGCAATAGGCTAGTTAAATTGGCCTCCTTACGTTACTTAACAGTAACTAGCACTAAAATATATTTTCTTATACAATTTCCCATCCTATTGCTGCGGAACCTACAGTTTCTTATTTTAGTAATTTTAAGTAAACATCATCTAGATATTTCATCACAATCTAGAACCTCTGCTTTCAAGAAATCCAAAACCAAAACACTCTCATTTACTTGCAGCCACAAGACAGCTTATTTGGTGATTGTATGCCTTTAATACGTCACTTATGCTAGGATTTATAAGCAACCCTGAACTTCCTGCCAACAGTAAGCTCTAATAGGAAATATTAATACAAATGCCGTTACCTCTGCTACAGAGTTACATCACTCCATCACATTCACATTTATTTACCAAAGTACTACCATACACAGAGCATCCAACCAATAGCAAGGCCAGAGAATATTGTCTTTCACTGCTTAACAAGTACATATTACTATGATCTGTCCATTATAATAAACTAAGCACAATTACATAACCACCGCAGAACCAGCATTTTTCATGCATCCTCTGGCTACTACTAAAACTAGTACTAGAGAAAACATACTAGAGTACTATTGTGTCCTCTCCACCCTGGCTTCTCACACAATTTTGAGCCTAGACCTCACTTTTAAGCTGCTTCACGTAACAGACCTTGGATGCATCAAAACACTGCTGCACAACAGAACACTTCAATAGAGAAAATGACCCATCAAAGAGTTCGGGACACAAGGGCAATCAATAACCTCACTGTTTTCTGCTTTAATTATCTCCAGGCTAGCTTCACACCTTTGTTTTCTCCTGCCAATATATACACACAGTGTACACAGCTGTAACATTCAACACAGCTGAATGTTAAAAAAATTACAATTCATGAACACACTCTTCCATCCACTGAACATGCAAGAATAAGTGTCAGACAAACATAACACTACGTGCTACTGGAAGCTAGAGATATTCTATCAATATATTAAAAAATTCACACAGAAAAATTCTTGAAAATACCTCTCTTTCAGATTAGTTCTCAAGCTCACTTCTTGAGACTCCATTTTATAGAGAGAAGCTTTATTCTATCCACTTGCAGTGTAACAGAGTGCCAGATACTGTCACAACACTCAATTAACTGAATGTACAAAAAAAGATTTCCACTGTATTTTCCACATTTTACTAGTGCAGTCAGAACAATGAAAATCTCATTTCAACAGCCTTACATTTTCTCCTAAGGCCTTAAGGAAAGTATTGCGGCAAAGATGACGGATAAAGTAAGCCAAGAAAGGAGAATTACTACCAGAATTAGGACTTTAAAGTAATCAGAAGTACTTATATTTGGTATCTAACAGAAAACTAGAAACATACCAGTACCTCCTATAGAACTAGTAGTTTTTCAAGTACAGCCCACAATCTGTACAACCACATGCACTTTCTGTTCACTAAAAACCTGTCAAGTTGCGTTAGTTACTTAATCCCAGGCTGTGCTGTTTTATTCACAGATTTTAGATAGGAACAATAAAATAAATAATAAGCTTTAAAATATTCAAATGAATCATCACAAACCAGTTTAATGCGATTTATCTTCAGAACATTATAAAAGTCTTCTCTTAAAGGAAAAAAAAGTCTTAATGAATCACCTCTGAAGTTAAGTAGATTAGATCTTACCAACATTTCTTAACAGAAATACTAAAAATATACAGTAAAGCAGTATTACCAGTAACTTACTTCCAGCTCAAGGTCTGATAAATTAATTTCCTCTGAAATCTAAAATCAAAAGACAACCGTGTTATTAATACTCCTCTTACAAAAGTGTTTCAAAGCAATAATGTTCAGTTAAAGCCGGCTCCAGGTTCATTTGTAGAAAGATTTTTAAAGCTTAAGTCACTGCTACCAGAACTTATAGGCTTGGAAAGGTTTTGCTGAATTCTGGTGTTCAGTTGCCAAGCTGTAAAGGCATTTGCACAGTTTTGTACAGTTATCCACATATCTTCTCATAAGCAAATATTCTGTAGTTATGATTACTGAATATAGATACAGTGATGTTACCTTACCCCCAGCTTCACAGTGTTCTAGTATTTCTAAATTCTTTTTTTTTTTAATTTACTTTTTATTTTTTAAGTAACTGTACTCTCCAAACATCTGGATTCTAAAGCTAAATAGACTTTGGGAAGGAGATCCACTAAACACAGTTTCAATACACAGTGGCAACTATGAATAACTGATAGCTCAATAGATTTAAGAATTTTGTTTATAAAGTGCTTATCTAAGGCTTATGGAGCACTTCGGCAACAGCTAAAGGAGACTTGCATATGCAAGACACTTCTTGGCTATACTCAAATATGTTGTCGCTACATGCAGAAGTTATGGCTCATAAAGCAGAGTATGACATCCATGTAACTACCACATTTTCTCAAACTTCAGAAATTAGTCAAATGTAGATTTTGCTACAGTTAACCCAAGTAATGATTCTTCTTCATTATCACTCTAATTATATATGGTCAAAATAAATAATTTTTTAGAAGATAGGTAATTTCAGGAACTGACCCTGTACATGGCTCCAATTCCAAACTTTCATTTTCTTCATTCTTTAATAAGTCTTCTATCTGTTCCCTGGAAGAAATAGATGATTTGCTTCTATATCTACTGTTTTCTTTTTATGATGTTTACAGCTCTCCCCAAAAGACAAGAAAACACTTCATAACAAAAAGAGAACTATTTTACAACTAATCAACTAATAAAATAACTTCAACATACAAACATGTCACTATTGTTTATATTTTAGTTTCAACATCATCAGAGGATATTAAATAATTTTACTTACACTACTTTCTCAATGAATTTTTTCTGATCTTCAGGAACTGTTACAGGACACTTTGTGGCACTAGGAGAAATGTATGACAGAGATCCTGCACCATTGGCCTGAGAACGTTTTTCATCATACTGTTCCCTTAGCTGTCTTTCTTCTTCCTGATTTAAATATGGAATTCCTAAAAAAAACAAACAAACAAACAAACAAAACCCAAACAACAACAACAAAACCCAAAACACGTAACAGCCCACCAAACCCAAAAATTTAAAAGCTCATCATAATTAGGGATGTATGATTTAGTAAAGACTTATTACTAATTAAGCATTTCCCAGTGTTACACTCCTGAAGGCTCAAAACATACCCTTCCCTTTCAGTCATCTGTTCCAGACCCCAATCTTTATCTGTCTATACTGGCTTCCTTCTAGCACATGCCAGATTTAGCTGGTATCATTGGACTCTTAAGACCTATATGCCTCATCTGCACAAGGCATGAGCCTGACAACTGGAGCTGTAGTTCACAATCACAAAAATATTCAGCACTTCTCTTCCCTGCTATCTGCCTCATTTTAATAATAGACTGCAGCAGCACCTATTACAATGCACTGATACATCTTCTAAAATGTTACTACTGATCCATTACACAGCTACGTTATGTTGTTACTCTATGTTTAGCCATCAAACAAAAATAAACCACCAAGCACTTATCTAAATAGAAATTCTATTATGTGAATCTATACAATTAATTCCAAGTAACAAGCGACAGGACAAGAGGAAATGGCCTCAAGTTGTGCCAGGGGAGGTTTAGATTGGATATTAGGCAAAATTTCTTCACCAGAAGTGTCGTCAAGCACTGGAACAGGCTGCCCAGGGAAGTGGTTGAGTCACCATCCCTGGAGGTATTTAAAACACGCGTGGATGTGGTGCTTAGGGACGTGGTTTAGTGGTGGACTTGGCAGCGCTAGGTTAACGGTTGGACTTGATGACCTTAAAGGTCTTTTCCAACCGAAATGATTCTATGATTCTATAATTTTTGGAAAGGAAGTAACTATCAGCACAACTGTAGATCGGATAAGAATAATTCTAAGAACTTCATTACATGTTAAGAGAGTATCATGAATGGCTGTCTTTTTGCAGAAAAAGAAGAAAGATGTCATCATAAATTTTGCAGACATTGAAAGAAAGAAAAAAAACCCCAAAACAACTCACCGTTGCGAAAAACTTTATTAAAATCAAATCCCTGGTTTGCTAAAAAATCTATACTTGAACTCTGCAACAAAAAAAAATAGCTTTACAATTGGCAAGAGTATCTGTGACATAAGATAAATTCAGTTATTTTTACACTGTTTAAGAAATTATATGAAGTCCAAAGTCAAAAGCGACCAAGGCTGTGACCCTAAAGAAGCAGTGAATGAATTCCTTGTCTTGGTTTGCTTGTGTGCGTGGCTTTTGCTAAATACGTATCCCAATGTTTGGGAGTCCCACCACTCATTGCTCTCAGTGTAGTCTTTAGCAGTCCATTGTATCATTCGATCTTCCCAGAGGTTAGTGCCTGATATGGGATGTGATACACCCACTCAATGCCATGCTCTTTGGCCCAGGTTTGGAACATTATCTCCAATTCCAGAAACCACACAATGTAACGTGTAACAAGATTTAAAAATTGAAGTCAAAGATATTCCCTTAAAGCTCATTTTTAGGGATTGCTCTTAAGTGATGCTTATTTCTTCAAAAACAAAAAAACAAGAAAAGAAAAGGAAAAAAAAAAACCAAAACCTTATGTTTTTCTGCCTTTTAAGCTGTTAAAAGAATCACACACTTCTCCCTCTACAATTACACAAAGTTTTCCTGGAAATATTTTTTAGACGTTTGCTGCAGGTATACCTTAACCAAACAAAATAAAACTTGTTTTTCTACTAACCTGACAGACAAACTTGACATCTGGCGAACTTCTGTTAAAGGGTTTTGGAAAAATATAGAAATTAAATGACTTCATTACATACCTGTGAAAAAGATGAGTTGCATGTTAATACAACTTATCAAAATTACTTCCTAAATTCCTCAATTAAGAAAACAAGGAGTAAGAGAGTAACGTACTTTTCTTCTGTGTGATCATATTTAAAAGTGCAAAGGCCAAACTGAAAGAGCAAAAAATCCATGGAATGCTGGAAAGGAAAAGAAAACTTTACGTGAGAATAAAAATCATACACATTTAAAGATAAATGGGATGCATCCACAATAAGTATTTCTCTCCATTTCAAAATTAAGCAAATCTGAATCTTCTTAACCAATGTTTGTTCTGTTGAAAATTTTGAAGTAAATACACCAGAATTTTACAAATAGTTTTCAACCCCATTTAATCATCTCACTATTGCCCAAAGATGATTTATGGTATGCACTTCCATTCTGTAAACATACAAGAAGTGAGGAAGTCCCATCTCTGTCCACCTGTTGGCTCAAACACAAGAGCAGCTGTCAGTCTCCTTCTCAGCATTCATGCACATTCCCCGTAGTGCGGGAGCAGGCTGTGAGGGACACTGGCTGTACGTGGTTTTCAAATACACGTAATGATACATTTCATGTTCCTCTAATCCATGTGGCTAACAGTGGATAATGTGATAGGCATACTAGCATAGTCACTAGACACTTCATCATCATATCCTCTAGTAATTCACAGTTGTTGGAACAATACTGGAAAGGTTTTTAACACCACTGCAAGTGTACGAGAAAATAAATAACATGGTGGTCTCATTGAAAGACTCATTCCTCCTGAGGACCAAACACCCATTTTAAACACAAAGAAAACACTGGATTATTCAATTCTATCATAAGAAAAAAAAACAATGGGTGGCAACAGGACATGCAAAATTAGTCCTCTAAAAGCATAAAGATCAAAAATATCAATAATCAAGTTATATTAGCTGGTAAAATGGAAGTTTTGAGAAGGTGGTAAGAAAAAATTTGGGGCTGGATTCTGACCCCTTACAATGGGCAACAGGGACTGATTGTGCCTGCAGAGCCTGAATTGTCAGCTACCCTGAAGCTCTCAAAGGCTTATATTCAGCCAGATGAACAGAATACAGCATCCTCTAGCTTCTTGGATGCTGTTCAGACACTGGTCGCTACTTTTATCATCTCCTTTAGTGTTTGGGGGTTGGGGTTTTTTCTTTTTTTTTTTTTTTTTAAAAAAACCCAGCCTCCTCCCCAGTTTTTGCCATTTGTTGTCCCAGTTTCTCAGTAGAAGCACTAACCAGTAATTAATTCCCTCATCCCGCAATGTCTCTTAACAGTGTTTATAGACTCCTTGGACACTTCAGGAAACAGCATGTGCTGAGATGCTTAGCATTTCTCTTTTCTGATTCCTTTCTCTTATAGAAAAAAAAACCCCAAACAACAAAACTAAACACCAAACCCACAACCCAAAACACAGTTCAACCCTCACACACCATATATTGTCTCCTGTGGTCATTTAGCTATTTTTCAAAAATCTTTCCACACCCTCCAGCACTTTTTGTGTGTGTGTGCATGTGTGTGCACTGCAGAGAAGCGGAGGTGATGGTGGCAGCTGGCATTTCAGTTTTGTTAGGGACAGTACATGCTGCTGACAGGGGGAGGTAGCTTGGGAAGGACCCTAGTCCTAATGTAGTTTCTCTGTCATTCAAATTTCTCTTACCCAGTCCTCCTTTTAACTGATATATTTTAACTCTCTCAACATCCTTTTACAAGTTCTACAGTCTACTAACACTTAGGTGAGGAATCATGCCTGTCTGTCTGTCCTGATCATGACTTCTGCAAGTTTAATGCAATCCCCATCTGCTCTATATAACTCAATTTTACAGACCTCTGTCATATTTCCTACGTTGTCTCCATTCTGAACTAAGGTGTTCTTTTTCCAGCATTTTCATTTTAGTCAAGGTAAACACTTTACCTTTTTAAGTTTCTGATACCTTTCTTCTGGAGTGTCAAAGCCATTGGTTAATGCACTGACAGAAGGCCCATCGCTGATCCCTGAAAAAGTAGAACGTATTTTGCTTTGCATAAGCTTTTCAAAATTAGCCACAGCAAAGAAATGCAACAACTGGCAATTTAAGAAAAATGTTTTCACTTAAAGTACACATTATTTCAGTTGAGAAAAATTTTCTACTGCATAAAAGGATGCATGTTAGTGTAAAAGCCACCCAGTTTAATGATAGTGTAGTAATGGCAGCAGTAAAGCTCTGCTGCTCTGGTTCCTATTCAACATGAAAGTCACAATGAAAAGATCTACCAGTAACATAATGTGGACAGATCTTTACAACACAATGCAGCATCAAAGTCAAACTAAAAACGGGAAGAGTGCTGTCCATAGATTTACTGAATGACTTAATCACCTTAAGCAATACATAACAACCGTATTTCCATAAGCACCACATCTAACAAAACCTAAACTTGATCACATTTATGTTTCATGTTTGACTGAACTCCGTATCCCAAAGCTAAAGCACTTATTAAGGCATCTCTCCAATGCACAGACCCTCTGAACTTTACAAATGTAAAAGTTCTTACTGCTGTCTTTCCCTGTCCAAACACTTGCAGGGCCTCCCTTATTCATCCCAGTACCTTGCTTTCATGACACATATAAAATCTTTTTTTTTTTTCCCGAGCTGCAGTTGAAAATCAATTAACATGTTAAAAGATTACTGTGGGGAGGGAAGCAGCATGAGTATGACCTGTACCTTTATCTGACCAAAACCTTGCTATTGCACATATAAGTGGTTTAATCATTTTGTGGTAGCCTTAGCTTTTTCAAGCCAACATTGAGAAATGTTACATGAGCAAACTTGGGCACCTGGGACCACGCACAGATATTGCCAACAGTTCACCATCATGAAACAGGCAGGACTGTACCTGAAAACTCCCCATCAATGGCCAGGAAGTCTGACTCTTCAATGGCTTCATATACTTTGTTTAGGTTATCCTTAAAATCTGCGGGGAAAAGGAGTACAACACACCTGAGACTACTCACAACTTCCTACTGCAGCCCGCCGCCCCTCAGGCGGACAGAGGCGGCCTGCGACCTGCCAGCGAGCGCGGGGCCGGTGGCGGTGCCAGGGCCGGGGCCGGTGGGGCCTGCCGCCCCGAGGCCCGCCCGCCGCACCCGAGGCCCTGGGGCACGGGCGGAGGCCCGCCTGCCGCACCTCCTCCCTCAGGGCTGTCCCCCACGGGCGCGGGGAGAAGCGGGGACCTGTTTCGCCCCTGAAGGAGAGGCTGAGGCCGGACCCCGCTACCAGTCGGGGGAACGGAAGCCGGGACGCCGGAACGCCTGCTGCGCCGCCGGCTCAGAGCCTCCCGCCGCGGTGGCGAGGTGCGACCCGAGCACGGCGCGCAAGGGCGGCTGGTCACTCACTGCTTCTGATCACCTCCATCCCGCGCCCGCACCAGCCCGCCCGGAGCTCGGCCAGGCTCGGCACCACCCGCAACCGCCGCCGAGCACTTCCGGAAACCGCCCCACCCACCCCACGTGAGCGCTCGGAGGCGGTGGGAGGACGGTCGCCATTTTCTCCTGGGGCGGTGCCTGGCAGTGGGCGGGATTGGACCTGTCGGTGTATCGGTTGTTCGCTCTGAGGCGCGGCCCCAGGCTTGCTCTGCCGAGGTGTGGCGGCTGAGTAGCCGCTCTCGGAGGAAAGGCGTGTCGTTCTACGTGTGAACAGCAGCATACTCGCCGCTGTTGCAGCGGACCGTTAGGCCTGAAAAGTGTCCCTCAGCTGCAGCGGAAAAGAAGTCCTAAAACAGCTGCTTTTCTGTGGGGTGTTCTGAAATGTCACAGATGTTGGAAACTACGGTCTTTGCCTTTTAGTACCAGCAAGAAAGAAAGGATGGGAATTTACTGAGGAGATACCAGGAGGACAGTGGAAAGCTACAGGTGATTGTGCCTTACTGAGTCTAGAGGAACTGGTAGGCTTAAAGTATTACAGAAGAAGTGGTGTCTTCCTGTTAAAATGATGAAACCAGCACTCACACATCATTGTAGAATAACCATAAGCAAAGCTCGATACCCAGCAAGATGTTCCCACACCTGTGCTGTGGAAGAAAACAACTGTGGAAGGAAACAAGGTGTTGCACAAGAGCAGAAAGCAGAAGCTGCAGGCAAGGACAGTACGCAGAGTTCAGCATTATGTGCAGCAGGTTTAGAGTCCACATAGCACATGAAGAATCTTTTGCAGAATTCCAGAAGAATGAAAACAAATGGAAAATTCTCCATAAATTGGGAGGTAATATCTGCATAGAGTAGAAGATACAGAGTTACGCAGGACTGAGTGGAGAGAGCTTTTAAATATTGTTCAAGATTAAGTCTTGCCTTTTCAGTATAAGCAATTTATTCTAAATGCATTCCCAGCAAATCATTTATATGATTAAATGGTGCTCAGTAAGAGGTTAGTTAAAATAGTAGTAGAGATTTTTCTGTTGTGCAGTAAATTGCCTGAAGCTTAAAATTTTCATCTTACTCTATTTTTTAAGAAATGCTCCTGCAGTTTCTAGTTAAAGTGCTCATGGCACTTTAAAGTGTCTGATGGCTGTTTTAGAAACCTGACATTTCTCCCCAATTAGCTGGCAAATCCAGGAACTCTTTGCTTCTTTCACCTACAAAATAAAGCTAAACTGCAAGTAGAAATGTAAAATCATAGAATCACAGACTGGTTTGGGTTGGAAGGGACCTTAAAGCCCATCTAGTTCCACCCCCTGCCACGGGCAGGGACACCCTCCGCTAGCCCAGGTTGCCCAAAGCCCCATCCAGCCTGGCCTTGAACACTGCCAGGGAGCCAGGGGCAGCCACAGCTTCTCTGGGCAACCTGTGCCAGGGCCTCAGCACCCTCACAGGGAAGAATTTCTTCCTTGGATCTCATCTCAGTCTCCCCTCTTCCAGCTTAAGGCCATTCCCCCTTGTCCTGTCACTCCCTGCCCTTGTCACCAGCCCCTCTCCAGCTTTCCTGTAGGCCCCTTCAGGGACTGGAAGGGGCTCTAAGGTCTCCCCGCAGCCTTCTTTTCTCCAGGCTGAACAACCCCAACTCTCTCAGCCTGTCTCCATAGGAGAGGTGCTCCAGCCCTCTGATCATCTTCGTGGCGTCCTCTGGACTCACTCCAACAAGTCCATGTCCTTCTTGTCCTGGGGACCCCAGAGCTGGACACAGTACTCCAGGTGGGGTCTCACAGGAGCAGAGTAGAGGGGCAGGATCACCTCCCTCGACCTGCTGGTCAAGCTGCTTTTGATACAGCCCAGGACACTGTTGGTTTTCTGGGCTGCAAGCACACACTGCCGGCTCATGTTGAGCTTCTCATCCACCAGAACCCCTAAGTCCTTCTCCTCAGAGCTGCTCTCAATTCGTTCTCTGCCCAGCCTGTGGTTGTGCTTGCAATTGCACCGACCCATGTGGGGGACCTTGCACTTGGCCTTGTTGAACTTCATGAGGTTCACACAGGCCCATCTCTCAAGCCTGTCAAGGTCCCTCCGGACAGCATCCCTTCCCTCCAGCATGTCAACCGCACCACACAGCTTGGTGTCATCAGCAAACTTGCTGAGGGTGCGCTTGATCCCACTGTCCATGTCACCAACAAAGATGTTAAGCAGCACCGGTCTCAATACTGACCCCTGAGGAACGCCACTCGTCAGTGGTCTCCACTTGGACATTGAGCCGTTGACCACAACTCTTTGAGTGCGACCATCCAGCCAATTCCTTATCCACCAAGTGGTCCATCCATCCAGTCCATGTCTCTCCAATTTAGAGACAAGGATGTCATGTGGGACAGTGTCAATGCTGTAATAAATTGCAGTTACTTAATAGGAATTGAAGTATGTCTTACAGATTAGATATTTTCTACTTCAACATGTATGATTACATATTTAGAAGGAAAATTTGAAACACTTAAGTGCAAGTACAAAAAAAAAGTAGTAAAAAAACTAGATTCTAGAACAAGGCCTAAATATCCTGGGCCACATTTTCATCTTAGTTGTACTAAAGTAGATCTAGATGAACTTCCTCTGATCTAAAAGAGGTTTAATACTTTCATACTAGGGTAGTTTAAGGATTTGCTGATTGGGACTTCAAATATTTAATTAAAACTACAAATAAACTTAAGTATGAGCTGGTTGGTAGATCTTTTCATACAATAAGCCTTGGAAGCTAGCTTGTACAGACTTACCTGCTTGTCCGCACTTCTGTGCTGCTAGTGCGAGTTTAATTTGTATTTGACTAAAGCTGAAAACTGCTTTGGAATGCATAATCATTCCTATGATCCCTAACCCGTTATAGCTAGAATTTTGTGTTCAAAAAAATCTTGAAATGGCATGTACGCTTGAGCATAAATGCCTGTTTATTCTATGTCGATAGGAAATTTGTCTAGTACCTTTAATGTATTGCCTTAAAGAAGGCCAGAATTGGATCTTGCTTGTTTTGTCACAAACTGATATAAGCAATAATACTGCAGTCTTGCTAACAGAACTCCATGTGCGAGTAAAAAAGCAATAACTGTTAAGTAAAATAACTAAATATGGAAGTGTGATTTACAAATATTGGATCATTGCTCAGTTGACGAACTTTTCAGCTACATATTTTTCTGTCCCATAAGAAATTGATTAGGATAGTTCTAAAGCAAACAAAACCAGAGTTATGTACGTATCAGCACAGTAATAATTGTGTTCTGGAGAAATCTGAATAATATGGGAGAGAAAACAATGAGAGACTATTATTTTCTTTATTGAAATAAGCTGGAATAATTAAAAAGTTAATAATTTGGGTTTGGTAATTCAAATGTCATTTGAACTGGACTTGTAACTTGTATGAAACTGGAACAAGAACAAAATCTTTTAAGAAGATGTCACTGCGTTGCATGGTGAAAAAAATACATCTCAACAGTACTTTAAAAAGTTGCTCGATTTTCCTTTGGACTCTAGTCAAAAAGAAATGCAGTAAGGGAACAGAGACTGATATAAATAATTGTCGATGTGTGTATATATAGATATACACTCATGTGGTAAAAATAGTCCCTGTGTGAACCAACCTGGTGCAGTATGTGTTAGCATTGGAGTCAAGCTAGCATATAAAAGTCTAATTTACTTCTGAGATTAGACCTCTAGATCTTAACTTGTAAAATAAATCTCGAACAAAGATTCTGTGAAGGAAGATTACTTGGGTGTGTAGACATACATTCAGCAAACATACACTCACATATTCATGAGAATTGAGCTATTAATAAAAACGTGAGGGTAGTAGTGTTTCTGTCCAGTGATTTTAAAAGCTTTGAAATACAATGCTTAAAGATAAAAAAGAAATGGGCTCTGCTTATATAGATTGTATCGATAAGCTTGCTGCTGCTCAACAGGAGACTGTGGCGGCCACCCCTACCAGAGCGCCCTTCTCATTTTGGATGCTGTCGCAGGGCCTTGGAGCAGTCCCAGGGACAGGGAGGCCGCTCGGAGCTCAATCCTCCCCGGCGAGACGATGCTCACCCGCGTTTCCCGTGAGGCGACGGGCGCGGGGCCGCGGGAGCTGCGCAACCCTCCCAGTCCCTGGCAGAGCAGCGACGCTAGGGCCGGGCGCGCTCCCGCGGGGCGGCGGACGGCTGTGCGGAAGCGGCGGAGGGAGGCGGCTTTGCGTCGGGCCCGTGGCAGCCGCAGGGTGAGCCGGCCGGGGGCGGCGGGGCACGGCCCAGCTTCTTGCCGGCGGCCGGTTGCGGGCTGAGGCCGGGCTGCTGCGGAGTACCGCGGAGCCTTCGCCTGTGCTTCCCGCCTGGGGGTGTCTGGTGCTTCGCTGCGCTCCCCTGTGCTGCTGGGAGTGCAGGAAGGGCGGGGTTGGTGACGCCTCCGAGATGGGCCCCGCCTTGCCTGGCGGGGAGGAAACGACCGTTACGTCGCTGCAGGCCTGAGCCTCCGGTGCCTCGGTTTTGCTGGCAGCGCGGAGGGGAGGAAGCGCGCTGAAGTTGGAAAGAGGAGGCAGGAGGCGAGCTAGTAAGCGTTCTACTTCTGACCTTTCTCTTATTTGGTGCAGAGACTGAGTGGTGAAATATTTTTGCACCCACAGAAATTCTGTTGCTGCTGTCTTCCAGGAAAACTGGAAGAATGTTCTTAGGTGCAAAACCTTGTTTGTATTTCACCTCTTTTAAGTGATGTTTCAGAGTTGTCTTTTAGAAAGCTAACAATCTTTTCTTTGCTGGGAAAAGACGTGTCTTTAAGCAGTCTGAGGATCCTAGTTGCGCTATGGGTTTGTATTTCTGTACTGCTTGTTTTGTTTGGGGTTTTTTAAAAATTTTTATTCTTTACCAACTTGCATGCTTACCTCTTTGTGCTTGATCTGGATGCAAAGATGGTAACTTGGTAGTAAAGAGGAGCCACGTGGTGGAGGGTGTAAGCATATTTTGGTTTGGTAGTGCCTGAGGAGAAAATTGTATAGTTTTTTGATAGCTTCTAACATATCATGACTGATAAGTAAGTGATCTGCATCAGTATTTTTCTTAAGAAACTAGATAGAGCCATCTGAGAGAATATAGTAGGAACATCAAGCAAAGTTTGTTTTTTTTTTACTATTGCCCAGCAATGTCTAGCATTGACCTTTGTTAGTAATGTTATATTCCATATAATTGGAAAGAACAGTAAATTAGATCGTTGTATTATACTGGTGTTTTATTTTTATATTCTCTGATGTTATTTTCTGATGATATTTCTTTTGATTGGTGCCTTTTACTAAAACCTTGATTAAGGATACTGTCAAAAGTCATTGAATCATAGTTAGTGAGTTTTTGTGTTTCACTTTCACGTGTTACGTAACACAGGAAAAGAAAATACAGGGAGATTGAGCCTGGCTGTCTACATCTAGAATCTGGTTTTGATTGTAGCTTGTAGTTAATATGTTGTTGAAAAAGTAGATGATGGTGTTTCACTTTGGGGAGAGCTAAATTAGTTAAAAAGTTTAAAACCATCAGAGCAACAAAAGACTTACAATGCTAAATTATATTGCTTGCAATTCTAAACTTCCGTAGTAGCTTTTCTTAATGAAATTTATCTTGTTGCTTTGCAGAAGTAATGCCTTACCTGGTTTGAAGATCTAAGAGAGATTTCTTTTTGCATAAAGCATAAAAGAAAATGGAGGAAGATGAGACTTTACAAGGTGAAACGGAGAGGGCAAAAGTTGAATCACATGCTACTCTTGAGATTGGTCGGCGGGTATCAGTTAGTGAGTTCCTTTGCCACTGCTGTTATGACATGCTGGTCAATCCCACCACCCTGAACTGTGGGCATAGTTTCTGTAGACATTGCCTAGCCTTGTGGTGGGTATCATCCAAGAAGAATGAATGCCCTGAATGCAGAGAAAAATGGGAAGGATTTCCCAAAGTCAACATCCTCCTCAGGTGAGTGTACTATGCCACTTTTTGATTTCTAAACCCTCTAAAATTAGTTGTCTGGTTTGTCGAGTTTGCACAGTTTTGTAGTTTATTGGTAATCTGAACATCGCAAGGGTGTTTAAATCCTGAAGTCTTTCATGTTCTGCACTGGTACTGAACTGTTCAAGCACATTTTTCTGCATGGGTTGGTTGGCTTTGTTTTGGGTTTGTTTGTTGGTTTGTTTTTTTTTTTTCCCTTCTGAAGTTTTTTGGGAATGGAGAGGAGGGATCCTTTTTTAGTACTGAGACACTTGCACCTTTTAATACAGTTGGTTATGTCCCAATAATTCTAAGTTAGAATGATATTGGATAATTGTGTAATTATTCCTGTGATAGGAATTATTTACAGGAATAAATGTGATCTTACTGCGGAACAAAGCTAGAAATATCGATTTGCTGTCTTGAATTACCCACAAGCTCTTGTGTTAATAATACTTTATCTTAAGTTAATAATATTTTAATAAATAGATGGTAGGATTAATGGTAGGCTTTTATGTTGTCTTTTGCTTAGCATTTTGAATAATCAAGGCTTGCCAGTAGCACACACAATTCTAGTTTTATGTGAGAAATAAGGATTTTTATTTTTTTATGTGATATTTTAACTTCCTCTATCTTTAGAAGCTGAGGAAAAATGTTGTTTGGAAGTAATTGACTTAAGTTTAACTTTACTAATTATTAATAACTAATGTTTTCTTGCTTTCAAAGATGACAGTCTTTAGTAGAGGCTGGAAAACAAAAATCCAAAAACTTGTCCCTTTTCTGAATGTTAAACCTCAGTGGTTATAGTACAATGACAAATGTTTTTCCCATTAGGGATGTTATTGAAAAGCTATTTTCTGATGCCATTGAACAAAGAAAAGAAGATATTCAACAAAACAGTGATGTAGCACGCAGCTTAGCAACCTTCCAGAAATATGGGAATGAACAGATCCCTACAGTTCCGAACACAAGAAGAATTAATCCCCGAGGAGGAGGGTTTTTCTCAGGCGTTCTGACAGCTTTAACTTGTGTAGCAGTAAGTTTCATCTGGTTGGCTTTCCATATTTACTACATTAAGCATGCTATCAAATGTACTTAAATTACATGCACATAAAAAAGATTGTCAGCACAGAATAGACTTCAGCTGAGCAGCGTAAATAAGGTAGCATTCATAGTTGTCTGTCAGGAACTACAATTGCAATATAGAGCAAACAGAAATTAGAGAAATTGGGTAAAACTTCAAGGTACTTATAACCTGAATATTTTAGGGTCCATAAAATGGAAGATTCTACATGTCAAGCCCCTAATGTGTGGGGGTTTTTTTCTTTTTCTTTCTTTCTTTTTTTCTTTTTTTTAATTTACCTATAGGTAGTTCTACTTGGATATCACTGGAGTAGCAGAGAATTTGAAGAAGATCATCTTGTCCACAAGCCTGTTGCTAAATGGACTGCTGAGGAAGTGACACTTTGGCTAGAGCAGCTGGGCCCCTGGGCTTCACACTATAAAGAAAGATTTTTATTGGAGAAGGTGAATGGAAGGTGAGAGGCCTAACTGTCAAGAACAGCTGTCATTTGATTGGACTACTGGATAGCTTTCATTAGGGATGGTATATTGTGAAATGACTGTACTCCATTTCACTTACTGTGAAATGACTGTACTATCTACTTAGCAGCTGATACTAAGCAAGCTAACTGAAAATCTTCTAAGAACATTTTTAAATGCTGATAATGCAGACTGAAATGATACTGAAAGTAAAAGTCTACTAATGTATTACCCACCCCTCTCACCTTTTCTTTCTTGTGAAAAAATGCATATGCTATATGCATTGTTGCATTCCATCCAAAAGCTCTAGGTTTGATTTCAGGAGACCAGACTAGATCTGTGAAGTACTGAAGAACTGTGTTCAGTAACAGCCAACAAGCTGATAAATTTGCATGCTGAAAGCAGGCAAGAGAAAAATTGAAAAGAAGGATATTTAAAACCCAGGCTCTGAGATGCAGTTGATTCAGAACACTTGATATGGAATGTAATCCAAAAGGTGATACCTTCTATCAGTAGCTTATTGTTTCCGTATGTAACTGCTGATTTGTTAGTCGTATCTTTTTGGTGAAGAGGCACTGTTTACCTTCTGAATTATTCTGCTTTTGTAGACTCCTTCTAACACTGACAGAGGAGGATTTCACAAAAGAGCCTTACAGTATAGAGAATGGTAACCATAGAAAAGCTATTATGGCAGAACTGGAATGTGTAAAAACTTTAGGCGTTAAACCACCACAAAACCTTTGGGAATATAAGGTAAATTTTATATGAAGTCTGTCATGTATATTAAGTATTTTTAAAAGACTATCTTTAAAAGAAAATTCTCTTAAAGCCAGGAAGAGTATTAAGGTAGTAGAATTACCCTTGTAAAAACTGCTCAGTTTAATGAACTGTTGTATTTGAAAAATGATCCTTTGAAAAACAATTGTCAGAAAAATCTAAGAACTGACGTGTCCCTTTCATTTTATTTTTTTATTGTTTGAAACTTGATAATTTGATACCTTTCAGGCAGTAAATCCAGGAAAATCACTCTTTCTTCTGTATGCACTGAAGAGTTCTCCAAGACTCAGTATGTTATACCTATATATGTTTGATTATGCAGAAGCTTTCCTACCTTTCATTCACACAATTTGCCCTATGCAAGATGACAAGTATGAAGATGCTGTTACAAAACTACTAGTAAGTGTTCAAAACATTAAATGTGCTACTTGCTTTAGATATAAGCATTTTAAGACTAGCAGTATAAAAACACACTAGGTAATTATAACCATTGAATCTCTTTACAATACAGTTTAAAAAAAAAAGTCTTACAAAGTAAGTGGTTCTTTGATTTTATTGTATATGATCACCAGTGTTCTGACCATTACCTTTAATAAGATTGATTTAAGACTTTTAAGACTTTAAATCTGTGAAAATGATTTTTCTGAAGTTTACATGACTATACAAAGGCTGTTCACTCAAAATACCTGTATTTTAACAAATGGCATCATAAGGTCTGGCTGTCTATGATGCTTTATTCTAATGTAATGGAAATTACTGGGTTATAGTATTATCTACTGGAAAGTGTAGGACAGATAAATTACTGCTTTCAATGTATGAAAATACAATTTTTAAACAAAAGAGTAGTGCAAATAAGCCAGTATTGTGTCTGTTTAATAGGAAATTGATTAACAGTCTTTTTATTATAACTTACAGGACCTTAAAGATCCTTCTTTGAAACAGTGGAGAGAATTCATTGTAAAGTATTTATTTTTGCCATACCAGTTGATAGCTGAATTTGCTTGGGATTGGCTGGATGTGCACTACTGGACATCAAGATTTATAATTGTAAATGCCATGTTGCTCTCTGTTCTGGAATTATTCTCCTTCTGGAGGCTCTGGTCAAGAAGAGAACTGAAGTAAGTCTTACTGGGCTTGTTGAAGAGCGTAGGAAGTACGTGGGCTTTTAAATAGAAAGTAACAGTCTTAGCATTTCACAGTTGCTCACTGAAATTACAGTGTCTAACCATAACTCTGAGGTTAATAAGAACATGTGAATCTGAATCCACACATACACACTAGTACTCACCCTCGAATATCTTTGTTTCTGTGAATACTTGAAAGGGTTATAACTGGTTTTACTGATCAGATGTAGCAAATACAGTAATGGTAATAAGCATGTTCTTAACCGTTGGGTAAATATTAACTCTTGCCTTGAGAATTGCCTGTTATGGTAACTGGCATTAGCTGTCAGCTGAGAACTAAATACCAAAGAATTTTGTCATGATGTGTTTACAATACAGTTACTAAAGGAGGGGTCCTCAGGATCATAAATAAGTTTAGTTACACTGATACTATTTCTGATAGTAACTCAAAACAAATTTTGATCACCTGCTTTAGCCTTAATTCAAGCATACTAATATTACTTCATAATTGCTGTGATCTTTTATTGATAGTTTTTAGAACTTCCATAGAAGAAATTCTTGTTTTGGTGTATACTGGGTTTTCACTTTCTCTGCCAGCTGCTAGGGGGCAGAACATGTTCGAAAGAGAACACAATACATGGAAATAATCTATGACAAATCTGGAATTTGACCACTTTAACTTGCTGTGCTTTATGATCTGAATAAAATGATCTGATGCTTCCTCATATAAAATCTAGTGTTGCTGTATTTTAAGAAAGTTTTTTCTGGAGTGCAACATGATGTTGTACAGCTACCTGAGTAAGAGCGAAATAATTTGAGGCTGCAGTACATATTAGCTTTTCTTAGAATGGGTAAAAACAAAACGGAAAGTTCTTCTAAGCCTCTCCCTTTCCTTTTTCACAGGACTATTCCTCACAGAATGTGGAGACATTTCTGGAAAGTCTCAACCCAGGGTCTTTTTGTTGCCATTTTTTGGCCTTTCATTCCTCAATTTGTCTGCAATTGTTTGTTTTACTGGGCCTTGTACTTTAACCCAATCATAAACATTGATCTTGTGGTTAAAGAAGTAAGGCGTCTGGAGACACAAGTGCAGTGACTGGCATTGGAACTTTTGAGCTGTTTAGCTTCTTAAAATGGACACTTAAAATAAGCTTTGCTTTTCTTCTCTATATATGTGGCACTGAAAGTGGTGGATTATGTTAACTTAAACATACAAAAAAGCCTTAAGGTAAGTTACTCTTAAACCAGCTGATTCCAAATCTGAGGATGGGCTTTATTATCCAAAAGGATTTTTCTATTGAAAAAAGAAAATAAATTATGTTTCTGATTTAGCCATGTAAAACTTTTACAGTCATGTCACACTATTTGTAATCAAATCAAACTTCTCTATTCTGTCTTGAGCATTCTGATTATTTTCAAGCCTGCCTTAAAATCAGTGTCTTCTGAAACAGCTACTGTGATTTTAATTTTTATTTATTAACTTTTTTAAACTTAGCATTTCATACCAGCAATGTGTTCCTCAAGTTTGCCAAAGGAAAGGTCTTCCTGGATAGGCTTGATATTGAAAGTACTCCAGTGTTCACTGTTAAATGCACAGTCTCACAGTAGAGTTTGTTCTAAAATTCCCACTGGTGAAGGCAAAAACTGCTTGATTTTTTCTTGTCTTTTGGAAAATGTGATGATTGCCATTGAAAATTTTTTATTCAGATCAGTTAAACTTCATCAGTAGCTTCTTTAATGATCTATTTTTGAAGTCTTGATAATTCTTAAATTCAGGGTTATCTCTTAAAAAGGATTATTTTGGAAAAGGGACTTGACACTGTAATTACATCTTACTGCAATATAATGTGTCTGTCTAGATCTGTGAGTGAATATTGACTAGAAAGTTTTTTTGTGTAAACAGGATTGCCATTTGTTTGAAGCAAAAGTTAGATTTTGCAAGAGCTTTGTCCCCTTGCATTCTACACTGGTTTGTTGGGGGTTTTTTTGGGTTTGTGGCTTTGTGTTGGTGGGTTTCTTTTTTTCCCAGTTGTATCATTAATATGAACTTTAAATTCACCTATGAATATTTTTAAAGATTAAAGATCTCTTTTGAAATTGTCATCCTTCCTAAAGAGATGGTTTTGTTTTGTTTTTTATATTGAAGTATTTGCCATTAGCTTTGACTTGTGCAAACTTGTTCTGTAATTCTGCATCTTTAAGTAAGTTGAGGTGGGTGAAAGTAGAAATAAAACACTCCTGGTTCTTAAACTGTTAAAATTAGCAGTTATGAAAAATTGTATTATTCAGCAATTCGTGTTACTGATTTCTCTTCCTAAAAGGTTTCAAAAAACTATGAAGTGACCCTAGATAAAACCATCTTTACATCTTTATGAGGTATATACGCTTCTGAACTTTGCAAACTCATGCTGTCCACCATCAGACATTTATGGGAAAGGCAGTTGGTCCCAGTAACTGCTACTTTTTTCATGTATCTGTTTTGGTGATGGTTTGCATTTGCAAGTTTTAAGGGTAGAACTCCCTGTGCCCACAGGAAACTCAAGGTGTTCGTAGAGTAAGGAGCTTGAGCCATATCAAATGAACAACTTCTTAGAAAACTGTATTTAAAAAGTAAATACTAGGAAAAAAATTATATTAGGCTTTCTTTTTTTTTTTAATACAGATAGGACAACTTAACGTGAATGAGATGCAGAAGTTAAATTAGGCTTCATGATAAATGTTTAATATTTCGTGCATTTCTTCCGGTCAGTTCAAAGTTAACAAATGTTCAGGTAAATGTTAGTGGAAAAGTTTGATTTGTGTCTTGTAGCCACTGGAGGGGAGATGAAAAGTTTACAGTGAATGATATTATGAATCTGAAAAATACGTAAATATGAACAAAATTATTTTTAAGTCAGTTACTCCTTAAGCTGATAAATTCCTATTTAGTCAAGAAAAGCTTACATATAACTAATGAACTTGCTTTTAGTCCATGCACTGTAGAAGGTAAATAAGAAGGTAAATATTTACTTTGGCCATTCTGGGGTGGAGAGGCTGAGGTGGTGGGAAGGAGGATCAAGAAAGGGGAAAATCATTTGTTGTCACTGCTGTGACAAAAAAAAAAGTCATTTCAGATATAAATACATACAGATTTTTCCATAAAGGCTGATGTTATATATCTAATACCTACACAAAGGCTGAATCTCACCACACATAAAATCTGGCCACAAAAGGTATTTTGTATGATAGGGAGCTTTAGAAAAACATTTGGCAGCTTCACGGTCGCATTCGCATGCCACTTTTTGACATTTGTCTTCTAGAGATTCTGAAAGAAAACAGTAAATTTGATGTTAGTTTGAAGTAATTAAAAATACCAAATGGAATACCAAGAATTGCTACTTCACATTCCATATTTGCCATGTAAATGGCTCTTATATTTCAAGTGCAATAGCAACTATATGGAGCTTTAGTAAGATTTATAGTTCTTTCGTGTTCTTTAGACAGAGCTCCATGCTAGGACATCTCAGCATCAGAGAATATACAAGCATGGTTTGGTTTAGCAACAGTTGATAATCAATGGAACTACCTTGGCAGGTGAAAATATAATAATTGGATAAAGACTTGCAATACTCTTCTTCACGTTCTTTAATAAAGGAACTCTGATAACTGATTCCTCTTTAGAAAGTGGTATGTGACCCTCCCTGCCCACCCTGTTGCTCTAGTGAAACTTGAGTTTGGGAAGATACATTTTGCATGCTTTAATCTAGTAAACGATATAGCATTAAAATTACATATGTGAAATAAGGGATGCAAAGATGTTCCGTGTTCAGCTTAAATCGCCCACTTTTTTTATTAAGGCATTCAGTAAGAAGTTAGGTAAAGTGTGTTTAAGTAGGATAAAATCCATGTCTGGCCATATTTGTTTTATAATTGTAGTGTTGTAACTTAACAGATTTCTTGGCATGAACATTTTCTTCTACAGCAATATATTTTGGTTTTATTGTGCCAACCCAGAAATGTGTTTTTTCTCTCTGCAACTGTCTGTAAACTGAAGAATCCTTGATTATATTTTGTCTGAGTATTTAACATTTTGAAGGCTTAGCCAAATCTCTGCTCGAGATTTGTCTAGGAGCAGGACAAGTGCTCAGTTTTGTGAATGAACTCAAATTCTGCTGTGAAAGGGAAGTGTTCTTAATCTATACGTATTGACACTGCAACTAGCTACCCTAAGAACTACTCAATAGCATAAGTAGCATAAACAACATGAGAACCATTCCTTCTCTTGTTATTGCTCCAAACTTAATGTTCTCTGTGGTATGGCACGGACTTTGTTTCAGCTTTGTTTCTTGATGACATGCCTACTATCTTGGCCAGTATTTTAAAATATTGTCAGCTTCTGGTCTGGAACAGGAGCAGAACCTTTACGGCCAAATACAGGTGGACTGTAACTTGACAGTTAATTAGATAGTTTGAGAGAGAAGGCGCTTAGTACTTCTGCAGCAGAGGAGGAAACTAGCAAGTAGAGATTCTGCATGAGGTAGACATTTGGGCAAAGTAAAAGTTGAACTATGGTAGTCAGAAATTCAGACTCGTAAACAAGTTTATGTAAGGGTCCGCGTTTTTGTGGTGCAAATAATAACCAAATCTCAAGCTGATTTGCATTCTAGGCAGTAGCATAAAACTACATGCAAAGTAACTGACCTAGCAACTGATTTAAAAAACCAAACCAACCAACTAAAAACCCCAAACCACACGCACACGCCCCCAAACAAAAAAACCCAACCAAACAAAAAAACCCCCAAACCTAACAACCACAAGAAAAAACCCTGCAAATTTTGGGGACTTGTGAGAAGTTACAGTTTCAAAAAGTCTTTGAATTGTATTGGAAGATATTTGCTAAAACTTTAGGAGTTGTGAACAAATAATACAAAAGAAGCGCTGCTTTCTCCTGTTAAACATTTTTTGTTTGTTTGTTTGAGATATCTTTGTCCTTCTCTTATACTACAGCATGGCAAGTATTTACATTAGTATTTCGGAGCAATCACACAAAATTTTATCAGGATGTGGTCAGCCGTTTATTGCAACTTGTACACTAATGATGTAAATTATTTCCAAATTAACATTTTATAGCTTGTGGACATGTTACTTCCATAAATAAACATCAAATATTTTATTACCTCAGTGTTTGAAACTGTAAGTTGTAATTGTGAATTAATTCATAAATTGCGGTCTCTAGCAGTGGACTGTGCAACTGATCAGTGGTAAGTATGTCAAAAACTTGTCCATCATAAACTTATAAATGGTGTAAAGTATTTTCTGCTAAGTATAAAAAAGATCCTTTTTAAACAGTTGTAATTTTCTCACCTCCTGTTCGTTGCTCTCCACTTGGAGACCTGCAGGGCATAGCATAGCATGTGTTCCTCAACATATGTAAATACCAAGTAAAAAGGGGTTTTTTTGGTAGTGTTTTCTGAAAGAAGCTTGTAGGTCAGAATTTTCTTTGCTTATGTATGTCAGTAGGTGGGGATTAAGAAGAAGAAACTGCATTGAGTTGGTTGGCATAGCTGTGCTTTCTAGAGGCACAGCTTACCTTGGCAAACAAGTCACAGAAGGATGGTAAAATAAGAATTTTAAATTAAGAAAATGTCTTTATAGAAAGTCAGTGAGACAATCAGGAGGTTAAAAAACACAAACCAAAAAAACCCAACTGAAACTATTCACTCACCACACACAGCAGCATTCTCTTCACATTCCCAGTGGTAACTTTCTACCTTAGGGTGACAACCTGCTTGTTCTGCCTTACCGTAGCAGCAGTCATGGTGAAAGCAGCACCTGAGAGTAACAGAAACAGGCTTGCTTTAATTCATACCGTGGTGATTTATGGTCACGTAATCTGGACGGTTTTTATTGGCATCTTTCTACAGGCTGTGAAATAATAAAATAGTCAACGTATGTGAATGTACAAACAGTAACCTGCCTAGGAATCAAAACAGGGTAATTGATTAATAGATCAACTGGAAAAAAATACTACTCTGATGTAATCAATGATGAGGAAAACATCTGATACACGTTGATCTAGTTGAACTTCTTTGTAGATGAAAATACAAGGAATCTTAAAGCTGCCTCAGTTTTAAACACAATAAACTTTTATGTGCGTGTGCCTTTCTCCTAGCCCCTTCCAAGAAAAAGATTAAATACCAAAATAGTCTGTCAGATAATGAATAGTTTATTTTTCTGCCAGTTATTGATGCTACTGTAATATTTACTAACAGGGAAGGGACAAGAAGATTTATTAGGCCGTAGCATACTATCAAAAATATCATCTTACAGCAAAGTCCTTAGATGGTGGCAGAAAAGCTGAGAGCGGGTGAAATGTTCAGTAACGAATAGGCACGGGTGCTGTTTAATGCCATGATATAACTAAAACTGTTCAGTATCATGAGAAAATTTGGGAAATTGTCCAAAATGATAATTTCAAAATTGTTCTTGTCATAATTGGGACAATGACTTCATAGACTTTCTACCACATTGTGGAACTGAATGATACTGGTAAGAATGGCATATTGTAATGCTTAAAAAAAGAATTGCTCTTCTGGTGCAGAGTCGTTGCGAGCCCAGAACAGCAAGTAGGGGAGGTAACAAGGACCTGAAACTCCATAGCTTGTAAGTTTTTGCTACAAACTATAATCTTTCTTTTTTTTTTTTTACTCCATGGAAGAACAGGACGTATCCACAAGCTCTTTGCCTTCATTCACTTTCTTCCTAGTAGCCTAAACCCATCATATTATAGTAGGCACATGATGTTTAGATTGCCTGGGGAATTTCTGTCTGCAATAGAAAAAGTTAATGCTGTGACCTCTCACTTGCAATTACTTTTTTTCCTATGCTTATTAAATAATTACTTGGTAATTCCATACGAATTGCCATTTAAAAGTCCTGCCATACTTAACAGCTGAACACCACGTGGCCATGAAGTAGCTCAATGCATCCATTTCATGCATAGAAATAAAAAATAAAACTATAGTGAGTCTTTGTAGCAGTACTAAGGTAAATAAACCAGGAAATACGGCTGCTTTTGCCATACTGCAGTCTATCTTTGTGTGTTTACCAAAATTTTTAGAATTCCTTTTGTCCTCTTTTAAGCATTTCAAATAAAAATAGATGCCTAAGGATTTTATATTTTATCTTATGAAAGCAATATATGATTGTCTCCATTTGAAAATTTATTTTTATAAGTGGCAGGCAAAAATCTAAATTGCAGTATTATTTGAGTAATTCTGTTATAGATGTTCTTAGTTCAGATTAAGTATTTCTGTATTTTCACTTAACTTGTTTTCAGGCATAATTCTGAATCTAAAGAGCCCACAATGTAGCTCAAAACTTAAATCACAGTTGGTAAGAATGTGTCTCTACATTCAATTGGTGCAATTCTTGATTCTGTTCAAATGCAGTAGATTAAGTACACTCACTTCTGGCTTGTTCTTAATATTCTGTAGCTATTAAAACCCAGACCACAAATAGCTAACTGTGTTTTGTGCAGAAGCAGCTTCTTGCTATTGTGGGACTTTTACAAAGTGAAAAAATTGCCTAAAATGAAAGACTGGCAAACTGCAGATTTTCCATCGTTATCTTTAGGTATACAGATGACCAGAATTAATAATAGTCCCTTCTTTTTTGTGTGTGCTGCTAGTCATTAAAGTAGCAACTACATCCTACAAAATTGTCTTTAAAATAATGCATCCAAACACTTGACATATGTAGGCAAAGATTTTAAAAGTTTTAGGCCTAATCACACCTAGAATCTTTATTAAAAAAAAAATAAAAGATTTGAACTTTCCATATATTCTACCCTAAATGTAAGTGTCAGACATTTATTTTAATTTACAATGTATCTGTCTGATAAGTCAGAACTTGAGATGTCACATTTAGTGGGGAAATGTATCATTATAATGGTAAACTTGAAAATATAAAACCTTTCTTTAACTACTGTAACCAGAAAATCATCTTCCTGTCAGCTAATGTTCAATTATAAATTAAATTGATGGTAGTCAGTATACTGAGACTTAGTACTAAATACAAAAGTCTGTTTTAGAATTATTTTACTAACAATTCATAATTCCTTTTATTCAAAAATTATTTTTCAACAGGTTGAATTTTGAATAATTTTCTGTATTATTTTACATACTAATGAAATGGGATAGACGGTAATAGAATCAAAAGATTTTTCAATTGTGATTATTTTTGAAATTATTTTTTACTTTCATAGATAGCTTGAATGCTTGAGCTTTAAAGCTTCTCCAAGAAGACTTTAGTTCTTCAGCTCTTGGCCAAACAGCAGAAAAGAAACTCAATTGTACTGTGAATCCAATATGAATGCAACGAGAGCTTGAGTTAAAGGCAAGCAGGACTCATGTAGATCTACAGTAACACAATTTTAATGCTTTAGAGTTTCTTGGGAGTCAGAGGTGTGTTTAAACTCAGTTCCCTCACTGATATTAAACAGGCCTAATTAATCTTTTAGTCCTTTTACTCTGTCATCTGCATGCATTCAGACTTAATTATTCAGATAAATAGTTACTCTTACCAGTCTACTCTGTCCTTGGGCCATCCTCTTCCTCCCAGACCACAGTAGCATCCATAACGTAGGTAGGCAAAAGGAGACCGTCCTGTAGTACATCTAATGGCTCCAGCCAATTCAAGAATTCCTCTTCGATTTCTAGAATGGGCTTCCCCAGAAGCGTCTTTATAAACTGTGGATTAAAAAAATCTTTCTTTTTAGTGAATTGAACATGCAGATAAAAAAATAGTTGGGGGGGTAGGTTGTTTTTTTAACTTCGATAATGAACGTCAGTACTTGAAAATAATAGTTTTCTTTTTGACACTTTGAGGCCACACTGCTTGACCTATTCCCTTTTTACCCCAATCTGTAGAGAGCACAATACTGAACAACATTATGAATAGCTGCGGTGGTTTCCTCCTATCGAGATAGCATACAATGGCAGACTTCAGTCATTCCAGTCTTAAAACTGGCAAAGGGCTAGCATGTGTTCTGTGGTCTAGGTCCACTAATCTGCTAAGATTAGATGCCCTGAGTGTTGAGGTATTTTCCTTACCATAACGTGCAATTTTGCCTATGTTGCTGTTTTGTAGAATGTAATGCTTTACATTTGAACAAATATGTCCTCTATGATGGGGTTGTTTTTCCTCATTTTTAGACAAAGAAGCCAAATAACTGGAGGTAGAGGGTGGGGTGGGTGTGGAGCAGGGAAATAGACTGGTGCTTGGAGCAATTTCCAGGGAAATTAGAAGAAGGGTTGCTTATTTTTTTCTGTTTGATTTTGTCGTTGTCGTGATTCTCACCATTATTTCTCCAGAACAAGACTGTGTTTAGGCACTTTATTTTAACTATCCCATGATGGTACTAAAGCAGTAGGTCCAGGGGAGCAGATAAATGTTGAGACACCAGGTAACCTTTTTTAGGGCTTCATGTCATCCTTCAGGTTGAGCTAACGCATCGTAAGACCCTTAACGGTAGCGGGCAGCATTTCCTTGTAGTGCAGGCTCCAAGCTATTTGCAGCAATCTTTAAGTAGTTGGATGACTACAAAACAAATTAGTGGAATGCTGCTGATTAAAGTTGTCTTACTAATTAAACTAATGATTTATTTTGGTATGAGGAGAGCAGTTTATAGAAACCTTAACTCCCAGAACTGGATACAGATTGGGAAAAAGATTAAGATTAATAACAGGTAATATCTGTGAGAGACAGCACAAAAAATATTTAGACTTTGTCATTGAAGGCTTTGATATTTGTTTTCCTACAGAATAGCTGTATGATTATACAGTTTTTATATAATCTGTATAATCATATAATCTATTATAGTAGACTTACAGACTAATCTATTATACAGATTATATGATTAACTATAATCAGTTAATGGAAGATCTGCTAGAAAAAATATTGTTCCCAGCACAGTTGAGTAACTTGAAATGCGTGGGATGCTGGCGACCTCCAGCACTTGTAATTTTGTGAAAGAAAGGGATTTGAACACCTCATGAAATCACATTAAGAAATACAATTCATTTGTATGTGAGAGTGGTAAAAAAAGCTTTAGAAAGAATGTTTGTAGGTAATCCTTACTTATGAAAATAGCTATGCTTCCTAAGACAATATTTAGTACTTTTCTGACTGGCGACTACTCCCAGATCTTGTTTCCTCCTGCTTTGCGGGCATGTGATCTATTGAGAGGAAAGCATGCTGAAATAAACTTGCACATGCATCTTTAGCCACTGATTAAAAGCAAGAGCATCTTGAGGAGTTAAAAAAGCTTCCTTGGCTATGTAGTCACTTGCAGTTTCATTTAAAAACTTTTCTATTGGCACTAAAACTTCCTTACTAAAATAGTGAAGAGTATCTATTGTGTCATGGCTCCTGTTCCAGGATACTATCTGCTGTTTAGTTGTATAGGTTTTCTGGTAAAAAGATCCTCTCACACCTTCCCAAGGGGTCCATAAGGCGTACTGGGTGGACTCTTTGGAACTTGTAGTCCTAGGTGTCAAAATAATAGTCGCGTTGTGGAACCGACACATGATCATCTCCCATTCCATTACAGCTCTGAGTATATGTTTCAGCTCTGGGTGCCAGAAGCATCCATTTGAGTATAACGAGATTCTTAGCTTTACGATAGCATTGAAAGTGTTATCTTCACTCTCAGTACAGGTTCAGTAAACTTCCAGCTGAAAAAAAACTGCAGTAAGGCTGCGGCATTACAAATGACAACTGCTTATACTCTTAAATGTTTAGTAAGGTTTGGCTAGACTCTTGTAGCTAGCCAGTAATGTCTGAAGGAACCACGTTAGTGGCTAACGGCAAAGCTAGGTTTGCTCTGCATGAAGTTAGTGATTCTGAATAAAGTGGTGAATTTTTACATTGTCTCTCAGTTCCTGGCAACTGGGGAAGGATGGTATAGGAGAGCTACAAGACAGGAAGAGGAAACTAAGAACTTCCAAGTCATATTCCTGGTTTCATCACAGAATTGTTTGCTAACTTTGGACAAATCCCAGTCCCTTAATTTAAATCCATGCAAAGTAGAGGTGATGGACTGTGTGCTCCCTGAGGAGCTCAAGTATAAATCTTTAAAATGTGCCATGTAACTTAAAAAAAAGGACATGAACTTTTCGTTGTTGCAATTTATTTGTGTTACAGCATCTGGACATCCAGGTATAAACCAAGACTGTATTGTACTGTAGATACTCTGAATATGACCAAAGGAAAAGTCTCTGTCCCAACAGCTTTGTAACCTGAGTTTAACAAAAGCAATGAAAGACCATCCGAGAACACATAGAACTATGGAAACAGTAAGAGTATCAGTATGATGATGGTAGCATTAGTGTATTAGCAACATAATAAAATTTCCAAAGTATTTTATCTGAACTTCGGTGGAATAGAGTGACATTCAGCATATTTCCAAATGTTTCATAATTAAGGTATGTTTTTTAAAAATCTTCCGTGTGGTTTTGTTTGTTTTTATGAAGACCTCCCATTTATCTTTATGGACAAGAGTATTCCTACAGGATTGATTATGCGTTCCTGAAAGAGTAGTGTCATCCTTCTATGTCCAGCCTGTTTTTTGTTTTTGTCATGCAGATTGTGTGCAGCTCTGTCAAAGGCAATATTGTGGGTGAGGAAAAAGGGAGGGAACTGGATTGCATTTATTTTAATTTCATTGCTTTAAAATGTGTATGAAAAAAATAAAACCATGCCAATCCGAAGGCTACTTTAGGCACCATAAAATAGCAGATGGAGAAAGAAAAAACCCCAAACAAATCTATGCAGTTGTCTTTGTGATTGTAATGACTAAGCCAGAGAGATCAAAAGCTATGAGGTGACTTTCTGAAGATTGAAATTAAGTAAACACTAAAGACAGCGTGAGAGAAAGTAACAGCAGGCAATCACATTATATTTGTGTTGTGCTTTTAAAACTCTAATTCCTGTTGCCCAAATTGGAGCCCTGCCGTGTTTGGGGAGTTTGAACTGTCTCGGTTTGTTGCCTGTATAAGCTCTTGAGAGTTCAGGTTGCGCTAAATGCTGTACGTTATGTCTTTGCAAGATGTTTTCCACTACACCTTCCTATTCTCCTTTTTCCTAGTTTTCTGAATAGCTTACAATAGTATGTAAAAATCCAGTCCCTTAAATTTCCATATGCCTAGAGAAAAAATCCTACATTTTAGAAACACATGATTTTTTTTGTGAAAGGTCATAGTTCTCATAACATTTTATTCTTTGCAATGGGCACAATGCAAACATAGTAATTATTTTGGGGGATATATAATCATATTTTTATTGAGATGCACAACTTTGCATAATTATGATATATAACTATATTAATCATTAGCATCTAATACAGTCTTTGATGTTTTGTGGGTTTAAAAAGAAATTTTAAGCCGTTCTTTCAAAGACTGAGGCTACAGAAACGTTTTTTTAATGTTAAGTATGTGTAAGATTTCCTATAGTGATATTTCCTGTGTACAGTCATAGTGTTCCAGTAGTTCAGAACTTGAAACTTGGGAATAAGCAGATTTTCTGATACATATCCAAGATCTTGCCAGAAGTGGAAACCTTTGAACTGTGTGCATTATAGGTTTGGGTTGTTTGGGGTTTTTTGGTTTTGTTTTGGTTTTTTTGCTTAGATTTGTTCCTCTTGTTTCATAAGCCATCAAGAATGGCCCTTTTCTCCTCATCTTCTTGCCCAGACTACTGATGTGCTATCTCCAAAAACTGCGTTCACATGTAAAGTTTCTGAGAGGATAAATTTGCCTGTTTGGATACTGTGGACCAAGCATTGAGAAACAGGTAAATTGCATTTCCCTTCCTCCTCACTGCCTACGGAATGGGTGACTGTGATGCCTGACTCAGAGCTATCGCAGTGAAGCCAGGTGCTCTGTAATGATCACTCTAGGCTGGCAGAAGCAGTGAAAAAGTCTTTCATTGCTTTCCTTAATATTCTTGTTGAGGTTTGTGCTGTGCAAAGGGTGAAGTCTGGAGCACGATCACAATGCAGAAGGAATAATAGGGGCATGCTGAGGTCAGGAAGTAGAATTGGGGCAGTGAGCTTGGTGGGACCTTAAGTTGGCCCCATTATGCAAGCACCCTACCTTATGGTCTTTAATCATGCAATTGCCTCTTTTCCCCACCCCCAGACCCTGCTTCATTCTGTGTGCAGAATCTGTTCTAAGAATGAATTGAGGCTCTTGTCCTTAGGATCCTTCTGTTTGCATTTGGTTTCATGAATTTGCAAGCTGTGTAGGAATGTATAAAAAAGTGCAAGAAGACAAAAGGGAATCTCTTAATTAAGGCAGCTGAAGCTATTCTGGAAAACTGGATTTTATCCTTACAGCTGTCATAAAGGTTGAGCATGAGGTTAATTTAATCACTTTAAAACAATGCCTATTGATGTTTACTAACAGTATGCTCTCAGTCTGCTGAATATCCTGGGGTTGGAGTACCAAACTACTGCAATACTTGGTGAGAGCCAGGCTTTGAGTAGTTGAAGTTCCACATAATTTTAAGTAGCCGTAGGTAAAATCGGGTTCTAATGGCTTACCACGGGAACCTAAAATTAGTGGATGCTTTTTTTGTGTCAGCCCCCCTACCTATCTGAAAAAGAGGGATGATAATAGTTTCACAGAAGTGTGAAAGAAGTAAGTACATTCAGATACTATACTGATGAATACCTCAGAAAACCTATGAGGAAATGGACTGTAAATTATTACAACTGGTCTTTAATACTGCTCAATAAATAGGACGTAGGGGAAAAAAAAAAAATTCTTGCAAAGTGAGTAGTTGGCTATGCTGAGGTATGAGGCAGGGGTCCTTTAATTACATTCACACATCATAATTTATTCATAAAGCTTGAGTCATTCTTTCAGAATAACCCAGTTATGGTTTTGTAGGCAATCGCAGTTCTTGCACTTCCTAGCTTTTGAACTGCTTTGAGATAGCGCGCTCTAACACCCACAAGAAGAGTGTGGGTAAAGGTATTGGCTTTGTAGAAAGATTATTATTACACATGCAATCTGCAGTCTGATTTTAAATACTGAACTTTTTAACATGCTTGCACATTACTGATGAACTTTAAAGTAACGTGAGACCCTCCAGCAAAACTCCCACGTTGCACATGTGAGTTGAGGAAACGGATGGGCTGTGAGTGCAGTGACAGTCCCCAGCTGTCAGCCGGCATCTCAGTATTTTCCACTGGGGTGAGTTACACCCACGTTATGCCCGAGCGCTTCAGACAGTCTTTCAAAGTACTTCTTTTCAAAGCGTTAACGATCACTTGCCATGATCATTTCTCCTAACGCGCTTTTCTCCCTACTCCTTCTTTCCCCCCAGACACAACCAAGCCCCATCCCTCAGTGTACGGAGCGCCCTGAGACGGGCGAGCGCGTCCAGCAGACACGGCCTGGGGAGGCGTCGCTGGACGGGGGCGCTTCCCTACCCGGAAGGACCGGCTGCCCGGTACACTACTCGTCCGGTGCCGGAGCCCTCGCCTGCCCCAGTCTGAGCCCCGACACGGGGCCCGCAGCGGCTCTACTCACCGGCCGCGAGCAGCAGCAGCAGCAGCAGGGGCGGCCGCAGGGGCAGCGCCGGGCGGCGGGGTCCCATGGGCAGCGCGGCGGGCGGCTCTTCGCAGCTCCCGGGGGCAGGCAGGGATGCGGGCTCTCGGCAGAAGTGCCTTGCTCCAGGAGCAGAGTGTGTAGGTGTGAGCCAGAGCAGCTGCGTGCCAGCTATAAAAGGCTGCTTTCTGCCCCGAGTCAGGTCCCCCGGAGCCAGAGCTGAAGACCACGATCTGCTGTCCCTCTGGCCAGAAGGGAGGAGCTGCCGCTGGAAGACCGAGGCAGAGCTGGGACCTGTCACTCGGGTAGTGAAGTGCCGTGCAGACGCAGAGGGAACCCTGTAGTCAGGTTGTCTGCTGGTCTCTGATGAGGGGGCCTCCACTCCGCTCCTCCAGGACTTTCCTGCTCTGGTAGCTATAATTTCTCTTTGAATTACAGCACTTCCTAGATAATTTAATCTAGATCTGAAGAGTTAAGATGGTAGCGAACCGTGTTGTAAGTTATTCTAGTGGTTAATTATAACCACTGCTGAATACACGTGCTATACCTGTAGTCTGAATTTGCCAAAATTCATCTCCTGATTGCTAATTTTCTTGGAGGACTAAATAAACCAACTCCTAAACTGGTTATGGATATTTGTAGCTTCATCAAAATAACTTTTTAACCTTCCCTCAACAAAATAGAGTTATACTGAGTATTTTTTGTACATTATGTAACCTTTGCGCACTCTTGCGTTATTTTGTAAAACTTACAACTAGATGCCACACTGCAATCACTGTTTCATTGCCCCTCTCAACACACAGACAATACCGCTTGCTTTTATGTGATTTTTTTTCCTTGCTCATATGGTCCAAGTATTTCATCAGACCTTTTGTTATTGCACTGAAACCAGTGCATTTCCTGTCAGTTGTTCAAGCAATCAGGACCCTGAAATTTTGGTTATTATTTTTTTGTGTGTGTGTGGTTTGTTCTTTTGTTTGTTTATTTGGTTTTGGCATTATTATATTCCGGGATATGACCCCCATTGGATCCCATTGAGGCCTACACTGCTAGGATAAGGAAGGAGAGATAAAAACATTGGGGTTTTTTTATGGAACTTGCCAAGAACTTGTTCTTGGTCATGTCCTCTTACTATTGGAGACCAGCTGGTAGGGCTTTTTTAGTGAATGGTATTTTCATCAAAGAAATAAAATATTTTTTCATGTGCATACTTAAGGATAATTCTACTTTTGCATTAAAATGCTCCGAGTACTGTGTTACATCATTGCTCTTTAATCACAAGAGAAGTAGAAAATCCTATGTGGTCTGATTCCAAAAGACAAAAAGCATGCACAGACAGATTTGTTTTTGTTATGCTCTCATTAATCCGTGCTCTATGAAATGTTTGTGTTGGCACTGAAGTTAGGGTAGCGTGGGATAAATGTGGAAGCACATCAATTTAAGGTAGGCTATCGATAGGCCTTTGTACACCTGATACGCCTTTGTGCAACTACATGCAGGACACTAGAAATGGTATGTTAGCCCAATCAAAACTGTGTACGGTGCTTGAACAAGCAGAAGGGATCATGGTATGGACTTGACAAACCAGAAGCAAGCAGGATTTCCAGCTTGAGTGCTTGTGTTCTGCAAAGGGATGAAAGTTGTTGGAGGCTTGCTGTGGGACTGCGACTTCCTGCTTATCGATACCCAGTAGCTTCTGCTGCCAGCTAGTCTTTCTATCCCTGTCTTTTGGGTCTTATGAACATAGTGTACCCCAGCCACCACTGTGTTTCCCAACAGAGATAGACTAGAATACTAGTGAAACAGGATCTGTGGCAAACATAAATGCTGTCAATGAGAAGTCTTGGTAATGTACAAGTCACAATAGAAAACCCATCTATTTGGGATAGATTTTTTTAATTTTTTTTTTTTTTTAAGATTTTGTTGCTACTGCCATCAACTGGGTCAAAGCAATTTTCCTATTACTCATGGAGTCACATCGCTAATTACTGTTACTCTATTTTCACACTGTCACTTATACTGCATTTGTTTACTGACTCTTCCGGTCAATAAGTCACACCTATTAGAACGTTTTAATAGTGTTCCACAGCATTTAGTGAAACTTCCAGTTGAACAGTATCCCATCCAGCATACCATTGGATATGACAATGAAAACAGTATCCAGGGAAGCAACATGAATTACATTTCATGTTTGTTCTTCAGAAGACTGACTGATGGAATGTGTTAGTGCGCTTGATGTTGGATTAGTGCAGTTTATATGTTTTTCTCTGAAGGAAGGAAAGTAATCTTAAAACCACTGAAAAAATCAAGTGAGACCGAAATGTTCAGACTACAGCTGCTTCTGTTAGAAAGCAAACAAAGATGCGAAGTGAGAAAAACTGTATGAAGCGATGAAGTAAGGAATGCAAGTCAGGAGTTCTATTTCCTACAAGTTGTAGAAAAAGTTCAAAGGAAAACATCTATTGAAACTGGGGGGAAGGGGGCGGCAGGAATCTGAAAGAAGGAAATATTTTCATTGAGGGGAGTTAGGTTGTCCAGTTAATTGCCATGACATATGGCTAAGAAAATATACTAGTAATAGACTGAAGGTAATATGGATTACAATTATATATATTTTTTTTTCAAGATTTAAAGTTCCCTTTAAATTTTTAAATAAAAACTTACGTGGCAGTGCAGACCTGTCATATTTGCTTTTTGTAGTGTTCCTTTTCTTTTATCTGAAGCATTTGGTATAAGTCATATGTGACAAATGGCATTTTCCTTCTTACTGATGAATTCTTTCTTTTTGTCAACTGGACCTGTGCAGGGAGAACCATTTGCTTTTCAAATATACTTTCTCAAATAAGGTTGCATGTGCTCAATGGTTGCTTTAATTAGGTTGTTTTTAAATCTGAGTAATAGATCAATGTAATTGAGACACATAGTTGTACTGAGGAACATTCTCACAGCACAACAATATTATGGGCAAAAGTGTTAAGTTAGTTGTACATGCCTGGTTTCTCTGTGTCCGTGATTCTGTACATGCAGGAAGATGATAAAGCATTTTAATCCAAAATGTAGATGGAAAGTGCTAGAATGGTCTAAAACGGGGTTAACAAAAGTGCAAGTTATCCACCTCCCTGTGAGCAGGTGAAGATAGTGATTTTGAGAGCAGTGTAACAGTGTATTTACTGCTGACTAAATACCTGCAAAGCTGTATTTTTCTTGTAATAGAAGCAGTTGGTTCCATTAACATTTTTTACTTAGTAAGAGCAGTTAGTTTTACTGAGAAATGAAAAAGCACTGACCACCTACCTTGGTCTAATTTACATATACTCCGTATTTAGCTGTTATGAAGATGTGTAGTAATGATGATGAGTATAGACGTACTAGGGTCTGTAGGTATCTAAGCGAAGTCCTACAAAATTAGGATCCTTCTGCATTAAGCATGTGACAAACTAGATGACATATTTGCTGCCCCACTGAATTAATGAACTAATAGAGAATGGTGAAAGACATTCTCTTCCCATTGTTAAGAGATGGGAATGGAGGCAGGGTCATTTGCTCAAGGTGTTATATGATAGCTGTAGCAGAGCTGGGAAACTGCACCTCAGTGTTCTGCATCGCAGCTTAAGTCCCAAATTGGGTTCTTCTGTGGCACTGACTCCTGCAGGAAAATAAGGAAAGAAAATGCATCCCTCACTATGAAGGTATCAGAACAATTAGAACCGAAGAGCTGCTTCCCAGCAGTAAGTCAACCGACTGTATTTACTTGATTGCTACACTTGGCAAATGTCAGTAAGTTACCCCACATTTTCTTAAACATTGGATTTGGAGACAGGTTTGGCCTGGAATACATCCCTTACAAGTGTATGTTCCTTCAGATACTGAATGTCAAAGTAGTACACAATCAACTTCTTTATCATCGTCTTCATAAAAAAACTCCAGCCTTACTTATCCAAGTATTTGTTTGGAAACATTCAGTGCCACTGTTCCCATTTTTAGAGGCTTGGCTGGCTTTCTTCTCTTTCATGTCTTTCCATCTTCTCTTAGTTCCTTTCACAACCAATGCTTCCTGTTTAGCAATGTTTTCTTCAGCTTGTGTTGTTGGGGATGTTGTTCCAAAAACTACAAGAGTTATAAAGCATAGTTTGGAGAGATAAGCTCATGTGAAAGATCAGAAAACATTCCGCTAAGCCATTTTATAGTATTTTTCGATGTACTTGGTATTACATCAAATCTATTTCTAGCATACAGAACAAAATCCAACTTTGATTTAAGACTAGACCAGCCTATAGTATAACTTGTAACATCTTTGGTAATAGTAAGCCTATGCATAGCATAATATGTTCTGAGAGAATTTTGGGAACCACATTTGTAGTGTTATCCTTTATATGCCCTTTGGCAGCAATGTTATTCTGTCCATTCTGCAAAAATACTGTGCTAGTGTGTAGCTGCCCATAACAGACAGTTGTGTGCTGGAAAGGTTGTTATTACGTAAATGATCTTGAAGCTGGTTTACAGTTATAATGTATGCAGAGGAGCTAAATTACTCCTACAGTTTTCTTTTTTCATCTGCCACCTTTTGGTTTTGTTTTGTTCTCTTCGAGATTATACCCTCTGCTCCTTAAGTATAATGGCTACTAGTGCAAAGTCCATCCTGTGCATAGAATCACCCAGGCAAATAACAGGACTGTAAGTATGTTCTTGAATACCACATACATACTGATGCAACTCTGTCCATGTTTATGATTTGGAAATACATCATCTGTCTTTGAGCAAAGCCACAGACTGGAAGATTCTGGAGGAGGACTCTATAAATAATTTCTGGCTTGCTTAGCTCTTAAGTTTCGACGGTCATCTCTGCCTTCCAGAAGATTTCTTACAAACTGTAAGTCAAGTTCCACATTTCAGCATTTGCACCCAAAAAAAAAGACCCAAGGCCTGCTTCTTGTGGAACCAAGGGCTACTTTTTATATCTAGAGAAGAAGAGACTTAGCAATACAACGCTTGCATTTTTGTAAAACAAAATTTGAAATCTCTAGCCTATCTCTGGAAGGATGTTTGGCTTGCTTTCTTTTATATAGGTTACATCCAGGTTACTTGGATTCTTGAAATAGCTGATGTAATGACCAGGATGATGGCATAGAGTGACCTCTTGGCAAGTTTGTGGGTGATACCAAATTGGGGGGAGTGGTTGATACACTGGAGGGCAGGGCTGCAACTCAGATGGACCTAGTCAGACTGGAAAAATGAGCTGTTAGGGACCTTATGAAGTTCAGCAGAGGCAAATGTAAAGCCCTGCCTCTGGGATGGCATAACCCCATGCAGTAGGACAGGTTGTGAACTGACTGAATGGACAGCAGCTTTGTAGAAAAGGAGCTGGGGGTCATGGTGGACAAGTTGAATGTGAGCTAACGGTGTGCCCTTGTAGCAAATGTGTCCAGCTGCATACTGGTCTGAGTATAACTGGCAGGTTTGGAGGGAAGTGATTCTTCCCCTCTATTTGACACTTGAGAGACTACAACTGGAGCTCTGTGTCTCATTTTAAGAAAGGCATTGACATACTAAAGCAAACCTAGTGCAGGCCACCAAACTGTTCAGGGTGCTGGAGCTCGTGACATACGAGAAGCTGAGAGAGTTGGATTCGCTCAGGTTTAAAGGTGATGACGGTGAGGGGAGGTCATACTGCTAATGGTAGTGTGTAGAAAAGATGAAGCCAGATTCTTCCCAGAGGTGCACTAGAGGCCATGAGCACAAGTTACAGCATGGAAAATTCAACATAGGAAACACTTTTCCTTTTGCATAAAGGTTTTCATGAAACTATGCCCTGTAGGCAGGGAAGGCAGTAGGCCTGTTCTACTGCAATAACAAATTCATTGATAATTATTTTTTCCACCTATCACCAACTAAGCTATGTCAATGCACAGGGGAAATAATCTATACTGAATTTAGAGTTGAGACTTTGTTTGCCTACTTTTACTATCTAGACAGCTTTGTCACAAACAGAAGCGGTGACCTTTTCATAAAGAACTACTTTCCTACCCTTTTAACTCACTGTTCTGAAATTTCATTTTTATGCCTTTGTCCTTGTTGACCATTTCTGAATCTTCCTCTAGTTCTATTTTTACTGAGATGAGGTGGAAGCTGCAGAATTGTATGCAGTATTCAAGGTGAAGATAGATCATGGATTTATAGAGACTGTGCCGACTACGTTCTGCTGAGGGAAGAGACAGAGATGCACATATTATGATTTTGTGTAACTTTTTCCTTTTAGCATGTCTACTGGCTCTCTGTTGTCTCTAAATGTTTTAAATTACTTAAAAATAAAATGCAGATTTTTCTTATTTGTTCACCGCTTATTGTTTCGTTATCTTGTCAATGGTGCATTACAGCTGTCTTTCATGACCTTTCTGTTCGTGATGTGTGCCTCCTCAGCTGTGAAGAGTTTTATGGCAATTGGGCACTTGGCAGAGGATAAAACCCCCAAGTTATGTGTCCATCAAAGGAAAGGTGAGTAGAACGAAGCCCTTGTCTGTTCCAGGCCAATCATCACAAGAGCTATCTCTCTTTAAGCAGCTTAAATGCCATCCAGACTGCTTTGGGACCTGGGAAGTTACTGAATGTATTGTTGAGAGACAAAAAACCCCTGGAAGTACTGAGGAATGGGTAACATTGGGATTAGCTAGAGAACTTATGAGTAGGAAAGCAGCCAATACCAGAAATCTGGTATCTTAAGACATGTGGGATCAAAAAGGGGCTCAACAGTGCTGAAGAACTGAGTACGTGTCACTTGTCAAGCAGGCTCTGGATATCTTTCCTTGCTGTTGGATTGTCTCCCATCTTTACTCTTTGCATTTGCAGTGTGGTTGGGATGAAGAGTAATTGATCCAGAGAACTGTCAGCACTATCATAATTTGCTATACCTGAAGTAAACCAGATACTTCCGAATCAGCCAAAAGATCTAATAGTCATTTGCTGAGGAGTATGCACAGAGTGTAGGTGCAAAACATGCAGGTCAATGTTCAGCAAAATGTTTGTGTAGCTACTATTGTATAGTCACTAGCTGCTATTTTGATTTCTGTGAGAAGCGAAGATTCTAATCTCAATAGAAGGTAAGAGTTTAAATGCATTCTCAAATCTGGGCCGCAATGATGGGTGTAAACTTAGCACATTCTAATTGTGTCTCAGTTACTTAGGTATTTTCATTTAAATTATGTTGAATGGTAGAAATTTTGTCTAGGCACCCCAAAAATAGGAGTAATATGGTGCTGCATACCAAATTTCATGCTGACCATATTTAGGTTATCTTTAAAAATAAACAGCTTATGCATACTTGACATTTTTACTTCACAGAGCAAAACAGTACTGCATACACGGAGTATTCTGAATTTGATGTGTGGTCTGCATGTAAGGTCTGCACGCTTAAACTTAAGGGTGATTTGATATTGCTGTGAGAATCCCAACCTTTTAATTTCTTAATTCTGTTTGGAATTCTTTAATGCCACATTGACATTTTAATGTTGCTTTAGTTATTTCCTCTCTCAGAAAGAAAAGATAAACCCTTATTAGTTTATGCACCATGTAATCCCTAGGAAGGATTTGCCAGGAACAGATAATATTTGCTTGTTTCCAAGTCTTATTTAAAATGGAGAGTCAAGGGGAGGCATACCCAAACTTAATTACATAAACAAATCTAATGAATATTGATTCTGTAAAATACTGTACTGAATTTCTGTTTAGATTTGTTCTGATAGCCACCAAAGAAAATACCTGTATGGTATTTATTTGAAAAAACAAAAGTCAGTACTGTACATCACACTCTCAAATGTATGGACATTCAAGGATAATTGTGTGTTGAGATGCTGCTGAAGGTTCATTTTCTTTACTTTCAATGAAGTAGTATGTTTCATTTATTAATTTTTGTTGAAGCAACAAATAGTTTGCCTATGGACGTGTGCAAACGTGTTTTGCATATGCGTGCAATGAAGTAGAATTAAAATGTGAAGCAAAATTATTCATTCTCTGTAATGACTTCATCCCTGATACTAGGGAATGGAATGCATCTTCCTTTGGACAGAAAGGAAGCACTAAAGCACAGATTGGTAGGGGTTGGAAGGGACCTCTGGAGACCATCCAGTCCAACCCCCCTACTAAAGCAGGATCACCTAGAGCAGGTTGCACAGGATTGCGTCCAGGTGGGTTTTGAATATCTCCAGAGAAGGAGACTCCACAACCTCTCTGGGCAGCCTCTTCCAGTGCTCTGTCAACCTCAAAGTGAAGAAGTTTTTCCTTATATTGAGATGGAATTTCCTGTGTTCCAAGTTTGTGCCCGTTGCCCCTTGTCCTCTTGTTGGGCACCGCTGAAGAGAGTCTGGCCTCATCCTCTTGCCATCCATCCTTTAGATATTTGTAAGTCTTGATGAGATCCCCTCTCAGTCTTCTCTTCTCCAGGCTAAACAGACCCAGCTCTCTAAGTAATGATACAAGCACTAAACAATCACCTTCTTTCATATAAAGACAGAAATATTTTGTACCATAGCGCATATATTGCATCCCCCCTTCAGTTTTCTGTACTCTGCATAATTAGCTGGTTACCCCACAACTGGAAGGACTGGAATTTAGGTGGGTCCTTTTATGATCATTAAGATTGCAAGTTGAAGGAAGAGGAGGAGCTGCAGCAGTTCTAATTTTACTCAAAATACTGGACTTAGGAACTCATGTGAGAACACTGAGCAGCACAATCCCTTAGAGAAGAGTCGCCATTGAAACAAGTGTAACTGCTTATTGGTAGGCTGCTGTTTGCAATTTTTTTTGGTCTTTGAATTTTTGTCTTTCATCACTTTGTTTTGGCCTCTGCCCATGATCTTTTCTTCTTCAGCTTCCTAAGTCACTTGTCATGTATTCAAAGAGCTGAAGGTCAGATCATCTCATATGACTTGTCTGCCATAGGCCCTGAAATTTCTTGCACCAGCCCAAGTAATTTCTCTTTGAGCACGGCATATTTTCTATGCACTTAGAGCATATAATTAAATTTGGAGTCACACAATTTTAGAAGATAAGGAGCTTCCTGTTCTGTTAACAGAAGAATGTCTTGTAAGGGGCCTGCGGCTGGAAAAAAGTTGAGTCGAGTAGGCACCAGAAGTAGAGATGGGACAGCCTAGGCAGGAGAGGGTTTATTTAAAACTGATTGACTTACAGTAAGATGGGACTAGGCATATTTGAAGTGGGTCATATTTTTATAGTAAAAGTAAAACTTAATAAAGACAACCTTTTTTTCTAAGCAAGAAAAAGGTGGTTTAATCATTAAAACATTTGTTAAAGGTAATAATTTGGGAAAGCCTTTGAGAAAAGGAAGGAACGGCAATACGTTCAATACTAAAATGTTTCGACTGACAGCCAGAGGAACTTTAGTCTTGAGAAAATATAAATGAAGTGTAAACAATATTTACTGCAGGTTAAGTTCTGTCCTCAGTTAAACCAGTACATTCCCACTATCTCTGAAAGGTAACAAAGAAAAAATGTGTAAAACTATCTAATACCTGAGATTCAGCAGTTTACAGAAGAAAGTACGTTTTTACGTAACCAAATAATCACTGCAACAGTGGCACAGGTTTAAAAACTGAAAGCTCAAGTTTACAAATTTAAATAATGAGGTGCAGGATAACTGAAGCTCTATACAAAATCAGTGGCAATGTAGAGATAGAAACTTAGAAAGGCCTAGCTATTTGTCTTGTTTTCTGTGCTTTATAGTGGTAGTGCTGCTTATTCTATCAAGAATAATAATGCTATACTTTTAAAGAGAGGCTGACATGCCCAAACTATATGTATATAGAAAAACCTCAGAAGGCTGGCAACATTTCCTTTTAAAATAGCTTCTAACAATGACCTAGCATAATTATACATGCTCCAGACTGAGGTTTGGAATAATGTTAACTCTCCTGTCAATTTAAAACATCCTTTTTTATACGCCAATGGGTGGGGTGCCACATTTTAGAGTACAGCATTCAAGATAAAAAAAGGTTTGTTTTGAATCTTACAGCGTGTGAGCTCAAAACTCAAATTTTGTGGAAGCACAAATGTGGAAACACAAAAATGGCTTTATAAAACAGATTACAAGAGCATGAAATAAATGAAAAGTTGATTAATGCAAAGGCATGAGAAAAAGCAGGACTCTTGCCTGTTGTAGCAAGTTCTATGTTAATGGCAGTGCAATTCTCTTGCAATTGCAATTGTTTCCTAAAAACATTCCTCCATTACTTCATGTATCCTGTATCCTGCCTTGTAATACCTGTGTGGACTAGGATTGTTGTGAAAGGTCTTGCTGCTCCATCAGTGTCATTATTTGTAATGGCCACTGTAAACTGCCTATTCATCTGCATTCTCTTCCATACTTCAGAATGAGAATTCTGTGAAACTAAGTATATTGTGTTAGTCCACTGTCATGGAACTCTTATCACTTCTGAAATTGCATATATTTATAGGAGTAATTAATATATACCTAGATGCTTACAATACAGCTCACAGCAGAAGTTATATCAGCACTACTAAATTAGGCAGTGGTAGCACTGTAATTTATACTTGCTTCCCAAAATTCTTGAGCAATATGCATCCTGGGGAATACTGACTCAGATAAGAAGAAAGTGTGCTAACCTTACTTTTCCGGATATTTATTTCTTCATTATAATTCCCTGTGGAATCACTTACTTCCAAACATTGCGTTGTTTATATAGCAACTTTAGTGGTGAATCAATTAAATCCCTGAGATTTTATAATTTTTGAGTTATACTGGCTTGAATACCAAGATGCTGGACAGAGGGATGCAATGTATGATTATTTTAATGAAATACTTTCTTAGGGTGTCTATGGCAGCATTCATTTGCTGTCATCAATCATCCCCTTATTTTCCATGTGCCTTAGCACAGTTTCCAGGAGGCTCTGCTCCATGATCTTGCTGGGCACAGAGGTAAGAATGACTGGCCTGTAGTTCTCCGGGTCTTCCCTTTTTTTCCTTTTTTAAAAATGGGCATTATGTTTCCCCTTTTCCAGTCAGTGAGAACTTCACTGGACTGCCAGGACTTCTCAAATATGATGAATAGCGGCTTAGCCACTTCATCTACCAGTCCCCTCAGGACCTGCGGATGCATTGCAGCAGGCCCCAGGGACTTGAGCACTTTCATGTTCCTTAGACAGTCTCGAACCTGATCTTCTCCTACAGTGGGCAGTTCTTCATTCTCCCAGTCCCTGCCTTTGCCTTCTGTGACTTGGGCAGTGTTGCTAGAGCCCTTGCTGGTGAAGACTGAGGCAAAAAGTCGTTGAGTACCTCAGCCTTCTCTTCATGCCGGGTAACCAGGTCTCCCGTTGCCTTCCAGAGAGGGCCCACATTTTCCCTAGTCTTCCTTTTATCACTGACGTAGCTATAGAAGCTTTTCCTGTTGCCCTTGAAATCCCCGGCCAGCTTTAATTCTATCAGGGCTTTAGCCTTCCTAACCTGATCCCTGACAGCTTGGACAGTTTCTCTGTATTCCTCCCAGGCTAGCTGCCCTTGCTTCTACCCTCTGTAGGCTTCTTTTTTGTGAATTCCTGGAAACAGGAATGTTTTGACAATGTGTACATCAGTCATCTGATCTACATTTCACTAAATGAAATAGTTGCTAGCCAGCAACTGAAACTTTAGAAATGTGTCAAAGCTAGATACTAGAAACATGTTTTCCTTTTACCTCTCTCTTCTATGGAGAAGCAGATTCTTTGCTTCAAATTAGAAAAACAAACAAACAAAACCAGAATACTTCGTAACTGAGATCGTATCAAAAGACAAATATTTAAAACCAGTATTTTAATTGTTGTTTGTCAAACTAGAAAGATTAGCATTTTAAGGAAATCATAGAAGTGGGGCAGAAAAGCATGAGCATGCTTTTGATGGGGCTTTGGGCAACCTGGCCTAGTGGAGGGTGTCCCCGCCCATGGCAAGGGAGTTGGAACTAGATGGGCTTTAAGGTCCCTTGCAACCCAAACTGTTATGTGATTCTAAGATCAGCTGATGAGTAACTGCTTATACTGTTCACAGGAATTAAGGTATTGGTCTATAACTGAGCACTGTGATGGCTGGTTCTCTACATAAAGGGCCTGAGCTTCCTTCATACTCTATGGAGAGAGTTAAGAATTCATAAGAGCCAATATGATGATTGGGGACTTTCTATTTTAGCTATGTGGTTATGATTAAGCAAGACAGAGGTGTGTAACATTTAGCCATTTTGCCCTAAGACTGCAGGGAAGCAAATGCAGTGCCAATGTGTTAATAACTTTCAGGATATGAGTGATACAGTTTAGAGGCTTTGAAGATATTTAACCTACTTAGTTCACCTATGAAAAGGATAATCTGATTGCCAGCTTAAACAAGTTTGTAAGCAACTACTGCCTCTACTTTTTTTTTTTGAAATTGTGAAAAGAATCAGAGTGTCTCTTATTTAGTGACAGAGAAAGAAACATATACCAGCGACACTCTAGCTTGTGATTAGGATACCTGACTGCAAAAAGAGAAAATCTTGCTTGATCCCTACTTGTATATGCAAAGGTCCCCTGCAAAACTTTCTCCAGAGAGATTGTTCCTGATAAGAGCAATCTAACTGGCAAAATGTGTCTATATTAGTACTTTAGTTTGGTTCAGAAGTGAGCCAAACTAATTGTCCCCATGTACTGCACTTCAGTTCATTTTATAGTGTCATCTCGGAGAATGTGACCTGGATTCCCTTGGAGTAAAATGAGACAGGAAGGTGTCCTCCAACCACTACATTCAACCGATGTGTTCAGACTAAAGCTACTCCAAAGTAAAACCTCTGAAATATGCATTGGGGCTGAGCATTTGACACCCACACAACTTTTGCTCTACAAATTAGCTTCTTTTGGACTAGTCTACTAGACAAAGTAGACACAATGAGGATGTGCAAAGCCAGCTGAGACAGCATACACCTTGCTCAGCAACTTACTTGGCCTCCTTGGACAACTCTTAGTAAATGTACGCTCCTAGAATTCACTCTGATTTGGCTTTTACATTATTAAGAGATTGAGACCTCCTGGATCTTGGCAAAGCTTAAAAAAAAAAAAAAGTTGGTTTTTTGCTATTCTGGCAGGGAACCCTCCCTGGGTAGTGAGGCATTCTTCAGTTCTGCCTGTGATAATTGCTCAAACACCATTCTTTAATGGAGTTAGATTATAAACCACTGGTTTCTCCTCCCCTATCTTCTTTATGGGCAGATTTAAACCTCATATATAACCTGTGCTAAAAAAGAGATCAATTCACTTTACACATATTCCATCTTTTCAGTTACACTAGAATTCTCTAGCATTAAACATCTGTTGCAGTTAACCTCTAAATATAAAGTCAAGCAAACAAGGACAGGACTACTGAGGTGAAAAAAATCAAGATATTGAATCTAACAAAAGTTGTAGCTCTGAAGTACAGCTACAACAAGCATTATAGGTTGAATAGGACACTTCCTCAGATTCAGGCTAACAGTGGATGCAGTGACATTCTCCATCTTCCAAAGGAAGTAATCAGACACACCTTACATCATTGTTAAATTAATCAGCGCAGCCACAGTTACAGAAAAGAAAATGGTAATATTAACATCTGATGTAAACATCTGAAGCTCATGATAATGGGTTAGCTACTTAGAATAGCGATGTAAGTATGTATTAGCAAACAGGTCAGAAAACAGATGTAATTTTCCTCAGCTTAATCTTCAATGCCTGTTTATAACGTACAAATAAGTAAGACAAGAGCACAGAGAAAATGGAATAGAATAATCCAATAAATTGTGCATAGATTGCTACCTTTAAACCTTTTTAATCACAGCAAATAATAAGAAAAAGATTATTTATAAAGGGTAGGAAAAGTTCTGATATTCTTTTCTTTAGGGAAACTGTAAAGACTACCATAATGTTAACAAAATGAAAATTAAAAACTCAGAGAGTTAACAAATTAATACCTTCATGATTTGCTTTCCTTGAAGACCTGAAGTATCTTAACATATATGATTCAGTATCTCATTTTTCAAGATGCATTCTGCACTCTCAGAAAGTGTCCTTAGCTCACTGGACATGGAGAGGTGCTGTGAGAACTGCCCAGAGAACTGTCTGAACTACTGTCTGCTCATGACCCTGACCAAAATTACCTATAATCAGCTGGAATAGACCAGATATCATTAAATCAAGAATTGAAGCAATGTATGTATGATTCCTATTGAAATACAGCCTTTATGTCCAGACAGATACATTTGTCTGATTGTAAGAAATTTTGCAAATGTGTGACTCCCCTAAGAAAACGGTAAAGCACCTTAAAAGATTTACAGATCTTAAGGGTATGCAGTGTCAAGGCTCAGTGAGCTGGAAAACTGAAGCTAATCTAGTGAGAGCTTACACAGCAGAATTTTTATTTGTATCAGTCTCAAATTTATTTACTCTCTAGTATTTCTTGTCTGAATTAACACAAAATGCCCTACATCTTCCATTCAATTTTTAAACCACATTTTCAGAGCTTCCTGTGTGGCTCTGCAAATGAACATTGAATTTTCTAGTCCAGCAACAAGTTTTATTTGCATATTTTTACATACTTTGGACAGCTAATGCTTAGAAAGGATATCTTAGATTGTAATGACTGAAAATTTAACTACTGCATTTTTGGGACAGTGTGCTTGAAGAGTGGGTTTGGGCAGTGGCTCTAGAGGCACTTTCCGGTATGTGCTTCCAGTTTTGCCACTCTTCCTGTTTAAATGTGCGTGACAACATCAGGAAATAGTCTAAACGGCAATATCACTGACAGCCTAACCAGCAAGTCTCTTTTTTTTTTTTCTTCCCCCTGCCAAAGGAGGTGGTGCATTTTGATTTGTTTCCAAACATACTAAGAGAGGACTGAGTAACTTAGGCACCTTAGGGAGTAAAGCTAGCTGCGGAAAAAAGCCCTAGATCCATCTCCTACTTGCTCATTATAACCCTTACTAGTCTTAAGAGAAGGTTAAAAGCAGAGACTGGTGCTTCTCCCCTCATCCCCCCCCCCCTTTTTTTTTCTGGCTAACAGAAGATCTCTAACAGGTCACCCATTTTGAAAAATGGTTATCTTTTCTGTTCACATATTCGTTAGATCAGTCATCCATAACTTTGTCACACTGCAATATATTTTACTCATGATTATCCTCAGAGGCTATTCAGAGGCCTGAAGCTAATGCTCAGGATGGTGGCTAGCATTAACAAATTTCAACTAGCCCCACTTAATAAATTTGTTTTCTATGTGCTAAAATATTGCACTGAAATTGCATGACTTTTTAAAAATTTAATTCAAGATGTCTTTCTAATTTTGAACCTTTCAACCTAAAAGAATTGTTACCTTTCTACTTTTTGTTGGATTCAGGTCAGACATAAACTTGTAGCTATCCCGTAGGATGCAGCCTCTGCAAACCCTGGGGCTGGCCACCACCCCAGGAAGTGCAGGAGAGGGACTTATGCCCTCTGCTGGTCTATTGGATCGTGACTCTGCTACTGTGGAAGGCAAAAAATTCATCTTTGATTTAGTAAAAAAATCCAGAACTCACTGCGAGGCACTTACGGAACGGCTGTTTACTAGCTTCTAATTGTTGCTGCAGATTACAATTGAGACATTGAAACCAAGATACTCTCTATTATATGCTAATACTTATTTTTTATGTCAAGGATATGACTGATGGATTTTCATACTGACTCCTATGCAAAATCCCACAGATGTTTCACTGGCTTAAAAAATTTCCAACAATGTTTTAACAAGAAAGAAATCTTAAAATAATTTTAAAAATGCTAAGTAGTTTCCTAAGGAAATTAAAAATTTTCGTAGCTAACATCAGGCTCATATCATAAAAGTTACAGTTTAACTTGCCTTCTAGCTGTTCTCCAAATACTCTGCTGCCCCTCCACCACTGTCAGTTTCTTAGTGACAGCAGAAATCATCTTATTTTCAAGGGTCAAGCCCGTAATTTGACCAGTAATTGCTGGAAACAACAATGTAGAATTTCATTAGCATTTGTAAAGGAAAAGGTTTTGCTGTTTCAATAATGTGAGAGTTAGGGTTTTCAACAGCATAATATGCACATGACAGAACAGATAAAATACCACAGGGAGTATAACTCATGTGTAATACTCAATGTTTTATCATGGAGATGTTAAAATTTCATCACTACCACCAAAAAAAGCAGAAACAAAACCTAAGACTGGCAATACCTTTAGTGGGAATCCACCCTCCTAGGCTGGCCAGGTACAAAAATGTGCAATAGGTCTTCCTATTTTGGACAGAGCAATGCTCACTCATCTCTGGGTATCCTAAGCAAAAAGAGAGGTGTAGTGGCAGAAAATAGAAAAATAAAACAAGCAAAAACCCCACTAACTGCAGACTGACTTTTAGAATGCATTACATTAAATTATATTTGATCTACGCATGATTACTTAAAGGGCATTATTTTGGTTAAGTCACTTGCATTTGGAAGGGAATTGTTCATAATCGAGTTTAGTTCAGTAGGTTTCTCTTCTCATAAAGACATAATATGGCTTAACTGTTTCAATCTGGTTAATTCAGGTCAATACTCCTGAGCATGCCTTCGTGGAAGGAGTTCTGTATTTCATACTGTGGTTTTGTATACAGCTCTATCTTGGTGAAGTATTTATAGAACTTACGTATACATTCTTTGTTGTTGAGTATTTCCTTTGGTAGTAGCTAAATATATTTTTTGAAATTTCCTGTTTTAATTATTCAGAGATTTTTTTTTCCTTCCAAAATACACGTGGAGTTGGAACAACCATATATTCCATATGTAGCTATATTCCATAACCACGGTTTAAGGGAAGAGAGCATGTCATCATGCATAGAATTCTGGGTCTGGGAAAGAATCAAGGACTCTTTCAAAATGGCAACACCAAAACAGTTTTGAAGGGAATACATTCCTGGAATTATCTCTACACATAACTAACTTATGTCATAAATTCCAGTGAACGGTAATCCTAATGTCAGAAAGTGTTGTCTGACAAGGACTTCAGATGCTGCACATGAAGGAACACACTGAAAAAGCTTACTTGTCTTCCACTCATCTAAAACTATCATTCACAACTATGCAACCCTCCTGATCAGTGAGCACATAATAAATAGGTGTTCCAAAGCAATTTACGTTAAAAGATTTGATTTATAAAAATCACACTGGTTTTGTTTCCTCTCCAAAAATTTATTTTAGCATTCAAGAGAAGTCCCTTTGCTTGTTTTGTTTTATAAGCTTATTGTGGAAAAAAAAGTGTTTAAAAAGCTGGCCATGTTTTTGAAAAAGGCAGCTGCATAAATGCCTTAATTTCCATTCTCTGTAAGTGCCAACCCTTCCTTAGGTCAAAATATCACTTTACTTAAACAAGAGAATTCACGAGTGATTTTTTTTAAAATCAACTACTCAATCATAAATCTTAAGACATTATCATAATTTAAAATTAACAAGAAACACATCTACTTGTAGAGGAAAGCAGCAGAAAGTATTTTCTTCTGTCTTAATAACTACTATTTAAAAAAAAACCAACTACAACTGCATGTTTTTCAGGCTGTAGCTTGGCCGAATTTGAAAACAGACACAAATGTAGCAAGCTGGGAAGATATGATGAACCAGTGGCAGAGCAACAAGGGCGTATTTCAGTGACTTAATCTTGGCGTGCAGTTTGGGTGGTTTTGGAATGCTGGACTCAGTTCTTCAGTTTAAATGCTTCCTTGACTAACTAATGGGTTAAAAACTCTATTACCATAAAAAATTTCAGTCAGGAAGAGAAAATCATTATAAAATCACAATTATTGACATTCACCTGAAGCTACTATAGACAGACATGATAGAATGGTAAAAAGCATCAGGATGAAGAATGTAGCTATTACTTAGTGACAATCTTACAGGATTTTTAGCTTTTTTAAAAGAGAATAATCCACGTTTAATTTGCTTAATAGGGAAAAAGGCTGCTCATGCCAGCCATTCATTTTCCTTCACGTTAGACTTAACAAACCTATTGCTCTAAGCAATGTGTTGAAACAGCAATCATCACGCATGTCTTCAGCATGTCAATCTCCCATCCTTGCAAACGTTCTGACATCAATATGGACGAAGTCTAGCACTGTTCACAGGATGAGTAATCACAACTACAGTGCTTATAAACAGTAAGTTTTAGTCCTTTGTAATGTGCCTACTTATATAAGATGATCTTGGTTTCTGCTGTTTTCATCTCGATACCTAATACTGCAACCTCTGCCACTTAAGGTGCTGCGTAACTCAGTTTCTTTCTCTCGCATACTCTCTTCTGAGGCCTTTGTCTACCTGAGCAATGACAATTTCAGGACACTGTTCAAAGTGCATTTCACTGTTGCCAAAGCAGCTGTTAGTGCAGCTGCAAGGTGCACCAGATCAGGGAGTCCTTCAGTTAAAACATAGCCACTACTTTTCTCCTGCGTCAATTCCCTAGTCTACTGCACTCCCACACAAATTCTAGCACTCGCAAAAGAAAGGTGGCAACAGAGGTGTAGGAACATGAGGGGTATTTATGATGGAGAACCTGTGTCACCACTTCTACTGCCAAATATCCCATCATGATGTGAGAAACTCCCATTTCGAATTAAAAAAAAAAAAAAAAAAAGAGTTGCAATAGCTAGTTTGGATTTAAGGTAAAAGTAACAAAAAAGGAATTGCTCATGCTTGTTTTTCAAAGCATCCTGCAAATAATGGGACACAGGTAACAACTGTTGTTCAGACTGAATCTTTCAAGATTTTATAGGAATATAACTTTTAAAGGATATTCTCCTAAATATATGGCATTCTAAATTTAAAATTTAGACTGTGATAGCAAAAACACAAATAAGAGATGACAAAATTTCCCTGGAATTTTAAAATAAACATATTAGAAACTAAACTACTTTAAATGTAGTGATATGTATTATGATTTCACCACAGCCTGTCCTACAATACATTATTTGGTCTATTTTTCAGCTTGAAACTTGGAATATGGAATTCCTTTAAATCAATTTCAACTAGGCTCTTGGTCAATCTTATAAAAGCAACTAAAACATATGCTTCTTATTAACAGTTCTACCACAGTGGCTATCACAGAACACCAATTGTTCACCAAAGCTCTATAACTTCTAGTTATATCTAGTATATTAAGGTTTTCCTTTTACTGTCAAATAATTAACCTATTTTTTTTTGTTCAAAATCATCAGTACAAACAGTGATGAAACATCTGTCATCTTAAAACTGCTTTTAAGATGAAAAAGGGTAATTCTCCAAGACAGGAACTGCAAGATTTTCCAGCTGACTTTAGCCATGTTCTAGCAGTGTACAGGGGTAATTCCTTCTTGATACAGTAATATGATGTTTCCAAATTCCCTTTAAAGAAAATTTTAAGCTCTGTCACACACAACAGTAATGAAGTTTCATTTTTTATCACAGTATAATTAGGTCAGCAGCTGAAATTGTCAAAATATAATCAGGCAAGTTTATATAGGCTTCCACAAGTGAAAATGAAAGGTAATGAGTTTATGTAACAGGATTAATTCTCATCGGTTAACTCATGACAAGTTAGTTCAATGTGGTTTAACTACTATTCTGTTCCTCTGAGTAGTTAATTATTATATCATGTACTTAATTTAAACAAGGAAGGAAGCTAATTATTTGTTACCCTCTTCCAATTTAACTTATACAAAAGCTAAATATATTACTTCCACAAAACCTGACTTGGTCAGGCATTTATATTACTTATCTTGCCACATTCTTAAGGTATTCTGCACACCGTGTACCTATTACTGAAACTATGACTCTACAGCTTCCACTCTAACACGGTGCCAAGCTATACACGGCTGTGCTTCTAAAGCTGCTTAACAAGGCACAATTTGTTATTACACCTGAACAGTTTATTCAATAATCTCTTAATTCTAACACAAAATTTACTTTGTTTTCTAAGTGTTTGATAGGTAGGGTATTTGTATAGACATTTTTAGTAATTTAACTTTACCTGATGCAATTTTCAGGCTCACTTCTGCAGTCTGTATTTCATCTGAAACATTCCCAGAGTAGTCAGCCCATCGGTGAAGTTCTCAACAAGCCATTCTCTAAAGGCGAACAGTATGTAGCCAATTCTGACAGCAGGCTTAGAAAATCAGCAACATGATTTATGTAATACCTATAAATCAAAAGGATTAACAGCTAGGATTTGTATTTTCATTGTGCTACTACCAGCCAAAAGATTTTACCTCAGCAGTGGTTTGTTGTTCTGGATGAGAATGATCATACTGCTTGCTGTCTTAAGCTGCTCAGGGTTCATACAATTGTAATTTGGAATTGGATAAGCCTTCTTACCATTTTTATGGTCTATTTCATAGTTTATGATCCATGGGTATAACTGTTGTTCTATGCATTATTTTTTTACTCTTTTTATTTCTCTCACCTCCCTTTAGTTCCTGCAGTAAGCCAATTTTGCATTGAGTCCTATGGGACTTTCAAATTTCATTCCATACACTTAAGCACTAACTACTTAATATCTGACTCCTACCATTAAATTGTCACACTTAGCCTCAAAAATTGACATGACTGAGATCAACTGGAGGTAACTTGCCCTTTGGAGCTGGTAAAAGCCTCAAGGTAGACCTTCAATAATTTATTCTTACTGTCACTCCACAGTAATTAGGCTAGAACAATGTTTAATACAGGTATGCTTCACCATGTCAGGGAACCTTCCATCGGCATAACTCCACCTGATAAACTACTAGTTGGCTGTATTCCTTTCAGTCTCAGTTAATGGTAGTATAATTTTTATACTATATTTGTTAAAACCTGGAAAGTTTTTCTTTATACAGTTCTACCATACATGCCACTTCAGTGCTTCAAATATATTTTAAGACATTATTAGTGGGGGCATCTGTACAGAACTGATCAGCTACACTACTGGCACTGCCATCACTAATGCTACTGGAAAAAAAGTAAATAGTATCATTAGAACATCAATTACATCCACCAACCCCTCACATTTGAGAGCGCATTCAAGGTATCTGTAATTCAGCAGGTCCCTAAGCATGGCGTGCGTGCTAGCAGCAGCAGTACGTACTGCCTTCACCTTCCGCTGGTGAGATCGGCCACTGCTGTTGCTGAGAAGGTAATGGCAAAACAACGCTCCTTAAGCCTCCTGCTTACTCATGTTTTATTATTTGGCAAAAAGAGTTTTCATAAACGCGTTTTGTGAATTCCGACACAAAGAGTCAAAAGATAACAAGTTCCCGGGTTCATACTCATCCCAGGCGAATGACGGAAAAAACCTCGGGTCATGCCGATGCATGGGAATAGAAGAAGCCGTACGCCGCAGGGCAGCATCCAGGCTGCCTTTCCCAGACCCAAACGCTGTTCCCGCCAGGCTCTCACACCCGCCGGCTCGCTGCTCCGCGTTCGTTTCAACGCGGCTGATGGCGCAACGCGCAACACCGATCCTCGGAGTGACGCCCAGCTTACTGCCGCCTCTGCCGTGCACTAATCCCAGCGAAACGAAGGCCGTTAGCGGATGCCGAAAGACACCGCCCCGCCAGGCCACCGGCGGTAGCACCATCGCCTCACATCCCCTCACGGGCGGCGGCCGCTCAGGGCGCATGCGCACTGGACACCCGCAAGGTGGGAGGCGTGGCCCCAGCCTGGAGCATGCGCAGTAGCACATACGGCGGAGGAAAGGAGGGTGACGTCACTGGGCGCGAGGCCTCCCATGAGGCGCCGCGAGGAGGCTGACCATGTCAGGCTGCTTCCGGGAGAACAAATGGGAGGCTTAAAGGTCTGTAGCGTCAGGCTGCCCGGAGCGGCGTCTTCAGGCGATGGCTGCGTACGTGGTGCGTACGTTGTCTGTTCAACCACTCATACGCCATAGCTCACACAGGGTGATGGGGAGGCCTAGGAGCGGGCTCTGCTCCGCACCCAGCTGAAAGGAAAAAGAAGCCGAGGGGTGGGGGCTAGGCAGCCAGCCCTCAGCAGTGAAGAGTATCCTAGCCACCACCAATCAGAAGCGCCGGTTCCTAAAACAAGTGTGACGAACCAATGGGAAAGCCGTCGATGCTAGCGCTCCCATCGAATTAGGCTGCCCGTAGGCTGTGCCCGCGGCCTCCCAGCAGCAGAGGGCGCGCTCGGGAGAGGGCGGCAGAGGCGGCACTGTCGGGGGCGGAGCGGGGGAGGTGCTGTCGTTTTCGTCGTCGTCGTCGTCGTCGTGCTGCCGCTCCCGGCTCGCTGGCTCCGCCTTCCGCGGCGTTGCGCTCCCGCGGGCCCGAGTAGCAGGTAGGGGCTGCGCGGCAGGGTGGAGGAGGGGAGGAGTCGCGTTCCGCATCCCCTGCGCGCGGCGGGGTCCCTGCGCCTGAGGAGGGGGCGCCCAGGCGCGGGCGGCGCCGCTTGGCTGGCCCGCTCCCTTTCCGCCCCGTTCGGCGGGGCGGGCACGGGCGGAGGGAGCCGCTCCAGCCCCCTCCCTTCCCCCGCGCCGCAGGTGCTAGCCGCTCCCTGGCCGAGGGCGGGGCCACGCCGCCGCGGGGTCCGCTGTCTTGCCCTTCCCGGGGGAGCGGAGCGGCTCTCCCGCTGCGTGTGCCTCTCCGGCGCGGGGGGTGGCGGGCGCGGTCGGTTACGGCCGTTGTCGGCTCCGCAGGAGTTGGCCGGGCCGGGCGCCCCTGGAGAGGGCTTTCTGTCGGCGATCGGGAGCCGTTTGGCGCGAACAAAGACGGCGGCAGGAGGGCCCGGCTCAGCGCGGTGCGGGCGGCGGCGCCGAGGGGCTCAGGGTGGCGACGGCGGGCCCGGAGTCCGCTCAGCCTCGGCCTGACTCGGGTTCGGCGGGTGTGCCGGGCCGATCTCCAGGAAAACTGGCGTTTTAAGAGCTCTCCTCTCGCTTCGTGACTGGAACAAAACCCCAGCGTTTGACAGGAAAAGCGGAGAGCGAGGTGCTGACAGCGGCTGGGGCCGGAACGGTGTCCGTCCTCCCGTGCCGCCGCCGGGGTCCCGTTTCGCGCGTCACAAGTTTTTCGGGCTTTCTGCGCTAAGAAGTCTGCGCTGTAACTTGTGCTCTCGTTCATCCAACTGAAGGAAAAAATCGTGCCGTTTTGTATTTCTTTGATTTGTTGAGACAGTATTTTCAGTTGGGCAGCACTGTTAATGTTTTATTACAGAAAGTCATAAGTGTATTATAGGAAGTAAAACAAAACACCGAACAAACCCAAACACTGTGAATTACAGTGATCAAAATCGATTACCAAAGCTTATCTTGGTGTGAATTCTGTTGATAGATCTGGATTTATTGATAAGATACCCCTTCTTCAACTCGAATTTTGAATCTGTTCTTTACCAAAATGTCTAAGGGAACTGTAAACCAAAGTCTTCCAGCCCTACTCCTTAATTTCCTAGGGATATGAAGCGACTTTACAAAGTATCTTTTCTTTCATGGATTTAAAAAAAATGTAGGAAAGCTATGAAAATAGAAAACAAACTTTCAACAGTTTCTTAATATTTTGTGGGTAGGGAATGAGCAGGAGGAGATGCAACTAAAAAGGTAAATAAAGAATATGGAATGAGTAGATGTTAAACTGTTACTATATACTCTGTTTCATTTGGTTTATTTAGGTATTTCATTTTGACAATAGGTTTGTTTCTCTTTATAGAAATAAAAACTGATACTGAGTTATGTCTGTGTTAAGTGGCTTTTTCAGCTGACATAACAATTGTGTGATTGTAAGGAGAAGTATTAGATTAAGCAGAGGAATTAACTCAAAACTATTGAAGCGTGTCTCATGTACTGTTTTTCCTGTTTCCACCCCCCTAGCATGTTACATGTTTGAAATGTCTTATGAAATGGCCCAGTGATACATGAGCATGAATATTAAATCTTTTGTGCCTTTGCTGAGGAAGATATTTCTAAAAAGGTTTTGTATTTAGGATTCTATTTTCCCTTCCTCATCTTGATGCCAATCCAAGTCTGTTGAGCAGCTTACAATTTCTGTAAGGCATGCTTAAATTTGCACTGTAATTTATTATCTGTAGAAATTTAAGCTGTCAGATAGTTAGGATGAGCAATAAAATTGCTTTGAAAAGTCTGCGGTCAGGCTTATTCTGTGTTGGGCAGGTGCTTGGTGTCCAGTTTGATACTTGGCTGGGTTGGAACTGGGGGTAAAGGACATGTTTTTGTCGGTGGCATCTCTCTAGGAAGCAGTTAAGGTATAGCTGCATGTATATCACTTCCTTTTCTTGCTTGTCTCTGTTGAGGTAGGGGCCTGCTTTCTTGTGCAGATTTATGATTGCTGATCAAAGTTTTGATATATGATGGTGTAAGTGATGGCTTAATTTTTGACTGAGTTGATTTAGCATTTTGAGTTTGTTACCTTCTCTCCTGCCTGTGTCATAAGGAGAGGGAGAAGGCTGATGCTAGAATACAAAAGAGGGTCTCTGCTCAGAGTGTTTTTCACTAGACTTGCACCCCAGTCAAGGTTCACAATTTGGCTGAAACACTGAGGCTGGTAGAGATCTAATAGCAGCAATCATGATAAAATTTTCAATGTGCTTTGTACTGTACAAAGATCTAATTTGAGATTCCTGTAACCCAGTAATTGCATTAATAGTGAACTCGGAGATGCATAGCAAGAGGATATGCCTCTGTCTTAAAGAATGCATCTATACACTGCACTTAGTTTTTAAGTTTTAGCTCTGTGGAGAAGGAAGTGCGGTGAGGACCGCTGACTTCAGTTCTTTTTGGCAGTTAGGCCTGAAGGTGCAGAGAATGCTTATTTAAAGGGTTTATAATAGCTGAAACAATTAATATCAATAAGGAGCAATAACAGAATTATTTGGTTAGCTGAAGGTCATTGATTCCTAATGGTAGTAGTTCCGGTCCCCAAATAATGTTACGCATTTTTATTCTATTCTCCGTTCATCTCTAAATAAGCTGTCTGGACAACTGTATGCAGCAGGAGAAAGGATTAGTCCTGCCCAGTTCCCTACTCTTCAGGACTGAATTTTCAGCTGGGGGAACTTGTTGGCATGGCAAACTGTAGATACTTGCTCCCTGGATTTGCAGTTGAGAAATGGAAAGGCTAGTTCTTAAGCAGTGTGACCTTCCTTTTCAGAATAACCAAGGCCTGTATTCCTTCTACAGAAAAACTTTGCATCCTGTACGAGTTTACAGACTTGCATGCCAAAGATGAATTTTGCTTTGCAAGATAGTCTAGCAATTGTTGTGTTCAAAGCCCTTGTACCTGAAGAATTGTCCCAGACATATCCTAAATGTTGTGAGTGTTCTTTAAAACTTACCTTGAATGCCTCAGACTGCCGAAATACAGAAAACAAGAAAATTGTCTTGTCCCGTGCTGGAAAGAAAGCAAACAACCAGTAAGAGGCATAAATGGCTTTGTATAAGAGAAAAGTATAGGTAATCCTGTCGCCCAGAGCTGGCACAAACTTTTTTTCCTCCCTATCTCCTATCTGTATAACTGGACCAGCGTCTATCAGAAAAGGTGACATTGGCTACTAGTACTGTACTTTCTGTTACTTGGCTTCGGCTTTTGTGAAACTTGATGCGTTGAAGCCTGTGATAAGGATAAAACAATATAAGTTGTTCTTTAACTTGTTTGGATTTAGGCAGCCTTTTTTTTTTTTTTTGCTTTACTATATTTAGTAAATTGAGCCTGTATTGGTCATGTAGCAGCAGTTGTAGAAATGTAACATTTAATGCATGTTCAGTTCTGCCTATGACCTTAATTACTGATACGTTAGTCTTCCTGTTTTCTTCCCAGGAGAGCAGCAGTATAGGCTTTGCTTTTCTAGTAATAGTTAAAAGCAACATTTTAGCTTTTTTAATGTATGCACATATGTATATTTGTTTTAAATTCTATCCCTGCAGATGGAGGAGAAAAACAGTTGTTAAATAGGTGGAGTTTTTTAAACTTTGAAAGTGGATGAATGATATTAAAAGTCAAGACACGATTGTTATTTGCCTTGTATGAGTCTAACATGTTTCTGGTTGCTCAAGAGGATCTAAGAGTAATTTAGATGGGAGAGATGCTGTTAGAGGTGCTGCCTGAAACAATTTTAAATCCTCTGCAAAATCATCAAATATTGGGGCAATGTGACTGTCAAAGTATGTTAAGGAAGGAAAATTTTTGCCTGAACATCTTATGGATGCAGATGAGTAAGTAGGGAAAAAAAAATGGAAGACTGTTTTGAGTAAGAAATTAGACCACTCACATATGTTCATCACTTGCTAGCTATTCTTTTATTTGTGATGCCAGTTTGTAGCATTTCCATTAACTTTATTGTTATGGAGAAATTGGATTTGGACATCCTCAAGTTGCAACATATCATTTATTCTTTAATATTTATGCTAGAGGTGATAAATAAATGCAATTGTTACTATTAGTAAAGCTGATCTTAATAATTGCCCAGATCTTGCACATGCAAGACTCCTGTGTTGGCAAGGTATTACTTTGTCAGTTGTTAATTCAGAGGACTAAAATATGTTTTACGTAGCTTACTTGTTTTAGTGGGAAAGCATCTGCTGATACTGCTGCTGTCTTTGGCTAGTGTAAGAATTTCTTATTCTTACTAGCCGTCGTTTGAATTCTAAAACCTAGACTGTGAATAAATAAATAAAAAATAATCAGATTCCAAATAAATTTCCTTTTTGGCATTTGTATTTAGATTTCTTCATAGATATACTATTGTTATTCATTAAAACATTTATCTTGTAATAAAAGTCTTTCATATATACGCCAAAAGCACAGTATGTGTTACTTGTGGAAGAAAAGATGATGCATAAAATGACATGAAAAACAGTTACAAAAAGTGCTTGTGGTTATTTCCTCTCTGGAGAGTAGATTACTGAGTGCTCTTTATATACCTAAACAAGCAATATCTGAACAATTCATGTCAGTGAACTATTGTAGCTGTACATGATATTTATCTATAGATGGGTTCTTATTTAAATTTTTTTGTAAAGCTTGCTGATATTAGAAGTCACAGTAGGAAGTGAGGCTAAATGGGGACCTTGGAATGCTTCCATTAATTTGCTTAGTGACCGTAAGAAAATTACTCAGTTTCTTAGGCTCTTTTGAAGAATGTGTTACAATAGGGCTAACTCTTAGTGACTTGAAATGGTATAGACGTCATACGTTCCTTTAAGATGCTTTGGAAAGGTTTGTAAATGTTAGAGCTGAAAGCTCTTCAGGTTGTTTCATTATTGCAAATCATTTGGAGAAAGTAGGGTATCTTCTCCAGCCGGTTTCTATTCTCAGTTGGGATTTTGTTGAGTTTGCTGGGGGTTATTTTGGTTTTTTAGTTTACTGTGTTTTCATTCTTCTGTCATTGATGTGAAAAGGTACCCTGGCACAAAATACTGGCTTTTTTTTTAGCTTAGTTTCAAGACTAACAGAAATGTACCTCATGCAGTTCCTTTATTTTTTTTTAACCTATAAATTCCTACAAAAAGTAATTTTCTTCACAAAAATATGTATTTCCTCAAGGTAAAAGCCCTTTTCTGAATTATATTATTTTCAGAATAAAACTTTGTCCTACCCATCTTTTTTGTAAAAGCTGTGTTCTTTCCTATAGTGCAATTAGTCCCAATGGTATGCAGCTGTGAAACCATACTTTAAATAGCCTTGTCTTGAAGGTTGTGCAGATTGTTTTAGTGTATTTAACTCGAATATTTGTAAGTCCAGTAAATGAAAGACATGAAGAAAAAAAAATAAATTCACTGATTCAGACTACTTAAATTGGATTTAATTGTCAAGTTGACGATGTGGAATTAAAGTAATTCAGTTTTTGAAATGAAGTAGGTAGTCTTTGCTACTGGTAAAGTTTCCAAGATTTTCACTTTGCTCAACTGATAGATATTATTAAAGCAGTAGTCTTTTGCTTTTAATTACACCTTAGCAGGGATGATAATGAGAGACTCTAGAATTAGACTTAATGGTAGTTTTCTAATCAGTTTGGATTTTATTAATAAATGTACCAGGGTCTTGAGTTTGTTTCTACTTCAACAAACAAATAAAAGAAATACAAAGCTATTAAAGGGGGACAGTGTGGAACCTTAGTTTGGTTTAGCAGTAATGTAAGCTGCGCTTGTGTGACTCTGCATGATCTAGGGTAAATACGTGGAAGACCAAAGAAAAAGTAGAAATTGGAAGAAAGGTTTTCTGTAGAAGTGTTGTGTAACTGTGCACTGACAGAGGGGGTGTTGATTCTGACCTGGGACTTCTACCTATATTACTGTGGGCACTGCAGTGTTTGCCTGAAACTTCTTCAGAGTGTGTTCTCTGAAGCTGTGGTGCAGTATCATCCTTGTACGATGGACGTAGTGTTGATGTGAGATTGGGTCCTTCTGGTCCAAATGCAAACTGCTATATATTAACAGCCATTTATATTTCTTCCTTTTTGAGGAGTGGCATATCCGAAAAGTGGATGTTCGGGATAACATGTCCAATGTGTCGGAAGAGAGAAGCACTAGACAACAGGACATTAAGAAGGGACTCCAGTTTATAGAGTATGATTTTGTGGTTTTATTCTTGTATGCTTGTGCACATATATACATGAGATGGATAGCTCTGGGAAAGTCCTTTTAATATAGCACCAGCGGAGGAAGGAGGACCTGTGATTCTCAGAATATTTGCCAACATGAACATGGAAATGGAGAACAGTCTTAAAGAAAAGACAGAACCCCTCTTTGTTCCCAAACAGAGCAGATTGAAGGTGGGAGGATATTCCTTTTCTGCCTTTGAGAAAAATCACCATTTAATTTTTTTTGGTGGGTGGAATATTTTGATAGCCTGAAAATGCACCTTATACTTATGGACAGCTACACCTAAGACTAGGTTGCTACTGAAGGGATGGGTTTGCTCACTACTACCTAAGTGTTTCAACTCTCTGGAGCTAAAATTTAACCTAATGAAAAATCATCTTAGTAGTTAATTTTAATTTGGATGGATGCCAAATTCTTCTCTAGAAGATCCTGGCTAGCTTAAAATCATTGTGAAATTTCATGCTAGTTCACTGCTGGCATAAAGCATTCTTAAAAAAAAAAAAAAAATCCAAACCAAACTGCCCTTTAAAAATTATTTAGAAATAGATTCTCAGGTAAGCTATATGGGAAGAGAAAGGGTTTCTGTTTTTCTTCCTGAAAAGTTAGAAGTAAGTATCTCTGTTCTGCGTTAGAGAAAAACTCTGTTGTGTGTCATACAAAAGAACTCTTAAAATTCTTGTAGTGTCATTGGCATGACTTAATTAAAACTGATGTTTCCTTTTGACAGATAATTTGTCATTTTGTAATACTTACAAGAAGATTGTAGTTCTTATGTATAACCTGTTTCTGCAGAGTGGAGGAGAGGAAGGATACTGTTTTTAAACAAACAACATCGAGCTTTTAAACTCAAAGCATTCAAAACCTTAATACATTTTGAACAGCAGAGTTAAGACTGGCTATGTAACTTTATATGAAAATGAGTCATTAGTAATAAGAACACACAGCTGTTTAATCAAAACTAATCTACAGCACTCCTGCCTTGTTCAGTGCAGGCAATAGACAATATTTAGAGATTAGCCTGTTGCAGCAAGTGAGACTGCTTTTAGTAAGAGCCAGTATTCTCCGATGTGACTGTGTTTTATGCGATATGTATAATAAGTAAATTTTGTAATTTCTTTTTCCAGATCTACTTTGCCCTATCCAGGGACACAAGAACAATATGAGGTAATGAAATTACTTCTGCCTTTCCAGAAGGGTTTTTAACATGGGCCTATCTTATATTTATTCTTGGCTTTAATCATCGTATAAGTAATGGTATAGTATGAGTAGTAATTTACAATTTCTCAATATTGGCACTGGAGGGCTGCTTACGTTGTTATACAGGTAATGGATGCCTGAAATTCACTCATGTAGCAGTTCAGATTAACTCTTTGTCCACTGGTGTTAGGAATGAATTTGTGTCTTTCATTGGATAGAACAATGTGCTATTCTGAGTAGAGTTTAGAGTAGCACAGCAAAAGCGAGATAACAGGACCTCAGTTGCATAAATCTTCCTAACATATTTTGTTTCTGTACATGTTATTATTTTGCATAATTTTTGACGTATGTTTTCAGACTCATTGTTTTTGCATTTTTATCCAATGGTAGGTGGTTTCATTGGATTTGAGAACATAATAGATAAAAAAATCACACTTTAGATAGAAAAAATCTTTTGCTCTGCAAAAGCAGCCTTTGTGTACTACTGGTTTGCCAGTTGCTATGGCTGCTGTTGGCTAAAAGAATGTAGGGAACATATATATATACACGTATATGTCTTTAAGGTACACAAAATAATTTTTTATCAGTAGTTTAGTCTCTCTTATTTACATGTATTGTGGTGTTGAATAGTAGAGATTGTCTTGAAAAAATGTCAGAAGAAAAATACTAATACAGACAAAAGTTTTGCATGTCATTTTGATTCTGTGAAGTTACAAGTATAAATTTTCTATTAAAAATGTATTTGTAAATATGGAAAATAATAAATACTGCTGTTGATGAGTGTTTCTTTTCTTTGTTCCAGCTATTTATACGAGAGCTTGTTAGAAATCTTTTTAATGAAGGGAATGATGTATATCGAGAAGGTGATTGGAGAGGATCACTGAGTCACTATACAGAAGCTATAAATATAGCTGATTATGCTAATTCTGAAGAAATCCATGTTTCTGATGATATTTTAGAAAAGCTGCATGTGAACAGGATAGCATGTTTTTCAAATATGGTAAGCTTCCGTTTAAACTGTACGATTTCTCAAGAACAGTGTGCTAACAGAGTATGAAGACACGGCAAGTTTCCTAGTGAGTGAAAAGCTCTTGATGTTGGTTTGAGAATCGACATGTTTCAAATCATCATTTTGGCATATTTATTTCTTCTTTTTACAAGTATAATCATTGAGGTAATTTTAGTTAGTCATACTAGAATATTAACATAAGAGTCATACTAGACTTGAAAGTTGATGGAACAGTATTTTTGTCCATTAATACTGCTGATTGCACCCGAGTCTGCTGTGTTCTCTGTGGAATAAGATGGCTCTTGTGAAACAGCTCCTAATTGTCTTTATAACTATTATTAGATTTTACATTAATGATGGCCTTGCTTTTTTTCAGTTGTATAAGTTGATGACTTAGCAAAACTCAAGCGTGCAGTGGCCTTGGTGAATGTTTTATAGCGTTTCAGTACCTTCATCTAATGCAGTTTAAATGTGGTAGTTCAATGAAAATAGTTCTGGCTAGAGCCTTTTTTTCTTTTTTCTCCTTGTAGGGATTGCATGAAAAAGTTCTAGAAGACTGTGAGATAGCATTAAGATTGAATGAAAACAATTTCAGAGCTCTCTATCGGAAAGCAAAAGCTTTGAACGAACTGGGAAGATACAAGAAGGCTTATGATGCTGTAGCAAAATGTTCTCTTGCTGTGCCGCAGGTAGGTAAATGATGTATTGATGATTATTTTTAAAGATTTAATACAGAAAATGTATATTTACATCAAGACCATGGGAGGTTTTTTGGTTGGTTTGGGTTTTTCTAATGCAGTAAAATATTTTTTTTTTATTCCTCTAAGAATTATTTTCTGTTGTGAAGACTGATAGCAGAGATTACGGTCCCCAAGTTCAGTTTGTTGTGTTAACTTTCAGCAAAAGGAAGTGCCGTAAATGTTTGCAGTAAACACTAGAACCACTGAATTAATTATTTAAAATTCTCTACAGTCAGAAGTATACTCAGGATATAAAGAGAAAAAACACCCATAATTATACAATATTGCTTCTTTTGTTAACTGTATTTTAGCTTTCCAAGCATTTAGTAACATTCTTATCTGTGCTTTGTCCTCCATCTGAATCACTTACTATGCACCTCTAATCTTAGACTATATCTGTATTAGTAAGCAGTTTGTAATATGATAGGAAAGGATCTGTAGACTGAAATGCTGGTCCTGAGGATCTGATTTCCATGGTTGGTTAGGGTTTTGGGGGTTTTTTGTTTGTTTTGGTTTAGTTTTGTTTTGTTTTGTTTTTTAAAGAGATGGAGTGCATCAAGTACACTTCCAATTTAAATCTAACTTGGCTCTGAGACACTTCATGATGCAAACTAAAATGCAGTGAGAGAATGATTAAGAGATTCACTTCAGAAATGCATTCCTGATTTGAATTGAAGTGCTGATGAAAACTTTACATGCTTTGCTCAAAATAGACTGATCAGAGGACAGAATAGCGAGTTGCATTTTTTTCACCTTTCTACATCAAAATTACAGTGAGATGGCTAGACAAACTTGAGTGTAGGTTTACCTCTTGATATAGAAAAGGTTTTGATTGTGTTTCCAAAGACACAGCAGTTTATCTGAATGTGTAACTTTGGATCCTCGCTTTGCACCTCCAGATCTGAATGTTTTCGCTTAAGGTTTATATGCCTTTATATAAGTGTTATAAATAGCTTTTTCTACCTGTAGAACACGTTCTGAAAAGTATATCTTAAAATAATATAAATGGATAGTTATAACTATAAGACAGAGTGAAATATGACCAGGTTTTTAACTCAACTTTTCTAGCTGTTTGATGCAATTACTGCCAAATACGGAGTTCTCATTAAACAGTCAACAGTGTTATGTAGTAGCTGACATTATGGTAATCAGAAACGTGGCCATCAATTTGTGTAAAAACAAACCAACAAAAAAACCCATCCCCTCTAAAGCCAAACACCCTCCCCAAATAAACAAAAAATACCCACCCACAAAAATCCCTACTTCTCTGAACTTCTCTGGTGTCGGAAAAATCTTTACATTATTTTAATTCAAATAAATGGGAGAGAGGGATGCTGTCTATTTTAAAATGCTGGTTTTTTAAAAAATGCCAAATATTGGAGTAATTTTGTTTGAAGGGCAGCTGTATTTTTCGGCATATGCTTGCAGTCCCATATGTTTGTGAAAGAATAAAGATGCATTCTGCGTATGGGGATCTTGCAGAATATAGACTGAGATGTAAACGGATGTTTTGACTGGATGACAATACATGTAAATTATGAAATTTTATTTATGTCTTTTAGGATGAAAGCGTGATTAAGCTTACCCAAGAACTAGCTCAAAAACTAGGGTTAAAAATAAGGAAAGCATACGTAAGAGCAAAGGTAAGATTTTATTTTAACATTTTACATTGAGGTTTCCCTCTCTTGCTAGCAATTTAGTATTTAATGAAGGTATCTTTTCATTGCAGCCACCCTCCTCAAATTCAGTTTCTAGTGATGTATCAAGTCAGGTAAGGTTTTACATGTTCCAAGCGCAAGCTGACTTTAAACTACAGGGAATAATTGTTTCATAATTTCATGATGATGAAGTAAAAATTGTGCAATTGACATTTTATATAATATGCTGTTATTTTGGACTTTAGGGTTCTGTTCATCTTTGTGTTCAGTTTTGCTATGTATTTATAGCAGACTAGGACATAAGATTATCATTCAAGTTATCTTTGCAGAGTAAATGTTAGCTAAAACATTGAATCCAGTGCAACAAATGTATTTACTTTTCGTGTCTTGAGGCAAGGGCATAGTCAATGTGCTTACTTATTTATTTTGTCGACAATTATTGAAGTGAAAGGTGCTGGGATAAAATCCCTTTCATGCATTTGTCCAAATTCGACCTTTACTAGCAGCTGAACTTGCATTTATCTTGCTATTTGTAATTTATCTGAATAGCAGTAATAAAGAGAAGTTCGTCTTCATAGACTTTTTTCCACACGAATATAGACAATTTAGCTGTAAATGAACGATGAAACATAGGAACAGCTCATTTAAGATACTATTTACTCTTTCATTCCCTGAAGTATCCCTCTCACTTTTTTGTTGGTTGGTTGCAGGTTTTTAGTGATACCGTGAGTGGATTTCAGTCTGCAAATGGATGCTTTATCTAAAAAATTATTTGACCTTTAGATTCCATTAGACTTCATACATTTCCAATTTTATAAAACCTAGATTTGAGGACTTATGTTCTTAGTCTGTAAATATGTATTTGAAAATTGTAATGGCTCTTGTGCAAAATACTGAGAGGTATTTTCTTCTCACTTACAGAATTCTTCTGTAGAAGATATTGAATCAGGTGCGTCTTGTGTTGCAATATTGATGCTAGGAAGCTAGATACGCCATGTATTTGTTATGAAATTTCTTAAGAAAGTTCATCTTGTCGTTTGAAAGATCTATGGTAAAAAGTCTGATCTGTTTATTTCTAGAACTACATATTTAAGTGGCTGAACAAATTTCCTTTCACTCTTGTCAACTTGATATGCTTGTAACTGCTCCTATAGTCGTATGATTGTCTCATACTGTTCTCTTTAACTTGGAGAAATAGGGAGGGGAGAATATGACAAAGATTTAGTAAAGTATCAGGTCTATAACATTTTTTTTTTTTTTTTTACTTTGAGCAATATATAAACGCTAAGATATAAGTACACATGAATTGGAAGTTAGCGGAAGCTGAAAACATTTCATGTGGTTTTACATAAACATTCTTCATGTTTCTCCACTCCCTCATCCCCCACGTTGTCAGAGTAAAAGTTATGCAAGATGTTTTTACATCTTTGAACAAAAGTTCCGGTCATTCCCATCTTACCTGTTTCAGATTTATCTGACCAGAAGCAAGAGATGGTTTCTGCTACTTCATCATCAAACTTTGTTTCTGAAGTGTCTAAAGTGTCATCAGCAGCTGTACCTTCTGTATCTTTATCTTCTGTTATGCCTCTTCAAGTGGAAAAGGTTTCTTTGCCTTCTGCAGTGTTGGCAAATGGAGGGAATGTTTCTTTCTCTATGCCGGAAGCATGTTTAGATTGTGGAGATGGAGATATAATTATTGGGGAAGAACTTGATGAATTGCTTGATTCTGTGCCTGATCCAGATGAAAGTGTAATGGTAAGATTTTTTTGTTTGTTTTCTTTCTCAAAAGACTGTCCTTACAAGTGGGATCTTGTATTGTTGTCAAGTGGCCTGGTAGTGAAATGCGAGTTAACTTTGCTAGTTATGTTGAGCTGCATTTGTGCGTGGTTGGGTTGATTTTCTGAGGTGCAGATTCTTGCAAATGTGGCTGTAAAGATACCAGGACCCAGCAGAGCTCCAAGGACAATTATAGTGGTATTGTGTGTTGGAAAACCTGAGTGAGGTTGCTGGGGGAGAGACAATACTTCAGAAATACTGCTATACTACTGTCATTACTACCACAGTGGGAGGGATAGTACTTCAAGGAAGTACTATGAATAGCGAAGTAGACATTTGAAGTCTGGGCTGGTGTGGTTTGGTTTTTTGGTGGTTTTGTGGGTTGTTTTGTGGATTATTTTTTCTTCCATTCAAATACACTCTTTTGGAATGTGAGAGCGTGTTGGAGAAAACACACTGTATAGCTGTAGAAACTGTAGTTAAACTTATGCTAATAGCTTTTCAGGACAGTAGTACTTGCACTGTGGTCTTCTAGTACATTCGCTAGTATCTCTGCAATCAGAGCTTTGTCAAGATCCACCTCTTGGATAACCAGAAATAATTAGACCATGATGAGTCTAACTTTTTGTATTTTTTAGAAGAGATTTAGGCACATGAAGAGTTGTTCTTAATTACACCATCATTCCAGAGCTAGAACAGACTGTGAAGCATAGAGAGTTCCTCAACTGTTAGTCAAAATGAGAGCTCTGATTGATGAACAGAGATGTCTGAACTTACTAGCAAGGTTACTGGCTCTCTGCTGTGGCCCTGCCATTCATTTGGAGCCCTTAGTATTGCAATGTTAAATGAGACCGTGGCATATTTAATTCTTCCATTAGTTGTGAATTGAACTCCTCGTTCAGCTGTGGATGCAGTTGTGAATCTTTAAATCAAAAATGCTTGGGCTTCTAATTTTCTGTTTTATGCACTGTATTTTGTAGAATGTATTTCAGGAATGCAGAAAGTCATTATTTTTAAGAGATCCTAGGAAGTTGCCTGGATTGGTCAGGCAGTTGGACTAGATGTTCATTGTAGGTCCCTTCCAACTGAAATAGTCTATTCTATTCTAAGTTTGCCATAGTGAAAGCCAGGAGGAAGTACAGTCTACCAAGACAGACTGCAGTCTCATGTAGTGTAGAATCTTGGGTGAGTTGTAGGCTAACAACTTGGGGAACAGAGGGAGTTTCACCTTGGCCAAACTCCGTGCAGACCAATTTGGTCAGCCTCCAGACAAGGGGGGAGCTTCTTGGGGCGACAGGGACGAGGGAGGGAGGGAAACTCTTCCACTTGGTAATGCCCTTAACAAAGGTGTGCGGGAGGATATGTTATTTTCCGGGGCAGGGGGGAGGTGATCTGGCCTGTGCAGAGCATGGTATTGTTTGATTGTATCTGAGGATGTATTTCAAAGTTAACTCTTTAACTCTTTACTACACTGCAATTTGAATCGTGTTCTCTTTATTTAGAAAAAGCCATGTAGATTTCCAATTCTTCCTACTCTTCCCTATTCTGCTATGTTTTTAACATAATTTGGAAATACAGCTCTGATCTGATTGATTAAAAAAATACAAATATGTTAATAAGTTAATAAGCTTCAGCTAACTGAACCTTTAAAGTGGTGGAGTCATGGATAATTCCTTGCATTATGGCATTGTTCAGGGTTTGATTACTGTAGTTCTCTAAGTGTACTGTAGCTCTGTACAGTACTGTAGTGTACCTTTTATTTTTGTTTTTCAGTAGGTAGATAAAAACTCTGCAAGAACTTTACTGAAAGAAATACTATTGCACAGTGTGGTCTTGAGAGGGTATTTTTTGTTGTGTAAATTTTTTAAATTTATTTTTTTCCAGCAAGCTACAGGAGCCAGAGGACCCATTCCTGCCGGAAGTGTAGCTCCTAGTGTACCTTTCTCTGCCTCTTTGTTGGGGACGCTGCCAGTTAGTGCAGGATTTGTTCCTTCACCTTCTCTTTCAGAAATCTTTTCACAGCCTTTGGCTTCTTCACTGGAAAATTTTTGTTCACCATTAAGCACCTTTTCGATCAGTGACCCAAAAAGAGGTGAGAAATGAGTTTTAATATTTAACCTTTCATGATGAGAGTGAGTTGTGCATGAGGCAGCTGGCTTCTATTTTTAACAAATGAGTTTTCACAACAATTCGGTAGTATTTAACACATATCATTTGGTCTGTGCTCACAGTTTTTGAGAATAGTGATAATCGGTATTGGTTGTATACAAGAATTTATAAATAAAGCTTTTGTTTACTTGGGGTCTCCAAGCTCCCTCTGTTCATTTTTTCTGCATTTATTGCATAAGTTATTTGTTTTGGATGAATAAGTATCAAGAAGGAACCATGTTCCTTCAAACCTTTGGGTTTTTTTTGTTAAAAACAAAGGTGTTGTTACATCTTAAACCATTTCTGATGATTTGGCAATAAACAAGAATTGTAAAAGGCTAATATAACTGTGTACTCTGAAAAGATACCAGTATTACATGTTTGGATTCAAACTCTAGGGACTCTAATTATGTAGTGAAATCAGGTACGTGAAATAACACAATATAAATAGCCAGTGAGCTAGAAAAGATAAAGTTTTGTCTCTCGTTACCAGTGTTACAGGAGCATGTTCTCTTTATAACTAAGCCATGTTTACAAAATAAAATTAGAAATAGAAGAATCCTCTTAAGCCTCCTTCATCTCCTCATTTTTGATAGACAGATATTGCTTATCTAGCTACCCTTTTTGTACTGCACAAATATGTTCATGTTGCTACAGGATATGCCTGTGAAGCTACTGCTGATGTTAATCAGATGGTTATATTGGAGATGATTACGTAGCAATTTTTCAGCCCAGATGTTTACAAGGGGCTTTTACATAATTGAAAAAAAAAATCATAGCAAACAAAAAACCTTTAGTGTTTGTCAAAAAACTCAAACCTTTGATACTTCTCAGGAATCATAATTAATTTCTTACATAGGGTGTTTCGGGGAACTGAAATAATTAAAACTTCTTTTTATTCCTTTAGACCTCTCAAGTTCAGCTTCTAGGGATGGAACACCAACACTTAGCAGCAGTAATTCCCCATTGTTTGTAAGCATTTTTCATGTTTTGTTTCACATCAGTTCAAATGTTAATGCTTAACATAGATCTTAATGTTTACAGTAGAAGTTTCTATTTTTAAAAAAATAGTAGTTTTACCATTAAATATGATTCTGGCTTGGAAAACAGTTGTCCGGTAGCTCACAGGATCTAATTGAACACAAGAAAAAATTTACAAAAGTTGTTTTATACATGCAGACTTTGACTACTGCCATAGCCACTATTCCGTTATTGGGAACGTGCTGTAAAATACTGCGGAAGTGTAAAATAACTAACCTAAGAGAGAAAAAAAATCTCTTATGATTTGAGTGCCAAATGTTAGGAATCCTGGAGAACTGTCCTAATAGAGGAACTGAGCAGAGATCGCCTTGTGTCTGAGAATCTCTGGTCTCTGTATTCTAGTCATGCAGTGTATTTTCAATCATGCTGTTGGACATTGATTATGTAGGGAAGGGTGGCACGAAGGATTGCGTCCTCATGAGCCACGATGGAGTGTTAATTAGCTTGGCAAGTGCTATATGTGATTCGGCCTTCTTACCTGCTTAGACTGTGCTGGGTATATGGCTTTTGTAAAATCTCCGCGTCCGCTTCTTAGACCTGTGGTTAAGTTTGTATTACGATTTTTTTGTGTGTGTAGTCCTTCTTATGCTTTAAAGAATAATTTCAGAAGGTTAAATTTTAATCGTAGATAACTTCATTTATATGGATCAAGTAAAATATGCTTCCTTCCAACAGATAAATGGGCCTAGTAGTTTGTTTGGGTCCGAAAATTACATGGGAATTACAGGCCAAACTAGAAATGATTTTTCAAATGTTTTTAGCAGTGCAACTGCTAATATACCTGTATCTTCAGCACTTGCGGGACGAAATCCATTAGAAGGCACGCATGAGCTAAGACAGGCCTGCCAGTTATGTTTTGTCAAAAAAGGTAAGGGGCTTTTGGACTCAATTGAGTTGATTTTTAAAAAATTAAAAAGCATACATTTTAAATTTTAATGTTCGTTAAGTTAAAATACCGTTGGATTCTATAACAGTGTTAATCCTGACTTGCTCTTTGCAGATGTAGTACGATCTTATGATTAAAGAACTGGTAAAATGTTTCAACAGCTATTTTTTCTTCTTTCTTCTTGTCTTTATTTCTTGTCCTAATAGATTCTTGATTCCTAAAACTGCCACCAATCACCACACGCTTTCCTCAACTTGTAGGTTTACTGTGTAAGGTCGTTCACATTCTGTATTCACTTTCCTCCCAACCCCCAGGGTACTGTGAAGAATGACACCTTTGCTCAAGACTTTAAAAAAAAAAACTTGCAATACTCTCTCTGATTGGCCATGGGGAATTGAACCACAGTTCAAAGTACCTGGTAACCTTCACATCCCATCTGTTTTATTGTTCTTTCGAACTAATTCTAAATCATAATTCTGAGGCTTCCAAACCTTAGTAATAATTAACTCCACTGTATTGACTCAAAGGATCTTAACCATTATTGGGCTTTAATATAACTAATCTTTTAGGCGTGAGCTGTTGCTGTTAAACAGAGCCATAGTCTAGAGGCAACAGCTTTTGTTAAGACTAATCTTAAAAATAAGCATTGTGTTTCAAATTACAGGTGTCATACTAATAATGAATTGCATCGAGACATTTAGGGGATGACTATTGTAGTTTTAAGATCTTTTATATTAGTTTAAAATTATTTTTACGAGAAAAATTCATGAAGTGATGTTTGAGAAACCATAGAACATATTCTGTTAAAAGCAGGAGCTGTAAAATACTGGGGGAAGTACTTAGCGTGTTTCTAGCTTCACTTTTTTTATCAAAGCATCTATTTCTTCTGTTTCTTTGCATCTGTATCGAAGCCTTTAAGTGTCTCCTGCTTTTACTACCTACTTCTGAAATTGTACTGTTCCATCAGCTTCTTGTCCAGGGAAACTGGGTCACGCCCTTGTTTTTGTAGTCCTTTAATTGGCAAAATTCACTGAGCATTGCTTGTTGTCAGACTCTCACCCCTATTTCTTCCTTTTGGTGGTAATGTGATCTTCGCTTTAGTATCATCCTAGAGACAGAGTTTAAAGCTAGGCATATTTTTGTTTCCAAAATCACAAAGTTCTGGGATTGGCATTTATATTGTTGGCGTACGTGTACTTCTCACCTAGTGTGTTTTGTCTCTGAACATAGTAACTGTTCTATTACAATAAAAGTTGAAGGTTGGGAGAGCCATTTACTGATCCTTGGAATTTATCTGCAGTGACTTACTGTAAATAAGCAATATAAGTTTTAAATTGGAGTTATGGAAACATATACTTTGGAATTTGAAAAAACGCAGCAATTTGCTGCTGTCCCAAAGTAATCTTAAGGTTGTAATACAGCATCTCTCCGCAAATAACTTGTGGGTTTTTTCTTGCCGAAACTGGTCCTTTTGTAAGTACTCAGGTTTTTTCTATTCTGCTCAACATGGCCGTTAATCACTTTTGTTTCTTCAGAGTTGCTGGTGCAAGTAGGAATTCTATATAGTGTGTTCGCATACTTTGCTTTTGGGCTATGTGGCAGTCTGGTATGGAAATGTTGAAAGTATGCTTCAATTTATGCAAATATAAGCAATTTTCTGTGATTATTTCAGGTCCTAAATTATTGGATTATGCTTACCATCCCAGTTTAGAACATAAATGTAAGAAGGATATTCTAATTGGCAGAATAAAAAACTCAGACGATAAATCATGGAAAAAAATACGTCCAAGACCAACAAAGACACAGTATGTGGGACCATATTATATATGTAAAGGTACGTGTTATAGATGGTAAAATAATAATGCTTACACTCAAAGTAATATAGTTTAGCTTTTCCACAGTGAAGTATAGAATGAATTTTTATGCTTGCTCATGAGAGGTAAAAAAGGAAGTTCACTGGGTTGTTTATATTTTCCAAGGCTGTAAGGAGAGCCATGTTTTGACCATTAATGTCATTATTTAGAGAACATGCACTGTACTTCTATACTGTTCTTCATCATGAATAACTCTGTTTCTGAGTGCTGGGCTATTAAAAAAAACCCACAATAAAAAAGCATTCTTGTTAGACTTTTGAAATATGAACCTCTGCTTACGATGTAAGCAAGATGACTCGTGGATTAATTAACTGCTATATTTAAGCAAAGGGTATTCTGGGTACTCAGCATTGTTGCCTTGGACTAGAAAAGGATAGTTGGTGGAGGTGTGCATCAGCCTTTCTGAGTAGTTTTACATTTTCAGCAAGTCATTTGGCGTAAGATTTTGCGTCTGTCTGCTGGACTTAAGTGACCCATTTACAACAGGTGTAGCTTCTTTATTAAAAACATTTTAAATGGAGATAGTCAAAGTTCTAAGATGAACTTGCAATAAAGGTTGTGTAGAAGAAATATCATATTCAATGTTATCATATTAGATGTTGCTGCTGAAGAGGAATGCAGATATCCAGGTCATTGCACGTTTGCGTATTGCCAAGAGGAGATAGATGTGTGGACGCTGGAGCGCAAAGGAGCCTTTAGTCGAGAAGCTCTCTTTGGAGGAAATGGAAAGATCAACTTGACTGTGTCCCGACTTCTTCAGGAACATCATGGATTATTTATGTTTCTTTGTGAGGTGCTGCTTTATTTCTAATGACACAATAAAAATTGAAATACGTAATAAAATTACCTGGAAAGAAATACTTTGGTTCATGCATGACTATTTTGTAAATTTTGAAATGCATGTTCAGTAATAATCTGGCTAGCTTTAGATTAGAGACTAGTTGAAGACTCTGTTGAAATCTTTAAGGTAAGGTATGTTTTTAAAATGTATAAAATACATACTCTGTAATTACCTGTTTTTGTATTCCAGAAATGTTTTGATCACAAACCCAGAATAATAAGCAAAAGGAACAAGGATAACTCATCTTCTTGTTCTCACCCTGCTATGCATGACTTTGAAGATAACAAGTATGTCTGAAATACCATCTCTTTAAGTTTAAAATTAAAAGCAAAGTTTTCAGTGCATTTTTTAATATTGACTTTTATTTCTTACCTGTTGATTAACGTCTCTTCCTTGCTAACTCACTGTTACGCTTTGACAGTATTGATAAGACAAACTTACTGAACAAGGATTGTCTCACGTAACTAAATTGAAAATGAACTATTTTTTTTATCAATGCATTCAAAATTAGTGGTATCGGCCCTCATGTTTGAATCTTACTGGTTTTGGCGTCAGTGTGTTAATGGCTTATCTACCTGCTGAGCTGCATTGATGTAAATAGATGCGTGATGTTAAATTAATATAGGAATTCAGAAGTTTGCTCATTCTTTGGTCGGTTTTGCTTATTGTGCTGCAGGTTTAGCTCTATTAGTTAGGAACAGGTTTGCCTTAATTACGGTGTCTGAAATAGACCGTAGTCCTTATTAATGCAGTTGATAAAAAATACTGTGAGGAAAGTGTCTTTAATTATTCTTTGAAAGTTAACAAAGAATTCATAGTGGTAATAGTGTTAGGTAAGTTTTGGAGAATTAATAGACTTAATGTTTCCATCGTACAAAAATGTAAGTGGGAGCACTTTAATTGCCTTGTTTGTACTCCCCTATATTGAGGAAACACTACAGCTACAAGAGCTGCACTGTTACTGTGATGCATCAACTCTTTCTTGAATGGTGCTCTACAAAAGAATAAGTACTTGCGTTTGTAATTAGATCAGGATATATACTTGAAAGTGGAGATTATACGCTTTCCCTCTTGGAAACCAGTGATCCAGTTGGATTGAATTTAGCAATGCTTTGCAGAAGAGTAACCTCTGGATTTCACAAGAGTACTCTTTTGTGATCTTGGTTTGCTCAGCCTAAAAATAATAATTAGATGCTACTTCCTTCGGGAAACTTTTTTGGCTTTCTGATTTCAAGTCAAAAGTGTTAAAAAGACATTTGATTAAGCTGAGATGAGGGATGGTTATTTTACGTGTTTTTCCACACGTGAACAAAGTAATTGTAAGGAATATCTAAAATTGACCGTTTTCAAAACAGGTGCCTTGTCCACATTTTGCGAGAAACTATGGTGAAATATTCCAAAATTCGCCCTTTTCAAGTTCGGTGTCAGCTTGACCTGTGCAGACATGAGGTGCATTATGGCTGCTTACGAGAGGATAAATGCTTTTATGCTCACAGTCTGGTAGAGCTTAAAGTCTGGATAATGCAAAAGGAAACAGGTATGTTTGGTAAAATGCTCGCTTTACTCTTCATTGTAATGCCACTTCTTCCTCGTCTCAGCTGCCTTCTGAAATTAACAACTCGGGATCAGTGCATTCACTTTGCCGGAGTCTTTCATACAGCATACTCAATAAACCACAATGTAAATATGATGAAGAGTATTGAGTAGGCTACTAGATATTGAAAATGAACAAGTCTTTGATAATAAAACCAGTCAAAACTGCTCATTACGATCAGATTTTTTTTCTTCTTTAAATAAAACTTGAAGTCTTGAGCAGATATTAAATCCAGGTCAAACTAGATTTGTTTTTATTTTTAAACTTTCCAAGTTTCAAAGATCTTGATCAAATCTCTTTTTTACAGAGCACTGAAAGAAAAGCTTGAAATATTTTATTTATGCCATTGTTTCCCTCCATCACCCTGTACAAGAATTATGTTTTTCCACCGTTCAGCCTTTCTTTTAGCTTAGTGGCATTCTGATGTTCTTACGTAGTGAGCCGGAAAATAAATCTTTCCAGTGGGCGCTTCTCTCTCTCATTAGTGTATGTACTGATAAAACCTAACTATTCTTCTGTTCTTTCTTGCTTACACAGGACATTAAGGTGCTTTTTGTTGATCTTGCTTGGTTTTGTTGGCTTCTTTGAGGATAACAAGTTTTACTACTTCATTTCTAGCTGATAGCTTTTGAGTGACATGTCTCTGTACTTACAGTCCATTCCTTGATGAGTTGCAAACTCTCCATGACTTTAAAAAAAAAAAAAAAAAAAAGGCAATTGAACTGTTAGCAGTAAATGATTTGTACCACGTAACAGTTGCTCATTCTTCCTACCTTGCTCAGTATGACAGTAGTACTTTATGTATTAAGTAATCGTGTTGGATCATTGTGATACATGGAGGAAAAAGGGAAATGTGGCAATCCCAATGTGTTACAGTGTTTCTGACATTTTTGCCCCTTTATGCCTGTGATTTATCCTCATCCATCCCTTCTTTGAAGAAGAGTCTCCTTGTTGCTTCAGCTTTCTATCTAGATTCTGACACGGTGTCTTGCTGACCTGAAAATGCAGAGGAAGGAAGTCCAATGGAGACAAGAGATTACTGTTTCTTTGCTGATTTCCTGTTCTGTCTCTCCTGGGATGAGCCTTTAGAAGTTTCTGTGTGAAAGTAAAACAGTTATTTTCTTACTAGCTGCCCCTACAAAGTCAAAGATAGCAAATAATACTTACACTGTAATTTCTATTTTGAAGTAAGAGTTGGGTTCTCCAAGAAACTTGATTTGACACAGAAGACACATTTTTTATTTTATGATGTGTTCATGCTGCCTTCATGCTTTGCCAAAGTCAGTTAAAACTCAGCCTCTGCTCTTTGAATGAGGTTGCTTTTCTAAATGTAAAGTATGGGAAGTAAAGGAATGCTGCCTCAGGAAAGAAACATTTTACCAACCCTCAAATCCAAATGCAGATGACAGTCTGTATTTGTGTGCAATTAGAGCAGTAAATGTTACAGTATGTGCGAACACTGTACAGCTCTGATAGGAACCTTAGCCAGAGTATTTATAAGAATGTTTTGGGTTTGGTTTTTTTCTTTTTCTGAAACAAAATCTAATTAACAGAGCTTATTTAAAATCTTTGTAAAGAAGGCAGGGGCAATCAAGTGTCTGTTAGCTTGCACTTTTGGACAGTTTTTCTGTGGTCCATAATAAAATGTAGCTTTTCTAATTAGATTGTTATTAGAGGTTTAGTACATTATGTCTAAATAAATACTCAAAGATGCACCTTAACTTATTTGATCAATCTGTAATTTAAAAAACTTTTATCTTTGCTTTTCAATATGATGATATAAACAATGTTTCTGTTTTGGAGGCCCTCATGAGATTCTTAAGTGTGTATATATGTATGTGTGTGTGTGTGTATGGATGGATGGATGTAAATGTATATACATACCCGCACATGAGTTGTGCGTATATGTGTACAATGTATAAAAAGAAAAATAGATAAAAGCTTTGGGGCTTCAGTAGCATTCCAGTTTGAGCATCTCTGTAATTCTACAACAGTTATAAGTGCTCAAGAACTTTTTCCCTTCCTTTACAGGTATTTCACATGATACTATTGTTCAAGAATCAAAGAAATACTGGCAGAACATGGAAGCTAGTGCACATGGATCACAGGTAATTTTTTGTTTTTCTGATAAACTAATTCTACAGTGACTTTGGTGATAATTTTTTTTGTATGTCTGTGTATAATGTAGCTTGTTTTAGAAATTAGTTTTTTAATACTCTCTTCTTTCACTGTAGGCTTTCTTTGGCTTGCTCCACTTACACTAAAATGCCTGCTTTGCTTCTATGTAATTCCTTTTTTGCTTTGCTTATTCTGTCGTAGTCAGAACACAAAACCTAAATATAATTTCAAAGTCAGCTGCTGTAGGGCAATTGTCTTTTCAATATGTAGGACTTTTATGTGTTGAGTTTATTGAACCCTAGAATGGTTTGGGTTGGAAGGGACCTCAAAGCCTGTCTAGTGCCAACCCCCTGCCATGGGCAGGGACACCCTCCGCCAGCCCAGGGTGCCCAAAGCCCCATCCAGCCTGGCCTTGAACACTGCCAGGGAGCCAGGGGCAGCCACAGCTTCTCTGGGCACCCTGTGCCAGGGCCTCAGCACCCTCACAGGGAAGGATTTCTGCCTCACATCCCATCTCCATCTCCCCTCCTGCAGCTTCAGGCCATTCCCCTTGGCCTGTCACTCCCTGCCCTTGGCACCAGCCCCTCTCCAGCTTTCCTGGAGCCCCTGCAGGGACTGGAAGGGGCTCTAAGGTCTCCCCGGAGCCTTCTCTTCTCCAGGCTGAACAACCCCAACTCTCTCAGCCTGTCTCCGTAGGAGAGGTGCTCCAGCCCTCTGATCATCTTCGTGGCCTCCTCTGGACTCGCTCCAACAAGTCCATGTCCTTCTTGTCCTGGGGACCCCAGAGCTGGATGCAGTACTCCAGGTGGGGTCTCACCGGAGCAGAGTAGAGGGGCAGGATCACCTCCCTCGACCTGCTGGTCAAGCTGCTTTTGATACAGCCCAGGACACTGTTGGTTTTCTGGGCTGCAAGCACACACTGCCGGCTCATGTTGAGCTTCTCATCCACCAGAACCCCTAAGTCCTTCTCCTCAGAGCTGCTGTCAGTGCATTTCTATATATTATCACAACTTCTAGGTACATGTACCTAAATCAGAAATAAGTTAAATAAAAATGCATCTGTTAAGAAATGTCTAGTTTGAAATTAGAAGGTAAACTATTACAAGGCACGCAGTGTAACGTCTGCTTCTGGACATGTGTTGTTAACTTTTGTTGTAGGGGGTAATTCATAATTATGTGTGGATTTTTTTGCAGATACAAAATACCTTTTACTATTGTTGTTATTTTTTTGGCTTAAGATCCTTGGGAACCAAATGAAATATGGATCACTTAATTTGAAGATGAAGTTTGTTTGTGGTCAGTGCTGGAGAAATGGTCAAGTTAATGAGCCAGACAGAAACAAAAAATACTGTACTGCAAAGGCAAGACACCCGTAAGTAAGACCAAACAGTGAAAAAGTTACTGTTTTGTCAGCCATTTAAAACCTCTTTTGGGAAACTTTGTTACTGCTCAGGAAAGAGTGGTGCAAGGAATTAAAAAAAACCATTGAAGCAGAACACAGTCGTCTCTTTGTAGTATGTTAATAATTGGTAGTGAGAAACACTTTGGTGGCTGTTTTGTTTTGGGTTTTTTTTAGTTATTAGTTATGGTAAAGTTTCAGTAGAATTTAGTTAGATCTCAAATATATGGTGAAAGCTTTATAAAGAACCTTTTTGTGCTTTCCTGGGTCTGCTTCTACGTAGGCAGTGTGTCTTTTTGAAATAGTATTTTCTTTCATTGAATGCATCTGGTTTTTAGATGGACCAAAGATCGCCGTGTGGTGCTAGTAATGTCTAATGAACGTAAGAAGTGGATGACCATTCGTCCTCTTCCTGCAAAGAAACAAGTGCCTCTGCAATTTGATGTACGTTAACCTAAAACTAACGTTTTTGTTAAGAAAATATGGTAACCGGAAAATACTAGTCATTGGGCTGGTTTCATCAGTACTACAGAAATTCCCATGGGAGTTGGTGGGAATATGTTTATAGTGTTTCTACAGAGTTCAGCCTTAGAAAAGCACTGATTTCACATGTTATTACTGAAGCCCTTTCTCATCAGTGGAAGTTAATAACTTTTTAAATGATTTAATGAAATTCTTACTATTTCCAGTAAATATTTCAGAAATAGTTTAAGCATATCTGTGGTCTGGTAATCTGCTAGGATGCAAAAACCAGTCATAGTACATGCAGTTCCAGCAGTTTGCTTTTTCTGACTACAATATATGAGTTTTTTAATAAAATAAACATGATTTTATTTTTCCTGTGTTACTAATGTCTGATTGGGAGGGGAAACACTAGCCAAGACTGGAAAAACTCCACATTTTCTGCTATCATCCCTGTTACTTTATATTCATATGGATATTTTTTTAATTCACGTTCCAGTTGTGCAATCATATTGCTTCAGGCAAGAAATGTCAGTATGATGGAAACTGCTCATTTGCTCACAGTCCTGAGGAAAGAGAGATGTGGACCTATATGAAGGAGAACAGCAGTAAGTAGAAGACTAAATCTAACATGTTGTAAATCTTAACTGTTCTGCTTTTCATTCTTGTTCCTCAATTATTTTTGAATGCATTTTCCTTAACTGTCTTTTGTAGTAAACCTTGCAGGTGCCTTTTTTAAAAATTTGAATAAGCTCAGACTGGGTATTCAAAAACAGTATTAAATAAAATAGCTATATTGTATATTTGTTGTTTGATGTGTTTTTTAACAGTAATTTGTATCAGTTTTTTTAGATGTCTTAGAAATAGTATATTGATCCATGCAGCAATATTGTTTGGTTGCCGTGTGCACACACTAGGATTGTGTTGATCATGTATGGAGGCAAACTATTTGCAGAAGAATTTCCACACCCACCCCAGTGTATTTACTTGGAATTACTATTCATTTTCTGCTGTTGACTTGTTATCCCATTAGAGTGTTACTGGGGAGAAATAATCAAAAATTGGAAGTAATAAATTACATAAATGATAATATCACGGTCTGCAAGAAAGCAGGCTAAATTTACCAAAAGCTGTAGCACACATTACATTAGTACTTTGAAATTCAGATATTGATACACAACGGCACAGTTGTTATCTATACTTTGAGTGCCTATTCAGAAATGGGTAACATCTTGCTTTCCCCTAGATAGGCCGAAATGGGTCTTGGTAAGTAGCCAGAGATTCGTGCTGCTCTTGGCTCTTATCTCTAAACTGTGTAACTGTCTACATTGTGTCCTTCCTTTTTTCTTCTTACAATAGGTGGGGACTGAATTATGTTTGCAAACTGAGTCATTTATCTAGTATTCTCAAACTCTTGCCTTAATTGCTAATTACTTATTTTAGCTTCTGCTCTCATTAGTTCAAGACTTGGAGCAGTTGTATGACATATGGCTAAAAAGTCAAAAAACAGAAAAAGGAGATGATACAGCTGTTCAGGCAAACAAAGAAAATGGGAAGCAAATTCACATGCCAACTGACTATGCTGAAGTTACAGTAAGTAATCATAGGTATAATTCTAAATTCAAACACGGTTTTTTTGTTGTTTTGTGGTTTTCCTCCTCTTCCCCCTGCCCCTCAGTCAGTAACATACATTGTTGTCCTTATTTTCTTGGTGCTTCCTTACATCATAGTTAGCAACACTAAATGCAAACTTGAACTGACACTTTAAAGCAGTTAGTTCTTCTGAATCATCTAAAGCCAGTGGAGATCATAAATTTCAGGTGATTGTTTAAATAACTATAACTGTTTAGGTAAACGACAATTTACAGTACAGCATAAAACATTCAAAATGTATTAGGAGCAATTCTGTGCTTATGGTATTGAATTCTCAATGTTTTGTTTTCAAATTCCCTGCAAAACAGGTGGATTTTCACTGTTGGATGTGTGGGAAGAACTGTAATAGTGAGAAGCAATGGCAGGGTCACATTTCTTCTGAAAAGCATAAAGAGAAGGTTTTCCACACTGAGGATGATCAGAACTGCTGGCAATATCGCTTTCCAACCGGATATTTTAGCATTTGTGATAGGTATGTGGTTTTTAAGATGTCAAAAATGCTGAAAAATTATGGTTCATAGTGTAAATAATTAAGGCAGTTACTAGTTTTGACAGACAATATTTCCAGTATTTCTTGTTTTGCCATACATCTTTCAACAATAAATTAAGTAATTAACTATTTTAACACATACCGTTAGAACTCAAGGAGTGACAAAAGTGCCTAATTGCGGAACCAAATTAGTTGCTTGTGTGATGTTAATAAAGGGTTGCAAGTTCATTGCAGCTGTGCGAAATATTGTTGGTATTATTACAAGTTGACTTAAGCATCTGCGTATTAATTCCTGCGGAACACGAGAACAGTACCTAGCCGGACAGTGATACTGGAGCTTGAAGGCAAGTAGAAATGTCATTAGCATCAAAACAAATTTGCTAAAATCGAGTATTTGTTACTGGAAATTGTTTATGAATGTGTGGAAGAGAACTTCCAAGACCATTAGGTTTTCCCCAGCATTGGTTGTATGTTTTGCTGCTCCTTTTAATTCTTAAATGCAGCCTGTTTACCTGACTACAGTAGATGTTTTGTAAATCTGTTGAAAGTTCTTTCCACTGTTGGAATCTTTTTGGAAGGCTAAAAACTTTGGAATCTGCTGGTATGGGTACGGATAACTTAGCTACTCTATTTCAAACTAAAGATTCTGAATGGCTTAGAGATCTGGAGAAATTGCACAGCATGTAAAGCAAGTTATTTTTTGTTTGCAGTCTTTGCGTGAAAGGTTACATGCCTGCTTTACTAAATTTTTAGGTAACATCTTAAATGTATTTGATCTGTTGAACACTAACAGACCTCGGATATGCAGTGAATACAAACTGGCCTGCCTATAACTTAATACAAAAATACTAGGATAAAATAGATTCTTAAGTCATACTGAGTACTTAAACCCCAAATTCAGTTAACATGGGATAATTAATTAGTTGAATTTTTTAACAATAGTAGTTCCTTAGCTTAGTGAGTTAAAGAATAAGGTATTCGTTTACCTGATAATTTGACCTGATGAAATTAAAGGTTTCAAGCATTAAATGACTCAGTAAAGTTAGAAGCATGAGGAACAGAAAGAAAAGAGCCATCTCTTGTCCTCTATAAAAATATTTGGCAGCTGGGAAAGAAAAATACAATCAAATGTTAAACACAGTTAGTATTGTCTTACTAAAAAAGTAAATACTCTTCCGATTATTTTTTTGTCCTTAATATTTTAGTGTATTTGAAAAACATGACCAGAAGAAACTAACAAGATATAATAGTGATCGTGATATTTCTGTGAAAACACTGTTTGAAATCTGTCTTGACAGATATATGGCTGGTACTTGCACTGAAGGAAACAACTGTAAATTTGCCCATGGAAACGCTGAACTCCATGAGTGGGAAGAACGAAGACAAGTTTTAAGAATGAAGCTCAGCAAAGCAAGAAAAGACCACTTGATTGCTCCGAGTGATAATGACTTTGGAAAATATAGTTTTTTGTTTAAAGATTTAAACTAATACTGAGATGACACATACATGGTATCAGCTGGAAGTGTAAACCAGAAAATTTGACAATAATCAAAAGCATGTGACAGAAAAGCTGCAGGTTTTCTGCTTTTATTGGCATATATTGTTCCCCCTGAACAGCAAAATATAGTAGATTTAGGGGGACTGAGCAGACCTGTCTGTGCTCTCATGAAACAGAGTGGTGATTAAAAAAAATCTGAAGTATTATGTGCTTACTCACCTTCTGTTGGACAGAAAGTTAGGAAATAGAAGAGGGGGAAGAGAGGTTACAATATCTAGGAAGCCCCCTAGTATCAGTCCTTCAGCTGAAAAACTTTAAGGTATCAAGGTATTACAAAACAGTGTGGGCTAAGAAGAAAATGATGGATGAAAATTCTTCAGATCTTTTAATGGAGAGGATTTGTTTAAAACAAAGTTTGCTACTTATCTATATGTAGGTTGCTAAAAAGGATTTTCTTATTAAAGATTTTAAACAAAATAACCATTTAACTACAATATATGTTGAATGGGTATTTTTTTCTCTATTTGTATGTTTCCACATAATTTACTGAAAAAGGATCTTGGGAGGAAAAAACGTATTAATTTTTGAAAATGAAGTAGTTAAAATTCTGTTTCTTGGTCTTTGCTGTTTAAATGATGATTTTGAAAGATTACACTTGTATGTCAGTATTGTGTATTATTGTATGGACTAATGTTGCCTGTAATAAAGAGAACTTTACACAAAGCTGTTTTCTGCATGTAGCCTCTCAGGATAGAGATTTTGTAAAAACAAACAATGATTTGCCTATTAGCAAAAGCTTGAGCACCTGTAGCTAGAAGTTGAGGAAGTTGGTATTTGTGTCTCCAGCTGTGTGTTTGCAGTTTTCTGTATTGTCATTAGCTCATTGCATCACTAAAATAACAAAAATGGCCAACTAACTTGCAAAGCAGACAAGCATTTTGGAGCTACGTGGTGCTGGGACATGTTTTCAGCCTTTTGACTTGGGCATGAACCACCACCTCGGCTGCAAGGTGGATGGTACTTCAAATTGCATTTCCTGCAGACCACAGGAACTGGAAACCCATTCACCGGCTGAGGTGACTTCTGAATCACAAGCCTTTGGGCTTTACAGTTGCTGGAGCTTCTGTTGCATTTTGGCTTCTGTGCAGGTGGTGCTTTCAGCTTTCTTTGTGAGTGTTTTTTTGTTATTGTTGGGGTTTTTTGGGGGTTTTTTGTTTGGTTTTTTTTACACTTTTCAGGTGTTCCTTCAAAATAGCTAAATCTAGGTTTCTTTATTTCCCCATGACTGACTGCTCCCTCCTCTTGAGAGTATTTTTCTCTGTTAATGGCTAACTTTCTATAATTAGAAGAGCTTTAAGAATGACGTCAGTTAGTTTGAATGGGCCGTATATTGTTAATGTAAAAAATTTTGAATCCATAGTTGGTTTGGTGATACCTATACACATGACAAGCCTGGATGCTGTGTCCCATTCACTTCACAAAATAAAAGCACAATGAATATTAAAACAACACCTTATGCTTCAGCCATAGCTTGGGGAACTTGTGAAGTGACTGTTCCTTACAGGCTAGGCTGAAGTACACTTGACTACACTGTACAGCCTGCATTCAAAATTAGCTTGGTGCTTGAGCTGCCACTTGCTGCAATGCTAATTTTTTACATTGTTTGTAATAAACTGAGCTTGAAATAGAGTACTATGGACACTGTTATTCCTGTGACAAAACCTGATTGTATTGTGTGCCTTTCTGAATTGTTTTCTCAATTTTATGCTTTCATTGTTTAATGTAAGTGCTCTGTAAATTACTGGACGTAATTCTAGACAAAACTAAACATGAAATCCTTGTTGTGTAAGGACGGTGTGAAATCTTTTAATGACTGCAGCGTGGAAGCCGTTGGGGAATAGCTGCCAGAGGGGGCTCAGTCCTCGCAGAAACGGAGGAATTACTCCACAGCTAGCAGGAGGCGAACAACATAATTCCTAACGCGTTTTTCTTGAGACCGCGGGTAGGACGGGGACCGAGCGAGGAGCCGCCGGCCTCACGGCATTCCCAGCCCCGCCGCCGGGCCCGTTCCCCGCCAGGACCCGCTCTGCCCTCGCTTTCCCCGGCGGGTCCCGTCTGCCGCCGGGGGACCGCGCCCCGGCTCGCCCCCAGCCGCGGCAGCCTGTGCGCCTGCTCGGGGCGGCGCGACGTGGCGGCGGCGGGTTCGCCGGTGGAGGAGGCCGCTCCGCCCGCCCCGGCGCGGCTGACAGGCGGGTGGTAGGGAGACGTGTGCGAGCGGGAGCGGCCCGGTGGCCCGCACCCCTCCCCGCCTCGGCCAGGGGTGATGTCGTTATGCGGCGGCTCCGGCCCCGCGGCTCCCCCTCGGCTGCGGCCTCGCGCCGCCCAGATGGCGCGGCGGCCCGAGCTGCTGTGTGGCGCTGCCATCGTGCTGGGCTGCGCCTTTCTCGTGGCCCTCAAAGTCACCTGCAGGTAATGGCGGGGGAGCGGCCGGGGTCCGGGAGGACCGGGGGCACGCGGGGCCCGGCGGAGGGAAGCGGCCGTCTGCCGCTCTTCCTGGAGGCGGTGCGTGCCCCAGAGGCCTGGGGCAGAGCCGCCTGCGGGGGTCCCGCCCCGGGGCCTGCGGGTGTGCCGAGGCGGGCGGCCTGGCCGGGCCAGGGGTCCTCCCGGGGCGCGACCCCTTGTGCCTACGCTGCCTGCGCGTCTCCCTGCGCTCTGTGGTCGGGGTCCGTGAGGTGCCGCGCGGGGCCGGGTCGTGTCGGGAACCTTCTAGGGGTAGGCGATAGACATTTTCCTCCCGGGTCCAGCGACATGCGATCCCCAGCGATGGCCGTTCTCGTGTCGTGGGCCAACACCATCACCAGTTCAGCGGTGTGGCAGCGGGGGGACGTGAGGCCCAGTGACCCGTGCCGGGCAGGGGCTGGAGGGGCATGGGGGGAGGCCCCCGCTCGCTGCCTTAATACACGGGTGGGAAAGAAGCAACAGTGTTTTTAAGACAGATATGGCTTCATCGGGGGGGTGGTGGCGGTAGCAGGTATGCGGATGCACGCGCACCTGAGGGACGGGCGCTTTCTTGAGAAAGCTGTTTTTCCTCATCTCCAGAGAATAACTTGTACCTCGCGTTACCACAGAAGGACTGAGCGGGCACGGGGCCGAAACCCGTCCTCAGTGCGCTCAGCTGGCTGCATTGGCGTGGGGGTACGAAGTGGTGGGAAACGGGTCTCTTCTGGATCATGCGTTAGTGTCGGCACCCTCCATTACCCGCACCTGCTTCAGTCAGAAAGATGCTTTGCCAGTCTTTTTCCTCTAGTCTGGTGGTGCTCATCTTGGCAGCTGGAACTTTCCTCATTGCGAAAGCCTCTTTGGTTTCTCTTTGCTGAGAGCCTGGTATACGTGGGTCAGTGGAACCAGATGATGTTTGTAGCTGGAAGTGCCAGGAGAGCTGGGTGATGCATAGTAAATGCGCTGCAGCTGGGCAGCTCGTTTCTGGAGCCTAAACTGTGATCTGGATGTTCTGGATGGGTTTTAGTTCAAGGTGATTGTTAGGTGCTTCAAGTCATGCTATATTAATTTGAGAAGATCTGTTGCATTTGGGGTTTAATTTTGGAGTGGGAGGAGGCTACAAGGATCTGATTACTTCCCTATTCTGCAGAATCTAACAACTTTTTATTCCAAGAAACACTTGATTCACAGGTAATGCTTCTGAAAAATACTAAGGCCGTCTTTTCTCACTTTTCCACAGGGGGTGTATTACTTGAATGGGAGTGAATTTTAAGTCTATGAACGAGTTGCTCTGTGAGCAGCAGTGCCTTTGTTCCAGTAGTCTGTATCTCACAGTGACTAGATAATTTAGACGAAAGCATAAAGTTGTTGCCATATCGCAGAACATAGGGTGAAGGATTTCTGAACCTAATCACCTTCCTGTTTTATTGCCTGTTACTAAAAGAAAAATAATATTTTTTTTTAATGCTTACAATGACACTTCTGTTTTCTTCCTGCTCTCTTTTATTTAAAACCTGCATGTTACTTTGATTTTACTGCTAGCTGTGTTTGAAAGCTCACAAATGGAACATGCTTGGAATGTGATTCTCACCACCCCGTACTCTGTACAGGAAGTTTGATTAAAGGGGTTTGGCTTTTCAGCTTGTAGTTAAATAGACAAACTAATGTCAGAAAGGTATTCCCTGTTCTGTTGCTATCAGAAGCATAGAAAATTCAAGTGTAAACATTACGCGTGCAATTTGGAGGATGGTTAATTGCACATGTTAACTAGGACTACAGTACATAGTTTCTCACCACACGTTAGTACGGTTTGCAAGTGAGTCTCAGCACCAGAGTACAGTTACTATCGCTGCACTTAAAACACGTAACTTTTGAGGCCCATGGATAAAAAGTACGGAAAGGGAAAGTTCCTCTACTAGAAGATAATCTGTTAGTAGGGTTTGAGGTATTGCAGGTTTATAGTGGCTCAAGGAACAGCCAAATGAAGCCTGACCTAACATGTATTATGAAGGAAAGCCTGTGGTTTAGAACCTGAATTATTTCTGGCACTATGCAATTGTCTTTTGAGACAACCCCACTCTAAGGACCTTGCAGTCAAAGGGGCTGATCCTACAGGCATTTGCATGTGTTTTCTTTTATTACCAGGTTGTTCTGTTGAAAGGAGTTAAGTTTTTATAGGCTCTGTGCAGCAGGTAAACAACACAATCAGTGTTTTAATAAACAGTGTGTCATTATTATGTTTGTATAATTGTTATGTAATTCTCAGTTTATACTTGTATAATTTTTAGGGGTTCAGAGCACTATTCTCTTCGTAAACCTGGGAATTACGTAAAAGTAGGGTTATGCGTTTGGTATTGCAGAGGGAGACGGTACTGACCAAATCAGCTTAAGAAGCTGGTAGCTGCTGATTTATTGTGTTTTGTTTTTTTAATGATTACTGGAGCTTTTTCATATTTGAAGGTAGCCATGTGGTTCCTGACTCATTCATGTCATGGGACTGCTGTTGATCTGTTTTATACTTTCTTGCAATTTGGAGCCAATTTCATATCTCATTTGTAAGGCTTATGCTGCATCTCTTGAATCAGTTGTCCACTTTCGGTTTAATTCAGTAGAGGAAGCAGAGCTTTTAAACATATTTAGGTTGTCCGTTTTCATTAAACTAGTTAAACAGTAGAAATTCTAGTTAATGTCTCTGAAGAAGTACACGTTAGCGTGAGATCAACACTTAACTGCCACGTTTAGCTTTCTGCAGCTAATCGGCATGTGTGTGCTGACCTGTGAGTTAGAGCCGTAGCGCATCGGCGGTGTGTCCTGTCCAGCTGGCAGTTAGAAATAATGGGAAGAAGGTGGCAGTTTGGATAAGTGTGGAGTGCAGGAATGGGAGGGAACCAGAGGTGTTGGTAGTGAGGTGACGTAAGAACCTAGGGGTTGGGGAAGGAGGTGCTGGTTTACTTATTGGGGGAGAAGGGAAGGAGCAAAGGTAGAAGTCCATAGAAGGAACTAGATTTTTGGCCATCTGTGTGAAAACAGTTTTGTGAGTAGTGGAATTAATGAATTGTAAACACGAGGGACCAGCTAATATTTTTAAAACTCTGGATTTCAAAGCAAATACTGTTTCTTACATGTGAATTAAGAATTTCCATAATTTTTAGAAAATATACTGGGAGTGATTCTTAAGGATTGAGCTTTAAAGTGTGTGCTTAGTAACCTGGAAATGAGAGAAGAGCTGTGGCTTTTGTGAGTCTGTATTGTAAAAACAAAGGTGGTACTTAGAAACCAGAATGATTTTAAAGTTTGAAAATGTGGCAGTCGTCGTTAGGAGGTTGCTTAACATAGGAGTTTCACAGTGTTCGGGGATCGATAATTGTGTGACAATTACTAAAACTGTAACCTGAGAAGGATAAAATATCAGGTAAAAAGATTTTTGTATTAGCTTTTTGTTGTGATACAAGGTAAAAGAAGGTACAGTCTCTTCTAAAACTTCCTGTCGCATACGGAACCGTGGCAAAATTCAGCATTACAGTGGTGCGGTCCAGTTTTGAATCTGACTTGCTCTCGTGTAAATATAGCTAGTGGAAAACTTTGGAATTAAGAGAATAGAAGAAAGATAATATGATCGTTCCCTTGCATTTAAGGCAGTTTATACTATAACAACTTCTGAACACCTTGGAAATGCTGAGTTCTGGATTGTTTGATTATTTAATTGCTGATTTGATAGAAAATGGTTTCCTGAGTATTTGGTTTACGTTCTTGGTGTTACCGTTCGAACTAATTTATCTGTCGTAATCTCTTTAAATCGAGACTGTCTGTTTGTTGATGTTGTCTTTACATTGAAGAGGAAATGTGCCCTCAACAGTTTGCAGTCCCTGCTCTAATCAGTAAAATAAACCAACACATATTTACATATTTTTTCCTAATACAATATAAAAGAAGCGTAGAATACTTGAAAGCAAAGCGTAAGGCAGGATAATAGTCTCTGTTTATATAAACATCACATCACAAAACTTTATGACCAGTGTCTCTTCTCTTATTAGGGTGCTGTTGCCTAAAGTACAAGTGTTAAAAGAGGATGAGGCCAGGGAAGAAATCCAAAGAAATCATTCTTCCTGGTAATTTTATGCTTTATAGCAACCAGCAATAAGAGTGTGAGCTAACATACCCATAAACGTAGTGCATGGTATCACGACGTGACTTTCTAAAGCTTATTAAGGGTGATCTTTAGATTTTTATGGTATTTCATGAAACTAACTCAGGTAATGTAAGTTGTAGTCATTTGCATCAATTTCTGAAGTTTTGTCACTGCATGACCTTCACGAAGATGAAGTAGTAGGGTTTTGGGCACACTTCTTTTAACTACTGCTGTACAATCTCAATAACCACTCTAAATTTCCTTCCTGCAGTCGAGCAAAAGATGTAACTATGCCAGCGAAGCTTCCAGTGAATTTTTTCTCCACAAGATCTCCGGTCATCGATCTTTTTCGGGGACAGTTAGACTACGCAGATCACCTTCGTCAGGATTCAGAAATTGTGCTGTATTTCTTCTATGCGCCATGGTGTGGCCAGTCCATTGCAGCAAGAGAAGAAGTAGAACACGTGGCCGGCAGATTGTCAGACCAGGTAACTCCAGGGAGGATACGAATCTTAAACGTGACCTGATAGCTTTTCGATCTCCAAGCGGGTGCTATGTCATCCCATAGGAACCAGTCGGACGTGAATGCTCACGTTGCGGGGTAACTCGGCCAGTCGTCTTAACGCACAGAGTGTTAGAATAAATGGAGAAAAACTGTGTTTCCTGATCAATTGTCTGTTACTTCTGCTCCTGAATGGGGAAGTCTACAAGTTCCTTCTTGTAAATTGTTCTCAGATTTATTCAACTGCCTTCACACAGAAATTACAGGGAGTTCGCTTCCAGGTCCAGGATCCTTGGAGACACTGGTAATCATATAAGATTGCAGCCGTAGCGCTGTTTTCTAGCAGTTGGTTACCTGTGAACGCTTCACAGGTACAGCTTTCCTAAACCTCCGCTTGTTGAGCTCCACTCTGCAGAAAAAGTAATTAATACGAATTATGACTAAGTTAGTAAATTTGAAGGATATAGATTAAGAAGCTTAAAAACTAGAAAGGTGACCAAAAGGATTGCTGTTGCAAAATGGGAAAAAATAGTAATTAAAAAAAAAAGTACTGCGTGAAAGAAATAAGAGCAGCAGGTACGGAATACTGAGTTGAAAACACACTGAAAATAGCAGATGGAATGGATTGGAAAAAAGTACATGTTAGATAAAGAAGGTCACAGTAATGTACTTTGATAGTTGTGAATTTTTACCTGCTTTGCAGGTGCTGTTTGTGGCTGTAAATTGCTGGTGGAACCAGGGGAAATGCAGGAAGCAGAAGCATTTCTTTTATTTTCCTGTGATACACTTATACCACCGGAGGTAAGATTTCTTACGTACCGGCGGGAGTTTTTATTGTTGTTTTGGGAAACAGAGATATCGTATAAAATGTTGTATTTATGGCTATAGTAAATAGCTGTAGAGGGGGAGATTCTGAGTGAAGCTCATCCTGTATGCTACTTGGGTGTTAAGAAGGGCTGTAAATGTCAGTTAAATGACATGCTGTGGCTTCCTTCATCCTTAAGGAAACTTTCTTTTGCCTGTACATCTCCCTGAAGTTCTGCCTCCAGTGAAAAGTAAAGAATTTGGATTTATATATAAATTTCGGTTGTCTGCTTGTTCTGTAGATGGATTGTATCTACTAGTCCCAAGTTGTGACAGGAATAAAGTATATACTTAGGGGCTATTGAAGTTTGTGGAATTTAAGTGCATCTTTAAATCACACTATGTACCGAAGACTTTCGTCTGAATTTGAACTTTACACTCACATTTTATGCTCCAAATGTTGAGATACCACTGTATAAAATTTTATATAATCTCACTTCTATTTTTTAGTATTTGTCTGTATTATCCTTCCCCCCCCCCCCCCCGTGTGTGTGTGTGGGGAGCAGAAGGTAAGGAAACACACTTTCTAATGCTAGGGACAGTAGAGCTAGACGCTGTGTACTTTAAAACTTGCGTTTTGCTTGTGTATTCTGGTCTTGAACTGCAGCTCTCTTCCATTACAGAGGCTGATTTTGGTTTTTGGGTTTTTGTGGTTTTGTTGTTGTTGGTTTTTTGTTGGGGATTTTGTTGTGGGGTTTTTTTTATGTATTGAGGGGGAACAATCCTGATCTTTGTCAGCTGAACTTGGAATAGACACAGATGGCACTGCCATAATTCAAACTGTAATAAAAAAAACCAACAATCACACTTGCACATACATTGACTTAAACTTACTTGATCTCGAAATTGCAACGCAATAGATGGATACACTTGGGTATTATCGGTAACCTTAAACAGAGTTGCAACAAGACGAGATGTAAATTCATGCTGATACTTCATAAGAACCCCGAAGGGCAATGCACCTGTCATGCCTGAGATATTAAACCTCAAACCTTGTGTTCCGGGCGTGTGACCTGTTGAAGCAGTGCGTGTTGCTGTTAAGACAAAGGTTTGTAATAAAGTAATGTAGGATGTAGAATAATCTAGCGGGCTCTAGAAGACCATTTCAAAGCATCTGAATGTTGGTATCTCAGTGCAAGTTTGATATTTTTCAGAGTGTCTGTATGCATAAATGATATTAAAAAATGCATCACGGTAAGTTTTTCAGTGGGAATGGACTAATTCCTCATGGTTTTTGTGTTTGATTTCATTTTGGACTGTGATGCTTTGTCCAGCCTAATGATAATAAATCAGGTGCAGGATTGCAAGGGGATAAAGGAGAAGCCAATTGTAGCCACAAGGCCCGGCCCGCCTTCTGTTTTAGCACTACCTGATGTGATGTGAGAGGTATTATCAGATGGCCGGGGGAGAAACTGTAGACTCGCTGAGTCTATTCATCAGCAGTGCAACTGGATTCATCCCTGCTTTATTGAGTACTACCTGTAAAAGTCTACGTAAAAATATTGTGCCTTTTCAGATCGATACTGTTTGAACTTTCTAAAGATTTTAAAAAATCAAGTGAAATTAGTGACATTTTTCAGATTTGTATTTTTAAGCCATGTGTATTTACTTTGGATGAAGCACACAGATACGTATATGATCATATAATTAATTCCTGCATTTTACCAACCTCTTTAATGGGACTCAGAGGTGGTCTCCATCCCTTCGTTCCCACCAGTACACTGCACCTACCCATAGATGCTGCACTAGAGTCACTGCAGTTTCTGTGCTGTAGATCAAGTCTGGTAAAACAACTCCTCTATCAGTTACAGAAGCCACTGTTAATTAACACACAGAGCCATTCCCTTGAGGCTGAGCGTGCTGTCTATGTAACTCCTATCTCTGCCACCCCCAGGAGGGACTCTCTCTATTGTTAATTTAAGTCTTAATGTTTTATTATTTTTTTTGGTACTAGTTTTGGACCAATTGAATACAAAGGCCCTATGAGTGCTGTTTATATTGAAAAGTTTGTTCGCCGGGTGATGACACCACTACTCTACATCTCGTCTCGATCAAAATTACTAGATTTCCTCTCAAATTATGAGGTACTTGTCTCTCTTCTCTAGCTTTACCACTGTGATTCAGAAAGAGTTTGACTTGTTTCACGATTAAATTTGATCTGCTCCAAAGTACTAGTTTATTTCCAAGATCCTGAAATCAGTGCTGTGTAAATTGGTTAAAATCATAAAAATATGAAATGACAAATTCATCATGTTGGTTCCCTGTATAATGACTCTTATGATTTAGCGATGCTCTTAATTTACCGTACTTCAGTATGTAGAGACAACAATCAAAGTTGTTACCTCGCCAAAAAGTTACATATGAACTAGAAGGGAGAAATCTTCTTGCAAAAATCTTGCAGTCTGAGTTGGAAAAACATTTGAGAAATGTATAATCATTGATTTTTAAAGGAATATTAAACCTTTCTAATAAGATAAGTCTGTTAAGTAAAAACAAATGTTATATCAGTTGAAATAACAGCTCCCAACCACTTTGTGTGCTGTAACTTCATGATTTTAATCCACTGGTGTATTGTGTTTTATTACTTTTTGGTCTGTCATGGTCAGAGGTGCTGAGATTGTTAGCAATACTAGTGGATTAATAACTTCCAATCAGACAAAATGCACTTACAGCAGAGTCATTTATAATCCCTTTATAACTGTTCATTTTGGTAGCGCACAGTGGAGAAATACCATGATCTTACTAAACCCCAAGCTATTAGAGCAGAATGGAAAACCTGATCAACAAATTGATGCTGTAGTAGTGGCCTAAACACGCGAGGGGCTTTCAGGCGTTTCGGATTGAAGCAGAGTTCCTCTCTGAGTTAGCTCGTGTTCTAATGGCTGGTCCTGCTGCAGGATGGAGCACGACCTGCGCTGTTAAATGAAAGCTGCCACAGGGGACGCATGCTGGTAGTTACCGCGGGTAGGTCCCATGCTTGTTCACGCTTCAGTTTATCCCTCAGGAGCTATTCGTGGGTTTAGTTTTCCAGCGTTTTAAGTGGGGACCGTGAGTCAGGAGTAGCGAGATGTGCATCTGTCTCTGACGCTGATAGTTTCTGCGATCGCAACCAATTCTGTTGTCCTTTCGCTGCTTCAGTTTTACCGTTCTAAAGCTCTGTTATTTTTTGGCCTCCTATAGAGATTTGAAAACAGCCGTGCCTGGTTTTTGGTCAGTGTTACATGAATTATTTCTTGGTTGTCGGCAAAAGGTATTTGCTTTACAGTAGGAGGTGCACTTCCATTGGAAAAAGACTAAGACGAAAGGCAAATTTATGGGGAAACCAGAAATGTTTTTTTTTTTAAAATAATTCTTCGCAGTTGAACAGATATTTTTATTTCTATGTTCAAACTTCCCCCCCCTTCCTGTGCTTCAAATTCTGTGGCTCCAAATGCCCTATCTCGTTTATGTTCAGCGTTTGTTCGTTCTTTTTTCTGAAATGGACTAAGAATAGAGTCTGATCTTTCATGCCGCTCGCGGTCGTTTAAGGCTGAGGTTATTTCGCAGACGGTGGCACTAAGTGCTCAGTGTCTTGCCTCTTTAAAGTTAAGCAAGAGACGGAGAAGGGGATACAAAAATAACAGCCAGCTCCTGCAGTAAGATCTGTTCATGGAACAGGGCATTGTCTAGTGCAAGTCCGGGTGAGTGCTATAAGAAAAGCAAATGCTGAGTGGTCAGGAGCTGGGATACAGAGAAGATCTAAGAAACAGAGAATTGTATGTGAAGATGGATGGAGATGGAAACATAGGCACAACGGAAAAGTTTGTTTTTAAACTAGAAACAAACACATTGTTTCATCATTTTAAACAGTTAGAAATGTCAACATCTTCTAATGTTTTCCATGTAAGTGGAGGAACGTTTTACCTTTTGTAGGAGAAGATACAATCCAGGAAGTGACTCCTGTGTTTAAGAAGTGAGAGAGTTTCAGGAGTAGAGTAGGTTACAGGAAGTGCATTTATGGCACAAACTAATTGCTACTTTGAGAGCCTTGGCTAGTTTCTTCCTTTGATTTTTGATCCTGAATATAATAAAAATGTAAATTCTTTAGCCGAAGGGAAAGGAAAGAAGACTGTAACAGATTATTTGGCACCTTGACCACTGTCTGCTGCTTGATCAGGTTTTTGTGGTTTCTTCATTGAAAAGCTAATTAATTTGAAGTTCAGAATATTTTCTGAAAGATTTGTCATCACCAGTATCTAATTTTCAATCCTGCGTTCTGCTAGGGAATGGGTTCAGCAAACTTACGTTAGGGATATTTACTCATGACTTGAAAATTTCAGTTGAGAAGAACCTCTCTGTAGCTGCACTTAGGCAGCGCCCATTCTGGGGCTTGTTCCTTGGCTGTTTCATTCTACTTTGGTATTAAGGTCTCCCATATTAAGGAAGCAGTAGGTTGCAGAGCAGTTGCCTGTCACTCACTTTTGATCCTCGTTGTTTTGTTTCTCTGTCCAAGGATAGCACTATGTATAATGTAGACTATGCAGTAGGTTGGTAAGTTATTAGTAGATGAGTGATTCATTTGCAGGGCATCATGTTCAGCCAAATTCTGGTCAGCATTTGTTTTCACACTTAAAAGAGCTACTGCAGGCTTCTTTCCTTGTTTCAAGGGCATTTTGTTGTTGCCTGTCAATTTACTGATAGCCAGGACTTCAAGCCCATAGTAGTTCTTTTCCATCTAATCTGTGAAGCTTTTGGTGCTTTAATCTTGTATTCAGATTCCAGTAGCCAGGTTTTGACAGAAGAAGCATCTAGCAAAGAAAACCAGGAGCTCTACCCACAGTCAATTGAATATCAAAATCCATTAAACATGTTAGCATGCCTGAACTAACAAGTACTGTAAAGGTACCAAGATAAACATTCAAAGCATTTTTTTTGTAAAAGTTGAACCACACCAAGAGATACTGAAATTGAGCAGTATTTTATCTTGCATTCAAATTTTAATTAGCATGTTTTTATTTCTAAGACATACTGATGAACAGAATCCAGCTAAATACAAGATCCACTGGTGTTAGTTACACGGTATTTATGTCCGTTCCTCAACCAAATCGTGAATGTCATGAGATGCTGTATTGATCTCACAAGAGGGTGCTCAAACTCCGTGAAAAAAATTCCGGTTGAAGAGTCAAAAGTTAAGATTCTACATTTTCTGATTTTTTTTTTTTGGGGGTGGTTGTGAAATGATACTAGTGCAAAACTAGAACGGGTTGAGAAGTAGAATTTAATTTTTGAGAGCAAGGAAGAAAATCCCATTTGGAAAGCAGTTAAAATCTACATGCTTGCTCATTCCTTCAAAGAGGCATGATAGCCTTGAGGCACGGTTCAGTAATAAAACCATGCAGGCTGTTCTCCAATTAGAATTACTCGCCTGTAGATCTCTGTTAATTCTTAAAGTTTCTACAAACTTGCTGTTCTGTTACTGTTGAGATTCTTGTCAAGTCTGTTACTTGTTTGATTTAATTGGCATCGCACATCAGTTTCCATTCCTCTGGTGTAGAGACCAAGAAAGAAATAGTCTACGCTACAGTTAATGGTTTTGTATTTCCCCGTATGAGTTGCATTAGGTAATGGTACTAATGACTCTTTGCTATTGAGGTCCTCGGGTTTGTTCCAAAACCTTTCCTACAGACACTCAGTTTGAGGCAGACATTGAAAATTGTTTCATGGAAAGAAAAACTCCAGTAAGCTCCACTCCAGCGATGCCAGTGCTCCTGATGCAGTGTCTTTAAGTTATCCCTGTGTCGCATTCCAATATTTCATGCTCCAGCAATTCATATCCTGTTCAACTGATTATTCCTAACTGTCTGCATGAAGATAACCATAACTCCACACAGATGGTTGCCTGGAAGCAGCTGAACGTCAATAACAGCTTGTATATAGATTTCCATCATAAACTGTATGCAGGTAGCTGTTGCTACACCAGTTATTGATCATTTTGGAGGCTCTTACATGAGAGGAAGTGGGAGTTGCTGCCATGAAGCTTTTCTTAGCATACTTGTATTCAAAACTAATCTCACTTGTTACAGAGCAAGATTCCTTGTTAGTCGCTAGCATGTGGAAGCGTTCAGTTTTGTTAAAATGAACAGAGTAGTTGGTATGAGCAAGTGAATCTCCTCATTCTGATAGAATAACAGGAAAATTGGCATGATACTTGAGAAGACGCTTCTCTTGTATGTATAATTGCGGCCTGTAACAGGGAGGAAATTTTAACTGTTCTGGGGTGATCATTAAAAGGACGTTAATTAAGCAGATTACTGATTAGGCACATAGCATTAGTGTATTTGGGTCTGTCTGAGATGGAGTTAATTTTCCGCATAGCAGCCCTCATAGTGCTGTGCTGTGTATTGGCGGGTAGGAGGACGTTGATAACACACCAGTGTTTTGGCCGCTACTGAGCAGTGCTCACACAGCATCTACTTTGTGTCTCCAGCATTCCCCCCCCCGCCCCCATCAGCAGGCTGGAGGTGGACGAGATCTTGGGAGGGGACACAGCCAGGACAGCTGACCCAAAGTGACCAAAGGGATATTCCATACCTTATGATGTCTGCTCAGCCGTAAAAGCTAAGAGAAAGAGCGGGGAGAGGAGGCATTCGTTATTTATGACGTTTGTCTTCCAGAGGATTGCTACGCGTACTGAAGCCCTGCTTCCCAGGAAGTGGCTGGACATCGCCTGCTGACAATAAATCTTTTGGTTTTCCTTTGCTTCTGCGCGCAGCGTTTTGCTTTATTAAACTGCCTTTATCTTGACTCGTGAGTTTTTTCCATTTTATTCTTCTCCTCTCCCTGTCCTGCAGAGGAGGGGAGTGATAGAGTAGCGTGGTGGACACATGGCATCCGGCCAAGGTCAGCCCACTGCACTTAGTATATATTCTGCCACTACAATTTTTTTTCTTATTGAAAAAACACTTTCCCAAAATGTCTGATGGAAACATCTTCTTCACAATCTGGAAGTCTTAAACTGCTGTTAGCGTACAACAGAACTGGCGGTCAGAATCAGAACCTCACCTTTTTAAACACCTTTATAAATCTCTAGATCTGACTTTTGGCGTCGTGTCACATTTTACTGTCACTTTTGACTCTTCTTTCATTCGCTATTTGGTGCCATAAGTTTGGTTCGTACAGTAATGGTATTCGGTAATGGTCTATAGGAAATGGGAAACTAAAATTTTGATCATCTTATCTGTCTCCTTATTTTGGTTCACTTGAATGCTTTAAAAGTTTTTTTTTTTTTTAAAGAGATTGTTTCTCTTTACTGTTTTAATTTGGTACTAGGAGAAAAAAAAGAATGCAAATTACTAACCTGTTTATTATTTTAAAAAGAAGATTGAGCGCTATTATTTTGCTATATCTTTTCACTTCCATTTTATTTATATTTTTATTTCTTTCTTGACAACTGTTGTTGCAGAAATTTCACTAATTGCTTCTATCTCATTTTTTATTATTGATAATTTTCTTGGGGTACCTCATAAGGAATCTTTACAAACAAGATTCTTGTGTTTAGCATTCACTCGTGAAAGATAATTCCCACCTCACAAGAGCAGGTCATTAGTTGGAACGGGCAGTGTTGTTACAGATGAACATCCTGAGATCGCTAATTCATACGGAATTAGCTCAATTCATATGGCCAATATGAATAACCAAATTCATATCACTGATGACAGTAACAGGTAAAATATATGTTCATGTTTTAAAAAGAAATTAAAAAAATTTGATGTAAAACTCACCAAGAAAATAAAGCAGCCTCCAAAATACCAAATGAAAATACTTATGTGGGAGTATATTTGCCACACAAATAGGTGATTGGCGAGTCTGGAATCTTTTGTTCCGCAGCAGTCGGTAGAGTGCTCTTGCTTTGTGTATTAAATGCTCTTTCTGTATGCACTGGAGGAACGGGGAAACAACACACAATAACCAAATTCCATCGCTTACTCTGTCCTGAAAGTGAATTAAGCCAATTTGGTGTGTTAAAAACATAATTAATAATAGTTTTTAATGGATTATATTTTGCAAAATTTAAAACCAGGACTTGATTGAAATTTTGGAAGAAGAGAAGTCTAAAGACTGTATTCCAAGTCAGCTTCTCTCGGATTCTCTTCCTGAATTTAATATGAAGCCATTCAGGCCTATTTAGGGATGAGTCTTTTAAATTTTGAATTGTCTGTTTGGCAATTTGATGAACTTTATGGATATGCAGGTGGGCTATGGGACACTGTCATAAGTTTTGTGCGGCTGGTCTCTCACTGACTCCTGCAGGATATATTGAAAGAATTTGCAACGACTGATAGCTTCACGATGGGGTGATAAGTTGCCTTAGCTGTTCAAGTATTCACGCACAAAATGTGTGAATTCATGTAGTTGCTGATAACGTGCAATATAGTAAACAATTAAAGTGTTACTGCTTAAGTCGTTTATACTCTGAAAATCACATTTGATATTCCAATTCTAAAAGAAGTCATTATGATGCTTATGTGGTTCTTATGTTGGTGCTGGAACTGACTCATAAAATAGTTGCAAAGCAAATATTAATTGTTTCTAGTGAACTTTAATAGTTAACATGGGAAATACGCAGTTTGAAACGTATGCATCTACAGCCATAAAAACCTACTCTCTTACATAGCTTTTGAATAATGACTTTGGAACTGATTTCCATTCAGTCTTTTCATATTAAAATTTTTCTTGCAGCATAAAGTGACTGTTTTTCAGTAAACGTTGTCTTTTTAAAATCTGTTGTGTTTTACTGTTGGCAAATAATTGCTGTGCCCCATGTATTTATACTTGAAAATAGCTTAACTAACTCTAATTCTTATTATTTCAGCCTGGAGTTCTAGGATACTTTGAGTTCAATGCTTCACCTCAACCGCCTGGTTATTTAACTTTCTTCACGTCAGCCTTACATTCATTAAAGAAAGGTAAAAGCTTCCTTTTCATAATTGAAGGCATCTGCGAATGAGTTACGTGTATGGGCTTCAGTAGTATTTTGCAATATTTTGTAACTTGGGAATTAATCCCTTCTGAGCGTTTCTTGCTGTTGATCTAATTATGAGACTGTCTTTTATTATTAAAGTGCGAGGATTGCTTACATAAAAGGCTTAATACGTGATCGGCCATCATGGAATAAAGTATATGACAGGCTGCTATTCATGGATAGGTTAAGAAAACCTAAATGTGTAGCTGTAACCCATAGAGAGCCATAATCAGACTAGCGCTTACTTAAGTTGAATCCGAGGGAGTATTTGTCTTGTGCGACATTTGAAATGTCAGGTTCAGAGGCATTAGGATGAGCTTGACTTTGTCAATACTTGGTAACTGAATTCAGCAAAGCGCTTTCCTGGATGGAGTTACAGAGCTAGTACCAGGTAGCGTGATGAGAAGGGCTTTTTCCCCCTGTTGTTTTGCATTAATAATCTAAAATACAAAAACTCTTGCCTTTAAATGTACAAACTTTGTATGTAATTAATACCTTTGGGGTGGGGGTGTGTGTGTGTGTCATAAATTCTGGATAGAACTTTCTTAAAGTTGACATTAGCACATTTTATGGATATTTCTTCCTGTCAGCAAATGAAAGGAATTGATACCATTATTCTGATTTTTACTGTGCCAGTGACTTGGTATATTATGTAGAGCCTGTTCTCCTATATTTTGTTCTGTAATATCCCCATTTATGTGTTGGGGTAGTTCTTTGCAACATAAAGATGAGAAGCATTCTATCCTTACGTGTACATATTTATAAAAATAGAAATAGTGTAATACATATCTAAATAATATGTATTTTTAGTAAATGTACATCATCTAAACAGTCAACGTTCATACCTTTTCCTCATAGGTATATCTCATCTTGGCTTTTGAGATGCCATAACATATAGCAAGGTGCATCTATGATACCAGATTCTGTCTTTAATAAGCAAATCAAGAAACTGGACAATTCACATTCTCTACATCTGAAGTGCAGTAGAGGAACACGTTTCTTCTTGTTGCGTGCTCCTGTCATCTTTCTCCGACCTCACTTATCACCAACATTGGCAGTCGCTATTCAGTGAGGGTTCTGTGCCTTTTCTGTGGCTTTCAGGAGAGAAGTTCGGTGCGTATAATTGTATTTAAAACTGAAAATTTGCCCTTTCAGATTACCTTGGAACAGTACGTTTCGGAGTGATCACGGATAAACGTGTTGCAGAGGAGATCTCATTGGTGCGTTCGGGCAGCGTGTATTTGCACAGACATGTCAACACATCTCTTGTGAGTATTGTATTTATGTTGTAGTGACTCTGAGACGGTACATGGAGATTGAAGCTCTGTCGTAGTAGACCATGAATAAGTATTTCATAGAGCTTTAGGATACAGGATGCTTGAGAACGATGTTTTTGTACAGTAATACACATTTTCATGCTACCAGTCAGCAGCTATTCTAAACGGGAGCTAAGACCCAAGTTGATCGTCTCTATCAAAACAAAACGCAAAAACCCCAAGCACCTCAGAAATGACTACACGAAGACTTTTTCCTAAAGTTTCTGTGTCTTTCACTGGGTCAGAATTAGAAAGCTACTTGAATGAGGATACGGACAAAGAGATTTTCCGGAGAGAAATAGTAGGAATAGTTAAAAGTTGCATTTCGGTTTAAAGGTATGACGTTACACTGAGTAGAAAAATCATGCAAATGAATTTAATTGAAAATTTATAGTAACTGTTAGTCTTCCAAAACTGAGGCACATGGATTAAGACTGAAAATACGAACTTCTACGTTTGCTGTTTGGCATAGACACCTTATCTATCCACACTGCTGCCGTGAGTGTGAAGATAAGTATTGTAACATTTATTTTATTCATTTGAGACTAGGAAAAACACGGATTTTTTTCAGATTAAATTACTGGTAAATACATAAAGTACTTTTATCTGTGCATATGATTTAAGATAAACTTGCTTTATTTTATTAAAATGATCCTAGAAGCTGTGAGTGCTTTATATTATGCATTCCTTTTCCCCGCATTCAGTAATAAGAAATACCAGTTTTAAATGCAGTCTTGATGTTGGGGTCTTAAAAGACTAATTTAAAATGAATTAATAACGGTGAATGAGCAGTGGGGAAAAAAGTTTTCTAATATACCATAAATCAAGATTGTGATGATACCGATGTAGAGACTGAGCTCTTATTAAAAAAGTTTATACTAGTGAGAAGAGTAAAGATTATAAAGACATAGTAAAAGAAAGACGAGCTTCCCTGGTAGAACGCTTTTTGACTGAGAGATTGTGCCCGTTCCTATGATCTTACAAGCATTTGGAAAGATCTCCCAAAGGGAAAGGGTATATGAAATGCTGAAGCTCCCTGAATAGCGTCATTAAATTTAGAAAGAGAGTTTTAGGCATTACAGTAACACAGCATGCCATATCTGAGAACTGCATTCATTACTAAACCAAGTGAGGACAAATAACTATTCTCTCCCCCTTCAAGATCTATCCAAATGACATCATGAACTATACCGCTGAGAACATTTGCAAGTGGGCTCTAGAAAATCGAGAGATGCTTATACGCTGGCTGAGACCACATGGTGGAAAAAGCCTTCTTCTAAACAACGAGCTGAAGAAAGGACCAGCACTTCTCATATTTATACCTTACAATCCCTTAGCAGAAATTCATCCTCTTTTAGATGAAGTAAGTGAAATAATTTTTTTTTTTTTTACTTCAAAAATACTAGAACTCGAGAACTCTATAGTCAGGGTTCTGAGCTTAATTGTGACAGATATCTCATTTTATTTCACTGTTCCAAGTATTCAATTTTGTTTAAAAACACGTTTTCTCAAGCCATGTTATCACAACTCTCTTACGCCAGTTTGCATTTCACACAAAATGCCTTTGTCACGCCGTTTAGAACAAGCACCTAACTCTTTTCTTTGACTTCTTTCTTTTCGTGGCGAGTTCTGCGTGAGAGATGCAGATCTTTGGTCCTCTATTCCAGCTGACATAGCTCATATGAAAGAGCAAGAACGTGTTGAGTATTGCAGGACTTGTGTTTTATCCACCCCATGCTGTTTCTTCTCTCCTTCTGTCTTCCCAGAGGTGGTTACATGAGGAAGAATGGACCTTTTATTAACCCAGTGTTATTTGAAATACAGCCCTAGTGAAAAACTACTCAGAAGTAATATGATTTTTATATCTTACATGTTCCTTAGTCGTCTTCCAATTTTCTCCTCCTCTGCCATTATTTCCATTTGTGATCTACCTAGAACAGGAGTTTGTGTAGCTGTGGAGTAAATTAGATAGGGAAACAAAACTAACATGGCTGAAAAATATTTTTTTTTTTCCCCCCGGGCTATTTTTCAGCTGGAACCCCTTGTCCCATTTGGCATATCACACAGCCGCACATCACAATGGTGATAGTATAGCACTAAGGACGGTGCGGAACAAGAAACAAGCACCTGCGGAAGATGAAAAGCAGGGTTAGGTTTTGGTGGCAATGCTGACTTACAGACATGGTACCTATGTCCTGGAATGTGTGGTTTCCACAAGGCGGCCTAATTAATGTTGCAGTGTCTGAAGCAATGAGGAGAAAAAAGAAAATAACTTCTGATACAATATTTAGCCAAACTAGAAAGCACAAGGAAAGCTAGACTGGTACGAGATAGGGTTGGGGAAATCTTTGCGGAAAGACTGAAAAAGAACTGCAATTATTCTTGCATTAATCTGTCTTATTTTTGGCACACTTGATTCAGCGATGCTTGTCACAGATTAAACGTTGTAGTAACAGGTACCACTTATTCAGATCAAATAGTGCAACATAAGATGTTCCGTTTTGGATTTCATTCTACTAAATAAGAATATTTCTCTGTATCAAAATGTGAAGAGATTCAGAGTGTTCCATTTGATCTTGCGTAGCTTTGCTTTGATAGAGAGATATTATGCAACTTGCTTACCATCGGAAGAGATGTTTACTGCAGTCCTCCTGTGGATTTCATCAAGCGATGAAACAACCCGACCGTAAGGCAGCAGAGAACAGGGCTGTCAAGTTGTATGTTGAAAGCTCTCGGAGCAGAATTTTTTTTCTTACCGCAACTGTGGCTTTCTGTTCATAATTTCTTCTCGTGTTTATGTAGTCAAAATCTTCAGGCTAGATTATAGTATGAGGGGTCAGTTTTCTTTTAGGTATTTAATTGAGCATTTTCAGGATGAAAACATCTAACCATGAATTCTTACAGACTGTAACAAACTGTTGCTATAGACCACGTCTTAATACCGATGATCCCGTGACACAGCACCCCTCCTAGATACGATGCTTCAACATCCCTTTGATAACGATTCCTGTCAGAGTGTTCTTGTATAAGCAATGTGTTCTTGTGTAAGCAAAATACAGCAATTCTGTGTTTTGATTGTATTTAATGTGATAGATGAGGATGAAGGGAAACTTCCTCTTTCTTTTTTTTTTTTGGCATGTTCTTTTATTTATTTCCTAGAAAGGGAATTCCTTCTGTGGTCCATACACAAGCCTTTTTTTGGCTGCTTCTTTCCCGTTGGCTGTGAAAAACAAAATGACGATGCAGCACAGGAATGTTTGCACTGAGATGCAGGCTTTTTTCTTTTTTTCTTCTCCCAGTAAGTCACACGTTACTACACGCAAAGTACGCCTGCAGTATTATAACTATATGTCCGTGGCTGGGAGAATACTAGCATTGCTTCGATACTGTTAGCGATTGTTACAAGATTTGTGCGCCACCTACACCGGGAAAAATCTCAATTCTCTTTTCATATGGGAATGCTTTTATTTATTTTCTCCTCTTAGTGGAAGATAAGGGAAATTCAGGAACCTGTACTGATTAATGCTTCACGTAGTGGGATTTAACCTTAAAATGTATCATTATTGCACTGTAATAAATATGATGCAAAGAGGACCTTGAGACCAGTGTGGTGGACTGAAAAAATTTTCAAGTGGCTTTTTGTGGTTCTGTACATTTAATTCTTACACGCTAAAATATCTGAAAATTTAAGTTTGCTATCATGTTAGAGCTTCCTATAATTTTTTGTGAGAACAAAGGAGAAGAGTAGTCAACTTTTCTGTTTCTGAAATTCCATCTCTAATTGCATATATGTTGTTAAACCTGCAACTGGTAACTGCATGTGAGTGAACTATGTACGGTTAATCGTGCACTTTTTTTTTTTTCCCCCTCCCTCCGCCGCCCCGCTTCAGATTACCAAAGTGGCCTTGGAATACCACAGCTGTAATAAAAGCCAGCCAGCTGAGCCAGATCTTCAACACTTCAGAGACACTGGTTCACCAGCTTTTGATTCGTCTGTACCAGATGCACATATGAAATTAGCAGAAACGTTTTCAATAACCACGTACCCATGCTGTAACACAGTGGTGCTTCCACAGTGGCATTCAATATCTAGAACTCACAATGTCTGTGAGCTTTGCATTAACCAGACACTTGGTGTCAAACCAAATAAAGTCCACGTGCCACAGTGTAACTTTTTAGAGATAGAAGCAGCTTTGGACTCTTTCTACCTCCAGGAACATACCTTTTTTCAAGTTATATCAAATACCATAGAATGCAGCAATTTCTTAAGTTTCTATAGTCCCTTTAGCTATTACACTGCATGTTGCAGGACAGTAAACAGGCATTTTTTAAGTTTCGTTAGTTCTGAGAAGACCATCTTTCAGACCCCCAAAGCAGCATTTTCTTCCCATGGGAAGAAAGATAACACGCAATATTCTGTTCCTCACATTGAGGATAGGAATTGTTTTACTCCTGACCTTCATGCTAGCGGCACTAACATTACTGGTCTGAGCTGCAGAACCAACAAAACCTTGAATCTCTATCTACTGGATTCAAATCTTTTTTGGATATATGCGGAGAGACTAGGAGCATCAAGATCTACTCATCTTAAGGAATTTGTCACCATTGTTGACCTGAAAGAAGAAGTGCACTATGTCCTGGATCAAAATCAGTCACTTGTCGGATCTACGCTGGGTATGGTATCTGTTATAGAAATGCCTGAAATAAGAAAATTAAGTTTGCAAGTAAGCTTATGAATGGAAAACTTAATCCCATTTTGAATATGACAGGTTTTAAAGTGAGACTATAGTCAACATTGTGAATTGTAATTTATTCTATTCTAATTTATTTAATAGTTAACGAAGCGGTAGAATTGTGTTCTAGATGACGTAAGAGCTAAGTTTCATATACCAAAAGTCATTTGCTTTAAAAGAAGTAAACCTCAAACGGTGTGATTCTTGACTGCCTGATGCATTGAAGGAATCGGTAAAATCTAAACTAATTTCCTTGGGGAAAAAAATTTACTATGCATCTCACACATTTTGATAGTACAGAAGACGCTCGTGTATTAATGGTGGTGTTGGGTGTTTGCTCGGCTGTTCTGTGTACTAAAATACCCCAGAATTTCCTGAGATAGTGCCCACTTAGCAGCAGAGACTAGCTTCTCCTGTTGTCCTCTGAAACCAACTTATAAATTGTTTTAAATTTATTTTGAAAAGTATATGCGTTTTCAAGGTAGAGCTCTAAAGTGATTTTGGCCAAATCTGTCAATACTCTATTTTCTGCCTGAATTGGAGGAGGAAAAAACCAAATGAAGCTGAAACACCCAACCAACCCGATGATCGCAGTTCTCATTTATTTGCAAGTTACCGAGTAAGACGCAACATGCATAACCACATTGATTTACCTCTCATGATGATGTGCAAAACTGAGTCCACCTTCAGAAAATGCAGAGGTTTTCTTGATGTTAGCACTGTAAGTAAACACAGAAGCAAATTCAGGTGAACGTAGTATTACAATAAATTGCTCAAGAAGGTATATCAATATAATTCTTACGGCGTTAATTACGTTTCCGTTTTGCATAAATCTGTAAGTACAAAAGCATGCACGATATAGAACAAATAGACATGTTCTTACTAAGGATCCTATCCAGCACTGTATCCCGTCTCCATCCCAAACCCCCAGAAAAACACTGTGGGAAACAAATGAAAAGCCCAGTGACCATAAAAGGATGCTTAGGAAACGTTAAGATCAGAGTGAGGAGGTATAAATTTCCTTCCCCTTTCTGCTCCCAGTACTTTCCGTCTCCAGTTTTTTCTGGGTCGCAGGATTTCCTGAGCACAATGAGGGTTTCTCTGCCGAGTAGCACTCGGTATATTTCTATTCCAAAGCATTTGAACTTCTGGAGAATTTTTGCTTCTACATATTTTGTCAAGGAGTCACTGTAATTTATGTCTGGGTTTTGTGGGTTCTTAAAAATTTTGTTTTACTTCCTCAAGCCTCCTAACTTTTGATATTTTAAAATAATGAAACGGATTTGTGTGTAATACCTGTAACAGATTTCAGTTTTTACAGATGGTTTATAAAAATTCAGGAGTATATCTTTTAATTAGCCCCCTCCTTTCAGCTATTACTCAATCATGCATAGGTATTCCAAATCTGGAAATCTGGAAAGAAGAAAAAACGTTTTGTTCTGGTGCGAGAATTTAACGACATGCTGAATAGTAAATATAAAATTAAATGTACTGCTGTTTGCATTTCAGGGATAAACCTCGCAATCTCGTATTTTGTATGTTTGTACAAAAGTGCCAGTTTTACTTGGGCCTGGTTTTTGTACTGGAAATACCAGTACGAGATGTTTCTATTTGATCAAATAATTATTTTTAATGTGTTTGATATATCTTTTGTCTTGATTATTGAATACTCTTACTTTATAATGCATAGAATAATATTTCTCTGTCCAAATTGAACAGAAGGATACAGTTGATATCTTGCAGCAATTTAGAGAACGGGGTGTAGCTGAAGGTAGTCGAGGACTTTGGAGTTTGTTTTAAATATTTACCGCTGGCCAGCTACTTGTTAAATATCTTAAAACTAAGGAGAAAGTTGAGTCAAGAGGAAGGTGGTCACTGGTAACCAAAAGGTGGCCGGTCATATTGGCATGGGAATAGCGCGGTCTTTAAAGGTCTAAAGCAGAAGGAGAATTACAGGGAAAGTAACTAAAAATGAAAGAATAAATGCAAATAAATGTGGAATTAAGTGGAGCCTTCAAGGTAAGGGCCGAGTAGTTCGATGCTATGTAGAAAGTGAAAAATAGTGAGAGGAAACTATTAGTGACTTACCAAGTGTGTGGTTAGATTAGGAGGGAAGAGAATTATTGTTATGGTACGTTGAATAGGAGTAGAAGCAAGATTAGAGAGTAGTGTGGCAAGCGAAAAGACGACCGTAATGAGCAAAACAAAACCACAGTGAAATTGTATCTTGTTTTCACATCAGTGGTAGTTACTCAAGAGTTCATGCCAAACTGTCAAAAATTAATTACATGAAACCAGGTTTGAATTTGTATTTTCTCTGTAAGTTATCCAGAATTCCAAAGTAAAAACTGCCAAAATCACGTATTTGTGAATAAGTGAAATAACTGTGTTATCTATCAATTTCATTTCAGAGAACTTCATTAAAAATTTCAGTATTCTCTACAGTCCCTTGAAAAGGCATCTTGTTGATGACCCTTCGGTCCATTTTGATGAACAGCGTGTAATCACTGAAGTGACTACTAATACCTTTCATGATACCGTGTTTTTGAGTGAAAAGGTACATTACTGGAAAAGTTTCTTGCAAATCATTGCTCAGACTTTGGAGGAGGGTGTCTCATTCCTGGTGATGCGCTTTGCTTATTTATAACATAAAATATGTTATTTTGTAACGATTCAAAATTTTTTTTTTTTTAAAAGACAATTCGGAATAGTGCGATCTGAAGTAAATCTGCAAAAGATCTTCTTCTGGTGTTAAAAGAATCAAAAAGTCAGTGCACCTGATTCCCTGACAGATTCGTCGGGTTTTTGGGGGTTGGTTTTTTGGCTTTTTTGTGAGGTTTGTGAGGAAGTAAGGTGTTTTCCTGTGTTTGAAATACAGATTTTTTTTTTTTTTTTTTTTAAAGTGTCCATGACTTGATTTTTCCTTTTCCTTTCGTCCGCTGTAGCAGGGCCACAAACCTAAGTACATGGGGTTTGAGGTAACATTGAAGAATACTCTAATTTCTGTGTTTCATACCTCAAAGGAAATAAATATACCAAAACTTTTTTCTCTATATATTACATTTTTAAAAAACTTATTTTAAAAAAGGTTAAAAATTATTGCAAAGTAGGCGTAATGAAAAAAAGAGGTTTTAAACGTAAGGGATTATTTGAAAACACACGGCAAACCCCCCCAAAACTCTCACAGGTAAAAGCTTTCCAATGGCGTGCCATGAAATTGCTTTACATAAGATGTCATCCTGAACAGTAGTTAAATTACTTTGATTTCTTAAAGATGTGATAGTAGAGATTAATATCCGTTGTCTTTGAGGTCTGCAGTGAATGTATGCATCTCTAGTACTTGGTTCCCAGCAGCCCTAACTCCTGCTTTGCCTAGTTAAAGGCGGCATAATTTCCTCCCCCCCCCATGAAGTACAGAGTTACCGTTAGATGCACAGGAATTTAAGATTGCAAAAGAATCTTGGGAAGTGTAGTAAAGTTTGGTGCATTTTCACCTAAAGGGAATGATCCTAATCTAAATAATCTTGTTCATGTTGTCTTTCTCTTTATGGAAAGAGAGTTCTTCGAGAGTTTTTGTGTGTTAACTGAGTACACAGAGGGCATCAGTAAATAGCTTATAATAAAGTTTATTAACATTAGTACGTAGTTTCCTTTCACATTTCAGGTGTTCCAAGTTTTCAATGTTGTGAAGACTAGTCCTCCTTAACTGCAGATTAACTGCAATAGATAATCAAACTCTTCTCCATTTCATTTTCCAGAATGTCTTGCTGCTCTATTATGCACAGTGGTGTGGATTCTGTGCCTCTCTTAATCACGTCTTTATTCAACTGGCTCGGCTTTTGCCTCCAGATAATTTCACTGTGGCAAGGTAAAAAAGATTCTAATTTCATCTCTCTAGAATAATGTAAGTTCATTGAGGTTATCAGCCTAGAAAATAATTACTTTTTTCCTCTCTACAGTCTTGGTACAGTAGATGTGAATGTCATCTGCTTCATTTTTCTTGGAATGTATTACTTTGTTTTCCTCTTTATAATCTTGGTGGTTTTCAGTCTCACTGCGGTAGTTATGCAGTTTGATTAAAATGAATTTTTAAACAGTGCAATTAACCTTGAAGCTTCCTAATTTCAGGAAGTGAATCAATAGAACAGCAGCAGAAAGTAATATTTTCCCCTCTCTGATAATTTGTAGCAAATAGTTGTATCCCGTAGTACTGTATTTGAGAAATTGTTTGAGATAGGCAAAATAGATATTGTTGTGGGTCAATGGGTTAACCCCGGTGGGCAGCTGAGCATCACACAGCCGCTCACTGACTTCTCACCCCTCCGTCCCCAGTGGGATGGGGGAAGAAGAAAGGAGGAATCAAACTTGGATGTCAGGATAAGACAAAACACAGTTGTTTAATAATTGAAGGATAAGCGGAAGGAGAGAGAAGAAAGCAAAACAAGCGATGCAAAGGCAATCGCTCGCCACCTCCTGTGGGTAGACCGATGCCCAGACGGTTCCCAAGTAAAAGAGGGCTAATCCCCCTAAAGCCCCCTCTTTTCACTTTCATTGCTAAGCATGATGGTAGATGGTATGGAATAGCTCTTTGGTTAGTTCAGGTCATCTGCCTGGTTGTGTCCCGTCCCCCCCGCCCCCGGCGTATCCGCTGTGGCGGCAGAGTGAGAAGCAGAGGGGGCCTTGATGCTGTGGAAGTGCTGTTCAGCAATAACCAAAGCATTCCTGTGTTATCAATACTATGTTCATCACAAATCTAAAACACAGCACCATACGAGTTACTATGAAGAAACTTAATTCTATCCCAGCCAAAATCAGTTTATAGACATACATAATTTTTATATGTATCTCCATGTGTATAATATGTATTTATATGTATATTAAAATATATTTTTATATATAGATAAAATACATTATTTCGTTTGGCGTTTCCAGTGTTTTTAATGTTTCAGTGCAACCTAAACATTCTCATTTGTGTATTTGATAATACGTCAATACTTAGAACATCTGCATCCTTGTTTCATTCTGACTGAACTTATGCGAGCAGGCAGCATGAGATGTACTGGAAAAAAAATTCAGTTAAAAATCTGGAGTTATCACCTGTTTATAATTGTGGCTTTATTCCCACAGATGTAATGCTTCTCTCAAATCTTAATTAATAAGAATTTTATTTGTAATCAAAGAAAACCTAAAAACGCAGAGAAAAACATAACAAGCAATTGAACAAGCGTTTCATTCACAAAATCTTGTGTTCCTTCCTACCTAGAGCTTTAGAAAAAATTGTGCCTTTAAGAATATGCTTGTCCTTCAAAGAAGAAAAGTGACTTACTCGTAAAAGTACTCGAGGGGACAATATTCATAGAGGTTGAGTTGAGGAGCAAATTAATGAATAGAAAAGACCTCAGTCTTACGTTGAAACTGCTGGGAAGGTCTGTTTCAGAGAAGGAGGGTGTGTACATAATGAAGATGTGTACGTAATGAGCGACTGTGCAATTTAATTGCTGAGCGAGAGCAGTTGGAACACTGTATGTGTTTTTCTAGGAAAAAACATAAAACCAAACACCCCACAGATGTTGGTTAAACTGAGATTCATCATCTCGACTATTGGTAATTAATTCTGCCGACTCATATGCACAACGTATTTTGTGACATAACACGTTTAGACTTACTTTCACAGATACCCGCGTTTCCTTCTTCCCAGTCCCCAAAATGGCACTTTACGAGACAGTAGAGGTTGTTCATCTGCCACTTCTCTTGATCAGTGTGTCTTTTCTTAACAGAATTGATATCACTCAAAATGACCTTCCATGGGAATTTATGACAGACCGTCTCCCAACCATTTTATTTTTTCCTCATCAGAGGTAATGTAATTCTTTTCCCTGTGGGTTTTTAACTTTCATTTTACTAACTTATAGTAATTACCTGGTTACAGTCCTAGTAGAGAAAAAAGCCAAACAGTAATTCATTTCCATATATGCATTTTTACTTGATGCATATTCTAATTTAGAAAAAACATCAACAACAAAACAACAACCAAAACACACCCGACAGACATGCATAGCCGATGGTATGCAGATAATGAATGTTCTCTACAAACGTAATTATTTAATTGTGTGTAAGTCTTTATTTATGAACAGCAGCATTACTAACCTTATTCAGTTAATTTTCCTTATTTGGTTTATTCAAAATTATTATTTTGGCATGTCCCAAATAAATTCATGAGTGACTACGGGAGGGGGAAGAGGGGGAGAAATGATGGAGATGGCGGCGCAACATAGATCTAGTGCAACTTGTATCTAATTGCTTCTAATTGGATAAACTAAGAGAGATCTCAAAGAATATTGTAATGGATTCTTGCAGTAAAATGCAAGGATTTGCTTGCTATATTTTTAATGAAGAAAAATAAAAAAATAAGCACAGATGAAGAGCAAATAATCCAGCCCAAGCTTAGTCTCGTTTATGAGAACAAAAACTAACAATCCCGACGTTACAGAGGGAGACGAGATAGATTGTTATATGTTTTTAAACTAAAAAATTTGTCTTAAAAAAAAAAAAAAATCCGAGTACTAAAGGAGGGCTTATGCATCCTCTGGAAATATTACAGTGTTCCTAACCCGCGAATTTTTCCTTCTCCCTCGCTCCTCTGTGGTAGAATGAAAGTAACGTAATCAGACCGACTCTGGCGTGTTCATTGCTCAAACCGAAATTCTTTGAGGTTGCGTTTCTCACGTTGTTACGACGTTTGGCTTTTGGGGGGGAATGTATGTCTGTCTAGCTGTACCTGTGTTTTGGATATCGGATTCTCTGGCGATCCGCGTAAACCACGGAAGTGTTCCGTCGGCTAAGAACTAGTCTAACAGCGGCAGAGAAAATGACTTGAAATATTTTTGGCCTTTATAAGTTCGCTAAAGGAGATGCTAATACCTAAAGCAAAATCTGGGATTTTATATAGTGTAGGAATGGCAGTAGATATATAGAGAGATAGCTCATAGCTTGTTCTGATTTAATAAAAATAAGGGTTAAATTTTCTTCCGTTTTATACTTCATTTGTATGTCCTCTGTGTGCCCTTTTGTATTGAAAGAAGTTTCACATTAAAAGAAATTTCAATGTATAAAATGTATGTTAAATAAGAGGCGTTTTCATTCTTGATAAAATCAGAATATAGAATTATTTTGTTGTTCCTGCTTTTGTGACATCATTAGTCTTGTTTGGTGACATCAGTGTGTTGCCGTGAAAGAATATGAAACAAAAACCCCCCCAAACAACTGTTAGGAATGTTATGATCAAGTAGAAAGAGAATATGGGATGGAGTGAAAAAAGGTAGTTGAAGAAGCATAAGTATGATACGGTAAGAAAATGTACTTAAATTGAAAACATTCTCAAAATTGTTTGGAAATTGTATAAAAGTTATTGGAAGACTGTCGTGTTGCATGGCTAGAAAAACTGGAAAACCTATTGTAACTACTTGGAGGGTTTTATTGAGCTGTTCTACTGCAGTGTTTCTTAAACATAAGATTTCATTTAATTTTTTTTTTCAAATTATGAATATTTCAAATGGTGCGATACAGTCTCCAAGTGAAAGCCACGCTCGAAAGTGAAGTTATTTCATGTAAGAGCTTCTTGTGTAAACTAACACTGTGGTTATTGAAATATCTTTTTTTTCTTTCTTAAAGCAATACTTACTAGTTTGTTATTTCACTTGGGCATAAATACATTTTTTTCCAAGGTAAAAAAAGACTTTTGTTGCAGTAGTGCAGATGCTTTAATTGTCATTAGTGTCCTTAATGCTATTGACTAATATTTTTTTTTAGCAGTAATTAAAAAAAAAATAAATTACAAAGCATTGCTTTTACAGATGCTATAGAATTACATCACGGGAATTTGTGTATGTTGCCAAAATGGTTTGGTTTTCATTCTGACTCGGTAACAAGTGCTGGATTTCTCACAGGAGAAAAGTAGCAGCAGACTCATTGGCATTGTTTCCTTAAAACAGAAAACAAGTGAAGCTTCAGTAGCAGTTTAACACCTACAGAGGAGAATATCCAAAGGAGATGTAGCAGTAAAACACGGTGCGCATGCTGTCGAAGCAAAACTATATACGGCTAGCAAGACATCAGAGAAAGAGCCAAGAAATGAGCGTAGGACAGGGAAGTACAGTTTCAGGGAGACACCTAGGATTGGGACGATGAAAGAAAGCTGAGTTGGAGGAAGGGAATTGATTCATGAATGGGTGAACAAAAAAAGGCAAGACAAAGGAGAGTGGAATAGAGAAAGGCAACTCTAAAGTTAGGGACGTAAAAGGGCAGGAGAGTACATTTAGGACTGGGAAGGGACCCGGAATGGCATACGCGGGTCCTGACTCCTACTCTTCCTCTGCAGCAGGCAGAAATTCTGAAATCCAGTGTCAAACCTGCGTGTCATTTCTCCTTTGTACCAGTACACACGGTGTAGGTGCATCCAGCCTCTCGTGGGCTGAGAAACAAGACCCAAACACTAGATGCAAGAGAGCCACAGGCTTTTGAAAGCGCTCCATTTATTGTTTCAGATACGGTTTTGGTGTTACATATATGCCCTATGCATTAGACTTGATTGACATGGAGTTTTGTTTTTCTTTTTAAAAAAGATTAATAATCTTACACAACTACAATTTCTATAGAAGGGAAATGAAAACAAGTGCAATAATAAATACCCGCGCCTCTGCAGCGTAAAATAAAAATGTTGATTTCCACCCTTCTCCCTCAGGAACTCTATCGCAATTCAGGCTATTGGTACTGTGCAGCGTTGCATCTTTAAAACTGCACCTTAAGTTTTGCAATTCTAAATTCATGTTCTCACTGACTACAGAAATAGTTTTATTTATATCAGTTCTGAGTCACCCCAACTTCCAACTCATCATCTCCCTGACTTTGTGCCGTAAGCCTTGCAAATTGGCCTCAGATCAGGCTCCCTCTGCCACACTACTCCAGCTCGGTTCCAGTCCTTCTCCATTCCCTAGGTTAGTTGAGCAGGGACTCAGCTAGAGTAGTTCCAAGGTGTGTACCTGTCTACAGCAGAGCGGTGTTACTTTCATCTGCTGCTTAGCAAAAGCTGCAGTCTTCAGTGCCAAAAGCTCAGTCCAGTTACCTGTCAAGTTTTGCAAATTCCACTTGGTCTCAGTTTTGCACATTTTCCAGCATTCAGACTGCTTATCTCTCATTTGCACAGTCCATTAGTTCTGGCTGGCTTGCTAGAGACAGAGGACCTGCTGGATTAAAGATGAGTGGTCTCAATTTTAGTGGGATGAGCCACGCGTGTTTTGCGAGCTGCTGTTGACGGTTGAGACAACTAGTTGTAGGTGTAGTAATATGCTCCTTGTCTTCTACTCTGTTAGGTCAGGTGGCATAAGCTGAAGATCTACTAGATCAAACCATATTAACAACCATTGGAATACTAATGTGAATAATTTTAGGGCTGGAAAAAGTTAGAAGCTGATTTCCAAATACCATTGTGGCTACAGTTTTAAGACCGCTATTCTAGTTAACGAGCCCCAACGTACAATTTGGACACTTGAATCAAGTGACTTTTGCCTCCCGCTTTTGAACAAGGATCTTGTTCCCAAAACCGTGCCTTCTAGAGGACAGAGTGAGCATCATGTATAACATGATGAAAAGGTTTTTCTTGAATTATTTTAAAGAATAGCTTAAGCAGGTTTTGGAGCGGTAAAACAATTTATGGTAACTGAAGCTTCCTCTACTACTTACCATCCTCCCTGTGTTACTACAGTGTTCGGTGTTCCCCGTTTCTTTTCACAGATACTTATTTTTGCCTTGCCTATTTGATAAAAGCAGCTCTAGTCTGTATCTGGAGTGACAGACTTAATAGTTTTAGTAAGATTTATTAAGATTGGTTTTGTAATGTTCCAGTTGGATTCATAAAGGTACCTTACCTCTAGTCATCGTTTTCTCTCCAGTGTGTTTTATATTTTGCTGCATCTAGGTAATCCAGAAAATTTAGGTTTTTATACTATTTGTAGTATCAGTAGCACTTCTAGAGTAGTCATGTATTAATTTTGGATATAAAGATGCCTCATATCAAGGCTTTCCGTGCAGCTCCTTATGCATTTGCCTCACGAGACAATTTTTGCAGATTAACTCTGTTCTCAATCTGTTTCCACCACAAGTTGTTAATACGTTGTTTTGCCTCTTGTTTTAAATGGCCTTTTAGCTTTTCTGATGCCTACTGTGTTTTTGATCAATGAGAACGGAGGATGACACAGTAAAATATTACCGCTTTACGATGAGTCAGTTTCGCGTTAGGGTAGACTATTTTTGGCCTAAATAATGTCGCAAATCATTAAACTTCGACGTGAGCTGATTGTCAGCTGAGAAACTGCCGATGGTAACTACAAGAGTAACTTAGTTGATCACCAGAAGTCTGCAGGGGAACAAAAAAATCACATTGCTTACATTTCTAGAAATGGCTTAATGTTGATGAACAGGAGCCTCATCTGGCTGAAATTCTTGAATTATTGATAAAATATGGTATCTGAAATACAGTAAGTAGTTCTGAGTAAATGAAATGAGCATCTATTTATATCCCGTATGCTAATGAGTAGGATTGCACAGAAAGCATTTTTGAGGCAACTGTAACGGGTAACTGAATAACGCCGCTGTTCCAGATGCACGGTGTAAGCAATTCAGAAACATCACGTCACGTGGCGTGTGCTGCAGAAGAGCAGCAGCGCAAAACTTTGGGGCATTAGGCGTTATATTTGATTCTGGCTTTCTTGCTTTGGATTATGTTAAGGGTTAGTTCCCATCTAGTCCTCAGAGGACAGTTCAGCCTCCTATGTTTTGTGACAGAAGTACGCGTGTGGTCCAAAAAGGGTGTTAATTTTAACATTTCACACAGCTGGAGGTTGTGGGTATCTTTTGGTGGCTCGTAGTCTTGAGGAAGAAATTTGGTGCCTGTTAGTCTTCAAGCAGCTTGGACTCTTTTGTCCGGTTAAGAGTGACAGTTTATGCTGTTGCAGAAGGCCGTGGTCCTACCTCTTCATATGCTGGGCTTAGTATTCACAGCTATATAATGAGCTTCACAAAAAGAAAAAACGCAAAACAAAACACTGGAAAAGGTGTTTGGTTTTCTTCCTTGATCACCTCAGTGGCATAAAGACAAAAGTAGTAAGAGGAACAAGTAAAAAGATTTGGGGTTTTTGACAGCAAAAGGGCCTTGCTTCTGACTAAAAGTGACTGCTTAGTGATTAAAAGCAAACAGTACTTTTCTGCTCCCTCAGTACCCTTCCAACGTTGGAACACATTAAGCTACTTCTTCCAGGATAATATATAGAGGCTCAAAATAGTTGTTTTCCCTCAGATGGCTTTATACATCTGGACCTAACTTCTAACAATGTACATCAAATTAGGAACACTTAAGTGCTTTCCTTCGACTTGTTAACAAATGCATGCTCTGATCACACCTGCCCAACAGCGATGCTACCATATGTACTTCAAGCCCATAACCCATAATTGGGATACTTTTTTTAAGGGTAAAATACGTTTCGTGAAGTTTGATAGAGAATTTTGCTCTCTGACAAGTATCAGTCCGGTGCAGAGATGCTTACAGCGCCCAGACAGGAATACAGGTGAAAGGGTTCATCAGAAGAAAATACTGTGCGCTCTATCTTTATTACACGAGTTCAGGTTTCTCATAACTGCTGTATTGGCAATTCTTGATTAAAAACCCCAGGATATCGAGCTGGAGGTGACCACCAAATGCTTAGATGAAATTATCATTGCTTACCTTTCTGAACATTTTATATTAACTTCTTATGTCTTTCTAGGAAGGAACAAAGCGTGAAGTTCCCTGAAGACTTTTCAGTTAACCTACCTAATCTCCTTAAATTTATTTTACATCACTCAAGTCTTTCTTCATCAGAGCCCTGTACCAAAGAATGCCTACACAAAGAGACAGTTCTACAGCAAGGACACATCTCTCACTTAGAGGGAGAAATTCAGAAGTTAAGATCAGAAATCAGTGCCCTTCATCAGGCCCATGACCAGCTTGAAGCACAGCTTTCCGAAGCTAGGAGAGAGGAACAGAGACTGCAGCAGCAAAAACACACACTGGAAAAGCAGCACAAGACTCTGCAGCTCCACAGCGAGCAGTTACAGGCCACATATGACCAGAAGAATCAAGAATTACTAGAAATGGCTGAAAAACTTCAAGAATTAGCTGATGCATCAGAAAACCTCCTTAAAGAGAATACTTTACTGAGAATCCTGGTGGCATCGAGGGAAGGAAAGCTACAGAGCAAAGATGAAGTTAAAAAATCCCTTCAGTTAGAGCAACCGCTCGCTGAAGATAACGATGTATCAGTTTTGACAGCTACTGCCCCCTTAGAGGAAAAAAAAATTGATAATATTGATGCTATAGAGACAGAGCACAGTAGTAGAAACAGGACAGAATAATTGCTTACACAAAGTCCCATGATGCAGTATTGGGTAGGTATTTGTGCAAATTTTATTGAAATTCATTGTAAATAAAGACCTTCCCCCACGTGATCTAGCAAAAGAAAAATCAAATGGAATATTTTTGTATACTTGAACAACGTATTAGATACCCACAGAGAAGAATGGAAAACTCTTTCTGCACTTCACTTTACTATTGCACTAACTTGCAAACACCTATCCATTTAATTTAAAGATACTGATTTTTAGGGACAGCAGTGTAAAGCACTTCTTACTAAGGACCAGGTATTTTTCACTGGCTTTCTCTTACAGCTGCTAGAAGAGAAATTAGACCTTTGATTTTACCTTTCCCTAATTTCTGAAGTTTGCCCTTCACACCGTATTCTCTTTGCTGAGTTAAAGTAGAGATACTTCATCTGTGTAACCAGTAAAACTTGAATGGAGAGAAAGTCATCTTGCTACAGCTATGCTGTTCTGGAATGTCGGCACTTTGTATCGCTTTTGTATACCGGTTATCTGACTGTCTTGAAACCAGGAAGAGCCACACGTGAACTGTTCTCTACTGCAAACTAAAGAAAGTCTTACCAAATTAATCCTTTTCTCCTTGATTTGTAAGAGGTCTAGAATACAGCAGTTTAAGCATATGGGTCTGGCTCTACGTGCAAGTCTCATGAGACTAGTATCTTAACAAAAAAAGAAGTACGTGCCAGGGGAAGAACAGCCCTCTATCAGCTGTACCCCATGCTGCACTCAAGAGACAACAGAAGGAGCTTTTTGCTACTGACAGCGTTCATTTTGCTTCAAATCATAGCCTTCGATTAAAACAAAAAGAGGCAAGTTAGCACTAAAAATGCAAGTCAACATCTTATTGTAGAAGAAAGGGACAAAACTTTTTGTCTAGGTCATTATCGTCTCAAATACAGTTACAATTCTCAAGCAAGCTTGCTAGGCCTATGTTACTTGTTATTTCATATGTACAGGTACAAGCAGCAAGTCTAATACTTCCTATACAGCTGAAGAACTTGGACTTGGTTATTTGTAACTTATCTCAGGGAAGAGATTTACAGTAGCTTTTTTCCCCTCCTAGGCCATTAAGTGTTAAAAAATTTCAGTAGGCAAAGGAAGCTATGTACGTGCCTCAAAGCACGTGTGGCTACCCTAAGAGTTTTAGAATAGCTAAGCTGCCATTGGTGGCTCAGCGGTGTTCCTTCTCCTCCCCTTTCTGCCCCCCCCCGCCACTCCCAAACCTTTGAGGTCCAGAACTCCCCATTTATCACATCTTTTTTACAGTTACTATAGCTGAACCATAGTACAGAGCAGGAAATGGAAGGGAAGTCCTTATTTGGAAGGACTTCCCCATTGCTAGCTAAAAACTTCCGCAAACTGAGCGGCAATCTCCCTTCCCCATATCAACATTTGTTTGCGTATCAAAGACCGAAACTTATCTCATAGTACTACACTTAAATCGGGAGAGTTATCTACAAGATACGTTAACTGAATTCTACGGCTGACTGTTCCTCTGTAGACTAAAATGCCTTTTTACTGCAGGCTGTTAACATAGACCCTAATTGCTAAGTACACAAACAGGGGTTCTAGGAAAAATTCCTAGTAGTTGCACTTCTGCCAGTTTTAATAAGTAACCGCTTCTGCCGTTTCAGCGTGCAGACCTACAGAAAGAAAAGCCCGCTCTACTGCCATTTCAAACTCCCGGAAACCTTCTGGACCATCCCTGAGGGTTCATTATCCATCATTAGCTCCCAGGTTGGAATCCATCAAAATGGCAGTTTCCTTGCAGTAGCTACATGGTTAGAGCACTCACTTCTAGCAGCCAAAAGCTTAACCTTCCTAGCTGCAACTAAAGGAAATCACTTACTTCCTGTCTTGTAGCTCCTGTGGTACCTCCCTCAACACATTACTGAAGGCTTACACCTTCTTCTCCAGAAAAAGTATTCTGCTTCAGTCCAATAAACTGTTAAGAGTAGGAGTTCTGACTTCGTGACTGCGCACTCAAGCTAGTAGCGGAGACAAGCGTTAACTGCAGATTTGGTTGGAAGGTCTGGAATCCCATCTTCAGTTGTGGTTCAGGAGTCCCGTCGTACGTTACGTACAGTTGCATCATATTATTCCTATATGCCGTGGAACACAAAGCAAAAAGCTTCTGGAAGCCTATTTACAGTTCACAGTTGTAAAGTAGTTCACATTACAGTAGTACCTCCATCAAAATAGGCTCGGCTAAACATTCAGGTAACAAAAAACACTAGCGGTCTCTTCACGCCAATACATCCCCGTGTCCATTGCCAGCAACGGACGTTACGGCAGGTGAGTTGGCTCCTGTCGTAGAGGAATTGGGATACGCGGTCGGTGCAAAGTGCAACTTCTCAGTGCATGCAGTTGCAAACAAAGCTTATTTAATCCTCATCAGGGTGCTTTCTGATGAGTAGCGTGCACGTGACCAGGTTCTTCACAGTATAGAGATTCTTCAGCTGGTTAAACACCTCATAAGCGTAGTCCATATACACGCATTACTCCAAGTTAGCTGTGTACTTCTGTGCCATTTGGGGTTAGCTTAGCTTTCCTCTCTACACAAGGTCCTTTAGCAGAGTACTGCACCAGAAGAAAGGGCTCTTTGGTTTCTCCTTCGCCCACAATGCTTTCCTCATCTTCAGACTGGCCAATCCTCTGCAGACGCAGGTAACACCAGCACCCCAGTATCAAGGCACCAAGAGCTGCAATAGCAATCAAAATAACAATAACAGTCACCACTCCAGTGGTGGGGCTGTGATCCATAATAGACATGGTCAATTTTTCAGATTGACCAGCTTGCTTAAGGAGATTCTTCTGTCTTCAAGCCTATCAGGCTTATCGCATCTTCCAACTCCTGCAGTGGAAAAAAAATAATAGACACTTTTTTAAGTTGTGCGGCCTTACCACGTTCAGCAACATAATATTCACGGTTGACATCCTTCATGATGGCACACGACTCTCGCATTCAGTGCTTTGAGCTTCTCGCGCTCCTACGGTTCTTACTCATTTTAAGCTATTACTTCAAATTGCCTTTGAAGATGCAGGTTTCTACAGCAAACTAAAGCAAATGAAAGCTAAACTTACTTCACCTCTCAGCACGCTTGTGAAGGTAGCGCATGGTCAGCCTGCTAAGAGGTTACAATTTTTACTAGGAGACCAAAGATGAGACCAGACACATCAATAGACTGTACGGAAGTTAAGCAGTTTGGTATAGAGAGAGAGATTTAAGCCGATTTAATACAAATGCTCAATACCGGGCAAGTTCTCAAAGCCATGACACAGTAGCAATTCAGTTACCTTTAGTTTTCCTAAAGGAATCCAACAAAAACAGTACATTTGAGTCAGAAGTCTGGCCCTTTTTAAGAAAGTTTAATTTACAAGCATCCTTCTTACATACGGTTCCAGGATTGGTAAGCTGATTGCAAAGGCTATTGCCGTGCTAATGCATTACTATAAGCCTGTCTGTAACACTAGTCTGTTTAGGAGGGTCAACTACGTGGTAATTAATCAGTGGTTCATCGAGCTGACAAAAACCGAGATGTTGCTTTATACGCATTTTTCATAAGAAGCAGGTAGAGCTAGATTTATTGAAGACTAACAAAACACCAGGGGAAGATCACTATTTCAAGCTCCTGCTCCACTTAGCGGCTTTCAGACCACAAGAGCAGGGTAATGCGTTAGGACCGCAGCTGAAATTGGAACAGATGTTAAACTATAGAAAGATCAGACCCAAGTCTCCATCAGTCTCATTTCTCAGCAGGCAGCGAGAAAAACCTTGCAGTCACTCTGTGAGTGGGTGACACAGAAAGTTTCGGGACCCGTCCTTGAGGCAGGATGTTACACATGAACGCTCCCTCTGTTGACACTAGAAAGTTACTTTCAGCTGGGTTCAGCTCTCCCATGTCTCAAGTGATTTTGCTTTGATATGGCAAAGTAGAAAGCATTAGAGATTCAACGCTAGGACCCCCAGGATGCACAAGACCGACTGACCGCTGCAAAACAATTTCCAGTCCAAATCTGAGCATGACGCAGCCGCTTACAGATTCCTCTTAAAGATCTTTCTTGGCCAAATCCACAGGTTTTTACCTTTACAATTCTGAATGCTTTTTGATTTGATTAAAAATTCAAAGGATCAGTTTGAACTCTGGGACAGAAAAGAGCACCACGTCCCCTGGACATACTGCCCAGTAAATTCCCTTTCTCTAGGCACAGAAATGAGTGCGATCGCACATTAACGCCATCAAGATAATCAGGCTGCATCAAGAAGCCCTTTCAAGCTTCTGTTCGGAAAGCTCGTCGCATCTTTGCACCATACCGTAGTTAACACTGAGACCTCTAGGAGAAAACAAACCTACGTATCTCTGGAAAAATTATTCCGCGGACATTAACATCGTCGGAAAAGGACAACTAGATAAAAATCAAGGTCGCTTGATTTTTGAGGGAGCACTTCAACTCCACTGCTCAATGAGATAAAGTGTAGATGTCATTCCTTCTGCAGGCATATCCTCTTCTCCTTCCCACTCAAGGAGTCTGGAGCCAGCACCCTATATAAAGGCAGGTATTAAGCATCTGCACAGATTTACAACAGTACAAACAGGTAGTTAATGGTGCACGATAGTAACTGGGATGGCAGCGCTGTTATTTTATCAGCTTTGGGTAGTTTTGTTTCAAACACCTGTGGTGTTCTGGCACTGAAAGCCACGGCGCTGTTGCTAGCTCATGCCGCTGTTTTTCTGGCTTCAGGTCACCATACCCCTCTAGAGCCAAAAGCTCTCCCGCTGCCTTAATTCTGTCCTTAGCACGGTACATTTGCATGTTGTAACTATGCTAATAAGAACTACCAGAGAGGCCTTTGGTTTCCATGTTGTTTTCTAGACCCAGAACTTCAACGTCACTACTCTTTCCACCAGCAACTGATTGAAATCAAGAATAAGCCATCTTCAGGGTCCGCTTACTGATGGTAGAAATACCGCGTTCTGTAGATCCGCTTAAAGTTATTTAAAGGTGATTACAACTAGCTTTCAGACTCACTTGTCCATTAAAGCACACAGGAGCTAAGAAAGCCCCTTAGGATACCAGGAGCAACACTGACTTGATTTATCACTTTTACTGTAAGATACTAAAAGCTGTAAATTCCTGATCTTCACAGGGATTGCTAACACCATCCCTGTATACTCAGTGGCACTTCTGGTGCTATATCCCTTTCCACCACGCTTGCCATCAAAGCAAACATTTAAGCGTATTTACTCATTGGCAAGATTAGTCAGATTTGCTGGTGGGAACTGCAAATAGCCTATCTCAGTTCTTAGAGCAATCAAACAGTGAAAACACCGGCTACAAGCCATTTTTTCGTAAATAACAACTGCTTTGTTTCTTTTTTTTTTTGCCTAATGCCAGGTTCTACTCAGAACGTAATTTGTGAAGTTTTATTATCCAGTTCAGAGGCTAGCTAAGTAAAGGACAGACATAAGTTGCAGAAGGCTGCTAGGGGACAAATTCAACGCAAGGCCGGCGTTAGTTTCTAAACCAAGGTTTTCATTAGTGTAGGCATTCTGCTGCTCAGTTCGCTATTGTTAATGCCTGCAGGCATATTTCTCAAAAGAAATACTGCTACCGCAGAAGCCAAAGCTATAGGAAGAGTCCTCAAAAAGCAAATCTAGCGTAGTTCACACGAGTATACAAAGGCCTTCGAGCACGAGGACTTACATTTAAGGTGCAAGTATTAAGTCTTTGGGTTTTGGTTTGTTGGGGGGGGGAAGAAAGGTGGGAGGTATACTTTCTATTACAGTATTTCACTTAAAGTAAGTTGAATGGGGCAGGGGAAGAGAAATGAGAATAAAACTACCAGAGCGACCTTAACCTTAAAAAATTATTTAGAAAAAAAAGATTTAGCACTGACCGCTTAGTTAAAAAGCCTCCACGTTAAGACCTTCAAGAGACAGAGTAATAGCAGCTTGCAGTACACGCTATTAATTGTGAAAAATGCTTTTTCCTGTCTGTGCCAGTAAGATTACTTTTGAGGAATGCTGCATACTCATCATAAGAGTGTCCTTTTTGCCGTTGGAAGATGAGGGGGAAAATCCTCTCGGGAAATCAGAGCCAAAATTCTACCGTTGGCAGACAAGCGCGTACAACACCCGCACTACCCAGACGTAGAAAGTTAGGCCTTTACAACACAGGAGCACTCAGGCTTCACCGCTTCCAACACCGTTACTCCTAATTAACTCCAGTTAACACCACCTCTTTCAGATAAAGCCAAGGTACCTCGAACAAACCGGAGCTTGGCCAGAGGCTATTTTAAAAGGCAGGCGGGGGGGGGAGCTGCATAGCAGAAGCCTGCAATGGAAATCTTCTCCCACCCCTTATTATACTTACAAGGAGGAATAAAAGAGCAGGGAAGGCGGCTAAAGAAAGGCTTTTCTGTGGCTACTTAGTTACAGACAGTCTTCCAACAGCTTAACATTCAAGCAACCATGAGAAGCAGTAGAACAAAACCCGATACCTAACAGCGTTGCCCGGAACAGCAGTTAGTTTCCGTGTGAGGTGCAGTAGTACCTTACGCTTAATCAAGAATCACTTTTAAAGCTTTATACCAAGCTAAGCCACACAGAAGTTACTATTTTACAGAAGACAGTCAGATGAGGAAAGGGGAGAGCAACAGTCTAGGAAGTCTCCCAGACACAGCGACCCAATTTCAGCAGTCAGACCTTCTCGGTAGCATAGCAAGTGGAGTAGGTTTATGCTGTAGCTGCCCATCAGGCAAGTCAGCCCATTTATGCAGAACCAGAAGCAAGCTTCTAGCGTTAAGACCACGTTTGCTTCAGAGGCAAGTGCATGGCTGGCAAAGCATCTGTCAAGCTCTACATTTGTATTTGTCAGCATCACATCCACGTGAAGCTCTAAGGAGAGATCTGTCGCGGTAAGGTAACAAGGTCACTTCTGACATTCAGTTATCGGAAGTAACACGCTGTTTATATCCTGTGGCATAGTTTAATTCTTGATGGTATTAGGAAAATTGCTGAGACAGCAACATTACATTTGCTGATAAAACCAAACTTTTTATGCATTCAAGGAAGTTCTCAAAAAAAAAAATCCTAAACCACGCATTTTGACGTCTTTGTCTAACAGCAGCTAGATAGCACCCGTGCATTTCTGATATTCAAGCAGTTTTTATACTCGGCTTGAATCTTCAGACTGCAAGTACCCCAAAAGTCTACCACATACCTGGACCAAGTAGCTCAAGAGCTCAGGCTAGGAGTCCTCAGAGTTTCAGAATCAGCTTATTAGAAAAATGAAGATCACGCTGGTTTTGGATCTCGTCTAGCAAGTCTTCCTCAGTCCTCCCCTGCGGAGAGGGATCGTGTCGTCTCTAGATCCTCCGCGTGCCGAGTCCCTTTTGCTCTTGGCTTGCCGGAGTTACGTAACAACATCTAACCGTTGGCTTCTGGTACGCGCGGTCAGGGAAAGAGGATCCGATACCGTTTCGCCTACCTGCTAATCAAGGCAAGAGTCTTACAAGTTGTTCCGAATTCTTCGGGTCTCTTCAAAAGCAACATCTACCGACAGATAGCTACGCCTGCATGCACGTCAGAAAAACAAAGACCACGAGACAGGACAGCTCACCGAAGACGCTCAGAGAAAGGCACAAGATTCATTTGGAGCAACTCACGTTACCGTGAACTCCCAGGACCGTCAACGGTCAGTTTGGACTTACTCTGTAGCGCATACCTAACTCCTCGCACTAAGCTCTGCGGGGCTCAGCGAGCGGAGACGAGCCTCTTCAGTCGAGAGGAGCCCCGCTTGCGGCGGGCACGGCCCGCGCCCACCCCGCACCGCCGCTGACAAGCCGTGAGGCACCGCGCCTTGTGACTGCAGCACGGCAGCGGCAGCTGCAACCGCGCCAGGAGAAGGGGGCCGAGCCCCCGGCGAGCGGCGAGGCGGCACGGGCCGCTCGGGAGGACGGGGCAGAGCCGCCGCCCGGGCCGGGCCCCGCCGGGGGAGCCCCGATTCACCCCCTCGGGGCCCGCGCGAGGCCTGCGGGGCGCCCCAGCACCGCTCGGGAGCGAAGCGGGGCCGGAGCGGAGTCCAACGCCGCCCGGGCGCGGACCCCTCCCGCCGAGTCCCCGCAGACACAAAGAGCGGCTCCGCCGCGGCGTCAGCAGGGAAGGGGCGACTCCGGTCCGGGGTGGCAGGGGAGCACAGGCGGCCTCTCCGCTGCTCCCGAGGCTCCAGCCCCTGCCCCAGCGCGGGACCCTCCCCGAGACGCGGCCCGCCTCGCCGACCCCCGCCCCGACTCACAGCCCAGCGGGCCCGCCCCCCACCCGAGCTCTCGGGCCTCCCCCCCCGCTAGTGCCGGGATCGATCCTGCCGCAGGCCGCATCGCCCCACCCGACCCCAGGCGCTCACCGTCCCGCAGGCTCACCCCCTGACGCCACCGCGGGCGCGACAGCTCCTTCCCCGCCCGCGCCGGCTTATAGCGGCGGCCGGGCGGTGCCGCGCGGCGGCCAATCGGCGCCTGGCGCGCAGGGCCAGGCCAGCAACAGCTGACGGGCGGGGGCGGGGGCGGAGTTTCGGCCCTCCCCTCTTGTCCCTTTCCCTGATAGCGGCTGTGGGGGGCAGCCCCGTCCCGGAGCGGGGCCCGAGGAAGGCGAAGCTGAACTGATGGGCGCGCCCCTTCCCGCCGCCGCACTCGGCCGCTTCAGTCCTCAGCCCTGCCCGGCGGCGAGGCGACGGCGTGAGGGAGCAGCGCTCGTGCGGGAAGACGCCGCCCGCGCTAGGCAGCCCCGCAGCCGGCGCCGCGAAGGCACAGAGGGTGCCAGCGCTCCCCCGTCTGGCCTCAGCGGGGGTAAAACCCCTCAGCTACTGCCCTGACCCCCCGCCAGAGGCCCCTTCTCGACTCCCGTGCAGCAACACTGCAAGGTCACTGTTGCCACCGAGGCCACCCCAAGAGCTGCCGTAGTGCTTGGCGAGCACCGACAGCCACTGGCTGTCCCTCCCCTCCCCTTCCCATTCAGCGAAAAGCTGAATATGGCCCAGTACCCAGACGGATGCCTCACCTCCCCTGCTCGCTCTCAAAGCCATCCAGACATGAGCCATCTTTTGCCTGGAAGCTGTACAGCCCCGCTCACACATATCGGTGTCTCAGGAGGCCTTCCTAAGACAACAGGTAACTCTGGACTGCTCCCAAATCCTACCTAGCCAGTTTGCAGCGTTAGCAGAGAAGCTGTCTCGTAGTACAGACAGCCCTAAGCATACCATCTTGCAGTTTTGTTTAATCTAAAATGCATGGTGGCACGGAATACCTGAGGTTCCACAGCCAATTAAGAACACTCTAGAAAAGTCAATGTTTAATGTTAAATTAATGTTTTATTTAGGCTTTGGATCTCATGAGCGTAGCACAGCATCAGTTTCTATTGTCTTTATGCAACAGCCACCACAGAAGAGATGATAAAGTCCTTAAAAGTTCAGAAGGTAAGCAGAAGACCAAGCACCGACACTAGGTTACTTTCCCTGTTAGTACGTGACAGTCTGGATTGTCTGTCAAAGCAATATTGGCCATGGCAGTTACTTTTCTTCTTTCGAGTGAGCAGATGCAGAGGTAGCCTTTGGGCCGGTACTTTAATAAGACGTCTAAATCCCAATTAGATATTGGAATCTCTATGGAGATGTCCGTTTTACTTACGTAACCGTGGATGTAGAGTCCGCCGTATGCGAGCGTCCTAATCCACTTCACTGAGAAGGGTCACGCCCTTTTGTACAAAAAGGATGAGTGCAATTACGACAGAGCTGACTCGTAAAAGCCATCCAGTAATCGCACAGCCTTAAGAGAAGACCGGCAACTTCTTTTGGCATAATTTGAACACTTTTTGCCTTCGAGAAACTTTTTATAGTGATTTTGTAACTCACATTTAGTAAATTGCACAGAGAACAGAGCCGGTTTGTTCCCATCAGTTTCCTGTCTTTGCAAACGGGCTGCTTGACCTGCGCGGAGCTTAAAAGTATGGTAAATCTCCAGTCTGCTTGTGGAGAAAGTACAAGGCTGTTAATCCTTCAGAATCGCTGAAAAGCTTCTCTGACTTTGTCACCCTCGCCTGTCCCCAGTTAACGCCTAAGGCTTATACCAGGAGCAAGGCCGTAGCGACCTCTGATCCTCATAGTTGAGGAGCAGCGAGAACCCGCTTTATGCTTTACCGGGACCTTGTGAAGCATACTGGCAGAGTCAGTTAAAGCACTCAAGTAACGTGCTCTTCAGCTTTGCTAGGCATGAAAAACGGAGTTTCCTCTCATTTATTGACTATTGCTCCTTAGCTGTGCGCAAGTAACCTACAACGGTGAAAGTGCAATGTGCTAGTATAAGAGATAGTCTTCCTAGAAATAAAAAAATTACGGGTTTATTGCTGAGATTTTTCTACGGGCACCCGGTCCGTGGCTTAGATATTTGGTTTGCGGCGAAACAGACCCGGAACGTGGCTCCAAGTAGCGTTCCGATTCGCTGAAATTCCCCGTAGTCAGAGAGCAAGAATGGTGAATGTTGCTTGGCGGTTTGAAATCTCAGGCTTTCTCTGAAAGCTGACCTGCCAGAATGAGCCGAAAGCAGGCCGAACGCCAATAGGGATGCCGCAGAAAAGGTCCTCTTCTTGACAGGAGAAGAGCTTGGCGAAACGTCAGCGCCGTTTCCCATAGGGCCTCCGACGTACCGGTTCGGCAAGCGTGGGCTTTGTGCGATTCCCTCGGGGACGATGGCGAACAAACCTTGTACGGCAGAGAGTATCTTAGCTTACTTTCCATCTCCTGCTCGGTTACTTGCAGAATATTTAATTTGGCGTCGCACGGACCCAGAGGGACGGGTCCCCAACTCATGCTGGTAGGGCAACCCCAGTACCAGCCGGTAAAATCGGAAAAGAGTACGACGTTTTGAAACGTTTGCCTTGCGAGGAGAAGGGCCGTCTCTCGTTAGGCAACTGAATTCTGCGACCGATTTCCACGCCTCACGCGCGTGCGTGCGCGCACACGCGCCCCCCCCACCCCCCCCCCCAACAGGCAGGCTTTGAAGGAGGCAGTCCCTAAGGCAACGCGATCTAAAACGTGGAAGTTTTTTTTTCTATTTTTAATAGTTTCTTACGGATAGGAGGCTCGTGTGAGCGTTTAGCCTGTCCTGTCCTTAATTCTGAACCCACTGGCTGGTGCAGAAGGACGGTCGTGTGACAAAACCAGCATGAAATTTGTCCCTGTGCCGGCTGCGTCCCGTGGTAAAGGAGTACATCTGTTATTCCTGCGTGAAAGATGTTTGATGAGCGTACCGCATCGTCAGAGCTGCTCTTGGTCTGCCTGCAAGCTGTGGGTTATGATTTAGAAATACGTTCGCCTACCGTTCCTTAACTGTGTGGTTTTGGTTTTTATTTTTTCAAAGAAAGGGTGGCTTTTTCGTCGATCTCTTTGTGAGAGTATCAAATCAGGCGGCAGTAAATACGTAGAAGCAACTAGGCGTACTACGGCGTGTACCGGACAGCGTTGGCGTGCCGCTCTGCTAGCAGCGGAGAGCCAGATGAGGATGCCCGTGGTAAGTACTCGTTCTGCCTCCGGCTGAACGGAAAGATTCTCATGTGGAGGGTTCCTGGGCTTGTCTGTGTGATTAGCGTTACTTTTTTTTTTTTTTTTTAATATGAAACAGGGTCAGATAATTGTTGATGAGTGGGACTTTGCGTACTCCTTTAGGTAGTTTTTCGTACTGAACCTTAGATCGGTTACAAAACTTAATCTTTGTGCAGTTTACACGTTTTGTAGCAACTACAAAGACATTTATCCTGTAGGTAAGCTGAAAATAAAAATGCGGTTTCTCACCTGATTTTTCTTTCGGAGGAACGCTCGCCCCCAGCGGCTGGTTTTTTTTGCTAGTGTTGTCGGGGGGAAGGAACGGCGGCGCTTGCCTGGTTTCTTCCCCTAGCCAGGGACCTGAAACTTTGTTTTCCTCAGCTGTTTCACTAGAAATTTACAAGTGTCGGTGGTCAACAGTGGCAGAGAATTGGGTGGCGTTTTCAATTTCAAAGGGAAGGAACGTGTTGATGTTAATTCTGTTACCAAAAGCGAAGTACCAGCTGCTTCCTCTTTCTAGATCTTCTCTCCTTTCGCCGTCCTCCCCGAGGGGTAACGTGGCCACGCCGTATACCTTTTCTGCTCTGGTACCGTTCGTTTGATACGCAGGAGCGCTGTGAAATAAATAGAAGGGCTACGGACAGACATCTGCCATCGTTGCGGCTGCCTTAAATCGTGTATTTGTCCCTTTAGCCCGTCATTTCCTTTCCGCTCAGTTGAGTTACGTGCAGCGTTAGGTTCCGGTCGAGAGCGGTGCCGCCGAACAACGCTCTGGGAGCGTGCGCGGAGGAGGGCGACCGAGATGGCGAGAGGTCTCCGAGGCGAGACTTAGGGGGAGCGGCTGAGGTCACTCGGTTTGTTCAGCTTGGAGAAGGGAAGGCCGAGGGGTGACCTCATCGCAGTCTACACCTTCCTCGAGGGGGAGGCGCTGACCTCCGCTCTCTCCGGTGACCGGCACTAGGACCCGAGGAAACGGGACGAAGCTGCGTCAGGGCAAGTTCAGACCGGACGTTGGGAAAAGGCTTTTCACTGAGAGGGCGGTCGGTCAGTCACGGAACAGGCTCCCCAGGGAAGCGGTCGCAGCCACCGAGCCTGTCAGGAGTTCAAGGAGCGTCTGAACGATGCTCTTAGTCGCACGGTTTAGTTTTAGGTAGTCCCGCGTGGAGCGGGGGCTTGGTCTCGGTGATCCGTATGGGTCCCTTCCAACTTGAGATACTCTATGATTCTGTGAAATCTTCTGGGTTAGAAACGACCTTATTGTAATAGAGAATTCGCTGAACGTGGCTTTGTGCAAGGACTGTCGTCTTAGAATATCTTTTTTTTTTTTCTTCCCCCCCCCCCAGATATGAGAAAAGCTCTGTCCAGAGATATGGAGACGAAATCAGTTGTACCTCATCCCGTGACACCGGAAGACATTGAGTAACTGTAAGCTGTGATGCTCAGTGAAATTACTAAGAGCGTTAAGTTTCCCGTGCCTTTGCTTTCACTCTCCCATTCTCTTGTCTTGCGGCACGTCGCATTTGTTGAGGCCGTGGAAGCGACACCGGGAGCGATGGGTTGTCAGAACCAGGTCCTCCTGCCCGTCGCTGGTTTTGCTTACCTTCGCCGTCTCTGTGTACCAGCCTGCGTCTCTCTCTCTCTCTGTTCCTCAATCCCTGTCCTCTCTTCTCTGTTCTGCTTTGTTTCGCTGCGTATGTCCCGTTCCCTGTCCCACCTTTATCCTTCCTTCCTTCTTCCTCGCCTTTTTCTTTGTCCTTTTGTCCTGCTCCCCGACCCTGTTTCTCGCTCCATCTGACCGTCCTTTTCCTGGCACCTTTGTGTCTCTGCTCCTTGCCCCCGTCTTTCTCTCCCCTCTGCCCAGTCCTCGTCTCCCTCTTTTGTCTCTCTGTCCCTCTGTCCTCCTTCTGCCTCTGCCCCTCTGTCCTGCTCCCTGCCCCTCTTGTTCTCACTCTGCCCCAGCGTCCCGCTCCCCGGTCCTCTTTCCCTCTGTTGCTCTCTCCTTTTATCTCTCCTTCTCCCTGCTCCCCAGCCCGGTTCTCTCACGCTCCCGCTTCCTTTTTTTATTCTCTGTTGCTCTGTCCTGCTCCCCGTGCCGCTGTCCCTCGCCGTACCTCTCGGTCCGGCTCCCTGCCCTTATTCTCTTTTCCTCCCTCGCCGTGGCGCTGCCCGCCCAGGGTCGTTTCTGCCTCTCTGTCCCGCTCCCCGTCCTGGTTTGTCGGTCGCCGTCCCGCTGCCTCTCTTCCTGCCGCTTCTTCCTCCCTCTCTGTCAGGCTCCCTGTCCCCGTCCTTCACTCGCCGTCCCTTTCCTTGCCTCGTGCTTTCTCGCTCGCCGCCGCCGCCCCCCCCATCCAGCTGGCTGCCCCTTTTCTCCTCTCTTCTAGCGTCCTGCAGCTGGCTCCTCGGTTTTGGCGGCAGCCTGCACATAGCAGCCCAGCTCTCCAGCAGCCTGACGGACCGACCGTGTGTCTGTTCCACGCCGGACTGGCGAGCGTGGCTCCGGGTAGGACAGCCGAGGTGCCCCAGGGCCAGGCCCCGAGCCCCGGTGCGGAGTCTCTCCCGGAACCGGCTCTGTGTGTGACTGAATAAACGCTTGCGGTCTCTTTTGCCGTGCCGGCTGCGTTGGCGCTTCCTTTGGGGGGGGGGGGGGGGGGGGGGGGGCGAGGGGCCGTGATGGAGGGCAGGGGAGGAGGTGTGTGTGGGGGTATTAACGTATTCAACAAGGTCACATTGCTCGCATCCTCGGGATCCAAAAGTGATGCTTCTTGGCTCCGCCCCTGACCCATGCCGAACTCCGCCCCCTACGCAAACTCCGCCCCCTACGCAAACTCCGCCCCCTACGCAAACTCCGCCCCCTACGCAAACTCCGCCCCTACGCAAACTCCGCCCCCCACGCACGCCAAGCCCCCCACGCACGCCAAGCCCCCCACGCACGCCAAGCCCCCCACGCACGCCAAGCCCCCCACGCACGCCAAGCCCCGCCCCCTACGCAAGCCCCGCCCCCTACGCAAACTCCGCCCCCCCCCGCAAACTCCGCCCCCCCACGCAAACTCCGCCCCCACGCAAACTCCGCCCCCCCACGCAAACTCCGCCCCCCCACGCAAACTCCGCCCCCCCACGCAAACTCCGCCCCCCCGCAAACTCCGCCCCCCCGCAAACTCCGCCCCCCCACGCAAAGTCCGCCCCCCCCACGCAAAGTCCGCCCCCCCACGCAAACTCTGGCCCCCCCCGCAAACTCCGCCCCCCCGCAAACTCCGCCCCCCCGCAAACTCCGCCCCCCCGCAAACTCCGCCCCCCGCAAACTCCGCCCCCCGCAAACTCCGCCCCCCGCAAACTCCGCCCCCCCGCAAACTCCGCCCCCCCCGCAAACTCCGTCCCCCCACGCAAACTCCGCCCCCCCACGCAAACTCCGCCCCCCACGGAAACTCCGCCCCCCACGCACGCCAAGCCCCGCCCCTCACGCAAACTCCGCCCCCGACGCACGCCAAGCCCCGCCCCTCACGCATCGCACAGCGCATGCTCGCTCGGTGCTGCCGCCTAGCGACCAAATTTCGGTACTGCAGCGGCAGCGCCGCGCATGCGCAGTGCAGCGCCACGCCCCCTCCCCGGAACCGGCTGCCGGCAGCCGGTGTGCAGGGGCTGCTGTGAGCCGAGGGAGGAGCGGAGGCGTCGCCGGGCTGCGGCTGCACGGAGGGAGAAGGTGAGCGGGGCAGCGGGACGGACCGGCGGGTCCCGGGGAAAGCCCCGAGGAGGGCGGCGGCAGCGGTGCCGCCTCCGAGGAGAGGCGGGGGGGCGGCGGGGTCCGTGTCACAGAGGGGAGGGGGGCTGCCCGGAGCCGTGCGGCGGGTGGGGGGGGTGCGCGCCGTGTCGGAACCGGGCGGGGAGACCGTCCGGAGCCGCGCGGCGGGGGCTGCCCGGAGCCGGCGGGCGTCCGCGCCTTTCGGAGGTGGCTGAGGGGAGGCGGGGGCGGGGGCGCCAGCCCGGAGCCGCGCTGCGGAGCTCGGGGCTGCCGTCGCGGCTCGGCGGGGCTTTCGGGTGAGTCGGCTTTGGGGTGAGGGCACGGGACGGTGTCCCCGCAGGGTCAGGAAGCGTGGAAGGCTGCCTCCCGCGGCACGCCGGCAGTTGCAGTCTTGGGGCACGCGGCTGCTGGTCGGCCATATTGGCTCCCCGGAGCACGCCGGGAAGTGTAGTCTTACGGCACTCTAACGGCTGCCACGCGGCGCTTGCCAGTGCGTGCCGGGAGGCGTCGTTTTCGCGGACGTGGCTGCCGGACAGCCCGACTTGCTCTCGCAGGAGCGCGAGGTTGGGGTTTTTTTGCCGGTTTCGAGTGGTTTTCTGCAGGCTTCCAGCCGCTCCTGAGCAGCGGTGTGGCCGTGCTACGAGAGCGCGCGCGCGGCGAGGCGTTGCCCGGTGTCCCGAGACGAGCGCTACCGGTCGGACTCTCCGGAAGCCTGTCCGGCAGCCCCAGGCCGCCCCCGAGCCCTGGCGTGAAGGCGGCAAGCTGGCCCTCGCCTGTGCCGCTTTCTTCCTGAACAGGGGTGCTGGCGGCGGCGGCAGCGGCAGCAGCAGCGCGGGGAAAGAGCGGCGTCTCCGGAAGCCCCTGCAGAAGGAGGAGGGTCTCCGGCCAGGGCCGACCTCCGGTAGTAACGGCCACTGCTTTTTCTTTCCCTCTCCCAGGCCGCGCTGAGGACGTGGTTGCCCGTCCCTCCCTTGGGGATGCCGTCGACTGCACCCGCCTCGCCTGTGCCTGGCCTGGCTCGCCTCGTGGCGTGGGGGCGAAAAGGGACAGGCGGCGGAGCGCTTACCGGCCGTGGACAGCAGCTGCCCTAAGGGAAGCTGGAATGGCCAGAGAAAGGTGAAGAAGAAGAAGAAGAAGAAGAGATGGAAGGCTCTCCGGCCGGCAGCTGCCTCCCGCTGCAGGCAAGAGAGCGCCTGCCTCGCCGGGTGAGGAAAGATCCCTCGTTGCGCTCCGCGGCAGGTCAGGCTGCCGACGGGCACCGCAGGGTCGCCACGCGTAATCCAAAGCACGGTGCGGCCGCGTACCGAGGGAGGCAGGGAGGGAGGCAGGGAGGCAGGCTACTCATCTAGGCAGACTCGTCTCCTCGGAGCTGTAAGACGCCCGTGTATTCTCTTAGGCGGAGGACAGCCGAGCGACCGGAGTGACAGCAAAGGAAAGGCGGAGAGCGGGAGAAAGAAGCGTCTGCGCTGGCAAGCTCTCCCGGCAGCGCCGAGAGCCAGAGCTGCGGTGAGTCCTGGGCCCGCGGGGCCCCATCGCCTCTCCTCTGCGTCGCGGGCCCTCCTCTGCCCCCCTCGTTTTCCCACCCCGCTGTGGGGTTTTTTGGTTTGCTTTCTGCTCCCCGCTATGTTCTTTTTCCATCTCGCTCTGACGGGCTGCCTGTCCCCACCTTTTTTAGGTCCTCGCTCTCTCTGCCCCGTAGCCCGTGGCTATTGTTTCCTTCTCTCTCCCCCTGTCTCTCTGTCCGGCCCCCAGCCACTGTTTCTGCATTCCTCCCCCTCAGTCCTGTAGCCTGTCGGTATTTCTGCCATCTCTGGCTCTCTCTGTGCGGCTCCTCGTTCCTGTTGTTCGAGGTCTTCCTTCTCGGCTCCGTAGCGAGTCGTCGTGAGTCTCTCTCTTTCTCCGTCCCTCTTGAGCCTCTTCCCTGCCCCTCGTTTTGAAGGCCCGCCTCTCTGTCCCGGCACCCGTCGCTATGGTTCCTTTTTTCGGTCTGGCTCCGTCTCGCTCCCTGTCCCTGTTTTTCTAAAGTCTCCCCTCTCTGCCTCCTAGCCCGTCGGTACCTTTTTCTTTCCCCGTCGCGGTTCGTCTGGCTCCCTGTCCCTCTTTCTTCCTTCCTTCCTTCCTTCCTCCCTGTCTGCCCCGCAGCCCGTCCCTTCGTTCCTTTCTCCTTCCCTCTCTGTCCCTCTCCCGGTCCCCGGCTTTAAACTCTGCTTCTCTGCCCGGTAGCTCGCCACCGTCTTACCTTTCCCCGTCTCTCTCTCTGTCCAGCTCCCTCTCTCGAATCTTCAATTCCTCCCTGTCGCTGCAGAAGCCTGTCGGGACTTTTTCCCCTGCCCGGCTTGCCTCTCCCTGTCTCGCGATTCCTCCCTCTCTGCCCTCTTAGCCGCGACCGTTTTTATATTCTCCGTCTCTCTCTCTCGGTCCGCCTCGAGATCCCGATTGTTTTTTAAAGCGACCGAATCGTCGAGGTTGGCAGAGACCTTTACGATTATCGGGTGGAACCGCGAACCTGGCGCTGGCAAGTCCCCCTCTGCCCCGCAGCCCGTCCCTTCCCTTCCGACGGCCTCTTTCTCCACCTCCCTCTGTCCGGCTCCCGGCCCCTCTTTTCCACTTCCGCCCTCTGTACCCTGTGGCTTTCCCCCTCTTCTTTCTCTCTCTGTCTCTGTTTGAGGAGGAGCAGCTGCCGCCCCAGCGTTCGCACCCCGTTCACGGTGTCGCGCGCACGCTTCTTCTCGGGCGCGCTTCCTCCTCCTCCTCCTCCTTCGGGCTCGACCCGAGGCTTCCGGCAGCAGTCTCCGGGTGTCGGATTTTGTAAAATAATTAACGTAACTGAAAGGTGCAGCAGCGGGATCGGCCCGGGCGGGGCGCCTCCAAAGAGAGGGACCCCGAACAAAGAAATCCCGGGGCCGTTCCACGCTTGGGTCCCGGACACCCGCCCCTCGCGCGCTGTCCGCGCGTCCCTTAGTCCCGCGGTGACTTTTGGTCTGGGGTCTTCTACCGTCGTCTCGGATTCTTCTTCTGTATAGCTGTGGGCGGTGCGTTATTCCACAGGTGCTGCTGTGCCGATGCTCCGTACGTTCGCAGTAACGGGTAGAGCGGAAGGCTCTGTGGCCAGGGAAGAGCGGCACGGACGCGTTCCTGCTCGCTCCGTTGCACCGGAATTTCGACGGCTGGGTTCGGCCGCTAAATTGATGGCGCTACCGGAAGAAATTTCAGAGAAGTGAGTACTGTGCTTGTCTTTAATCTTTTAAAGTAATTTTTCTACGGGCGCCCGGTCCGTGGCTTAGATATTTGGTTTGCGGCGAAACAGACCCGGAACGTGGCTCCAAGTAGCGTTCCGATTCGCTGAAATTCCCCGTAGTCAGAGAGCAAGAATGGTGAATGTTGCTTGGCGGTTTGAAATCTCAGGCTTTCTCTGAAAGCTGACCTGCCAGAATGAGCCGAAAGCAGGCCGAACGCCAATAGGGATGCCGCAGAAAAGGTCCTCTTCTTGACAGGAGAAGAGCTTGGCGAAACGTCAGCGCCGTTTCCCGTAGGGCCTCCGACGTACCGGTTCGGCAAGCGTGGGCTTTGTGCGATTCCCTCGGGGACGATGGCGAACAAACCTTGTACGGCAGAGAGCATCTTAGCTTACTTTCCATCTCCTGCTCGGTTACTTGCAGAATATTTAATTTGGCGTCGCACGGACCCAGAGGGACGGGTCCCCAACTCATGCTGGTAGGGCAACCCCAGTACCAGCCGGTAAAATCGGAAAAGAGTGCGACGTTTTGAAACGTTTGCCTTGCGAGGAGAAGGGCCGTCTCTCGTTAGGCAACTGAATTCTGCGACCGATTTCCACGCCTCACGCGCGTGCGTGCGCGCACACGCGCCCCCCCCCCCCCCCCCCCCCCCAACAGGCAGGCTTTGAAGGAGGCAGTCCCTAAGGCAACGCGATCTAAAACGTGGAAGTTTTTTTTTCTATTTTTAATAGTTTCTTACGGATAGGAGGCTCGTGTGAGCGTTTAGCCTGTCCCGTCCTTAATTCTGAACCCACTGGCTGGTGCAGAAGGACGGTCGTGTGACAAAAGCAGCATGAAATTTGTCCCTGTGCCGGCTGCGTCCCGTGGTAAAGGAGTACATCTGTTATTCCTGCGTGAAAGATGTTTGATGAGCGTACCGCATCGTCAGAGCTGCTCTTGGTCTGCCTGCAAGCCGTGGGTTATGATTTAGAAATACGTTCGCCTACCGTTCCTTAACTGTGTGGTTTTGGTTTTTATTTTTTCAAAGAAAGGGTGGCTTTTTCGTCGATCTCTTTGTGAGAGTATCAAATCAGGCGGCGGTAAATACGTAGAAGCAACTAGGCGTACTACGGCGTGTACCGGACAGCGTTGGCGTGCCGCTCTGCTAGCAGCGGAGAGCCAGATGAGGATGCCCGTGGTAAGTACTCGTTCTGCCTCCGGCTGAACGGAAAGATTCTCATGTGGAGGGTTCCTGGGCTTGTCTGTGTGATTAGCATTACTTTTTTTTTTTTTTTTTTTTTTTTTAATATGAAACAGGGTCAGATAATTGTTGATGAGTGGGACTTTGCGTACTCCTTTAGGTAGTTTTTCGTACTGAACCTTAGATCGGTTACAAAACTTAATCTTTGTGCAGTTTACACGTTTTGTAGCAACTACAAAGACATTTATCCTGTAGGTAAGCTGAAAATAAAAATGCGGTTTCTCACCTGATTTTTCTTTCGGAGGAACGCTCGCCCCCAGCGGCTGGTTTTTTTTGCTACTGTTGTCGGGGGGAAGGAACGGCGGCGCTCGCCTGGTTTCTTCCCCTAGCCAGGGACCTGAAACTTTGTTTTCCTCAGCTGTTTCACTAGAAATTTACAAGTGTTGGTGGTCAACAGTGGCAGAGAATTGGGTGGCGTTTTCAATTTCAAAGGGAAGGAACGTGTTGATGTTAATTCTGTTACCAAAAGCGAAGTACCAGCTGCTTCCTCTTTCTAGATCTTCTCTCCTTTCGCCGTCCTCCCCGAGGGGTAACGTGGCCACGCCGTATACCTTTTCTGCTCTGGTACTGTTCGTTTGATACGCAGGAGCGCTGTGAAATAACTAGAAGGGCTACGGACGGACATCTGCCATCGTTGCGGCTGCCTTAAATCGTGTATTTGTCCCTTTAGCCCGTCATTTCCTTTCCGCTCAGTTGAGTTACGTGCAGCGTTAGGTTCCAGTCGAGAGCGGTGCCGCCGAGCAACGCTCTGGGAGCGTGCGCGGAGGAGGGCGACCGAGATGGCGAGAGGTCTCCGAGGCGAGACTTAGGGGGAGCGGCTGAGGTCACTTGGTTTGTTCAGCTTGGAGAAGGGAAGGCCGAGGGGTGACCTCATCGCAGTCTACACCTTCCTCGAGGGGGACGGCGGAGGGGGAGGCGCTGACCTCCGCTCTCTCCGGTGACCGGCACTAGGACCCGAGGAAACGGGACGAAGCTGCGTCAGGGCAAGTTCAGACCGGACGTTGGGAAAAGGCTTTTCACTGAGAGGGCGGTCGGTCAGTCACGGAACAGGCTCCCCAGGGAAGCGGTCGCAGCCACCGAGCCTGTCAGGAGTTCAAGGAGCGTCTGAACGATGCTCTTAGTCGCACGGTTTAGTTTTAGGTAGTCCCGCGTGGAGCGGGGGCTTGGTCTCGGTGATCCGTATGGGTCCCTTCCAACTTGAGATACTCTAAGATTCTGTGAAATCTTCTGGGTTAGAAACGACCTTATTGTAACAGAGAATTCGCTGAACGTGGCTTTGTGCAAGGACTGTCGTCTTAGAATATCTTTTTTTTTTTTTCTTCCCCCCCCCCACAGATATGAGAAAAGCTCTGTCCAGAGATATGGAGACGAAATCAGTTGTACCTCACCCTGTGACACCGGAAGACATTGAGTAACTGTAAGCTGTGATGCTCAGTGAAATTACTAAGAGCGTTAAGTTTCCCGTGCCTTTGCTTTCACTCTCCCATTCTCTTGTCTTGCGGCACGTCGCATTTGTTGAGGCCGTGGAAGCGACACCGGGAGCGATGGGTTGTCAGAACCAGGTCCTCCTGCCCGTCGCTGGTTTTGCTTACCTTCGCCGTCTCTGTGTACCAGCCTGCGTCTCTCTCTCTCTGTTCCTCGATCCCTGTCCTCTCTTCTCTGTTCTGCTTTGTTTCGCTGCGTATGTCCCGTTCCCTGTCCCACCTTTATCCTTCCTTCCTTCTTCCTCGCCTTTTTCTTTGTCCTTTTGTCCTGCTCCCCGACCCTGTTTCTCGCTCCATCTGACCGTCCTTTTCCTGGCACCTTGGTGTCTCTGCTCCTTGCCCCCGTCTTTCTCTCCCCTCTGCCCAGTCCTCGTCTCCCTCTTTTGTCTCTCTGTCCCTCTGTCCTCCTTCTGCCTCTGCCCCTCTGTCCTGCTCCCTGCCCCTCTTGTTCTCACTCTGCCCCAGCGTCCCGCTCCCCGGTCCTCTTTCCCTCTGTTGCTCTCTCCTTTTATCTCTCCTTCTCCCTGCTCCCCAGCCCGGTTCTCTCACGCTCCCGCTTCCTTTTTTTATTCTCTGTTGCTCTGTCCTGCTCCCCGTGCCGCTGTCCCTCGCCGTACCTCTCGGTCCGGCTCCCTGCCCTTATTCTCTTTTCCTCCCTCGCCGTGGCGCTGCCCGCCCAGGGTCGTTTCTGCCTCTCTGTCCCGCTCCCCGTCCTGGTTTGTCGGTCGCCGTCCCGCTGCCTCTCTTCCTGCCGCTTCTTCCTCCCTCTCTGTCAGGCTCCCTGTCCCCGTCCTTCACTCGCCGTCCCTTTCCTTGCCTCGTGCTTTCTCGCTCGCCGCCGCCGCCCCCCCCCATCCAGCTGGCTGCCCCTTTTCTCCTCTCTTCTAGCGTCCTGCAGCTGGCTCCTCGGTTTTGGCGGCAGCCTGCACATAGCAGCCCAGCTCTCCAGCAGCCTGACGGACCGACCGTGTGTCTGTTCCACGCCGGACTGGCGAGCGTGGCTCCGGGTAGGACAGCCGAGGTGCCCCAGGGCCGGGCCCCGAGCCCCGGTGCGGAGTCTCTCCCGGAACCGGCTCTGTGTGTGACTGAATAAACGCTTGCGGTCTCTTTTGCCGTGCCGGCTGCGTTGGCGCTTCCTTTGGGGGGGGGCGAGGGGCCGTGATGGAGGGCAGGGGAGGAGGTGTGTGTGGGGGTATTAACGTATTCAACAAGGTCACATTGCTCGCATCCTCGGGATCCAAAAGTGATGCTTCTTGGCTCCGCCCCTGACCCATGCCGAACTCCGCCCCCTACGCAAACTCCGCCCCCTACGCAAACTCCGCCCCCTACGCAAACTCCGCCCCCTACGCAAACTCCGCCCCCTACGCAAACTCCGCCCCCTACGCAAACTCCGCCCCCTACGCAAACTCCGCCCCCTACGCAAACTCCGCCCCCTACGCAAACTCCGCCCCCTACGCAAACTCCGCCCCCTACGCAAACTCCGCCCCCTACGCAAACTCCGCCCCCTACGCAAACTCCGCCCCCTACGCAAACTCCGCCCCCTACGCAAACTCCGCCCCCTACGCAAACTCCGCCCCCTACGCAAACTCCGCCCCCTACGCAAACTCCGCCCCCTACGCAAACTCCGCCCCCTACGCAAACTCCGCCCCCTACGCAAACTCCGCCCCCTACGCAAACTCCGCCCCCTACGCAAACTCCGCCCCCTACGCAAACTCCGCCCCCTACGCAAACTCCGCCCCCTACGCAAACTCCGCCCCCTACGCAAACTCCGCCCCCCCACGCAAAGTCCGCCCCCCCACGCAAAGTCCGCCCCCCCACGCAAAGTCCGCCCCCCCACGCAAAGTCCGCCCCCCCACGCAAAGTCCGCCCCCCCACGCAAACTCCGCCCCCCCACGCAAACTCCGCCCCCCCCGCAAACTCCGCCCCCCCCGCAAACTCCGCCCCCCCGCAAACTCCGCCCCCCCGCAAACTCCGCCCCCCCACGCAAACTCCGCCCCCCCACGCAAACTCCGCCCCCCCACGCAAACTCCGCCCCCCACGCACGCCAAGCTTCGCCCCTCACGCAAACTCCGCCCCCGACGCAAACTCCTCCCCCGACGCACGCCAAGCCCCGCCCCTCACGCAAACTCCGCCCCTGACGCACGCCAAGCCCCGCTCCCGACGCAAACTCCGCCCCTCACGCAAACTCCGCCCCTCACGCAAACCCCGCCCCTCACGCAAACTCCGCCCCTCACGCAAACTCCGCCCCCGACGCACGCCAAGCCCCGCCCCTCACGCAAACTCCGCCCCCGACGCACGCCAAGCCCCGCCCCTCACTCAAACTCCGCCCCCGACGCAAACTCCTCCCCCGACGCACACCAAGCTCCGCCCCTCACGCAAACTCCGCCCCCGACGCATGCCAAGCCCCGCCCCTCACGCAAACTCCGCCCCCGACGCAAACTCCGCCCGCGACGCACGCCAAGCCCCGCCCCTCACGCATCGCACAGCGCATGCTCGCTCGGTGCTGCCGCCTAGTGACCAAATTTCGGTACTGCAGCGGCAGCGCCGCGCATGCGCAGTGCAGCGCCACGCCCCCTCCCCGGAACCGGCTGCCGGCAGCCGGTGTGCAGGGGCTGCTGTGAGCCGAGGGAGGAGCGGAGGCGTCGCCGGGCTGCGGCTGCACGGAGGGAGAAGGTGAGCGGGGCAGCGGGACGGACCGGCGGGTCCCGGGGAAAGCCCCGAGGAGGGCGGCGGCAGCGGTGCCGCCTCCGAGGAGAGGCGGGGGGGCGGGGGGGCGGCGGGGTCCGTGTCACAGAGGGGAGGGGGGCTGCCCGGAGCCGTGCGGCGGGTGGGGGGGGTGCGCGCCGTGTCGGAACCGGGCGGGGAGACCGTCCGGAGCCGCGCGGCGGGGGCTGCCCGGAGCCGGCGGGCGTCCGCGCCTTTCGGAGGTGGCTGAGGGGAGGCGGGGGCGGGGGCGCCAGCCCGGAGCCGCGCTGCGGAGCTCGGGGCTGCCGTCGCGGCTCGGCGGGGCTTTCGGGTGAGTCGGCTTTGGGGTGAGGGCACGGGACGGTGTCCCCGCAGGGTCAGGAAGCGTGGAAGGCTGCCTCCCGCGGCACGCCGGCAGTTGCAGTCTTGGGGCACGCGGCTGCTGGTCGGCCATATTGGCTCCCCGGAGCACGCCGGGAAGTGTAGTCTTACGGCACTCTAACGGCTGCCACGCGGCGCTTGCCAGTGCGTGCCGGGAGGCGTCGTTTTCGCGGACGTGGCTGCCGGACAGCCCGACTTGCTCTCGCAGGAGCGCGAGGTTGGGGTTTTTTTGCCGGTTTCGAGTGGTTTTCTGCAGGCTTCCAGCCGCTCCCGAGCAGCGGTGCGGCCGTGCTACGAGAGCGCGCGCGCGGCGAGGCGTTGCCCGGTGTCCCGAGACGAGCGCTACCGGTCGGACTCTCCGGAAGCCTGTCCGGCAGCCCCAGGCCGCCCCCGAGCCCTGGCGTGAAGGCGGCAAGCTGGCCCTCGCCTGTGCCGCTTTCTTCCTGAACAGGGGTGCTGGCGGCGGCGGCAGCGGCAGCAGCAGCGCGGGGAAAGAGCGGCGTCTCCGGAAGCCCCTGCAGAAGGAGGAGGGTCTCCGGCCAGGGCCGACCTCCGGTAGTAACGGCCACTGCTTTTTCTTTCCCTCTCCCAGGCCGCGCTGAGGACGTGGTTGCCCGTCCCTCCCTTGGGGATGCCGTCGACTGCACCCGCCTCGCCTGTGCCTGGCCTGGCTCGCCTCGTGGCGTGGGGGCGAAAAGGGACAGGCGGCGGAGCGCTTACCGGCCGTGGACAGGAGCTGCCCTAAGGGAAGCTGGAATGGCCAGAGAAAGGTGAAGAAGAAGAAGAAGAAGAGATGGAAGGCTCTCCGGCCGGCAGCTGCCTCCCGCTGCAGGCAAGAGAGCGCCTGCCTCGCCGGGTGAGGAAAGATCCCTCGATGCGCTCCGCGGCAGGTCAGGCTGCCGACGGGCACCGCAGGGTCGCCACGCGTAATCCAAAGCACGGTGCGGCCGCGTACCGAGGGAGGCAGGGAGGGAGGCAGGGAGGCAGGCTACTCATCTAGGCAGACTCGTCTCCTCGAAGCTGTAAGACGCCCGTGTATTCTCTTAGGCGGAGGACAGCCGAGCGACCGGAGCGACAGCAAAGGAAAGGCGGAGAGCGGGAGAAAGAAGCGTCTGCGCTGGCAAGCTCTCCCGGCAGCGCCGAGAGCCAGAGCTGCGGTGAGTCCTGGGCCCGCGGGGCCCCATCGCCTCTCCTCTGCGTCGTGGGCCCTCCTCTGCCCCCCTCGCTTTCCCACCCCGCTGTGGGGTTTTTTGGTTTGCTTTCTGCTCCCCGCTATGTTCTTTTTCCATCTCGCTCTGACGGGCTGCCTGTCCCCACCTTTTTTAGGTCCTCGCTCTCTCTGCCCCGTAGCCCGTGGCTATTGTTTCCTTCTCTCTCCCCCTGTCTCTCTGTCCGGCCCCCAGCCACTGTTTCTGCATTCCTCCCCCTCGGTCCTGTAGCCTGTCGGTATTTCTGCCATCTCTGGCTCTCTCTGTGCGGCTCCTCGTTCCTGTTGTTCGAGGTCTTCCTTCTCGGCTCCGTAGCGAGTCGTCGTGAGTCTCTCTCTTTCTCCGTCCCTCTTGAGCCTCTTCCCTGCCCCTCGTTTTGAAGGCCCGCCTCTCTGTCCCGGCACCCGTCGCTATGGTTCCTTTTTTCGGTCTGGCTCCGTCTCGCTCCCCGTCCCTGTTTTTCTAAAGTCTCCCCTCTCTGCCTCCTAGCCCGTCGGTACCTTTTTCTTTCCCCGTCGCGGTTCGTCTGGCTCCCTGTCCCTCTTTCTTCCTTCCTTCCTTCCTTCCTCCCTGTCTGCCCCGCAGCCCGTCCCTTCGTTCCTTTCTCCTTCCCTCTCTGTCCCTCTCCCGGTCCCCGGCATTAAACTCTGCTTCTCTGCCCGGTAGCTCGCCACCGTCTTACCTTTCCCCGTCTCTCTCTCTGTCCAGCTCCCTCTCTCGAATCTTCAATTCCTCCCTGTCGCTGCAGAAGCCTGTCGGGACTTTTTCCCCTGCCCGGCTTGCCTCTCCCTGTCTCGCGATTCCTCCCTCTCTGCCCTCTTAGCCGCGACCGTTTTTATATTCTCCGTCTCTCTCTCTCGGTCCGCCTCGAGATCCCGATTGTTTTTTAAAGCGACCGAATCGTCGAGGTTGGCAGAGACCTTTACGATTATCGGGTGGAACCGCGAACCTGGCGCTGGCAAGTCCCCCTCTGCCCCGCAGCCCGTCCCTTCCCTTCCGACGGCCTCTTTCTCCACCTCCCTCTGTCCGGCTCCCGGCCCCTCTTTTCCACTTCCGCCCTCTGTACCCTGTGGCTTTCCCCCTCTTCTTTCTCTCTCTGTCTCTGTTTGAGGAGGAGCAGCTGCCGCCCCAGCGTTCGCACCCCGTTCACGGTGTCGCGCGCACGCTTCTTCTCGGGCGCGCTTCCTCCTCCTCCTCCTCCTCCTTCGGGCTCGACCCGAGGCTTCCGGCGGCAGCAGTCTCCGGGTGTCGGATTTTGTAAAATAATTAACGTAACTGAAAGGTGCAGCAGCGGGATCGGCCCGGGCGGGGCGCCTCCAAAGAGAGGGACCCCGAACAAAGAAATCCCGGGGCCGTTCCACGCTTGGGTCCCGGACACCCGCCCCTCGCGCGCTGTCCGCGCGTCCCTTAGTCCCGCGGTGACTTTTGGTCTGGGGTCTTCTACCGTCGTCTCGGATTCTTCTTCTGTATAGCTGTGGGCGGTGCGTTATTCCACAGGTGCTGCTGCGCCGATGCTCCGTACGTTCGCAGTAACGGGTAGAGCGGAAGGCTCCGTGGCCAGGGAAGAGCGGCACGGACGCGTTCCTGCTCGCTCCGTTGCACCGGAATTTCGACGGCTGGGTTCGGCCGCTAAATTGATGGCGCTACCGGAAGAAATTTCACAAAAGTGAGTACTGTGCTTGTCTTTAATCTTTTAAAGTAATTTTTCTACGGGCGCCCGGTCCGTGGCTTAGATATTTGGTTTGCGGCGAAACAGACCCGGAACGTGGCTCCAAGTAGCGTTCCGATTCGCTGAAATTCCCCGTAGTCAGAGAGCAAGAATGGTGAATGTTGCTTGGCGGTTTGAAATCTCAGGCTTTCTCTGAAAGCTGACCTGCCAGAATGAGCCGAAAGCAGGCCGAACGCCAATAGGGATGCCGCAGAAAAGGTCCTCTTCTTGACAGGAGAAGAGCTTGGCGAAACGTCAGCGCCGTTTCCCGTAGGGCCTCCGACGTACCGGTTCGGCAAGCGTGGGCTTTGTGCGATTCCCTCGGGGACGATGGCGAACAAACCTTGTACGGCAGAGAGCATCTTAGCTTACTTTCCATCTCCTGCTCGGTTACTTGCAGAATATTTAATTTGGCGTCGCACGGACCCAGAGGGACGGGTCCCCAACTCATGCTGGTAGGGCAACCCCAGTACCAGCCGGTAAAATCGGAAAAGAGTGCGACGTTTTGAAACGTTTGCCTTGCGAGGAGAAGGGCCGTCTCTCGTTAGGCAACTGAATTCTGCGACCGATTTCCACGCCTCACGCGCGTGCGTGCGCGCACACGCGCCCCCCCCCCCCCCCCCCCCCCAACAGGCAGGCTTTGAAGGAGGCAGTCCCTAAGGCAACGCGATCTAAAACGTGGAAGTTTTTTTTTCTATTTTTAATAGTTTCTTACGGATAGGAGGCTCGTGTGAGCGTTTAGCCTGTCCTGTCCTTAATTCTGAACCCACTGGCTGGTGCAGAAGGACGGTCGTGTGACAAAAACAGCATGAAATTTGTCCCTGTGCCGGCTGCGTCCCGTGGTAAAGGAGTACATCTGTTATTCCTGCGTGAAAGATGTTTGATGAGCGTACCGCATCGTCAGAGCTGCTCTTGGTCTGCCTGCAAGCCGTGGGTTATGATTTAGAAATACGTTCGCCTACCGTTCCTTAACTGTGTGGTTTTGGTTTTTATTTTTTCAAAGAAAGGGTGGCTTTTTCGTCGATCTCTTTGTGAGAGTATCAAATCAGGCGGCGGTAAATACGTAGAAGCAACTAGGCGTACTACGGCGTGTACCGGACAGCGTTGGCGTGCCGCTCTGCTAGCAGCGGAGAGCCAGATGAGGATGCCCGTGGTAAGTACTCGCTCTGCCTCCGGCTGAACGGAAAGATTCTCATGTGGAGGGTTCCTGGGCTTGTCTGTGTGATTAGCATTACTTTTTTTTTTTTTTTTTTTTTTTTTTTAATATGAAACAGGGTCAGATAATTGTTGATGAGTGGGACTTTGCGTACTCCTTTAGGTAGTTTTTCGTACTGAACCTTAGATCGGTTACAAAACTTAATCTTTGTGCAGTTTACACGTTTTGTAGCAACTACAAAGACATTTATCCTGTAGGTAAGCTGAAAATAAAAATGCGGTTTCTCACCTGATTTTTCTTTCGGAGGAACGCTCGCCCCCAGCGGCTGGTTTTTTTTGCTAGTGTTGTCGGGGGGAAGGAACGGCGGCGCTTGCCTGATTTCTTCCCCTAGCCAGGGACCTGAAACTTTGTTTTCCTCAGCTGTTTCACTAGAAATTTACAAGTGTCGGTGGTCAACAGTGGCAGAGAATTGGGTGGCGTTTTCAATTTCAAAGGGAAGGAACGTGTTGATGTTAATTCTGTTACCAAAAGCGAAGTACCAGCTGCTTCCTCTTTCTAGATCTTCTCTCCTTTCGCCGTCCTCCCCGAGGGGTAACGTGGCCACGCCGTATACCTTTTCTGCTCTGGTACCGTTCGTTTGATACGCAGGAGCGCTGTGAAATAACTAGAAGGGCTACGGACGGACATCTGCCATCGTTGCGGCTGCCTTAAATCGTGTATTTGTCCCTTTAGCCCGTCATTTCCTTTCCGCTCAGTTGAGTTACGTGCAGCGTTAGGTTCCAGTCGAGAGCGGTGCCGCCGAGCAACGCTCTGGGAGCGTGCGCGGAGGAGGGCGACCGAGATGGCGAGAGGTCTCCGAGGCAAGACTTAGGGGGAGCGGCTGAGGTCACTTGGTTTGTTCAGCTTGGAGAAGGGAAGGCCGAGGGGTGACCTCATCGCAGTCTACACCTTCCTCGAGGGGGACGGCGGAGGGGGAGGCGCTGACCTCCGCTCTCTCCGGTGACCGGCACTAGGACCCGAGGAAACGGGACGAAGCTGCGTCAGGGCAAGTTCAGACCGGACGTTGGGAAAAGGCTTTTCACTGAGAGGGCGGTCGGTCAGTCACGGAACAGGCTCCCCAGGGAAGCGGTCGCAGCCACCGAGCCTGTCAGGAGTTCAAGGAGCGTCTGAACGATGCTCTTAGTCGCACGGTTTAGTTTTAGGTAGTCCCGCGTGGAGCGGGGGCTTGGTCTCGGTGATCCGTATGGGTCCCTTCCAACTTGAGATACTCTATGATTCTGTGAAATCTTCTGGGTTAGAAACGACCTTATTGTAATAGAGAATTCGCTGAACGTGGCTTTGTGCAAGGACTGTCGTCTTAGAATATCTTTTTTTTTTTTTTTCCCCCCCCCCCCCCCCCCAGATATGAGAAAAGCTCTGTCCAGAGATATGGAGACGAAATCAGTTGTACCTCACCCTGTGACACCGGAAGACATTGAGTAACTGTAAGCTGTGATGCTCAGTGAAATTACTAAGAGCGTTAAGTTTCCCGTGCCTTTGCTTTCACTCTCCCATTCTCTTGTCTTGCGGCACGTCGCATTTTTTGAGGCCGTGGAAGCGACACCGGGAGCGATGGGTTGTCAGAACCAGGTCCTCCTGCCCGTCGCTGGTTTTGCTTACCTTCGCCGTCTCTGTGTACCAGCCTGCGTCTCTCTCTCTCTGTTCCTCGATCCCTGTCCTCTCTTCTCTGTTCTGCTTTGTTTCGCTGCGTATGTCCCGTTCCCTGTCCCACCTTTATCCTTCCTTCCTTCTTCCTCGCCTTTTTCTTTGTCCTTTTGTCCTGCTCCCCGACCCTGTTTCTCGCTCCATCTGACCGTCCTTTTCCTGGCACCTTGGTGTCTCTGCTCCTTGCCCCCGTCTTTCTCTCCCCTCTGCCCAGTCCTCGTCTCCCTCTTTTGTCTCTCTGTCCCTCTGTCCTCTTTCTGCCTCTGCCCCTCTGTCCTGCTCCCTGCCCCTCTTGTTCTCACTCTGCCCCAGCGTCCCGCTCCCCGGTCCTCTTTCCCTCTGTTGCTCTCTCCTTTTATCTCTCCTTCTCCCTGCTCCCCAGCCCGGTTCTCTCACGCTCCCGCTTCCTTTTTTTATTCTCTGTTGCTCTGTCCTGCTCCCCGTGCCGCTGTCCCTCGCCGTACCTCTCGGTCCGGCTCCCTGCCCTTATTCTCTTTTCCTCCCTCGCCGTGGCGCTGCCCGCCCAGGGTCGTTTCTGCCTCTCTGTCCCGCTCCCCGTCCTGGTTTGTCGGTCGCCGTCCCGCTGCCTCTCTTCCTGCCGCTTCTTCCTCCCTCTCTGTCAGGCTCCCTGTCCCCGTCCTTCACTCGCCGTCCCTTTCCTTGCCTCGTGCTTTCTCGCTCGCCGCCGCCGCCCCCCCCATCCAGCTGGCTGCCCCTTTTCTCCTCTCTTCTAGCGTCCTGCAGCTGGCTCCTCGGTTTTGGCGGCAGCCTGCACATAGCAGCCCAGCTCTCCAGCAGCCTGACGGACCGACCGTGTGTCTGTTCCACGCCGGACTGGCGAGCGTGGCTCCGGGTAGGACAGCCGAGGTGCCCCAGGGCCGGGCCCCGAGCCCCGGTGCGGAGTCTCTCCCGGAACCGGCTCTGTGTGTGACTGAATAAACGCTTGCGGTCTCTTTTGCCGTGCCGGCTGCGTTGGCGCTTCCTTTGGGGGGGGGGGGGGGGGGGGGGGGCGAGGGGCCGTGATGGAGGGCAGGGGAGGAGGTGTGTGGGGGTATTAACGTATTCAACAAGGTCACATTGCTCGCATCCTCGGGATCCAAAAGTGATGCTTCTTGGCTCCGCCCCTGACCCATGCCAAACTCCGGGCCCCCCCCTGCAAACTCCGCCCCCCCACAAACTCCGCCCCTCATGCACACCAAGCCCCGCCCCTCATGGAAACTCCGCCCCCGGCGCAAACTCCGCCCTGATGCAAGCCAAGCCCCGCCCCTCAGGCAAACTCCGCCCTGATGCACGCCAAGCCCCCCTCACGCAAACTCCGCCCCCACACAAACTCTGACCCTGGTGCATGCCAAGCCCCGCCCCAATGCAAACTCCGCCCCTCACGCAAACTCCGCCCCTGATGCATGCCAAGCCCCCCTCACGCAAACTCCGCCCCTCACACAAACTCCGCCTCTGATGCATGCCAAGCCCCGCCCCTCACGCAAACTCCGCCCCTCACGCAAACTCCGCCCCGACTTATGCCAAGCCCCGCCCCTCACTCAAACTCCGCCCCGACGCAAGCCAAGCCCCGCCCCTGATGTAAACTCCGCCCCCGGCGCAAACTCCGCCCTGATGCAAGCCAAGCCCCGCCCCC